>NC_139251.1:53260868-53936176 GCF_977018435.1 Lepisma saccharinum
CAGCAATATATGTAACAGTGTTAAGAGAAGTGTAAAGAGAAGTAACATTGATAATGTAAGGTAATATGACACTTCGTTTTGTACAATTCCATTGCTTCACTTTCAGAACGTTTAGTCCCGAGAAGCAGCTTTATGATATATTAGGGTTTTGGGTGCCAAGCGGATGCCATGTGTTCCCATGTTCACATCAAACAAGCTGCTAATTCACCATACCAATATCTCAATCTTGTGTACATGAATTAAGTTGTTTGATTATTTTATATAGAAAAGAGTTGTAGGATACAAGCGTTAATGCTTTGAAATTAAGTTTGCAGTCATGATTCTTGCAAGCGGCAGGCAAAATATCAACATTTAATAATGAGAAATTACAAAATTTATTCATTAAAACAACAATTTACTCTAATCTCATTTAGTCATAACATTAAAAATAATCAAATATTTTATTTAAGCCTGCTTGCAAATGAGAAAAACCCTGTAAAAGTCCCTCCCTAGCTTGTGAATTGTAATAACTTTGAAAATCACTATTTTCCAAAACCAATATAAATCGTACACACACACATACACACTAGCACACACACACAAGCACCCACCACACACACGCACCCCCCCCCACACACACACACACACTCTTGCCATAGTAGTGCATTGTGCTAATTACTCCGTCACACACAGAGGCCAACATAAATTAATATCGGGTAAAAGTCAGCATTAATATTATTGTGTATATATATACACACAAACAAACACACTGTTTAATTGAATTGAAATAAAATTTTTGATAAATTGAAATTGCATAGACCCTTTATATTGTTAATATATTTGTGTGGTTGGATGGTAAGAGGAAGTGAGAGTGGTGACCCTAGTATATCTCCTTCCAGGTTATTACTGTTATATACATTGATTAAATGTGCTCTTCAATGAAAATTTTCAAACAATGATATACATTCATATCTTAGAGAGACTTATGTTTCAACTTAAAACTTCAGACCAAAATCACTTCTAATAGGACTTCTTTCTTGCAGCTCGACACTAGAGACACCATTCTGCTCTGCGACTAAGAATAGTGGAACAAGTCTGGAATCTACAAGGGAAGGAGAATCTACAAAATCTTCAAACTCTGAGGGTTTTGCCATTTGGAATGATGGAATTAATTTGTTTAATGATAAATGTGAACTTGCTGTTCACATGCAAAATCATAGTAGAACAAAATCGTCTGAGTGCTCAATGTGCAAGGAATCATTTAAGGGGATAAAATGTCTCGTGGAATATACAGGAGGTCATAGTGGTGAAAAGTCTTTTTTGTGTTCAACCTGTAGCAAATCTCTAGCATTAAAACACAGTTTTAGAAAGCATTGGAAAACTCATAGTGTTGCAAGGAAGGAAGATCCTCGAAAACATTCCAGAACTCATACTGGAGACAAGCCCTTTGTATGTTCAGTGTGTAACAATACGTTTACAGTGAAGTCAAGTCTTAAGAAACATTTAAGAATTCATACTGGAGAGAAGCCCCATGTGTGTTCAACATGTAACAAATCATTTGCATGGAAGTATATCCTTGAAAAACATTTAATAATTCATACTTTAGAGAAGCCCCATGTGTGTTCAACATGTAACATATCATTTGCATGGAAGAAACATCTTAGAAATCATCTAATAATTCATACTGGAGAGAAGCCCCATGTGTGTTCAACATGTAACAAATCATTTGCACGGAAGGATAGCCTTAAAAAACATTTAATAATTCATAGTGGAGAGAAGCCCCATGTGTGTTCAAAATGCAACAAATCATTTGCACAGAAGAATGATCTTAGGAAACATTTAATAATTCACACTGGAGAGAAACCCTTTGCATGCTCAGTGTGTAAAATTGCATTTAAACTGAAGTCAAATCTTAGAAATCATCTAATAATTCATACTGGAGAGAAGCCCCATGTGTGTTCAACATGTAACAAATCATTTGGACGGAAGGATAGCCTTGAAAAACATTTAATAATTCATACTGGAGAGAAGCCCCATGTGTGTTCAACATGTAACAAATCTTTTGCTCGGAAGTATAGCTTTCAAAAACATGTAATAATTCATACTGGAGAGAGGCCCCATGTGTGTTCAACATGTAACAAATCATTTGCATGGAAGGATAGCCTTGAAAAACATTTAATAATTCATACTGGAGAGAAGCCCCATGTGTGTTCAACATGTAACAAATCATTTGTAGGGAAGGCAGATCTTAGAAAACATTTAATAATTCATACTGGAGAGAAGCCCCATGTGTGTTCAACATGTAACAAATCATTTGCACGAAAGAATGATCTTACGAAACATTTAATAATTCATACTGGAGAGAAACCCCACCTTTGTTCAACGTGTAACAAATCATTTGCATGGAAGCAAGGTCTTGAAAAACATTTGTTAATAATTCATGCTAGAGAGAAGCCCCATGTGTGTTCAACATGTAACAAATCATTTAGAAGGAAGGCAGATCTTAGAAAACATTTAATAATTCATACTGGAGAGAAGCCCTATGTGTGTTCAACATGTAATAAATCATTTAGATCGAAGTCAGTTCTTAGAGAACATTTAATAATTCATACTGGAGAGAAGCCCCATGTGTGTTCAACATGTAACAAAGCATTTGCACGAAAGAATGATCTTAGGAGACATTTAATAATTCATACTGTAGAGAAACCCTACCTTTGTTCAACGTGTAACAGATCATTTGCACGAAAGAAAGATCTTGAAAATCATTTGATAATTCATACTGGAGAGAAGCCCCATGTGTGTTCAACATGTAACAAATCATTTGGAAGGAAGGCAGTTCTTAGTGAACATTTAATAATTCATACTGGAGAGAAGCCCTATGTGTGTTCAACATGTAATAAATCATTTGGAAGGAAGGCAGTTCTTAGTGAACATTTAATAATTCATACTGGAGAGAAGCCCTATGTGTGTTCAACATGTAATAAATCATTTAGATCGAAGGCAGATCTTAGAAAACATTTAATAACTCATACTGGAGAGAAGCACTATGTGTGTTCAACATGTAACAAATCATTTGCACGAAAGAATGATCTTAGGAGACATTTAATAATTCATACTGTAGAGAAACCCTACCTTTGTTCAACGTGTAACAGATCATTTGCACGAAAGAAAGATCTTGAAAATCATTTAATAATTCATACTGGAGAGAAGCCCCATGTGTGTTCAACATGTAACAAATCATTTGGAAGGAAGGCAGATCTTAGAAAACATTTAATAATTCATACTGGAGAGAAGCCCCATGTGTGTTCAACATGTAACTAATCATTTGCACAAAAGAATTATCATAGAGAACATTTAGTAGTTCATACTGGAGACAAACACTTTGCATGCTCAGTGTGTAACGATTGGATTTGCAAAAAGGCAGCTTTTTTGAACAGACCTTTTTTTCCAAATAAAACGTGGCTTTTTTGGAAAGATAACTGAAATTTTTGCTCTTTTGGCTTTTTACTAATTACAGCTAATCTGTTTCACTTGCAGTCATTTAAAAGTTTTAATAGTTCATGAAGTCATATTTTGGAACTACTTAAATAATCTTACATCCAAGAGACACTAGCTACTAATTTGTTTTTGTCGTATGTGAGTCTGTGTATTACCTATGAAAAGACGTAGTGATAAAACTGTCTTATAATCAGGGGATACAAGGCTTTATTGTTAGTGGAGATATATTGATTAGCAATTTGGATTCCATTTTAATTCTGTAGGCCCAGTCCTGATTAGCTTATCTGAACATAAAATGAACTTAATACAAACTTTCATGTGTTTATGTCATCATATCATTGACCTTATAGAAACAATTCACAATACGTATGCAGAACTACATGCATATATACCCCATGTAATTCTTAAGATCAGTATGCTACTACGAGGGAGAATGAGAACCAAAAGTTACTTATAAATGTAAGTACTGTTGTTGGAAAAGGGCCACATTTTTGATTGAATGTTTCATACAAATAAAATTAATATATTAATATAGTTCGTAAGTCTCTTCATAATGCATAAGTTCAATTAATTGTGTATTGTTGTTATTACATGAATAGGTCCACATATGTGAAACAAAGAGAATATCCAAAATTCTGTAGGGCTGATTGATTAGGTTATTTTATGTCACTTTTCTGCTAAGTGTGACGATTTGATGAAATTGATGAAGGAACATATTCACAAACAAAGTCCATACCCAGGATGGGATTCAAACCCAGAACCCCTGGCATCGTAGCATGCTTTGCTAACCACTCAACCACAGTGGTCGGCAAAATGATGTTGGAGTAGGTACTAGAGCTAAACATGCAATTGTAGAATTGCAGTATTATTGTCCAAAGTAACGGAAAAAAATCGATCCACCCCCTCCCGACCCTACAATCAGAAACACATAGTCACTTACAGGCAAAGGGTGTCACACGGGGTACAGCTTGGAGCTTATTGTTCTTATCGTTTACATTCAATTCTCATAAATTTTCAAATAGTACTGCGTTCCTCAAATTTACAGTGGTTTCAAATGTCCTTTAATTTTTTTTACCATTACGATTGAATAGCCTTGAAATTCTATGTTTAGTAAATAATCTAATATATAAAAGAGTGTGTGTGTGGGGGGGGGGGGGGGTGTTTTCCGGCATTACTCTCGAACGCCTGGAGCAATTTCAACCAAACTCAATACGCATATAATTTCCAACCTGAAAATAAATACTGTGGGGTAAGACACCCCTGGCACCCCCGGTGGTGGAGGTGGGAAGGGGTGACATGTAAAAATGATCATAAACGTCCGATATTAGTGTGGAATCCATAGTTTTCAGGGTCTCTAATATGAATAGTGACACTCCCAATGCCGTTCAACTCCAAGACACCTTTGGTACCCCTAGGGGTGTGGATGGGAAGGGTTGACATGTAAAAATGATCGAAAACGACCGACAGTGAAATCCGTAGTTTTTGGGGTCTCGAGGATGAATAGTGGCACTCCCAATGCCGTTCAACTCCAAGACACCCATGGCACATTTAGGGGTGGGGGTTGGAAAGGGGTGACATGTAAAAATAATCGAAAACTACCAATATTAGTGTGGAATCCATAGTTTTCGGAGTCGTTAAGATCAATAGTGACACTACCAATGCCGTCCAACTTCAAGACACCTCTGGAAACACCTCTGGTACCCCTAGGGGTGGGGGTGGAACAGGGTGACATGTAAAATGACAGATATTAGTGTGAAATCCATAGTTTTCGGGTTGACTAAGATGCACTGAATAGTGACACTCACAATGCCATTCTACTCAAAAACACCCCTGGCAACCGGGTGGTGTTGGGAAGGGGGTGACATGTAAAAAGACCAATATTAGTGTGGAATCCATAGTTTTCCGGCCTGCTGAGATTAATAATGACACTCAGAATGCCATTCAACTCCCAAGTTCATTTTACACTATTGTTAGAATTCATTATATTCCTGTCTAATAGAAGATGGGGACAAATAAATACCTGGGCAACACCGGGCAATCAGCTAGTATATGTATAAAAAATTAAATAATATGCTTTAGCAATTATTATTATAATAAAGAACATGTCTGAATGTGAATTAAGAAATAAAAATATATTCTTTCATGACTGCTTTGAAAAAGCCAGGTCAGGGATTAAAATGAATGGGCTGTTTGGTAGCCTTGCATCAATGGTTGTTCAAACTAAAGCTACCAATTTTGCAGACTTTTCCAACCTGTCTCTCTACACAAAAACATATTAAGATATGCAAGGACAAAATATATTTTATTTTTAAATCTTGAAAAATCATGGATGTTATTTTTTTTGTGGCTTTTTATAGGTTCACATTTAAATATTTCATAGCTCGAGGAGAAGAAGGGGGGTATGGCCCCTCCCCTGATTACAGGTAGGCATAAAGTAATGTTGTCACCTTGTTCCAGGTTCAATCCCCAATGAAAGCACAGTGGTTCAAGTCCCATTTTAAGCTTTAGGTCGAACACCAATTAACGTGTATGAGCATAAAGTGGGCTTAAACAAACAAAACGTTACTTATAGAAAGCCAGATTTTTCAAAAAATGTAATTCGTGGCAAATCTATTTCAGTTTTGGGACCACAATGCACTAGGGCAGTGCCTCTCAACTGGCAGGCTGTGGCCCGGTACCTGGCTTTGGAATGAATATACTAAGCCATGAGAGTTCATTAAATCAAATGGTTGCCAAGTACTTTAAACGAAATTTTATATTTGTCAACAAGCCTAGACATATATTCCATTATTTATTAATACTTAATTTCAAGTGTGCATATTAAAGTATAAAGTTAAAAAAAATAGAAATTTGAATGTTTTGAGCATGGCGAATTTACCATGCTGTGGTGGCACAATGGTTGAGAACCACTACACTAGGTTGCCAAAATACACCACATCTGTACCATGGCCAAGTTTAGTGGCCATTAAGTCAAATTATATGTGATACACTTGAGAGCCAGAATACAAATATTTTATGCCAAATTCAATTGTAATGGAGTTTGATAGTAGATTTTTGTTTATAGACATAATTCAAGAAGAAACTGTGTCATCAAGAATACATTTGATTAAGTGAGTTAAAATATGTAGCAACATTTCTTCTTGTTTTGCTTTTTGTGCAAATCCAAATATTGAAAAGTGCCTCCCCACTGGTGTAGTGGCAACGTCATAGCCTTGTAATCAAGAAATTGATACCCAGGTTCGATACCCAGTGGAGCGACATTGCACAGTGGTTTGGATCCCACTTAAACTGTAGGTGCAGTCCTATCTGTGCATAATGTGGACTTAACAAACAAGTCACACATTGAAAATTATACTATTAGATTCTATTTACAATATATGTAAAACTACTCAAGTTATGTGAGTGTATATACTATTTTTATATATTTAAAAAAAAAACACTGACATTTGAAGATAACATTGGGGGAAAACTATCCATTCAAAAAAGCCATCATTTTTGCAAAATGCTTTGTCTGCTATGAATTCCATGTTGAAAGTTGTACTTTAAATTTACATATGGTGATCTTTTCACAGTAGAGAGATAAATAAAAGTAGTGAAATAAAATAAATGCAGCCAAGCAATATATTTTCATTGATTTGGAACACTTTGGGAAAAGTAGCGGAAAAAGCAGTGGAAAAAACTCAGGTTTTTTTTTCCAAAAAGGGTTGCTTTTTCCGACCACTTCCAACTCTAGTAATGATTCATTTAAACTAAAGTCAAATCTTTGGAAACATTTAACAATTCATACTGGAGAGAAACCCTACCTGTGCTCAACATGTAATAAATCATTTACACGGAAGGAAGGACTTGAAAACATTTAAGAATTCATACTGGAGAGAAGTCCCATGTGTGTTCAACATGTAACAAATCATTTATACAGAAAGAACTTCTCAGGTGACATTCAGTAATTCATACTTTAGATAAACCTTGTGTGTGTTCAACATGTAAGGAAGGAAACACGGAAGGAAATTCTTAGAAGACATTTGAGAATTCATACTGGAGAGAAGCTCTGTGTGTGTGTGTGCATGGAAGGAAGACCTTTGAAAACATTTAATAATTCATGCTGGAGAGAAGCTCTATGTGTGTTTGCATGGAAGGAAAATCTTGGAATACATTTAGTAATCCATGCTGGAGAGAGACCCTATGTTTGTTCAACATGCAAAAGATCTTTTACATGGAAGAAACATCTTAGAAAACATTTCAGAATTCATACTAGAGAGAAGCCCTATGTGTCTTCAACATGTGAGAAGTCATTTGCATGGAAGCAGGATCTTACACGACATTCAGAAATTCATACAGGTTAAAGCCTATTTTCTATTCAACATTTAATAGATTATTTTGGCAGAATCCAATTAATTCAAGATATTCAAGGTTTAATACTTGTGTAACCTTTTGTGTTGTGTCATGTATTTGATGTGCAATAAATAATTAGATTTTTTTTTTATGTGGTGTTAAGAAGTTTGTGTCACAAACGTTTGTTCTTTCACCTGATCGAGAGGTCCTTTCATCAGACTGCAACTTACCTTGTTTTGCTGGGGCCACTCCAGGATCAACAACTACTATACCACCTCAAGCATGGAAATCCTAATTCATTGGCTCTCCTTATTGATACTACAGCATGTAGATTCTAATTTCCTATGAAAGTGACTTTTGAATGAGTTTTGGGGATATCTAACATCTAGCATAAGTGATAGACCTAATTACACCTACAAGATGATGTCTTAATAATTGTATATCTTCATATTAGGAAAAATAAAAAAATGAATTCAAGGTTATAACTCATGTAGTTTAGATTAATAAAATAATACTTTTTGTGAATGATACATAATTTGAGTAAAATGCAGGCTTCAGTTAATCTGCTCTTTTTGTGTTTGCACGAAAGGTGCACCCATCGTTCTATTTCTTTGTTTCCACAAGCCAGCCTTTGTGGCATAGTGGTTAGCACATCACGCTTCAACGCCAGGTGTCCGGGTTCGAATCCTGGCCTGGGCATGAGTGTCCATTCATCAGTTTCATCACTCATCCCTATCTTCTCAAATTAGCCAAAAGTGGAACAAGAAGCGAATAAAAATAATGTAAATCAATCAACCTTTGTTTCCACGTACACATATATCACATTTACTAAATTCTCAGTTTTCTCATTATGGACAGACAAATCAATGTCTTACTCGATTGGATTCGAACCCGAGACCCCTGGCGTCGTAGAACGCGGCTTGCAAACCGTAACTCCACAGAGGTCGACAGAGCCCTCCAAGGTACTACAGGCCTCACAGAACGTCACAGGAGTGCTATCGGATTATAAATTATGGATATTATAGTTTGGATAATAAATAAATAAAATATATAAGCTATAAATAAAAAAACACCAGTTTTTTAATTTATAGAATTTAAAAGAGAGCTATAGTTTGACAAACTAAAAAAAAAAAAAATGATGTTGTTCTTACGACGATAAAATAGATGACATACTTGAAAAAAAATTGTAACTATAGGAGAACTACACCATTTCCTCGATTATTTGGTACTGAAGTAATTGGGTGTAATTTTAGCAATGGCACTGCAGTTGGCTTCAGCACGTTATTTAGTGTCTTCCTCTTGTACACATTTTCTAAGCTTCAACCTTTGGACATTATAGTTACTCGATGAACTAATAAGACCTTAATCCTTGTGCACTATTCCGATAGGATATTCCATGAGGCAATGTAGGTGCAAATAAATTACGCAGAACTTCATATGTCTTATTTCCTATAACAGCTATTAACCTAGGAACTTTTCTGTCATAGCTTGGATTTGACAATAATTGTAAGCTCTCCAAATAAGCTACTATCAATCCATCTTGGGGATCATATTTATCAAAAACAGCTACTAAAGCCATTATACATTTATACTATAACTCAATGCTTAGAAGTGTATACATATATATCTCTGTCGTGTATGTTTGCAGAGGTTAATCTATTTACACACGCAAGTACTTCATAATATAATGATTAACACAAGGATACATAAAAACAACGATTTAATGTCAAACTTACAAAACCGTTTCTAAGAAAACCCGATAAAACCCAGGCAAAATGGGGTTTTATTGGTTTTCTTCAGTTTATCTTTATAAATATATATATATATTTTAAAAATAAAATACATTTTCCCCTTATAGTAATATATTGGAACATTCAATTTGTATTGTTTCATTTCACTGAATCAAAAACTATTTAATATTTTCTGTTAACATAGCTAAGAATTGACAATCAAGATCACACACCTTGAAATGATTAAACTAAAAACATACATAACCCGTGCCACAACAGACCATTGAGGGCCCTGGCCTACGTACCGACTGCCGGCCATACACTCACCTGATCCTACTTTGAGAGGTGACGTGTGGTCAGCACGACGAACCCCCAGTTGTCATCGTAGGTTTTCATCACTGGGTTACACTACTCATTCATAGCTCCCCAATTTAATCATGATGGTGAGTTCACCAGTCTCATACACAGGTCAAAATCTCAGGAGACTCAAACCTGTGCACGTCCCATAGCCACAGCCCAAAGCATGACCGCACAGCCACAATGCAATATAATTGATTAAATTATCTAAAATACTATGTTCTGAAAAATTTGACCAGTAGTTTGATTCTACTCTTGCTGCGTGGCGTAACAGTTAATAGATCTATGATCAGTTCCCAGTGTTGTGCATTTGCAATACTATACTAATACTTGATAGCTGTGGTGGTTTAGTCAACCTCCATGGCAGAGTGGTTAGCACAGCATGCTGCAATGCCAGGGCTCCCGGGTTAGAATCCTGATTCGGACATGGATGTTTGTGTTTGTCCGAATGATAATAGAGAAAATTGATGTATGTGAAAATTGAGAAAATAGAACAAGGGGGATACTACTAATTACAGCTACATTTTATTCCAAATGTAAAAAAAAAAAAAACTAAACAGTCTGGCTGACTGCCATGCGGAAGACCCAGGTTCGAATCTTGGGGTGGGTGATCTAAGGTCGGTATTTTTCCGGTCTTGTCCCTGCATAAAGCAGCTCTGAAACTCACCCAGCCTGAAATCAATGGGTCCTGGGGGGGGGGGGGGGGGGGGGAGGGGTAAAGGCAGTCAGAGTTTGGTTGTGATCACATCACCTCCAAGATGGCTGAAATCAAGAATATGTTGCGCCCTACCCCCATATCCCCTGAATATGCCTCCATGGCACGGTGCTATATGCACAGGGAACTTTACCTACTATACAACATACGGTAGCTGCACACACACACACTTTAAAATCTGCTTATATACAGTTTGTTCACAGTTGTTTTCGTTTTCATTATTTTTGTGGATGTTTCAAGTTTAAATATCTCCTCCATGTATTATCCATGTCAAAATTATAAGGCTGACATATGTAATTGTCTTGACTGATTTCATCCAAATGGAATACCATATCTATCCTCCAAAATATCTGGTTGTTATGAAACTAACAGTTCCCATGGACAAAACATTAGTTGCCCCATTTGGATCCCAACATACATATGCACTATATTGTTAAAAAAATTATTTGTCATGCCATAGCTTAAGAAATGCCCTAAAATATCTAAGTCTCTTTTCTTAATGTACAAAAATGTAGTTTAGGCAGATATTTGAAAGTGACATCAGACTTTGGAGTTACCTCTGAATACGAAAAAATACATTTTTCACCCACCATCTTGAAATCTTTTCAACAAATGCAAATGCAAAATAAAATCATTCCCTGGATGTACCTGACATTGATTTAATACCAGCTGAGTTAATTATATATGGTGGAAATATGTTAATATGTCAAATTCATAAATTAATTTGTTTAATATGGAATAAAGAAGAAATCCCTCAACAGTGGAAAGAATCCATAATGGTTCCTGTGTTTAAAAAAGGTAATAAAATGAACTGCAATAATTATCGTGGAATTTCTCTACTCTCAACAACATATAAAATATTATCTAACATTCTTTTAACAAGACTAACCCCATATGCTAATGAAATTATATGTGATTGTCAATGTGGATTTAAACGTAACAGATCAACTACAGATCAAATTTTTCATATCAGACACACACTTGAAAAAAGTGGGAATATAATCAAAATGTCCATCAGCTATTCGTTGATTTCAAAAAAGCATATGATTCGGTCAAAAGAGATAAATTATATAATATATTAGTCGTGTTTGGAATACCTAAGAAGCTTGTTAGTATGATAAAAGTATGCACCAGTGAAACCGAAAGTAGAATTTGTGTGGGTGTTAATGTGTCTGACAAATTTGCAATTTATGATGAGTTAAAACAAGGAGATGCATTACCTCCATTGTTCTTTAATTTTGCCTTAGAATATGCTGTTAGGAAGGTAAAAGAAACTAACGAAGGACTAAAATTAAACAGTGTGACTCAGTTGTTAGCATATGCAGATGATGTAGACTAAAGCCCCTATCACACGGAACTGGATTTCTAGTTAGAATGCCCTAGTTGGCGATGAACTGACTTTCTGGCTAGTAATCATGGCCGCCTGGCTGACTGCTTGACTGGTTTTGAGGAATGGGACATGTTCTAATTGCTACTAACTTCTTCGACTAGATTCTGTGGAACAGCCAATCAGAGCAAAGTTTGGCCATGTGAAGATATTCTGTGAGTTTGTAAAGTAGCCTTTTTTTGTCTGTGGCTTCCGAGTGCATACAACACGAAAGGCATGTTTACAATTGAAAAAGCTAAAATATTCTTCCATACGTGTACAGCAAACGTTGTAAAGTATGTATTTTATCAGCGCCGTTCTTCTCTACCTAAAACCATTTAATGCGATGCGATATTCCTCTTGGTTGAATAGTTATCGTATTTTAAAAGTGTGAAGTGATACGTTGTTTACATCTCGCGCGGCCGCCATTATGGGAACGAAAGACTATCGACAAGTACGGTATAACAAGTACCGTGTGAGGCGAAAACTAGCAAATGGGTAGCCAGTCCAGCGTCAACTAGAGCATTTCAAATAGATATCCAGTTCCGTGTGATAGGGGCTTTAATAGGGGCTGATATAAATTCAATTTAGAATAATGCTAAAATATTTTTCAAAACAGCTAAAGACATAGGTTTGGAAGTT
Organism: Lepisma saccharinum; assembly: GCF_977018435.1. NCBI lineage: Eukaryota > Metazoa > Arthropoda > Insecta > Zygentoma > Lepismatidae > Lepisma > Lepisma saccharinum. The sequence goes on from NC_139251.1 coordinate 53,273,488, forward strand.
AGCAAAGAGAAAACTAAATATATGCTTACAGGCCAAAACCAAGTGTTAGATAATAATCAAAATCTAATTATTGATAACAACTCATTTGAACCAGTTTCCAAATTCAAATACTTAGGAGTAATATTAACAAATGAAAATGATATTAAGGAGGAAATAAAGAGCAGGCTTAATTGAGGAAATGCATGTTACTTCCCTCTGCATGAACTTTTCTCTTCTCATTTAATATCCAAGAAACTAAAAGTTAAAATATACAAAACAGTAATTTTGCTTGTAGTATTATATTGGTGTGAAACTTGGTCCCTTACATTGAAAGAGGAACATAAATTGAGAGTATTTGAAAATAAGATCCTTAGGAAAATATTTGGACCTAAAAGGGATGAGGAGACAGGTGAGTGGAGAAGGTTACATAATTTGTATTTATGTCCAGATATTATTAGAATATTTAAATCAAGAAGACTTAGGTGGGCAGGCCATGTGGCACAAATGGAAGACAAAAAAGGAGCTTACAGGATTCTTGTTGGGAAACCTAATGGTAAGAGACCTGTAGGAAGGCCAAGATGAAGATTGAGGAACAACGTTGAGATGGACCTAAAGGAAATTGGTAACGATGGAGAAGAGTATAGATCTTGCTCAGGATAGGGACAGATGGAAGGCCTGTGTTGCTGCAGCCATGAACCTTCGGTTTCGAGAAGGATAGAGATTTAGGTAGTCTGGGTGTACCTATTTGCAACATGAATTTCAGCTTAAATACTCTAAAATTTGCTACAGATATCGTGGTCTCAAAATTGGTTAATTTCCCCCACCCTTCCTAAACCACACACTATATTACAGACTTTTTATTAAAAACTTCAAGCTCAAGTAATGTCCTAATGTAGCTGAGACTTGGTTTTCTTAATCTAAGAAAATCTAACCTCAAATATTTGCATAACTTAAAGCTCTCGCAAGGCATGTTAAATCGTCCATCATCTTTAAATCATGGTGACAAATTTTTCTCAAATACAATATGACAACAATCCTTTAAGTTATCTTGTAACTCTAAAAATTGCAACTCGAAACCTTTACATTTATGGCAAAATGTATGTTTGCTGTTTTACCACTACTCCTCTCCTAAACCATGAAATATAATTTTAAAAGTTTTACTGCAAAATTACGGACCGACGAATTATCTACAATGACTGAGTTTAGTTCCTTATGCTCTGAATATTCATTGTAGACAGTTTTGGAGAAAAAGAGAGCATGGTATAACTTGACACGTTTAAAAACAAGACGCTGAAAATAGCTGTTGCGCATCTCGCACAACATTTCCCCTCTCCATTCTCTGCATCGACGTTGGTTCGCAGTGTTGCAACCTGGAGGGAGCGGAATGGTCCGAGGATTTTCAACGAAATTTGTATTAGCTTTTTCCTGGGCTGTTTTCTACCTGTCGGAGTATTGAAATTCAGCTCACCTTTCGCCAACGACTCTTTTCCTTCTTTTAAAACTTGGCCTCCCCGATGGCGCAGTGGTAACGTCGTCGCCTTGTAACCAAGGGGTCCCGGGTTCGATTCCTGGTGGAGGCACATAGTGGTTCAGATCCCATTTTAAACTGTACGTCCATTATCGATTAGCCTTACTGTGCATAAAGTGAACTTAAAACAACAATGCAATCCAATTCTTTTAAAACTTGAGAAACCATCCATTTAGATACTCCCGTGGCGGCGCTTGTGGACTCGACAACATTATACTTAAGTTTATTTAACTCCTTCTGAGTTCGCAAATATGCTGCAACATTGTAAACAATTTATCTGGCCTGTCATCTAAGGGGCTTTCCAAAGCAGATTGTGGATTTTGTTGGACCCGGCATGATTTGATTTTTGCATTTCAAAAATATGCAGCCAATAGTAAAGAGCAAGAACATTTCAATACTTTAAAAACGAACACAGGCAAGCATGTTATCAGATTGCCTTCTCGTAGTGATTGTTGTACGATAAACAAAAGATCCCCACCCCACTCGACATTTTAAAAGAAAACCAGGCCACTGCTCGATGTCGCATTCAGAAAATGAAGTCATTCGCACAGAAGTTTTATAAACCTTAACACGCGTGCGTAATGCTACAGTTTACGATCCGTGCACCGCACGAATTTTCAAAGACCGGATTAAATCAAATGAGCCACTGATAAACTGATATGAGCCGGTACCGTCAAGCCACAAAGTAAAAATCGTTTGTCATATTTGTTTTAGCTTAATTTTGCTGAGTTGGCACCACTCATAGTCTCAAGGCCAGACCAGAACGTAGAAGAGTGGTGGGGAGAATGACGTAATAGAAAGTGCTCCGCAGCGATCTGCGCATATTGGGACTTAACTTGTCAGGCTATATAAAGCGTGCGTGCAACATGAGGAATATCAGTTTTTCATTCACCATCTTGAAACATATTGTTCAATTTCACTCACATGTAACACCATTGCAGTCTGTCAAGTTTTCTAGCTGCAGAAACATGTTATCATGGTCACTAAATAGATGACTTGTCTTTCTTTGCCCGTCCACCCCACCCATGCTCCTCGTAAATCGTGCATTATGTTTCAATAAGTTTATTGTGAATTTACAGTGCAAGTAATGTCACAAAGCTCCTGAAAGTTTTATGTACAAAGCTCGAAATTGTAGACTCTAAAAAGGTTTGAAAATATCACAAATGGTCAGAATATGAAAGTATACGTATGCATTGTATTTACTTGAGGACCCCACACCCCTATTTTTAAGAAAAAAAAATTAAATTGTGGTAGATTATGTGAGTGCTTGACTTCTTGGGTATAGAGCTCCTAACCACAAATAACATTTATCCTACGTGGGCAAGCAACACATTTTGTTCAATCAATGCACTGAACTGGAGGGAGAGAGGGATCACTGTCTCAGTGCAATGCATTAAAAAGAAAACAGAACATTTGTACACATACTAAATTTTGAGAAATTAAATGAATCATTTGAAAAGTGTTTGATTTAATTATAGCACAGTTAACTTTACTCTACTTTCACAACATTTCAATAAAATGTACTCAATTCTCCTTTGTAATGTTTTATACATGGAAGAATTTGTTGTAAAAGTCGATCGTCACAGGTGAAACTATGAGACTTGCCCACATATGGAAGTGACTGATACCTAAAGTGCTACTACATTTCAAAATTATAAGTTTTGTTCATTCAATGTTTTTTCTAAATATTTCAGACCCTTTTGATTTTTTTGTTTCTTGGATATATGTTCGCGTTATTTCTGTTAAAAGTCTTGATTTGATTTGAGAAAAATATCCTGAAAAACACTGTGATAGTAATTATTTTGAGTATTATAAGCTTGGCTAAGCCTTTATTTTACAAGTTTACTCAAAGGTAAAGTGCTCCCCTGTGCATAGCACCACGCCATGAAGGCGTATAGGGGGTGTGGGGGTAACGCCCCACACTTTCTTGATCCGGTCGTGAGTGGGGGTGATGTGATCAGCATCACGCCCCTGACCGCATTTACCCCCCAGGGTTTCCCCCAGGTACCCATATTATTCGACGCTGGGTGGGCCGCATCCATCGTTAGAAAAGTTCCTGGATTTGAACCGGCCGGGGATCGAACCCGGGACCTTTAGCATGGTAGTCAGACGCGTTACCGACTGAGCCACCGTGGCCACAAACTGTTGACAATTCTAGAATCTCACAATTATTTAAAGCAATAATTTACAACATTTTCTGAAAAAATCTGCGTGGGGAAAACTGGGCTGGGCCCACCCAGGCCAACCCTGTTAATAGGGGGGGACCCCTGAATCAGAGTGCAAAATCCCTCCAGATTGGTGGCGGGAAGGAGGAGACACACACACTATTATATGTAGGGTAGTCGGGGGTAAAGATCCGTGGAGGGCAAAGATCCGCAGGTTTTTTTTGCGAAGGCTTTGAATTGAACTGGCACCACTGTTGTTCAGATCACGAGGTATAGTGAAGGAGATCGGACGTACGAAGTGTGGTGTTCCTAGAACAAAAACCTTTACAGCTATGAGTCAGTGGCGTCTCCTGACCCTGAACTTCAGGCGTTGGCAAAGAAGGAATGTTAACCCCTCCCCCTCTCATTTCTGTGAACCAATCTTACAAATTTTCTCCGTACCTTTTTGGTGTAATTTTATAAATATTTAGAACAACATTAAATAACATAAATTATTTTAAATGAAGTAAATACTTCATTTAAAGTATTAATATATTTGAAGGGTAAGGAGAAAATTAATATACTATGTTCAATACTTCGCCATACAATCAATTTTTAAAGCACGAGTTTGCAACCAGAGGGTTTGGTGGAACTCCTACCTATCACCCCTAAAAAACACCGTGGACATAAGAATGACCCGTTCATTGAAAAATCGCTAAAATGCACATTTCCGATTTTTCCCTTACCCTTCATTTATCCTTCCAAAAAGTAAATTTTTAAAAATCTACTGCTCATTACTTATAGTTACTTGAATTCCAGTCTATTCTTCTTTCTTTAGAGAGAAATGCGCTGATCACCGCCTCATAAAATTTCGATTTATCTCCTTCTCGCAGCTAAGAAAGTAATTCTTTCTGGATGGAGATAAGACTTAAATTCCTCATCCGGTTCTGAGTTTGAGTAGATCGGCAGAATGTGTGGATCCTCTTCAGTGATGTGAACGATCTCTCGACAGATGACGTCGTGGAAGGAATTGTTGCGATCAACATTGCTAATTTATACATTTCTGTAAACTCACCCACTAGATTCGTGTCCAGTAGATAATTTACAATCTCAATTAGTGTTTTCTCTGATCCTTCAGTGGAAGCATACCAAACATAAAGTTCATTCTTCTGCAGTTTGGTTAAATTAAACACACTGCCATAAATTTCCTGCAATTTATGTACGAGATGGTGAGGAAAGTTTTCTCTTTTATTCAAGTAGGATTTAGTAAATCAAAATATTGCAATTTTTCAAATGATGCGAATCTAATTGTTATCTGGTTGCTGATATCATCAATGATTTCAAAGTAAAGCCTCCGGCAGTGGTCTTTCTGTGATTCGTTGTTCAGTCGCCTCCTTTTCATTTCAAAAACCTCTTCCTCTTCTACTGCACCAGTTATAGAATTCCATAGTGTTTCGAAATTCTCACTTTCCTTTTTCAGCTGTTGTTGAAATTCAGTTATTTTATTACTGCAATATAAAATATCAACATTTTTAGACTGCAATATACTGAATAATACGTCTGAAAAGGCAAGCAAGTTGGATAAAGCCTTTTTTAAAAATATATTTTCGAAATCCTTCAGGAAGCTAGAAAATCCTTCAGGAAGCTAGAAAATCCTCTTGGAGTCATTGCAGTCAAATGATCGAAGTCTCCACTTTCATTAACATGCTCAAAAAACATAAGCAGTACTTCTCTGTTGTCATTGACTGTCCACACTAGCCTAGAGGTAAAATTTCATCTGGTAGGAGCTAATGACGGGAGCTTTCTGGACATGAAAGCAGAAAGTTCGTGTAACCTCTTTGGAGAATGAGGTTTAAGTGATTTAAGACCACAAAATAACACCTTAAGCTCTTTGTTACATTCTAACGATTGTTGCAGCACCAAGTTCATGACATGAACATAACAATGCATAAAAAAAGGTTTCGCATAATTTTCCAAAACTTTACTTTGAAGGCCATTCAAATGACCACTCATTACAGAATATCCATCGTATGTCTGGGCAATTAATTTATCCCCACACTTATATTTATCCATTATTTCAGTCACGTGACTAAAAAGAGCTCCTGCAGTTTCATCGGCGCTCATGTCATGAAATCCAAGAAACCTTTCAATGACTCTTTTCTGTTAGGCCGAAAAAAAACGTAACACTGTTGACACCTGAGATTTTTTTGCTAATCGACCATGATAGCCACAAAGTCTGTGTTTTGAATTTCATTGTAGATTTCATCTCTGAGAACATCCGAAACTGAATTTATTAAATCATTTTGAATGCCTGCCGAAGTACCGCGGAAAACTGTAGAATTTAATAAATGTTCTTTTAATGAGGGATCGAACTCGGCACTTACAATAAGGAATTCCATGTAATTGCCCTTATTTAGAGAGGCTGCATTTTCCTCATGGCCTCGGAATGGCAGTTCTTGCTTTGCTAAATAGTAGACGGCGTTAATCAACCTCTTTAATATTTCCCTGTTCTCTTTTACTTTTTCATTGTGTAGCTCTATTTCAGCTTTTCGTTGAGTATCCAAAAGAACGTCAATTCTAGTAGGGGTGGCAAAAAAACTACTAAATTTAAAGAAACTATAAAGATGCAATTCAGACTCGCTGTGTTTTCTCACTGCAGTATTGAGATGATTCAAATCCGCATACCCTTGATAATTCCCAACACCTTTTTTAGTCTAGAATAATAAACATGTCCAACAGTAAAATTTATTCAACACATCACACCCGCAAAGCCAGTCTCAAATTTCATAGAGTTCTCTTCGAAAATGTCTCTCAAAACCTTTTCCAGCACCACTTTTTCCTTTAACACATGTTGACATCGTGAGATTCGGACATGGTCGACCATTGTCAATCACTTGTTTCTTCTCTGAATACGAAAGCGAAGAAAATGAATTATTTAAATATTTTTGCACAACACTTTCACTATTCTCCATCTTAAAATAATCACATCACTTCACACCACACGTTTAAAAAATAATGCACAACAATCACGAGCAAAACAACGCGGAACGCGGGATGAATGAAAGTCAAAGCGTTGGAAACAAATACAACGCCTTGAGAAGCTAACCATGGTGGTGGGTGGCAGGGTGCGCATGCGCGGTCATCCTATGTTTTGGCAGTGGTAAGACGTTGTATTTCCTCTCCAACGCCCTGGCAGTGCGGGACCGATCTGCCTGCCTGACAACCACTGCGCGCTGCGTCGCGTTCGAAAACTACCGGGCGCTCGAGACTGACAATTGAAGAAAAACGCTCAAAATCGTAATTTATAAAAGTACAGATACTTTCTTCTTTATTTCATTTTCCTTTGGCCGTTGACACACGACTTACACACCCAGAGAAATCGCCACTGCTATGAGGTAAGTTACGTTTTTGTATAGTTGGATGTAATTTGGAATAAACAAACCACTTCTCTGACACTGGCGTGGTTATAGGTTCATGTATTACTATGTTTGTGTGTTTATGTATAAAGCTTTATTAATCATTTAATGGAGGAAGTCCACCAAAATATGCTGTTATTTGGCGGAAATTGGCAGCATTTTATAACATGGCGATATGGGGTAAAGATCCGCTGAGAGAGTGGGGCAAACGTCCGCTGCGGACTTTTACCCCATTCGTATAATTTTTCAAATCGTATATTCAATTCCCCATAAAAATTTGCTCTACCTTACATTGTTAATATCTATATAAATAATTATGGTTGTAAAAACATGTTTTTCTCTGTAAGTAGAGTTTGTGTGGTAACAATGCGTATCTAAAACAGAAACTGCGCTATTTTCTCTCTACATGGCTTCATTTATTTAGGTCTACTTATTTTGTTTAACTGCTGATAGTTTAACAACCTGGTAAGATTATTGTTGGGATTATACTGTATTAGCAATGTCTAAAAAAGGCTAACAATTCAAGGCTCTAGACCGACCAACTAAATTATTGCCAAGTTTTGTCTTGTGGTTGAGGTTTCATGTTGAATTGCTAAATAATTTTTTTGTCTTTAAAAATTCTTTCTGTATTAATTTATAATTGCATAGCTATCTATTAAACTTCATGAACTTTTTTAGGTACCGGTATTGTTGAAAATTTTTCTCTTTGTAGCTTTGTCGAATCATGTGAAAGTGGAAGCAAAATTAGACATTTTGTGTTGATAGCTTCTGAATTAATTATAGCACTAAAATAGAGCTTAGCGTATTTCTCAAACAACATCGCAAAATTTTGATTCAACGGGAAAAATTCAATCGTGGGAATATACTCAATTATTGTCAAATGTACATAATATATCTGATAAAGAATACTTTCTAATGCTAGAAGTCCTCATACAAACCTCATTTTCTCGTTGCAGGAACTACAAAAGAAAGAAAGCAGAAGTGAGACCACTGACTGATGCTCTTTTTCAACAAGCACAAGCCCGACCCTGTGGCCGAGTGGTTAGCAGATCGCGCTGCGACGCCAAGGGTCCCGGGTTCGAATCCCGGTCGGGCTTGGTTGTTTGTGAATGTCCATTCATCAATTTCATCATTTCATCACTCATCCCCATCTTCGCAAATTAGCCAAGAAGCACAAAACGCGAAGTAAAATAAACTAAATCAAATCAAAATCAAATCAACAAGCACAACAAGTGAAAGCAGATGGCATGTCTGTAAGAGAAATCGGTAGAGTTCTTGGGTTCGATGAATCAATAGTTCGTAAAAGATTGAAAGCTGGCAACGGAGTTGGGTCGCTAGGACGTTTCAAATGTGTGTTCACGCCCGAGCAAGAAAAGGACATAGTGACACATCTTAAACACTTGGATGCCCGTTTCTATGGACTTACATTGAAGTCTCTATGCTTCCTTGCCTATGAATATGCAGAAGGAAATGGAATCACGCATTCCTTTTCAAAGGAATCTAAGTTAGCTGGTAGAGACTGGACAAGGGAGTTTATGAAGAGAAATCATCTCTCTCTGAGAACTCCGAGAAAGACAAGTGTTGCTAGAACAATGGGATTCAACAGGCAACAATTGACCCAATATTTTCAAAATTTGAAACAGATCCTGGAGAAATACCACTTTCCGCCAAACCGCATCTACAACATGGACGAAAGTGGCTTCCAAACCGTCCCAAATAAATTACCTAAACATGTTGCTCCAAAAGGTAAACGAGAAGTGTCAAAAAATGTGTCAGCTGACAGAGGAAAAACAATTACAGTTGCTTGTGCGATGAGTGGTACAGGACATCACGTCCCACCATTTTTCATATTTTCACGAAAAGAAACAATCCGCTTCTTCTGAAAGATGGGCCAATCGGTTCTGCAATGGCTGTGACAGATTCTGGTTATATGAATGTGGAAACATTTTTAATTTATCTAGACCATTTTAGAAAACACACTAACCCCTCTGCAGAAGTCCCAGTTTTGCTTATTTTGGATAATCACATATCACATGTTTCCCTCCAGGCTATTACTTCAGCTAAGAAACACAACATACACATGGTTAGTATTCCTCCTCATAGCAGCCACCGAACCCAACCCTTGGATCGTGCTTTCTTTAGGCCATCGAAAGCCTATTATGATGATTTATGCGACAATTGGATCACATCGAATCCTGGTCAGCTATTAACTGAGTACCACGTAGCAGGTATATTTAATCGAGCATTCGAGAAAACAGCCACAGTAGAAAAAGCCACTCAAGGATTTCGAGTGACTGGAATTCATCCATTGGATATCAATATTTTTAATGATGAAGATTTTTTACTAGCCTCAGTAACAGAACAGGAACATGAAATTGATACTGTTGATCTTGAAGATCCTGACCTGCGTGGAAGAATTTGCTTTGAAGATAGTCTGCCTGAAAACTCTCAGTCTGCTCTTGTAGAAACAAGGAATGATGAGTCCAGCAACGTGGCTGCTCTAGGAAATCCTACTCCTGTCCCTTCCTCTTCCATTGATAGGACAAGCAACAGAGCTGCTCTGCAAAATCTTGCACCTGGGACTTCTAGTTCTCGTCAATCATCAGTGTCTCCCCATGATATTATTCCACTCCCGAAATTAAATATTAGAAGAAAACGTACGGGAAGAGGCCTAAAATCTACTCTTCTCACTTCGACACCACACAAGGAACAACTTGAAGCACTACGGCAGGGAACGGTAGATCACGGGAAGAACGTCTACGAATCAAAAAAATCAAAGAAGAGACTCTTTCAAAGTACTGATAACCCGAAGAAAAGAGTTCATGAAGAAATTGTGTCGTCGTCTGAATCAGAATACCAATTTTCCCTTCATGAAAGCAGCAATGATTCTGCATTTGTAGTAACCAGCGATGAATCAGAATGTGACAACATTCCAGCTGAACTTCTACCCGGTGACTTCGTTGTGGTGAAAGTGTATAATAATAATCCTTTGCGCAACAGCCCATGAAGGGCCTGGGCATACCTACCGACTGCCGGTCTCCCTCCCACACTTCCCTTCGTCACCTCTAAGCGTGGAGATCTTCAACCAGTAGTGGAATAGTCGGGGGTCAGCCCGACGTATCCCCAGCCGTTATAGTAGGTCGTCTCGACCGGATTACGCTCACTCATTCGGAGCTCCCCAATTTCCTCACGATGGTGGGTTGCCACCGGCCCTATACGTAGGCCGAATAAATTCCGACCAGAGCCGGATTCGAACCTACGCTGTCCCGCAGCGAACGATCTCAAGACGAGTGAACGCCTTAACCCGCTCGACTACGGAGGAGGGCGGTGAAAGTGTATGGAAAAACGAAATCATCATTCCGTTTGTACGTGGCTAAAATCATTGAACTTGACGTTGATGACTTCATCGGTATCTTTTACAAAAAGGCTCCGCAAACTATGAGATTCAAGAAAACTGATGAACGAAGTTATTGAAATCTTGGGATACCTACTTGTCAATTTAAAATGAGAGACTATTTTATGTTCTATGGTTATCATAATTCAGTTTAATACAGTAAATATAGCAAAAGTTATTGTAATAATTTTCTTCTTGCTGTGTGCGGCAAGAATCCGCAACATAGTACACCTGCGGATTTTTGCCCCATGCTATGGGGCAAAGGTCCGAATTTGCTTATGTCGATAAAATCAAATTCTTACTTTAAACCATTAACTTTGCGGGTTCTAAAACTGGTGTTCATTTTAGCTGTGTAAATAAGGTATCCATTTATGACATTTTGAGATTAAAAACTTAAGACCAAAAATCGACAAAAAATCAAACGTAAAAACTGCGGACCTTTACCCCCACCTACCCTATATAATAAAATATTCAATATACAGTGTGAGCGTAAAAACACTCCCTGATTTCAAGATGTCATAAAATTAACAGTTACTTGAATATATTTAATCCGGTCCCTGGCCATAAGTCACGCAAAAAATTTCGATGGGCGTTAATAAGGTGACAGATTTGAATTCAGGAGGTCGGAAGTTAACAACCACACTAGTCCCATTCCTACAGATCACTATCTACATAAAGAACAGAACGAACAAGTTTTTACCATTTTTATTTTACAAAAAAAAATCACTTTTATTTACAACATTTTTGCAATTCACTTATGGTTTGCATCTTAGTGTCCAAGCAAATTACAACGTTTAGACGTGTTTAGTTTGGTCCTGGATCAGGACTCAAGGGAGCACTTTCACTGTTAATGTTTGTGCACTTGTGCCGTTGTGAGTCGAGTTGTGGTTTGTTTGTGCTGCCACTTGTCCTTGGCGTTACGACAGCGTCCAGCGACCAGTTTTCACCTTCCAGAGAGATCAACCAGCTCTATTTGAGTTTCAATGACACTGGAAGTGGCTTCATGTCAGACTCTGGTTCTGTGGAAGAAGAAAAAGATAGCGATTTGAAGAATATTACTGTCTAGTAATAAATTATGCTCACATTTTACACCTAGGGATGTGCGGGACAGAATTTCTTGAGTCGGGACGGGAATTTTTTTTAAATCCCGACGTTCGGAACGGGAAATATTCGAAATTTCCCGAAGCTCTGGAAATCTCGAGTTCTACACGTCATTTTCATTTTAAGTGGTTGTTTTTGCATTTCTGGACTAAAAACTAACAATTTCCGGAAAGTTCCAGAAACTTACAATGCAGAATTCATCGAGAATTAACGACTTTTTGAAATGACCATTCAGTATTTCCCGACTGCTCGGGATTCCGAAAAGTCGGGAAATCATTTCCCGAAGTCGGGATCGAGGCGGGAATTTTTTTTCCCGGTCCCGACTTTTCGGGATCCCGCACACCCCTAGTTACACCCCTAAGGCAGAAAGTTTAATTCGCGCACTGAAAAATCGTATGAAGTGAAGATCAAACACAGTCGTCAAGATGTCCAGTATATTCCATGGGTAGGTGCAGCGCCAAAGGTGGGTCATATGGGGCTACAGTCGCACCCAGTCAAAATGTAACAGGCATAAATACAATGTATAAATAAAAGAAAATGCAATGAAAGCTCTTATAGATAATGATTGGATCCTTTTTTTTTTGTTTTGATCACGTACGAGCATCAAAAAGCACTTTCATTTGATTATGTGGTCCATCCAAATCGCTGTCAGTTATCCACTGGCCAACCCACACCAAAAGTCTGGCGCCACCGGTGGACAATTCTAGTATTAAAAAACTGATTTCCAAAAGTAGGGAAGCCCTATGTTTATTCCTGAAGGTACATTGACGAGTAGTAAGACGCCCTGTCCTGTACATCTGAATTGAGAATGATAATATTATTTATGTTGATGTACTTCTTAATAGTTCATGTTATTTAACTTGACATTTAATATGGAATATTAATTTTTTCGAGTGTTGGTGGATAGGAGTTACCAATGAAATCATCTCAAGTAACCCGACAGAATGTGCGCACACAACCTCACATTACTATACTCTGTCCCGGGAATGTCCGGAGTAAGTGAACGAAAACAATTCCTCTGCGCAAGTAGGACTCGAGAGGACTAGACCACTTACTCGGGCGCTGGCACCTTGGCGGCCATCTTGTTGGCACAGCAACCGACCTTCGGCTGGCACACCCTGAAGCAGTTCAGGGTCCCCGGGTTGGAATCGCTGACCTCCGTGATGTAGACACTAGAGTATGTGGAGTTCCTCCTGGGAATGTTGTTCTGCCGGAGAGAGCGATACGTTGCCAGGGACTTTTTTACAGCAACCCTAACCTGAAGGACAAGCAACATTGGAATTAGAACCATTGTTACATGAGTCAAATGTAACTATATTGAAATAATAGCTTAGTTAATGATATTCGTCAACAATTAACCTTTCTTATCCTGAAAAGTTTTCCAATGCATTGGGTACCTTTTATAAATGGAAGTTCCTAAAACCATGGACGTTTATATTATTTTTTAATTTGGAAGAAGACTCGGACATTTTGATGGTCATACAGTCAAAGGAATGCAGAAGCTTTCGAATATATCATTTCACTCTATGTGGTTTATTCTAAGATGAACCCACACATTGTAAATCTAATCAGAGAACGTTTAAAACACCGCGCAGTCAAACTTTGTTCGCTTATAACATGCTCACTAGGAGAGATATACACAACGCGATTTCTACATGATGAAGCCTCGTACACATGAGCGTATCCACAAGGGGTTTAGGGGTCACTTTCTCCCTTGAATGCGAATGTAAAAATTTTTCATTTTGTTTATTGTGATCTTTTGTAGAAAGTAAAATAAATGTAAAAGTAAAATACTTATAGTTGCCAGTTCTCCCCATAAAATATATTCTAGAAGTTAATCAATGGCTCAGGTCCGAGTGATTTTTCCCAGAATGCCAATTTATGGGGAGATTAAATCATCGGTAATTGTTGCATGGTTTGAATTGTCAGTTTTCTGATTAGCGCCATGTAAATCTGCGGTTTACGACATTCAGAGGCTATGCGTAGCACCCGATGGGCCTGGATTTAGCGATTTTATGGGCGAAGTGAGAAGGTTATATTTTAATGAATTATAATCTAGCTTGGTAACACCAACAGACAACATGTACCCTGACAAGTCCTGTTCATACAACTCCCATTAAAAATCGTAACTTTGTCCTGAAAATGCACTTCTGAAAAGATTTTACGGTGGAACCTGCAGTAGCGCAACTAACACGCTCTGTGCCCCCCCCCCGCAACTTTTAGTTGTGCCTCCTTACTCGATTAAAATAGAAAAGCTTTCCTTTCTAAAATATTAATTCACGCCTACATTTATATTTGGTGCATACAAACAGGGTTGTGCAATTACGCGAAAAACCCTTAAAATTATATAAAACGTAAAGTACGTTAAAAAGAGAATCAAACAAAAATTAAAAGAAAACATGTTTTTTGCGATCGTTATTGTTATGTACAGCAGTTGGCAGCGGCAGAAAACAAAAAAAGGCTTTAAAAACTTTCCATCCGAATTTGTATGTGCTCTTATATATAAACAAGTGTATAACAATCTTTTTTTCTGTTTTCTTCCGTTTTGGAAATTCAACACCACTTGAACGTTTGCCACTGGGAACTGGCTACATTGGTTTGACTTCCGTACACTCGTCCGGTCTGAGTAGCAGTGACGACGCAAGAGGGGGGCAGGGTGGCGGGCGACCCCCCAGTCAGACACTTCACCCCCCCCCCCCAACTGAAGTTAATTGAATATCGAATAATGAGAGAGTTCATTTGTAAGAGTATGACGATTTTCACCGTTTCTAAGTGGTGTATTCTCCATGATATCACTTTTCGTTCTTATAATACCAACTTGACTAACAAATATTAATTTGTTTTAATATATATATGTGTGTGTGTGTGACTTTAGTTCAAGATTCGAGCACCGATCTGGGCATAGGTGATTTCTCATTCATTTATGTCCTGTAATCGTCGCGTTAACCTAAGTTTTAACCAGTTTTAAGAACTGGATAAAAGCGTTGAATGTAAATGGTTTTAAAACATCACGAACATTCTAAGGACCACAAAACATCATCTGTAGTACGGGCAAATTATTCTAATCCTGGGTCGTTAGTGACAACGCTAATTACTAAAAGAAATTCAAAGTTGATTCAAGATTTGGTTGCTTGGTTGATTTGGTGTTTTAAGTCCACTTTATGCACAGTAAGGCTAATCGGGACCACCTTCAGTTTAAAGTGCCTCTACCGCGTATCGAACCCGGAACCTAAGGTTATACAAGGAAACCGACACTTCATGTCAGTTGTGGATGCATCGCGGTTTCTTGCTATTCAGGGACTTGATTTTTGAGAAGATGAGTCTGATGCAAACCTTAACAAAGGGAATTTCTTCGATACTCTTGAAGTTAATTTCAAAATGAGATGATATTGTTCGGAATGTATTGAACTTGAACCTTAAAATTCCAATTACACTCAAAATTCGATTCAAAACAAATTGATCTGCGTAATGTCCACACTTATTCTCAGCAAAATAGCCAGGAAGTGGAAGAGACGAAAGTATTCGCACTGATGTCAGATAAAACAAAAGACATTGCGAGAAAGGAACAGGGCAGATATTTGTATCGCGGGCAGGCAGGTAAAATAACGCTTTTTAGGATTTGCCACTCTTCAAACATTAGATGCAGGTTTGCTCCTTGCAGATATCAAAGTTAAAGAACTTATTTCCAAGATATCCATGGATGTCTGTGATCGTGTAGCACAAACATATTTTGGAGTGGTAGAGTGAAAAGTGCACCAGGGTCAGAATATTTCTTGAATTATGAGATATTCATTTATTCATTCCTTTATTTTGAACCTAACAGCTTTTATGCCATTAAATTATGAGATGACTAACCTTTTTCAGATTTTTATTCCTGTGATAACATTTCCCTGAAAGGTGAAACGCAGATTTTGCCCAAAAGTCTTCAGCGTTACGAAGATGGAACGAAGGTACTCCACTTAATGGATTTCTTCGAAATCCTAGGAAAGCATAAATTGGCATTTCACAAGGTTCACACTCTAGTTGTATTCTCTGTAACAATCCCAGTTTCCAATGCAGCGTGTGAAAGAACCTTTTCGTCTTTGAAACCTTAGAAAAGTCTTGCTCGAAACAGGATGCTGGATGACAGCTGTCTCATTTGTCTTTCCTTGCTATTGAGAAGAAATGTCAAGACCGGGACGTACCGAAGGTGGGCAATGTGTTCTCCAAAGAACATGTAGCAGAATTCTCCTACAGAATTCTAATACTTAAGAAGATTAATTTCTTCCAACGTCATGTTTATTTTGCAAGAAAATTAAATTCTTCGAAACATTTTTTTTCGTCATTTATATTATTAGCTTACAAGTAGAACATTGCTATCAGTAGTTTCATCCCAAGAAAGACGATAAATTATAAATTTCTTCCAATACTGAAATAGGCCACTAGAAACAACGCAACTTGTGGCAGTTCCCACGAATAAAAGTAGTGTATATTGCTTGTTTCTACGCAATCCTTTGTACGTATGCATTTGTAGCCTCTTTTTTTATCAATCGAATATCAGTTTTTGACATATTTTGACAATTTTTTGTCGATGTTTTAGCGTTTAGCGATGTTTTAGTAAAATTTCCCTTTTTTCCCTCTCATCCTTGGTAGGTATGCATTTGTATCCTCTTTTTTTATCAATTGAATATCACTTTTTGACATATTTTGACAATTTTTTGTCGATGTTTTAGCGTTTAACGATGTTTTAGTAAAATTTCCCTTTTTTCCCACCTCACACTTGGTACGAATGCCACGATCTTACGTGATATAACTTAACCTATTCATTTATTACGTGCTAAACTACACGAGAGCCTCTACGTGCTTTGACCTACTTACTTTGACCTACTTAGAGAGTAGTAGGTGGTATGGTACGTTCTGGACGCATCCTTTGACCTACTTTTTATTTTACGACGTTTTACGGACTAAACTAACCTACAATGAGAGAAAAATGGACAGAAAAAGCTCTGGCATCACTTTTTAAGCTATTTTTTACCTCCTGCAAATCTTGCCCTTATGCTAACTCGTCCTTTGACCTACTTTTGAAATGACTTACGACATTTTCCTATAAGGAGGCTGTCTCCTCTTACTGTAAGGTCCCTCAGTGTAATCTACCACGACCTGCTAATATTTAGGCTTCTGCTCTCAGTGTAATCCGTTTTACGGACTAAACTAACCTACAATGAGAGAAAATTGGACAGAAGAAAAGCTCTGGCATCAGTTTTTAAGCTATTTTTTTTTACCTCCTGCAAAATTTTGCTCTTATGCTATCTCGTCCTTTGACCTACACTTTTGAAATAACTTAAGACATTTTCCTATACGGAGGCTGTCTCCTCTTACTGTAAGGTTCCTCAGTGTAATCTACCACGACCTTGTACTCTCAGCGTAATCTGCCACGATGTTGTTTTTTTTTTTAAACTCTCATGTGTGATCTTCTACAATGTGTGTGCCCTCCACCCCCCCCTGCTACGACCTAAAAACGGGACACCTCTCTCTCTCCTACGATGTTCTTGAGCCCCCCCCCCTCTCCTCCTGCTACGATGTTTTTCTCCTCATGATGCAAAAAAAAAAATGATATTGTAGCGACTGTGCCGCGTGAAGGGCACACACATGTTCAGTGAACAAATAGGAGAGAGCTTGGGAGAGAGAGAGTACAAGCAAGCGCCGCCCTCTCAATTTTTTTTTTCAAGAAATTCGATTTGATCCTAAAAAAACTCTGCAACCCTATTGGAGTGCTTTGGGTGGTTTTTTTTTGGTTTTTTTTAGATTAAAAATTTTGTAATTGTAGGGGTTGTAGAAAAGCTATTCTTGCTTGTTGGCGATATATTTAAAACTGTTCCGTCACCCTCTCGTTCTTCACGTCGTGGACGAAGGACTTCTCTGCGACCAGGATGACGCTGCATAGAGTATCGGCAGGCAGCGGGTCGTGGAACTCGCAGACGATCTTGATGTTGGTTCGATCGTTGACCACGACCTGCTTTCTTTTTGTGGTATTGATGACGAACATCGGCCTGCGTGCTTTGAATTCGCTGGGCGTGTAGTACATGTCCACGTTTCCCTCGGTCACGCGTTTGTAAGCCGTGTAAGCTTCGTAAAGTTTGAGGTAATCGTCTTTGGTCATGTCGAGGTTGTAATTCTCGCGCGGGAACACTTCGTTCCTGCCATTCTTCAGATAAACGTTCTTGATCTTGCAGTCGTCGAACTTGCTGGAATCTTTTTCCTGATTCTTGTCCCTCCCGGTCTGAAAGAGCACTACGACGAAATCTGGCATGTCGAACTGTATGTTGTTGAACTGCGTCGTGACGTCGAATTCCATGTGACTTCCCGACGCCAACTTCTGCACGCACTGGTAACCGTGAAAGTGAATCGGCACCTGGGGACTTTTCAAGATCTCCGCTTTGTACTTGAGGGCGTAGTTCGTTTCGTATTCCACGATCGGCATTCTCAACTCCATGCTCCGGATGACGCACTTGGCTGCTTCGGGTAAAGTGTTGGCTCTCGGCGTGCCGTCGGCGTTCAAGTTGGTGTATCGCATCAGTGCGTCGTTGTCGTTGGCCGCTCTTCGAAACGTGACGCGCAATCCTCCCTTCCACATGATCTCCTTGTAGTCCGAGAAGAATCCCGGCAGTAGACGCATGGGAAAGAGCACCGTGTGAAGACTTCTCGTCGATATTTTGGTCCCCGCTTCGAATCCCCCCGCCTGGTAGTATGCTGCGTCCGTTTTGGATAATTTCAACGTTCCCACTGCCGTCGACGTGATGCCTGGATAATCTATTCTGTCGATGACGGTGTTGTGTTTCCTCACCTCCACCTGCGAGAACAGGTGAGGCACGAAGTTGTCCATGAGAATCAAATTTGCTGCTGCTGGGGGAAACGCTTCTCCGCTTTCCTTCTTCACCACGTCGAATTGAAGGTAGAGGTCCGCTCTGTGAGGATGAACGAACCCATCCCCTACGTCCACGTCGTATTCGATCTCCCTGTTCGCTTCGTTGAGATTGGCGAACGTGCGACGGTTGGGAGGAAAAGATTGCAATTCGTAACTTTCGATTTGCTCCATGATGTGTGTGTATGGTTAGTTATTATACGTCGATCTCCAGGACGGCCGTCGTCTCCTTTCTCGTTCGTCACCACCAACTCTATGTTGTCTATGCGGTTGCGACATACTGGAAAATAGATCGGCGATTCCAAGTCTTACCGTTTCCAAGATAACCCCACTTCCGATCGCCATTTTCGATTTCCGAACATAGGTTCTATTCATACTTTTTCTCACGTATAGGTGTACATGATGAATCCCCAAACAGATTTTTCCCAAGTCTTACCGTTTCCAAGATAACCCCACTTCCGGTCGCCATTTTCGATTTCCGAACATAGGTTCTATTCATACTTTTTCTCACGTATAGGTGTACATGATGAATCCGCAAACAGATTTTTTGCTAAGTCATGAATTGGAGGGTTCTATGACAACCTATATTAATTCTCGTAAAAGAACAGAAAACACACAAAAAAACAAAAAAAACAATACTGTGGTCACTACAACAAATAGTCTTCTTCAACCCCTATCCAGCATCATCCTAACTAGAACCATGTAACTATCTGCCATCTGTTAGATGTTTTGTGAACGAAGTGGTGCTTTGTTTGTGTGTAAAAAAAAATACGATGCTTTTTGCACTTGGTTATCATCACCTAACATGTTATTAATTGTTTTTTTAAAATTAATTACAACTGAAAACTAATAATTAATATTATCTAAAGTTACTAATTAATATTATACAAGTAATTGATATAATTTTTTTGTTCTTGTTGCTAGTGTTGGGTAATTATAGTTGTTGCAAAATATAGCTCTCGCGTATGACAGTTTCTGAGTTTTGTTGGGTATATATAGACGAATCGAAATTTTACTTGTTATGTTAAATTGTATGTTAGGGTACATGGTAGGAGAAATCATTGTATATTAGAGCGCTCTTTTAATGATTTGCCTATAACTGCATACAGGCAGCCGTAAATTTAGCATAAAATATCCTGATCCTGTTTATTCTAGCATGTGCGACGTTTGTTGTGGTGGGATCATGGGGGGAAATGTGATTCTCCCAGTGTGTCATCTGACTTACTAGCATATGCGATACGAAGAACAGGTGTGTATGTGGCTTACTAGGATTAGGCTCATGGTAATGAGGTCCTAGTAGCTGAAACGTTGTCGGGGTATTTTGCATTTTTTTATTTTTTTGTTAAGCATAGCAGTGTGTTTTCGCCTATTTTAATATCAGGCAACAATGTTAGAAAATGGCCCCAAGAATACAATTCAAAATCACTAATGTGATATGAACCTTTTTTTTTACTTGTGTGTATTTGAATATGAAAGTGAGGTACTTTAAATAATTGAGGGGAACAATCACAAATAAGCTTGCAACGGTATTGGGAGGTGTCACGAGTTCAAATTTTAGACGATTTCTGTTAATCTGCTAAGGCGATATCAGTACGAAAATTTGTAAAAAAGAAGAGGCAATTTTAGCTAATGGCAACGATGAGGATGAATAATGATAATTATGATGAAATTGATGTGTAGCACTTAGAAAACAAAACTTCAAAGTGTATTGCACCAACAGCTACCCCCTCCCCAAATACAAGGCAGTTAACAGAGGTGTATATATTTGTTGGTTTACGAGTCTGAGGGCTTAAGTTAGTATGTTCACTATAGCTATACATATTAAAAAATGAAATGACCTGAGCAATAAAATATAACAATACCGATTCTGGCTTTTTGTCGGATGACGTAGTGGTAACGTTGTTGCAATCCCACACCCTGATGGCGTATAGACTTAAATGTTTTGCATAATATGAAATATTGTTAATGGGAATGTGTTGTTTCTAATGTTCAATATAGAAAGCAGATAACAAGAAAAAAAAGAAATGTTGCAGGTAGATACGGAGCCTCAGCCCAAACACATATATGATCAGACAGGATGTCAACAATGCATTCATAACTAACATGTGATTATTCAAAAATTGAAATAGTGCAGTGGGAAACAATCAACTAACTAACTCTCTAGGCTTTTTAAACCCGAAGAGAGCAAATACAAGCACAAGCGTAAATAATTAAATAAGTTACAAGGAGTTCGAATCTTTTGATCTAGGCTATGGATGCAGACAGGTACTAAGTTTTTGTGTGTGAACACAATTGATAACGGAAAAATCCTCTTCAACACAATAACTAACTAACTAACTAACTCCCTAGCCTTCTTAAACCCGAAGGTTCATGGCTGCAGCAACACAGGCCTTCTATTTGTCCCTATCTTGAGCAAGTTCTATATACTCTTTTCTATCCCTACCGATTTCCTTTAGGTCCATCTCAACGTTGTTTCTCCATTTTTTGTTTTGGTCTTCCTACAGGTCTCTTAAGTAGGCTTAATTCAGGAAATGCATGTTACTTTTTTCTTCATAAACTTTTGTCTTCTTGTTTAATATCTAAGATACTAAACGTTAAAATATCCAATAACAGTAATTGTGCCTGTGGATGCGAAAACTTGATCTCTTGCATTGACATTGTAGTATTTGAAAATAAGATTCTTAGGAAAATATTTTAAAAGGGATGAAGAAACAAGTGAATGGTGAAGGTTACATAATTTAGAAGTATATAATTTATGTTAGTTTCCAAGTATTATTAGATTGATGATTAAATCACGAATACTTAGGTGGGCACGAATGAGAAAGGAATAAAGTAGATTTGAAAACAACGTTGAAACGTTTCGGTAAACGTTCTTAAACGTTTCAAGGTTTATATAAGAACGATAAAAACGTACTGTGATACTGATCTTCACGATTAGTCAAACGTATCATTCATTCGCTGTTCATATTTTCCATCGTTAAAAATTCTAATAATTATGTATTTTATCTAACAACAGATTAAATTAAATACCAAACATTATCGAGAAGCAATTCCCAAAACATTATACTGAAATATTAACATTATAATAAGTGTCCTTGCATAGCCATTTCAGTCTTCAAATTGCTTCCAATAGCTTCCGTACGTTGATTCGCAATTAGTCAAACATGTCAAATGTAACTGCTATTAGTAAACGTACGAGGAAAAATAAGTTTTGTAGAAATTCTCTTCTCAATAAGAATACTATATTACTACCTTTATTACATTAAATATTAATTAATTAATTAATTCTCTAGCACTCTTGATTCTGAAAATTCGTGGTTACAGTTCAATTTGTACTTATCCTGAGCAAAATTTATATATATTCTATTACAATCTTTACAGATTTCTTTTATATTCATCTCCATCTTCGTTTTTGGTCCTTTACCATCAGGTTTTCCAACAAGACTCCTGTAAAATCTACTTTATTCCTTTCTCATTCGTGCCCACCTAAGTATTCGTGATTTAATCATCAATCTAATAATACTTGGAAACTAACATAAATTATATACTTCTAAATTATGTAACCTTCACCATTCACTTGTTTCTTCATCCCTTTTAAAATATTTTCCTAAGAATCTTATTTTCAAATACTACAATGTCAATGCAAGAGATCAAGTTTTCGCATCCACAGGCACAATTACTGTTATTGGATATTTTAACGTTTAGTATCTTAGATATTAAACAAGAAGACAAAAGTTTATGAAGAAAAAAGTAACATGCATTTCCTGAATTAAGCCTACTTAAGAGACCTGTAGGAAGACCAAAACAAAAAATGGAGAAACAACGTTGAGATGGACCTAAAGGAAATCGGTAGGGATAGAAAAGAGTATATAGAACTTGCTCAAGATAGGGACAAATAGAAGGCCTGTGTTGCTGCAGCCATGAACCTTCGGGTTTAAGAAGGCTAGGGAGTTAGTTAGTTAGTTAGTTATTGTGTTGAAGAGGATTTTTCCGTTATCAATTGTGTTCACACACAAAAACTTAGTACCTGTCTGCATCCATAGCCTAGATCAAAAGATTCGAACCCCTTGTAACTTATTTAATTATTTACGCTTGTGCTTGTATTTGCTCTCTTCGGGTTTAAAAAGCCTAGAGAGTTAGTTAGTTGATTGTTTCCCACTGCACTATTTCAATTTTTGAATAACCACATGTTAGTTATGAATGCATTGTTGACATCCTGTCTGATCATATATGTGTTTGGGCTGAGGCTCCGTATCTACCTGCAACATTTCTTTTTTTTCTTGTTATCTGCTTTCTATATTGAACATTAGAAACAACACATTCCCATTAACAATATTTCATATTATGCAAAACATTTAAGTCTATACGCCATCAGGGTGTGGGATTGCAACAACGTTACCACTACGTCATCCGACAAAAAGCCAGAATCGGTATTGTTATATTTTATTGCTCAGGTCATTTCATTTTTTAATATGTATAGCTATAGTGAACATACTAACTTAAGCCCTCAGACTCGTAAACCAACAAATATATACACCTCTGTTAACTGCCTTGTATTTGGGGAGGGGGTAGCTGTTGGTGCAATACACTTTGAAGTTTTGTTTTCCAAGTGCTACACATCAATTTCATCATAATTATCATTATTCATCCTCATCGTTGCCATTAGCTAAAATTGCCTCTTCTTTTTTACAAATTTTCGTACTGATATCGCCTTAGCAGATTAACAGAAATCGTCTAAAATTTGAACTCGTGACACCTCCCAATACCGTTGCAAGCTTATTTGTGATTGTTCCCCTCAATTATTTAAAGTACCTCACTTTCATATTCAAATACACACAAGTAAAAAAAAGGTTCATATCACATTAGTGATTTTGAATTGTATTCTTGGGGCCATTTTCTAACATTGTTGCCTGATATTAAAATAGGCGAAAACACACTGCTATGCTTAACAAAAAAATAAAAAAATGCAAAATACCCCGACAACGTTTCAGCTACTAGGACCTCATTACCATGAGCCTAATCCTAGTAAGCCACATACACACCTGTTCTTCGTATCGCATATGCTAGTAAGTCAGATGACACACTGGGAGAATCACATTTCCCCCCACGATCCCACCACAACAAACGTCGCACATGCTAGAATAAACAGGATCAGGATATTTTATGCTAAATTTACGGCTGCCTGTATGCAGTTATAGGCAAATCATTAAAAGAGCGCTCTAATATACAATGATTTCTCCTACCATGTACCCTAACATACAATTTAACATAACAAGTAAAATTTCGATTCGTCTATATATACCCAACAAAACTCAGAAACTGTCATACGCGAGAGCTATATTTTGCAACAACTATAATTACCCAACACTAGCAACAAGAACAAAAAAATTATATCAATTACTTGTATAATATTAATTAGTAACTTTAGATAATATTAATTATTAGTTTTCAGTTGTAATTAATTTTAAAAAAACAATTAATAACATGTTAGGTGATGATAACCAAGTGCAAAAAGCATCGTATTTTTTTTTACACACAAACAAAGCACCACTTCGTTCACAAAACATCTAACAGATGGCAGATAGTTACATGGTTCTAGTTAGGATGATGCTGGATAGGGGTTGAAGAAGACTATTTGTTGTAGTGACCACAGTATTGTTTTTTTTGTTTTTTTGTGTGTTTTCTGTTCTTTTACGAGAATTAATATAGGTTGTCATAGAACCCTCCAATTCATGACTTAGCAAAAAATCTGTTTGCGGATTCATCACGTACACCTATACGTGAGAAAAAGTATGAATAGAACCTATGCTCGGAAATCCAAAATGGCGACCCGAAGTGGGGTTATCTTGGAAACGGTAAGACTTAGGAAAAATCTGTTTGCGGATTCATCACGTACGCCTATACGTGAGAAAAAGTATGAATAGAACCTATGTTCGGAAATCCAAAATGGCGACCGGAAGTGGGGTTATCTTGGAAACGGTAAGACTTAGGAAAAATCTGTTTGCGGATTCATCACGTACACCTATACGTAACTAAAATATGAATAAAACCTTTGTGCGGAAATCGAAAATGGCGACCGGAAGTGGGATTATCTTGGAAACGTTAAGACTTAGGAAAAATCTGTTTGCTGATTCATCACGTACGCCTATACGTGAGAAAAAGTATGAATAAAACCTATGTTCGGAAATCGAAAATGGCGACCGGAAGTGGGGTTATCTTGGAAACGGTAAGACTTGGGAAAAATCTGTTTGGGGATTCATCATGTACACCTATACGTGAGAAAAAGTATGAATAGAACCTATGTTCGGAAATCGAAAATGGCGATCGGAAGTGGGGTTATCTTGGAAACGGTAAGACTTGGAATCGCCGATCTATTTTCCAGTATGTCGCAACCGCATAGACAACATAGAGTTGGTGGTGACGAACGAGAAAGGAGACGACGGCCGTCCTGGAGATCGACGTATAATAACTAACCATACACACACATCATGGAGCAAATCGAAAGTTACGAATTGCAATCTTTTCCTCCCAACCGTCGCACGTTCGCCAATCTCAACGAAGCGAACAGGGAGATCGAATACGACGTGGACGTAGGGGATGGGTTCGTTCATCCTCACAGAGCGGACCTCTACCTTCAATTCGACGTGGTGAAGAAGGAAAGCGGAGAAGCGTTTCCCCCAGCAGCAGCAAATTTGATTCTCGTGGACAACTTCGTGCCTCACCTGTTCTCGCAGGTGGAGGTGAGGAAACACAACACCGTCATCGACAGAATAGATTATCCAGGCATCACGTCGACGGCAGTGGGAACGTTGAAATTATCCAAAACGGACGCGGCGTACTATCAGGCGGGAGGGTTCGAAGCGGGGACCAAAATATCGACGAGAAATCACACGGTGCTCTTTCCCATGCCTCTGCTGCCGAGTTTCTTCTCGGACTACAAGGAGATCATGTGGAAGGGAGGATTGCGCGTCACGTTTCGAAGAGCGGCCAACGACAACGACGCACTGATGCGATACACCAACTTGAACGCCGACGGCACGCCGAGAGACAACACATTACCCGAAGCAGCCAAGTGCGTCATCCGGAGCATGGAATTGAGAATGCCGATCGTGGAATACGAAACGAACTACGCCCTCAAGTACAAAGCGGAGATCTTGAAAAGTCCCCAGGTGCCGATTCACTTTCACGGTTACCAGTGCGTGCAGAAGTTGGCGTCGGGAAGTCACATGGAATTCGACGTCACGACGCAGTTCAACAACATACAGTTCGACATGCCAGATTTCGTCGTAGTGCTCTTTCAGACCGGGAGGGACAAGAATCAGGAAAAAGATTCCAGCAAGTTCGACGACTGCAAGATCAAGAACGTTTATCTGAAGAATGGCAGGAACGAAGTGTTCCCGCGCGAGAATTACAACCTCGACATGACCAAAGACGATTACCTCAAACTTTACGAAGCTTACACGGCTTACAAACGCGTGACCGAGGGAAACGTGGACATGTACTACACGCCCAGCGAATTCAAAGCACGCAGGCCGATGTTCGTCATCAATACCACAAAAAGAAAGCAGGTCGTGGTCAACGATCGAACCAACATCAAGATCGTCTGCGAGTTCCACGACCCGCTGCCTGCCGATACTCTATGCAGCGTCATCCTGGTCGCAGAGAAGTCCTTCGTCCACGACGTGAAGAACGAGAGGGTGACGGAACAGTTTTAAATATATCGCCAACAAGCAAGAATAGCTTTTCTACAACCCCTACAATTACAAAATTTTTAATCTAAAAAAAACCAAAAAAAAACCACCCAAAGCACTCCAATAGGGTTGCAGAGTTTTTTTTAGGATCAAATCGAATTTCTTGAAAAAAAAAATTGAGAGGGCGGCGCTTGCTTGTACTCTCTCTCTCCCAAGCTCTCTCAAATTTGTTCACTGAACATGTGTGTGCCCTTCACGCGGCACAGTCGCTACAATATCATTTTTTTTTTGCATCATGAGGAGAAAAACATCGTAGCAGGAGGAGAGGGGGGGGCTCAAGAACATCGTAGGAGAGAGAGAGGTGTCCCGTTTTTAGGTCGTAGCAGGGGGGGGGGGTGGAGGGCACACACATTGTAGAAGATCACACATGAGAGTTTAAAAAAAAAACAACATCGTGGCAGATTACGCTGAGAGTACAAGGTCGTGGTAGATTACACTGAGGAACCTTACAGTAAGAGGAGACAGCCTCCGTATAGGAAAATGTCTTAAGTTATTTCAAAAGTGTAGGTCAAAGGACGAGATAGCATAAGAGCAAAATTTTGCAGGAGGTAAAAAAAAATAGCTTAAAAACTGATGCCAGAGCTTTTCTTCTGTCCAATTTTCTCTCATTGTAGGTTAGTTTAGTCCGTAAAACGGATTACACTGAGAGCAGAAGCCTAAATATTAGCAGGTCGTGGTAGATTACACTGAGGGACCTTACAGTAAGAGGAGACAGCCTCCTTATAGGAAAATGTCGTAAGTCATTTCAAAAGTAGGTCAAAGGACGAGTTAGCATAAGGGCAAGATTTGCAGGAGGTAAAAAATAGCTTAAAAAGTGATGCCAGAGCTTTTTCTGTCCATTTTTCTCTCATTGTAGGTTAGTTTAGTCCGTAAAACGTCGTAAAATAAAAAGTAGGTCAAAGGATGCGTCCAGAACGTACCATACCACCTACTACTCTCTAAGTAGGTCAAGGTAAGTAGGTCAAAGCACGTAGAGGCTCTCGTGTAGTTTAGCACGTAATAAATGAATAGGTTAAGTTATATCACGTAAGATCGTGGCATTCGTACCAAGTGTGAGGTGGGAAAAAAGGGAAATTTTACTAAAACATCGTTAAACGCTAAAACATCGACAAAAAATTGTCAAAATATGTCAAAAAGTGATATTCAATTGATAAAAAAAGAGGATACAAATGCATACCTACCAAGGATGAGAGGGAAAAAAGGGAAATTTTACTAAAACATCGCTAAACGCTAAAACATCGACAAAAAATTGTCAAAATATGTCAAAAACTGATATTCGATTGATAAAAAAAGAGGCTACAAATGCATACCTACAAAGGATTGCGTAGAAACAAGCAATATACACTACTAATAAAAAAAAATTAATGCCTTTATTTTTTTTTATTTTTTTTTATTTTAAGTGCGTCAGCACTAAGGCTATTTTGCACCCGTCACAGTATACGGGGTCCAGCCCCTTAGCGTTACACATAACAACTCTAACGTTGCATAAATAAAATCTTAAAATCTTCTGACTTTCGTTAAAAACTGAGCTGTAAAGGGGCACTCAGAACACACACACACATACAAGGACAAAAAACAGGACAACACAAACAAAATTATACTGGCCAGGAGGCCAGTCGCCAGAGCCTCGTTAGTCTGTAGTCCAGGGTGTACTACGTGGAAGTGAGGTTGACTATTGGGTGCACTACGTGGAAGGAGCACCCGTTACACCCCTTAATGCCTTTATTAAAGTGAATCATATGGAGAGATAAGC
This sequence comes from Lepisma saccharinum, assembly GCF_977018435.1. Classification (NCBI taxonomy): domain Eukaryota; kingdom Metazoa; phylum Arthropoda; class Insecta; order Zygentoma; family Lepismatidae; genus Lepisma; species Lepisma saccharinum. The sequence continues at coordinate 53,301,455 of NC_139251.1, forward strand.
TCGTAATCAAGAAGTAAATTTAGACAGTAAACGTCCACTCTAAATAGAGGACAAACACTGTACATGAATATAATAATAATAATTATTATTATTATTATTATTATAAGTATTATTATTATGTATTTATATATAATATATATATTTGTAGTGTTTACGGGCGTTTTAATGTGACTGCCCCAACAATATTTTGTCGCACCCCTTCCGCCCCACCAGTCACTGCTGAGTAGTTAAGGATTTCGCTTCCAATTTCCAATTTCTATCGAACTTCATCTTGGAAAGAAAAAAGTTGCATAAAGAAGTGAATTGAGACACTACTAAGTGAAGTGAGTGTATGTTCCATTTCATAGTGTTTCCAGGTGCAACAAAAGTTACTGTCAAAAGTAAAATTTCAGAGCAAACTTGGGGAATACAATGACTGTATGCAAAACTTTCTGCTACTTTTTCAACTTCAATGGCGCAGCAATTGCATACAATCCTAACAATGAACATAAGCAGAATTTTCACTGATTTTAATCAAAGTTTTCAAAGTAACATGAATGAATGAAAAAAGGCAAGTCACATATTAGTTACTGAAGTTTCGAAACCTAACAATGGTGGCAGCACAAGCACAGAACTTTCTGTCTTCAAGATTTTGTGATCTTTATTTTCAGATTCTGCATCAAATGTAAAAAATTTAGCTCAACTCACTGGTGTGGTTTCTTGCTCGGACAAAGGAGAAATATTACATTTTTTATAGCGTAAATGTCTGAGGGGAAATAGACATGAATTTGACGGAAGTAGCGTAATAATTCTTACATAATTAAGTCCTTCTGGCATTCGACAAGGCTTCATTTTTCGGGTGTTTGGTCCAGGTACACAGCAATACATACAACGACTTCTCATTCGAATGTTAAATTGGTAGAAGTCGAAGCAACGAAGCAGGAAGTTTTGACTTAATTGGAGTGTGCACAAGGCTGCGTTGTTATCGGATTTCTTACATCAATTTATGTAACACCAAATTAAGATCGGAAAATTAATTATAAATTATGATGGCTTTCTGAGGAAGATCATACCATAGACAGTTAGCTATTACCAGCTTCAAGGTAGGGTCTATAATTGGTGTTACATGAGTTAAGGGACAATTTACAGACCCCCTCATTCTGTCTATACCTCGTCCCTCTTGCTTGGCATGATTTTCTAATTTCAAGAATATCTTCCATTCTTGGGGAAGGTTCAAAGGATTCAACTCCATTCAGTTGGTTTAGTCCCACAATTAGACAATAAGTACATTCAATAAGCAAAAGAAAGCACTCAAATACAATAATTTTGCTTCCTTTGATTCGTGAGCCGCATTTTTGGAGGGAAAGTCTAATAGTTACCCCTTTTACGACACTGGCTTTAATTTAAATGTGTCAACTCCAGATATATATATATATATATATATAACTTATTTTAACTGTTTATATAATTAGTTTTTTTATGTTTCGTAAGTAAATTATTAATTCAAAAATTCATGTTTACTTTGTGTACTTTGATTAATAGTTAAATCCTTTTTTAGGACATTGGCTGAACATTTCTGTAAACAAACTTAATTTTATTATTTTTCTTGGGGTCTCACTCTTGTGTTCGTTTTACGTATGTAAAAGTATTTCCCGCTTTTTAAAGCTTAATTATCATGTTAGGCAGATCAGGTTTGGTGTTCTTGGCGTCCCATTTTTGTCCCATTGTGTTTCGAAGAGAGCGGCTTGAGTTCCACGACTGTGTTTCGAGGCCCCGAACAAGGCATAAAAATTAAGTTTTCAAATTCGTATTGCTCGCAGAATTGTGCAGTCGATAACCATACGTAGTTAAAACTTTTGAAAGCTAGTCGAGACGGAACTTACCTCGCCGTTCATGAAGCAGTAGAGGAATGCGATGAAGAAACCTTGAAAGGATGTAAGAAAATGCGTCGTGTAAGACCACGCTGCGAACTCCCACACGGATTTCTCGAGCGGTGCTTGCGTCATGTTCATCAGATTGGTTATTCCCAGGAGTGGAAGGAGAGATGGAAACCTGGACTCCAGACGGGTGGCGCGCTGGGCTAACCACTGCGTCACGGAGGTCGGTGTATGTCTTAATTATAAGAATAAAAACTAGGACTACGATTTAACCCTAGAACACTACCGTACGAAAAAGGTGCGTATGCTTTGCGCACAAATCCCTCCCCTACCTCCCATCTTGCACCCACTCACCCCTCCGCCTAGCAGTGCCAGAGAGCATACTAGTACCTCGTGCATTCTGTCAGCAGTGTTGCCACATGAAGGGAAATTCGGACCGAAATTCAAGGGAAAAGGCAATTTTGATTAAAAATACCACAATTTCAGGGGAATTTTAAGGTCATCTGACTACAGTATTACAGTTTATGTTAATTTCGAATTTCATAGCCACATTTTTTATGTTATTTATTTATTTTGCTATTCCTACTTGTTTCTGCTCCTTTAAGTTCATTGTATGTTGCTTTGATGCATTTTTGGATAAATAGCAACGATGAGGATTAACGATTAAATTGATTCCTGACCAGGATTCAAACCTGGGATATCTGGTCAGGAAGTGATGAAACTGAAATGTGATTTTTTAAAGTATTTTTTATTCAAACGAATAATGAATTCAACGGAATACTTAACTACATACTACAACTGCTTCCACCACCACCACTAATAATGCTGCTGCTGCTACTACTACTACTAATTATTATTATTATTATATAATTTGCTTAGGTGAAGGGAAAAATTGATCCAAAAAGGGAAATTGTGCCCTCATATTGTGGCAACACTGTCTGTCAGACGCGAGGCAGCACTGTAGTAAGGAGGGTGCAAGCGTCTTTCGTTTGTTCGTTATGTTGGACTCCGTACGTCAATAACACGTACCGCTAGTAATAAAAGAAAAATCGTGCACGTAATTTTGACATTTGTAAATTCTATTTGGATAGTTAAATTTTGAAAACAAAAGTTTAGAACCATGCACTATTTTCTTGTAAGACTAAAATTACATTCGTTCCTTATTTACAGCGTTATGAATATCATTATTGTTTGCTTTTCATTGTTTGAACTTTTCGCTTTCATTCTTAATGTACGCACGGGCTTGTCAATCAAGACCTTCTCTTAAAATATTCTATGTTTAATAAAACTATGTTTATACATTTTAAAATGAAGAATAACACTAACAAAATAATGTTCACAAAGAATCGTCATTTTGTTTTCATGATGTAGAGGTTGTTTTAAAAATAGATTCCTTTATGTACGTAAAATTTACGTAGCGCTAGTTACGCTAATATTGGAACACGGTAGTGTTCTAGGGTTAATGAACTACAAGTGGCCAAAATATGCAAAATGAAATATGAACTTATGACCTACGATTTTTGTAATTATACCCTAAAACATAAAAAAGTTTAAAGTTTGTTTTAACCACTTACACACATATATGATAATTCGGAGTAGGCCTACTGTTTAAAGTTGGGTTTGAACCATTATGTGCCTCCACCGAGTATCGAACGTTACCAGGGCCTCTTCAGTCTATAAGCAAGCATCCACCATGTATGCACAAGCAAGACCGAGGTGAAATGATGTGTGCCATTGAACGAGCTTTCGGACTGAAGTCACAGATGACGAGCGACACAGTCTTCTTCAGTATAAAGCAAAACATTCACCGTGCATGTAAGAACAACAGACCAAAGCGGCACGATGCATGCCATTGAGAAAACAGTGTAGTCTGAGCAACATGCAAGTGACATGTTTAGCTCGTTGTCGCATTTTGTTTCGAAAGGTTGAATGGTTTACTGAGAGTCTGCTTTCAAGTGACACATGTCACTTGTTGCTTCGGTCTGAAAGTTCCCTGAGAAAATAGTACAGGCCAAGTAACAAGTGACACTTGCTTCAGGGTCATTCGAAGTCAATTCATCCAGGTTATGTCACCCACCATCCCCGATTTTGACTAAATTCAGTATAATTATACAATTTTTATGCTGATTACAAAAACGACAATATTTTTTAGATTGGTCAAGGGGTTCAGAAGTTAACGCACTTTCTAAAATCTCCGTGTACGCCACTTGCGGCTCCACTTTGAATGACACGCATTAGGTTATAAATGATAGTATCTTTCCTCAGGTTTGCCGTAGAAACTTCAAGTTTCTTTTCTTTTGTTAAAAATGGTGTAAGCTTTCATTTAAATAAGGTTTCAGATGAATGTATTAATAACCATGTATTTTTATGTATAGTTTCATGTAATTTTTAGAAGAATAAATGACGGTACTTGTTTACTATCCTTCGGACAGATTTCGTACATAGCTCCACGAACCATTTCCGGTAAGGTTAGGTTAGGTAGGGTCATGTATAGGTTACAATAGTTAAAAATTGGTTTCGAAAAAAAATATTCGTAGCCCCACACACCATTCTCGCATAGCCCCACGAACCATTGACGCATAGCCCCACAGGTGTCCGAAGGATAGTAAACATTTACCTAAATTACTTACTCAACAGCGAATTTCGTGCAATACCCCCCCCCCCCCTTCAATTTCCCACCAATTTTATATGTGGGTAGCTTGGAGTGTGTACTAATGCCTGATGGAAGAATTGGGATGGGCGGTTCAGAGACAGGGTGATAAAAAAACCTGAGGGAAAATACCATCATTTATAACCTATTGTGTGTCATTCAAGGTGGAGCCGCAAGTGGTGTACACAGAGATTTTAAAGAGCACGTAACTTCTGAACCCCTTGACCAATCTAGAAAATAGTTGTCATTTTTGTAATTAGCATTAAAAATGCTATAAATTTACCAAATTTCATCAAAATCGGGGATGGTGGGTGACATTTTCACAAAATTGTGGATGATTTGACATGGAATGATCCTTTGATTCGAAATGCTGCATTTACTTCTAAAGGTTGGTTTGCAGGAGCCACAAGTTGCTTCCATCTCAAAGCTCTGTTAAACAAGATATATACACACATTTACATAATACGTATACTCCTGCATATGGGTTGTGAACAGTGAAACAGTTCCGAAACATCGAATATTTTGATATTAACATTTGTTTCATATTTCACGACATCAACATTTAAATTGAGACACAAACATGTGAAAGGTAGTTTTAAGCAGTAATCAGAATGCTACATTTTAAAAGTAGCTTCACTACAGCTACTCTTCCAAAATGTAGCTTTGCTACACCTACATTTACCCAAAAGTAGCTCGCTACTTTTGCGCTACTCCTGCATAAAAAAATTAAACTACCATATGGATATTCAAGAGAAGCCCATAGTATGATAGTTGTACTTACTGGAAAATAGATTGTTATTTATTATCATGATTACCATCATTCGATAACTTTCATAGCAGTGTTACTTCAGCTACTTATTTTTACTATAATGTTTGAGAATATCACACCTATGTAGGTGATATATAATTTCAATTTTGATATATGAGCATTGCAATTACAGTGTTACCGAAATTAATGATTACAGCTATACACAAATAAATTTTGGTAGGATTATTTATGTTTACATATCAACATATTTTTCTTGAGAATATTAAGGAACAATAATTGGAGGGTAAACTATGCTCTGTAATGATCGATCATTTCTCTTATTAAATATTCGTGCTGTCCACATGGAAGATTAATGAAACGAGGTCTTACACATGTGCATGTTCTCAAGAAGCATAACAAAAATATTTTTCATTGATTACTTTTTAAAAATTAATTAGAATTTATCACATATATTGAAATTAACTATAATGTGTTGTGCAAAATGGGGAAAAAATAAAAAATTGATATTTATCAGTTTTATCTTCTTATCCCTTAAACAAAATTAATTGTTTGGGGGAAGATGTTTGCTCGAACCTTGGCAATAGCTGGGGTATTCTTCTATGGTATAAATGCAAAACAGGTGAAGCAATGCTTTATGTAAGTTTTCATGTTGGGAATGCTTCCCTGAAGACACAGTGGAAACTTTTGTCACCTTGTAATGAAAGGGCCCAGGTTCGATACCCAACGGAGGCACATACTGGTTCGGATCCAGTCTTGATTAACTTATATGTGAATAAAGTAGACTCAAAACAAAAACTAGGCAAGATGCGTAGTTGGGAGGATAGAATCCTCCTGCTCTTCCATTCCCCAAACTGCTCATCTTCATTCATCCTCATTCTCACAAGCCAAACATGGCAGAAAGTGACTATAGATAAAGAGAATTACAAAATGAACAATTCAACTTCATTGTCATGATTAGCGAAACTTACAGGAAAGTGACATAAAAGTAGGAAAAATACATAAATTTGGAAACTGTATATTAACTAAAGAAAATTGTCGTTTCTGCAGAAATGTCAATAACTCAAACATACTTTTTTACAATATCATAAAATGTATTGACGAAACTGATATGTAAACCAGAGTGTTCTAAACATACTGTAATTTTAAAATTTCTGAACAAATAGTATGACGAAAATAATTGTAATTCCAGAAAGTGTATGTCTATCGTTCTTATAACAATAATATCTTGCTGGTGAGATCCTACATACGAGATACTGACTATAATCAATGCTGTCAACTTACTGAGCCATTGCTGGCACTATTGCTTTGCCATTGTAGTGGAAAAGGATTGTTCGTTTTTGTAGTGCAAGTGGTTTTACACAGTAATTAATAACATTTTGCAGCCTCTTGCACCATTGATATCCATAGGATTTACTTCGGGGGTGGTGCAAACAAGGCACATTTTCCCTCAAAATAACGATGCAGCTCAAAAAAACATAGCTGTTAGCCGGAATATGTTCCTATAATATGCTAGTTAGTTATCTGGATATTAGAATTATTCAGATACATGGATGCCTATAATCTGCGATATCAAGATATTTATAATCTAGATTATCCATATTTACATGTAATGGACTTTGTCTTTATGAACCTCCTGCAAAAGTAAGTGTTATTGTAGATTTTTTACGCTCTTGTTACATTCAAAATTTACCTCAAAATGCTGAGAAGAAATGTAGCTGTAGTGAAATTTTCGCTACTGCTACAGCTACAATTCTCAAAATGTAGCGCCGCTACAGCTACAAATTTTGTAGCTAGCTACAGTAGCACGCTACTTCCGACCACTGTAATTGACATAGTTTGTTCTCCCTTTTAATTTACCAAGTCCATGATCATCTGACTAATCAGTTTTTCCACTTTTGTATTGAATTTCCTTTCAATTAGATTTAGGGGTAATTTCATGTTATTGTAATTGTTGTAGAGCAGTGTTTTTCAACTGCCAGGCCCTGGCATCAATTATACCTGGCTGTGAGAGGTTCTCCTGAAGTTTGTGACTTGCATATCGAGCTGGAAACCACCTGGAATGTTGTATTAATTTTGGTTTCAAGTTTGACTGCGATAACAGAAAATCCTTTCGGGACAGTGGTGGTGAGTGATCTACGATCAAATCGGGGACCAAATTTGGAGGTTCACGGACTGGTCGTTCTCGAGTTAGAGTCAGAAGGGTGAACAGACTTAGCCCAAGCTGGCAACTACCAGGACACAATAAATAGGACATTCTTTCTTGGCAGTGCTGGTGAGAAAGCAAACCTACTGACAGGGGACTGTCACTCGTACTTAATTACTTATTCCGATCCTCTTCTACCAATTGGTGTCGAGGTTTTGTAGAGAGCTCACCATCTGTCACGATCTTCTGCCAACTTCCTTCCTTCACTCCACGTGATGTTGGACCCCTTACATTCCATGTTCCAACATTCACTGAGCCATATCCTCGCCAATTCGTCGTGATCTGTCCGGCTTGCTCTCTTGTTCTTCTTTTAATCATTGTAGGTTCAAATGTGCAGGGGATTGGCCTACAGCATTTTAGCCCAGTGGAGGGGCTACCTCCTTTCTGCCTCTGGGCTTGCAGTGATCATAGCTTAGCTGTTCTGCTCTACGTTTTACGGGTAGAGTTAAAGTCTCTCACTCCAACCCCCAACCTGGGGGACCAGGATTTTCTTTCGGGGTTTACTCCCTTATCCTTTGAAGTTCCCCTTCTCCACAAGGCAGTGGTTTCCCTCTTCTCCCAAGAGGGTGGGTTGCCTATTCCGCCATCTCTGCCGTTCCGAAGGTCTCCTTCTCCGCCACAGATGTCGTTGAGGTCTTCACCGTAACCCTGGCAAGGGGCCCTTACAAGGTGCTACCATCCGGAGCCAGATGGACCAAGGTTTTTTTATAGAGGTATTACTCCTCTAGGTTCCTCCGCCTCCTCAGCCGTTGAGATGACCATCCATCTTCTTCCGCCTTTGGAGCCGTTGACCGTTAGGTTGCTTCTTAGTCTGGCTCTTTACCCACTAGCCTGCCCGGCATGGGAGACCATGCCAGTAGCTATGCTACCACCGGTATAGCCTAGGGGATCATCAGAGCACGCAAGCCCCACCACCAACTACAAGGTCCTGCAACCACTAGGTGGGGACTGTCACTCATGCAGCCTCGAAATTTGAATTACAACTGTGGGACCATTCTCGAGTCAGAGCCAGAAGAGTGAAGCAACTTGCACCCCAAGGTGGTGCAAGCTTTTTATTCAAGTTTCCATTGGGTGCATTCTGGAGTTTCCCACAAATGCTTCCATGACAGTGGTGATATAACATCTCAAACGAGCTAAATGCATAGCATCCCACCTCCAAATTTGGAGGTTGCCAGACAGACACCATGGACAATTTAGTTTGCACAGCAATTTTAATTAACAAATATACTGAAGTGCAAATAATCTGATTCATTGGAATTTTTTTGGTCTTTGAGATAGAACATTCCACTGAAAGTCAGCACTTACAAAATTAATTTAATGAAACAAGGTAGAGGAAAGTAAAAAATTCCATTAGATCCAGTTGTCATCAAGTTTAAAGCAAATGTTTTGTCAACAAACCTAGACATAATTGAACTACGGTTGTGTGTGAAAGGTACAAAGTGCAGACTTGAAGTATTGTCTTGACAGAAGTGATGTCACCTAATGCAGTTCGAAAGCATCAAGTTCATGAGGCATCGAGATCACAGGACAGAGCACGCCAAGTTACAGGCTTGGTCACATGACAAGTGGAGTTGTTCATTTGTTTGAAATTGCAGAGGTAGAAAGCCAGCAAGTTGTTTGTTGCAGTTCTTCAAATGTGTGGAAACGTATGTATAAGAACATTTGCTATGCGATTTCTGTGGTGAAACACAAGTGTTTAAAATGTGGAAAAGCAACGTGTTCTCGGTTATATCTACTGATCGTATTTGGCACTGCAGTCGAAGTGCAGTTTGAAAGATTTACACTTTCAGTCAATGCCTTCAAGACCACACTGCTGCAAGATCATTCTCGAAGTATACTCGCTTCAAGTACGGTCTTGCATCTTTTGGACACGGCCTGATACTCTCTTTGAATATTCCATAATTCATGTATTAATGTTAAATTTCAAGGGTACATATTAATTAATGTATAAAGTTGAAAAAAATAGGATGATATTTGCGAGACAAATTGTTGGGATCGGAGCATCAACTTTGAAAATACGAATTTACTGGGCTGTGGGCTCACAAATTTAGAGAACCACTGTTGTTCAGAGCATCCATTTTCTTGTTCACCTTCGACGCTTCATCATTTACAAATGATTTTCCTATGAGATCATGGCACATGGCAATGAAGGAGATTTCGAATCAACATTTTTTAGAACTTTGTTTACATCACCTATCCCAATACATGTTTATAAACCTTTACTGTACACTAATGCCTTGGAATAACAAGTTAGTATTATGTCACTCATTAAGGAGAAGTCTGATTAGATAGTGTGTCTAACTTAGCTTGGATATCACCCTTTTTGTGTTACATTTTCCAGTGATTCTTCCATTTCTAGTAGATTCAGCCACATGTGATAGATATTGAAATCTAATGTGTGTCTATTCAGCCGACATCAGTGTTACTATTAATACCATGTTCCTGGCGGATTACAGTTGTAACTTTATGCACACAAAATATGCCTGTTATGGCATGTAAGACCTTTTAACACATATTTGATTTTGTATTTGCTAAACAAGCTGTGATCGATCAATAGTTCCAAAGTTATTGCACCTTGCAGTTAGCTACAATACTTATTGGTCAAATATGGGTCACAATTTTTGTTGTGCACCACCTTCTTCAACAGGCTATAGCTTTAGAAAGGTTTTTAAGCGAAAAGTGATCCACAAACCATTCACGGAAGGTTAGGTTAGGTTCAGTTAGGTTAGGCAAATATAGAAAATTAAATTGGGGAAAAAACTGCTCACGTGTCATCTTTTAAAACTACTGCCTGGTTGCTACACTAACACTTATTAACCAAAAAATGATGGTTTTTAGGCTAATATTGATCCACAAAGTATTCATGGAAGGTTAAGTTCAGTTAGGTTAGGCAAAAATAGAAAATTAAATTGGAAAAAAAAACTCGCTCACACGTCATCTTGTAAAACGACCGCATGGTTGCTACACTGACAGGGGGTTACATATTCAAATGCATGGAACATTTGATTCACGTAGTCGACGGTAATGGTGGCAAGAGCTATCGTGCAACGGAGATACATTAATGTCGAAAAAAATATTATTTACCGGCCGAATAAGTTGCTCGAATTGAAAGAACACTATTCCCAGCTTCCAAAAGTCCACAGGAACTGAATTTCGTAAGTACTTTCCCGTCATTTCTCCTGTAAATTTGTAAGAAATCTGTTTTCACTATATCTAACTGTTACCAAAAGCAGAATTTATACTAGCATTAACATGAACCCATTTCCTAAAGTATATATTTTGGTCCTTTTCATCATGGACATAATGGCATTTTAACTTTGTGTTCTGTAATTTATCATCAAATTCTAAACAGGGTCATTCCATGTGAAAATGCTAAAAGAACTAAACCTGACCCACCTAACTACGAAAGTATGAGTGCAAAATGTGCAATTTTTTCAACACCTTTAAATTGCAGTATTTTGGCAATCATGGCACCTGTAGAAGGTTATTGAACAAAATCTTCAAACATTTTAATACACGAATGGCTGGTGTCAAGCACATGGGGCCGTTTACCCACCATACCCCTCCAGAATTACATTGAAATTTATATTAATCGACAGATTTTGATGTTTTGCGTAATATAAAATTAGCTGCATCGTGTGGAAAACACAAATAACTGAGATATTTGATCATAAAGTATGACCAGCAAAAGTAAAAACCTGCCATTTTGGAGTGCTTCCGCCGCTTTTTATTATTAAAACCCTTTGTATGCACACTCAAATAGCAAAAGAACAAGTCGATAATAACTTTTGGTACAGTCATTTTCAAAAAATCTGTCGCATGGATTTTTTCTAAGTCCAACGTCTTACGAAATTATGTTGGTAACTCTGAAACAAGGAAGTGTTGTGAAATATACGATCCTCCAATCAGAGTGAAGTTCAATTCGGAGGAGCAGGAGGCGTGACTCACGGTCTTGTCCACAGGAAGTTCAACCAATGCAGCATTTCCAAATATGAGATAACGTCCCCATTGGTTAAATATTGTTTCAATAATGCGAATCGGCAGAAAGATTGCGCAAAAGTTTACTTTGTCGTTTTAATTGCCTTTAATCGTTTCTAATTAGTATTAAATTGTCCCAATTATAGTTCACGAGCTTAATATAATGTATTCATGTATGTGTTTGACAATCATATATCACTCATTAGAACAATTTTCACATTGTTTTCACTACGTGAGATGACATTTCATTGACATTTACGATAAAATAGTGGTTTGGGTGTAATAATTAATTAATTATTAATTATTAATAAATAAATTAATTATTAATTAATTATTAATTAATTTAGATATGCATTTTTATTTGTTGAGTTAATGATTAGGTTAATTCGTTATTTCTCGCGAAAAGAGGGAACCACAGCTGAAAGAAAATACACAACTTGTATTATTGAGGTCAAGAGTTCGTTTTAACATCACTTTTTGCACACATAGGCTAATCACGACTCGGGATACATTTAAATTGGAATCTGAAACATTATGCGACCTGACTGGAACTCGAAAAAGAACACACTGATTACAAGGCGTCGATACATTACCACTTGGTCTGGCGAACGCCAATAATAATGAGGGGTGACGGAAAGTAGAAAATAAATAGTATTTTTGGGGGGTATTTAATGTTATATTTATACACATACAAACCTAAGAAAATATTTATTTTGATACATGTGTGTGGGGGGTGGGGAAGGGGGAAAAGAGAGGTACAGAAAGATATTGGGAGAAATGGGACGAAGAGGTGATTGTGGAAAATGTTTTAATTGACGTTCAGTAATAAAAACAATCAAATCAATGATGATTATCTTATAAATACCATATTTAATGTAAATTTGTTTTAAAAATGGGGGCGGGGAGCTGTTTGTTTTACGTTCAGTGCAGGATAACAAGTGGAGACACATAGTGGTTCGTATCTCACTTTAAACTGTAGGTCCAGGACCCATTAGCCTATCTATGTATAACGTGGATTTAGAATTCAGTAGAAAATAACGTCGATCTAGTATTTTGGATTTTAGATGCGTTGAGACCACTAAAATTTCCAATTCTTATAATAAGAAACCTGTCCTCATATTACCATTTTGAAAGAGAGAGAGTTAATTGTATAATCTTTCGTTGTTAGTTTCAAAGAATACTAATTCAAATAGTAACAATGGGAACGAATAAAGCTTACGAAAAGTTTTTGCCACCGTGGGGATTTGAACCTACGACCATTAGAGTGACAACCCAGTGCGATAACCACTACCCCACGAGTTCGTTCCTTCTTACGGCATGATTATGAGTTAAGACCAATTCGTTCAATATGCATTAGAAATATAATCCCCACCCGCCTCTTTATAAACAACACACCCAAACGCTCCTTTGTAGCAAATGAAATAAAGGTGGTATGAATGTCACAAAACATTTAAGCAAAATCTACTATATTTACGACGCAATCGTTTTACATGGAGAGGCTACAGCTTCGAGAATTGAGGTTGTGGTTTGACTGTAATGGTAGGATACCCCATAGGTATCGATAAGCCAAGTCTCTAGTGTGCTCTAAATTGGTTCATTTGTAGTGACGTGCTCAGGAATTTGTAAAGAGGTATGTGAATATAAAAATGTGTTAATGCTTATTTTTAAACAGTGAACTCATAATTTAATATCTCTCTGTCCATCTCATTATCCTACTTAGGAACTAATTAGTATTGTAGAAGTCATGCTAAAAAGAAATCTCACGTGACAATGACGAGAAATTAGATTTACGGAAGGAATAGTTTTCATATTTTGAAACCTCGAAGGGCCATGGGCTATCTCCCGACTGTCAGTCTCCCTTCCACAATCCTACCTAGAGGTGTAGAGATCTTCAACTGGCAACGAGGTGACGTTGGTGATCACGTCGAACCCTCAGCCGTTATAGAAGATATCTGAAACCAGGTTACACCTGTCACTCGTAGCTCCCCAATTTCCTCACGATGGTGGGTTGCCACCGGTCCTATACAGATAACAGGCCGAGAACCCAGGACAACTCGAATCCATGCCGTCCCGCTACAGTCGGAGTCCAAAGCACAGAGTCTTACACCGCACCGTTACGGAGGAGGAGAGTTTTCATATTTTGTTTCTTATAAATGTGGACAATACATTAAATATATTATGCACCAAAAATTAGTGTCAAAAAATAGCCGGTTCTATAAAAGATTCGAACCTTCGATCTTTAGTCAAGTAGGCCGCTATTTTTAACAATTTCCCATTTTCTCACTCAATAACCTTCGTTGAACGTTTGTCTTGAGAGTCGTTAGCAATCTTGTAAACCTATCTGCTGTCTATCACAAATGTATTTTACAACCTGGAGTAGATTTTGATGTCTGCAATTTAGAACTTGACTTTCGTGGTAAGTAATTCTCTACCGTCTACTATAATAAATAAATCAAAGTCTACATATCTCATATTTTGTAAATGCGAAATGTCATTGCTAAATGTTACAAACTATTTCTTATTCTACCGTTAGTTCCAGATTTAGCCACAGCATTCTGGAAACCAGCGTGAAACGTGTTTCCCACATTTCCAAGGTCAGGTGAACCCTTATCAGTTGTATTGGATGCCTGTGAACATGTTACTTCATACGTCGTGGTACTGTGGTGGATTTCTTCCCCTTCCCCTTTTACCTTGAACGGAAGTAATCCCCGACTGGGCACGACAAATCAATCACAGAAAAGCAGACTGTCTAGTAAATCGCATGCCATGTATTATTTCGAGCTCCTAGGTTTTGGAAAGTGAAATAAAAAAAGTATGTAACATTAATTGATAATGGTTGACTTCTTTGGGTATTATTTCATGACTCTTTTCTACTTACTCCAATGAAACTTTTGTCTACTGTTTTCAGTAGATCAATAGGTGTTTTGAAACATCTACTGTGTTCAGATTTTCAAAAAGATATAAATACAAAAAATAATAAAGGGGTATGAAATTAATATTTACAGCCAAAATATTAAACTTAACATATTATACACTATACCGAATAAATTAATTTCACTTGCAGTTTCTCTACTGTACTGGTTTCAGTAGATCAATAGGTGTTTTGAAACATCTATGTTAAGATTTTTTAAATTTGAATTACAATTTGTGTGGCTGAAAACTTAGGGTATTTTACACCCGTCACGCTATACAGGGTCCAGCCCCTTATCATAACAAAAATAAAAGCGTGTCTGAAAACTAAAATATCCTTACCTGGGTTAAAAGCTGAGCCTGTAAAGCGACAGACAGTCAGCACAAACAAGGACAACACACACGCAGTCCTACAAAGATTATACTAACAGTAGGTCCAGTCACCAGAGCCTCGTTATTCTGCAAAATGCAGTTCAGGGTGTACTACATGGAAGTGAGGTTGGTTTAAATTTTAAATAGATATAAAAGCAAATTGTTAGTGAGGAGGAATAAAAAGTTATATTTACAGCTAACATGCTGAGCTAAACACACTACAAGGGTGTAAGGGATGACCTTCCACGAAGTATGTACACTCAATTGTTGCTTCCACGTAGTACACCCTGGACTTCAGTTTGCAGACGAACGAGGTTCTGGCGACTGGCCCCATGGCCAGTATAATTTTCTGTGTTGTCCTGTGTTTGGTCCTTGTGGGTGCTGAGTGCCTCTTTACAGCCTCAGCTTTTACCCGAATTCAGAATATTTTAATATTTTAGTTACAACACGACGTTACAGTTATGTTATTTTAGTTCTGGTAAGGGGCTGGACCCCGTATAAAGTGACAGGTGCAAAATAGCCTAAGTGCTGACGCACCCAAAATTTTGAATTCAAATTGAAATTCAAACACACTACATGCAATATTACATGTAGTACGGAAGAGAATATTTCACTTGTAGTTCCTCAACTGTAATTACACATTAGGCCTACTGAAAGTGTTCAGTGGGAAATCATTGATTTTGAGTAGATTTCCGAGAGACACAGTAGAGTACTACAATTGATAACAGTAGATTCTGTCTACTGTAAACAGTAGAAATTACGTAGGTTTATAACGACGATGAGAATGAAACAGAGGTAAAAACAATGATAATGAAATGCAGAAGCGACCTGGAGCAAACAGGAACGTAGAATGTCTGGCAGCGAGACGCAAGAGTTGATCAAGCGATTGTAGCGTCAAATTTAGCTTAGAGCTCATAATTGATATTTCTACATGAGCTCAACATACAAGTTACATACAATGAGAGAATTGAATTGAGTTTACATCTCACGTGATATGAGTCGAAACTATTGTTGAACATTGAACTGTGAAGTGAATCAACATTCAATTCGATTAATTAGTGAATGGTGATGTGCTGAGATTTTGTAACGAGATGTGCCAAATGGCTGACAGTATAATAACTTATGGACACATTGATTTTGGATTGGATTGATTTGGTGTTTTAAGTCCACTTTATGCACAGTAAGGCTAATTGGGACTGGACCTACAGTTTAAAGTGGGATCCGAACCACTATGTGCCTCCACCGGATGGACACATTGATTTAATATATTTGAACAATCTTATAACGTGCGATTTTGCATGAAATTTTATTACTTGAATCTACATCACTTCATTGCAAACGTTACAAGGCATTTTATGGGTTGTAAAATTCTGTGTTCGATTCACCGTTCGGTTAACTCTGCGATTTTTATTTCTTATTAAACCGAAAAATTATTTATTGCATTTTACTTATTACGAAAATTCGTATATTATTTGCTTTGCGAAATGTAGAAAATATATTGTTTTTCATGCTTTTTACAAGAATACAACTATGCATGGTGAACAAAAAATAATGTAAAATAAATACTATTCACAAAAGGATGTCAATAGTATTTATTTGTTTTGCTTCTTGATAATTTTCCCTAAAATAAAAATGTATAACTTTCGCTGTACATGACATTTCGTCGAATATGACACATGGATCATTTTTATGCAAATCCTAGTAAAATGATGAGAAATTCAAAAACATATTCTGAAAAATTATTTTCAAAAATAACATTGAAAAATGATTAGAAAGGAGTGTTATTTTTTTAAAAAATATATAACATTTTTATTTCTTTAAATTATTAATTAAATACAATACTTAGTTGCTATATACACTATGTGGAAGAAAGTCATTGGACACCCCGGTGTCAACTCTGAAACGAACTCCTCATGGAAAAGAGAGTACAGACGGGTATATATACGGCAGCAGGAGGCTTCTCAGATCATTCGCTGATAACATGACGGACAGGAAAGAGCTCAGCGTGTTTGAAAGAGGGATCATAGTAGGCTGCTCCATAGGAGGCCTGAGTATACGTAGCATAGCTGATGCCCGACAGGTTCCTAAATCAACTGTAGCCTTTGTCATCAAGAAGTGGAAGGAAAAGGGACACTGCAGCAATGCATGACGAAGTGGAAGACCCACGAAATTGGACGACCGGGAGAGGAGAGTGCTGAAGAGGGAGATTCGGAAAAACAGGACCCGTCCGATGCATTCGATTGCAGAAGAGTTTCAAAGTGCGACCAATTTAACTGTTTCGACCAAGACACTTCGCAAGGAGGCCCATGCACTCGGTTATCAGGGTCGAGCCGCTGCCCACAAACCCCTGATAAGAAGGAACAATAAACGGCAGAGACTACGCTGGTGTAAAGAGCGGAAAAACTGGACGGTGGAGCAAAGGTGGAAGGTCCTATGGAGCGATGAATCACGCTTCGCATTGTTTCGATCAGATGGGAGAGTGTGGGTATGGCGATTACCCGAAGAATGTCTGTTAGCCGAGTGTGTAGTGCCCACAGTGAAATATGGTGGTGGCGGCATCATGTTCTGGGGTTGTTTCAGCTGGCTTGGCGTGGGTCCACTGGTACCAGTGTATGGCCACATGACATCTGCGTCCTACCGAGATATTCTCGACAACTCCATGCTCTCCACGTTGTGGCGTTTCTATGGAAACCAAGAATGTGTGTTCCAGGACGATAATGCGACTTGTTATGTTTCCAGGGCTACCATGGAGTGGTATGCAGAAAATATGTCACCCGACTGGATTGGCCTGCTCAGAGCCCTGACTTCAACCCTACTGAACATCTATGGGACGAACTGGAGTGCCGATTGAGGTCGCGATCGCCTCGCCCTTCTACACTTCCAGGGTTAGTGACTGTACTGCAGGAGGAATGGCGGAATATCCCACTCGGTGTACTACATGACCTTGTGGCCAGTTTACCACGACGAGTGGCTGCTATTATAGCTGCCAAAAGGCTGACCGACCTATTGATTGCAAGAAAACTGATGGTATCCGCTGACATGTGGTGTCCAATGACTTTCTTCCACATAGTGTATAATAATAATAGGGGTAATCGAACAGAAGTCAAACCTATAATCTTCGGCGTGTAATGCTGATAGCCTATCAGCGAACCAATTTACCATCATAAAAAAAATTGAAGTTTTTTTTCTCGGAAATTACTGGCTACTGCACGCTGGAACCTTGCCATACGAATATCTACCCTACCACTACAAGAAGCCACGTCACAACCTCAATTTTCGAAGCTGTAGCCTCTCCATGTAAAACGATTGCGTCGTAAATATAGTAGATTTTGCTTAAATGTTTTGTGACATTCATACCACCTTTATTTCATTTGCTACAAAGGAGCGTTTGGGTGTGTTGTTTATAAAGAGGCGGGTGGGGATTATATTTCTAATGCATATTGAACGAATTGGTCTTAACTCATAATCATGCCGTAAGAAGGAACGAACTCGTGGGGCAGTGGTTATCGCACTGGGTTGTCACTCTAATGGTCGTAGGTTCAAATCCCCACGGTGACAAAAACTTTTCGTAAGCTTTATTCGTTCCCATTGTTACTATTTGAATTAGTATTCTTTGAAACTAACAACGAAAGATTATACAATTAACTCTCTCTCTTTCAAAATGGTAATATGAGGACAGGTTTCTTATTATAAGAATTGGAAATTTTAGTGGTCTCAACGCATCTAAAATCCAAAATACTAGATCGACGTTATTTTCTACTGAATTCTAAATCCACGTTATACATAGATAGGCTAATGGGTCCTGGACCTACAGTTTAAAGTGAGATACGAACCACTATGTGTCTCCACTTGTTATCCTGCACTGAACGTAAAACAAACAGCTCCCCGCCCCCATTTTTAAAACAAATTTACATTAAATATGGTATTTATAAGATAATCATCATTGATTTGATTGTTTTTATTACTGAACGTCAATTAAAACATTTTCCACAATCACCTCTTCGTCCCATTTCTCCCAATATCTTTCTGTACCTCTCTTTTCCCCCTTCCCCACCCCCACACACACATGTATCAAAATAAATATTTTCTTAGGTTTGTATGTGTATAAATATAACATTAAATACCCCCCAAAAATACTATTTATTTTCTACTTTCCGTCACCACTCATTATTATTGGCGTAAACCTTTGCGCAATCTTTCTGCCGATTCGCATTATTGAAACAATATTTAACCAATGGGGACGTTATCTCATATTTGGAAATGCTGCATTGGTTGAACTTCCTGTGGACAAGACAGTGAGTCACGCCTCCTGCTCCTCCGAATCGAACTTCACTCTGATTGGAGGATCGCATATTTCACAACACTTCCTTGTTTCAGAGCTACCAACATAATTTCGTAAGACGTTGGACTTTGAAAAAATCCATGCGACAGATTTTTTGAACATGACTGTACCTAACCTAACTATGTAAAATTATATTTGCTGTTGTAGAATGTCGTTTTGGGTGCTAGATTCAATTGCGCGAAGCTTTCAGGCTCTTATTGGTAAAGAAACACTTTATTTCACAGTAGCACATTTTCGCGAGCTGAAATCAACTGAAAATGTTCACAAACAACAAAATATTCATATACCATGCAAAACCTTTTACATTCTATATGGGGTGTACACAGGGTCAAGGGTACCAAACTCCACAGTATGTGTTAACAGACGTAAATCGAAATCGGACCATGTAAAAATTACGTACATAGCATGATGAAATCGCAATAAAACAAAAGGAACTTGGGCCCCAAAATAACTATAAATTGGGCATTTATGAAAAAATGTGGGGGTTGTACGGATATATCACTACTTCACATAACACACTCATATCAACATATTATTTCAAGAAGCTTGCACTAAAATATCATTAACTATTTAATAAAAAAAACAGTGCATTACAACCCCTCACAGAAGAGGTCTATTCGGAAATATTAATCTGGTTAGGTCTTGAATTGCATGAAGAGGGATGTCGGGGTAAATTTACAGCCAAAATAACTGTAAATTGGGCATTTGTGAAAAAAATTTAGGGTTTGTGCTGATAAATCACTGCCTCGCAGTAGATACCCATATCAACATGTTGCATATTGCTGGAATCTTGCACTAAACGATCATTACACTAATGCTAAGGTTTCTCTTACAGACATTTCTTTCGTCACAGCTCCTCTTGCAGTTTTCAATATCATAATTTTATACTCCAGTAATTGCATTATTGATTCAACTGTCTACTCACTTTCGGGAGTTTGTAAAAGGATTTCACCTGAAAATGATATCAATCCGACAAATTATTCACACTCTTCTTTATAATTAACATATATTCAATTAATATAATTTTCAATAATCAATAATCAAATTTTTGAAAATCGGGATATCGCTCCCTTAAAAAACCAGGAGATTTCTTTTAAAAACAGAAGAACTAATTAAAGCGAATTAACAACGTTCTTGGGGGTAGAGTGGGAAAAGCTTTCCACTATCTTTATTGAACATTAATTATTAATTTTAGATGTCAAAATATAACATTATTACTCTTATGTTAAAAAAATATATATTATGAATTTGCACATTACGATAACCCCACCCCCTTAATTCGCCTAAGGTAAAGGTACAGTTTCCCCCTACCAGTGGCGACGATCGGGTGCCAAAACTGAGGGGGGTGCAAGGACTGCCCCCTTTGTCCGCCCTAATCGCCAACACTGCCCCTATACATTGCAAAAAGCAGAGATATTACTGGAAAATATCCGAACTCGATTTTTTATTCATCTCAGAAATATTCTAAAAATAAATGCTTGTTGGTTGATTTGATGTTTTAAGTCCACTTTATGCACAGTAAGGCTAATTGGGACTGGACCTACAGTTTAAAGTGGGATCCGAACCACTTGTGCCTCCACCGGGTATCGAACCCGGGACCCCTTGATTACAAGGCGACGACGCTACCACTGCGCCATCGGGGAGGCCTAAATAAATGCTTGTGACTGCGTACTTGGCGTTTAAAAGTAGATGGAAACTTTTCATGATTTTTGTGTTAAACTGAGACTGGAGTTTCAGCCATTACGCATTCGGAAATACTCGACCTGATAACACCTTAGCTTGCTGTTATTTAAAACTAGCCAAAGTTTACAGGATGAAAGAAAGCTTACACCTTTTTTTTAACAACATATTCAAAGCATACTTGCATTAATGGTAATGGAGAAGGGCTAACTATCATGCTCAGACCCTTGAAATATCCTTGAACTAAGACTTTTCATCCTTCGCATCTGCCACATGTGGCTAATCCTGAAGATGTGAAATTGATGAATGGACACTCACAAAGCCCGAGATTCGAACCTGGGGCCCAGTATCAGACAGGTTGCAGGATTTTTCTTCATTTTCTCCCCAGTCACTCCAGACAAAGTAGATGTTAATTAAATCAGCTTTTGCATTCGACGATTACCTGGAAATTGAATTTCTACTGTCACAGTATTGACTGTGTATAAAGGTAGATAAGGCCAATTGTAGAACGCTATAGAAACATGAACTTTTCTTTCTAAGTTAAGAGATGAGTAGGAAAAAGGAAAACAGTCTCCGGTTCGATTCCCGGTCTCGGCATGGTTTCCCTTCATCATACCATCACTCATCCTCGCTTCGCGATTAGCCAAAAGTGGCAGAAATACGAAGTAAAATAAAACAAATCAATCAATCAACACTTACTAAGAGCTTGTCTAACCATAACCCTTGCCTGCATTCGTAATGTGGACTCCCTTTTTTTATCAGAGTTAAAAGCCTGAACCTGTATCTAGCAATTGCAATAAACACTACCATAAAACTTACAGGTCTGGGTGGCAACATTGGTATTGTAACCAGTTTCAATTTCCAGTTGCCTCTCCTTTGACCAAAACCGCACCAGAAGATGGGGAAGCAGGCCATCCGTCTTGGAGTTCCCAATGCACAAAGGGCTAAAAAAAAAAAAAAAAAGCCGCGCGTCTTTCCCAATGTCATCAAGCCTGGTATGACGCACCATGGGTATGACCTTCCTCCCCAAATCTCTCTCTCTCTCTCTCTCTCTCTCTCTCAGCGGAATATTCGTGGGACTTTGCATTCCTTTCCACCAGCTGAATATTTAAAGTTTAAAACAACTTTTGATTTTTAAAATAATTGTTCATTATAAATATTTAAGGAAGCAAAAAATCAGGAGATTTCCACATTATCCTGAAACTTGTCAGGACATCAGTAGATCGTGCTGAAAATCAGGAAATCTCCTGCGAAATCAGTAGACCTGGCAACACTGACATGACGATTGCGCGAGGCCCCTTAATCAGGATTTCATCATCACTTCCGGTGCTATTCCTGTCCTATGTGGAAAAAGAAATTTCGCGTTCCGGATGGGTAGCCCAGGGTGAGCGAACACGTGCATGATACTAAGAGACATGGTAGGCTCATGCGCATCGCCGGGGGTTCCCCGGGGCTGCTGTGACGTCAACTAGTGAGCAACTCGAGATTTCGCTCGCTACATCTGGAAGTGAATCTTTGTCTCTCGCTAACAAATAGACGTTTCTTTCTTTACTGAGAGTTTTCTTCAAAATGGCTTGTGCTGTGTTCGGATGTAATACTTACAACAGTAAGACTAAAGGAGGAGCTGTTAGGTATTTTAGATTTCCGAGAGATGAAAATGCACGAAAACAGTGGATTTCGCTTTGTAGAAGCGTTTGTACTTCACACATATATGTTATGTATATTTATGTAAAATGTGGAGCATGCGGATTCCATTTTAGATGCGAATATAGAGTTTTTAATGGAAAATTTGCCTAAATAAATTTGTATTTATTTATTATTATTTACTTTTTACAGTAATGACAGTAGAATGACAGCATTATGTTCCTACGCGTCAGCAAAAATTTGATGCGGCTGGTGTTATGTTACATCCGGTGTAGCGGGCCACGAGCGGTTTTATTGTTGAGTCAGCAGAACGTGTCTGATCACCTTGAAGACATCGGAAGCGGTGGGGGGAGGGGGTCAATGGATTTGTCACGTTGTTTCTTGATGTATGCTAACCTAACACGTGCGTATGTTTGTGTGTGTGTGGAGGAAATGCGCGCGCAACCATTGCGTATGATGGAAAGATATGAAGAAATGATTTAAAGATGGCGCCGAAGGTGCTTTACCCCGAAAGTTTAGCGGCTAAGGTTATTGCTCTGTAAAACAAGAGGCGTCGAGGGTTCGATTCCTGGTAGAGTCAATATTGATTGATTGATAGATTGAGTTCGTTTTTTTTAAGTCCGTTTTATGCACGGTAAAACTAATCAGGATTGGACCTACAGTTGAAAAGTGGTGATTCGGACCACTATGTGCCTCCACCGAGTATCGAACCTGGGACCCTTTGATTACAAGTCGACGATGTCAATATTGAATGGTCTCGATTAGCCTGTGTGTAAATAAAGGCAACAAAATGGTTGAGTTCGAAAATCGAGTTGGGTTAGTGGTTAATGTTGTCACCTGGCAATGAAGAGGTCGCGGGTTCGATTCTCTAGGTAGTTAAATTAGGCCAATTGTTTAGTCCCGCCATTATAGGTCCCCGATTAGTCCATCTGTGCATAAATAGTGATTGAATAAAATCAATATGGCGGCCTTGGGATAGTGGTTAATGTTGTCGCCTGGTAATGAAGAGGTCGCGGGTTCGATTTTCTAGGTAGTTAAATGAGGCTAATTGTTTTGTCCCGCCATTATAGGTCCCGATTAGTCCATCTGTGCATAAATAGTATTTCAATAAAATCAAAATGGCGGCCGCGTTTTGTGTTTAGCGGCGGCGGCGGTGGCGAACGGGGCGCGGCGCGGGGCGGGGCGGAGCGGGGCGGCGCGGCGCGGGGGGTGTTTTTTATTCCGCGAGATGTTTCAACCAAGTGGTTGAGGGTTCGATTCCCAATGTTGGTGAAAATTGGATATTCAATTGTATTTGTTTAAAAGTTCCGATTAGCTTTTTTGTGCACAAAGAGAAAATGAACTAATTGGAAATAGGATGTTTATGCTGTAATGAAAAGGTCCCGGGTTCGATTCACAATGTCAAATTGGCTGATAATGATGTTTTTTTTTTAAAAAAAAAGAAGTGTGTTGAGTCCCCATTAGTATTTAGGCAGGAACAGATATTAAAAATCAAAACAAAATGCCTTTTAATTACAACACAAAGACTTTACCACTAATATATAAAGATAAATTAGAATCTGTTGTTTTGCCGTGTGGGGCCCCAGTACCGATTAGCTTAAATGCATAAAGAGTAGGTAAAATAAGCAAGATGGCTGTCACTATTGTTTTGTGATCAAAGAGGAGTCACAGGTTCGATTCAATCAAAGGAGGCAAGATTCTATGTTTCAATTCCATGTAAAAGTCTAAAGTTATGTTTCGATTAACCTCAATGCATAAAGAGGAATTAAACAAAAACAAGCAAAATGGCGACAGATGTGATAAAAGAAAAATTGAATTAGTTTTTTATAGTGACAAGAAAAAATAGCGAATCATTGTTAGAAATAGAATGAAAATAAAGATACTTGCCTTTGCGTGTCCAGCGCTGTGCAGAAAAGCTCTCATGCTTTATCTCCGACAAGTCCACAATACACATTTTTTTTTATTGTATAGTTAATTATTAATGTTGTTATTAACACAGATTCTTACCAGTGTGAAGAAAAGCTCTCATGCTTTATCTCCGACAAATCCACAATACACACTTTTTCATTATATAGTTAATTATTAATGTTGTTATTAACACCGAGTTTTACCAGTGTGAAGAAAAGCTCTCATGCTTTATCTTCGACAAGTCCACAATACACATTTTTTCATTATATAGTTAATTATTAATGTTGTTATTAACGATTGTTACCAGTAAAAATATAAACCATGAGGATTTTTAAAGGGGTGATAAGTGAAAAAAAGCCAAGACATATATTTTATCCCTGTTTATTACCAATATTTACAAAATTCAAAAGAGCCGCACACACACACACACACACATACATATGTAAAATGTTTATATTGTGTCACCAGTTTATCAGCATGTTATTTAACAAGTTTTTATTCTTCAAGTTTGTTCACTCACCCACATAAGGAATTGTGTCACTATCATATTCATTTTCTGCTGCAACCACTGAATTAAAATGTTTCACTATTTTTTCCACAAGCATGTTCTCGCAAAAAACAAACACTTCTTTGGAAAGTCTTTTTCCGTCGATGTTTTGTATAGACAAAGGCTCAGGTTTTGTACATCCATGTAGATGGGAAAGCACAAACTTCTCCTTATTACATGCATGGACAGGGGAAATATCTGTGCAACCGAAACATTGTTCGCGAAGGTCGAGAATGCAAGATTCCACACAGTTTCCAAAATATGATTTCAGATACGGCGACACTGTTTCACACATAACTTTCGCATGCTCGATGCACACAAATATCTTCATAAAGTTCCGCCACGAACTTTCTGCGATGAACACTATCTCCAGGGAACCGTAAGCTGGTTTCTTCCTTATAATGATCTGACGGCGATTGTACAGTGTGGTTATCAGCAATTCATGTTGCTCACTTAGTGGGTAGGAAACACGAGGCTGCTCACCTGGAATAGCGATGTAATTGTCGATTACTGGAAACAATTCCTGAAGAGCGTGCCACTCCTGCAACTGTAGTTCAACACCGGCCGCCCCGCTTCTGTGTAGCCTGACCACAGGTTGGAAATCCAGATGAGAGGAAAGTCCGATTGAGATAACTTTTGTTTTCGAAGCATTCAAATAGTAGACGTGATCAAATAATATCGACTGGCGTATAAGACTAGTTACTTGTTTTTGTTCTTCAGGTAAATGCTGATCGCTCTCTTTCTGAAGAACCCCCTTGAAATTAGTGTACGGTTGAAATCTTTTTTTCAGCGGCATCGAAATAGAGGATTCCATGACTAACAACTGCGAGATACTGCATGTCGCAGCGTGCAGGTATACATTTGAAGAATTGCGTGGGTGTGTTTTTGAGACGCATGCGCGCGTAGCAAACCAAGCATGTGCTGGACAAAAAAGGTGGAGGGGCGGGGCATTACAAAGATCAATGGTGAGAGAAAAATCAGCAGAATATCATAAACGTCATAAAAAGGTAAAGTGTTCCCCTGTGCATAGCACCACGCCATGAAGGCGTATAGGGGGTGTGGGGGTAACGCCCCACACTTTCTTGATCCGGTCGTGAGTGGGGGTGATGTGATCAGCATCACGCCCCTGACCGCCTTTACCCCCCAGGGTTTCCCCCAGGTACCCATGTTATTCGACGCTGGGTAGGCGCCGGGGCCGCTTCCACCGTTAGAAAAGTTCCCGGATTTGAACCGGCCGGGGATCGAACCCGGGACCTTGAGCATGGTAGTCAGACGCGTTACCGACTGAGCCACCGCGGCCACCATCATAAACGTCATATTGAGGAAATATTGGATAACAAATATTAATTAATTTAATTAAAGCATCAACCGCATTGTCGATCTGAAATTAGGTTTATAGACAGGGGGCAAAATGGAAAATATCGACGATGTTCTAGTATTGGATTGTTTCTGTATTTCCATCGGTATAATCCTCCACCACATTTGAAGCATACTGTTTTATCCTCTTTTTGAATGTAAAATAATCCTGCTTCGGACAGAGCTTCTACAAACGGGAATTCTTTTGATTGCCAGTTTCTGAAAGAGGACAATCTAGCATTGAAAGATCCCATCTCTGGATATTGCGTCATTGTTCTGTAAAGACACAAAACAAGATAAATATTATAAGTAAGCTGTTGTAAACTGTAACACTACAAAATTATTAATATACTATTAGGACTATATGTAATTTGTATAAAATTTCAAACAGTATTTACTGTTAATATTTTCTAGTATACGTACCGAGTATTATAAATTTAATTTACGAGTCAGCAAATAAGTTGTTATAATATTGTCGTTTTTTATCGGTACTGGGAATAAAATTTGAAATTTATGCATGGGTTTACCAGAGGCTCTATGGAATAAATACAGAAAACAGTAATGCCCACAGTACACAGACCCGTAACTTTGTATCTGATGAGTGTTGTACGTATAGAATTTAGAGTTATTTTCCAAAAATCGCAAATGGTTATGCACATGTGGAGGTTTTCCGTAACTATCAAAAAATTCCCCCCGGGAGTTACTGTCTATGTAAATTGCTACCCAGTGCTTCCCGGGGCTATCTTTGGGATCTGTATTTACAATCAACGCTGCTGGTAGTTCCACATGTACAGGTAATTCATTAGCTGCGAAAACCCCAACATGATGATTGTCAAAGGCTCTATTTGATATTAACCCGTGAAGCAAATTTAAAGTCGACAGCATTGCTGGACACTAAATAGTAATATTGTGCAACTCACGTTTTTATACTTCAAAGTAGACGGTACACGTCACAGTAGATTCCAGAACCAATTTGATCTGGGCCACCAAGCTGTTTATCGTTGTTGAAACAATGGAGAGCTATCTAACACAACGCTGATGCTCGGAATATGTAGGCGGGGTTTACAAACGCGCATGCGTACAATGCTATCAGGCATTTGTTGTGCTGTTGTAAAATGAATTTTGTACTATAAGAAAAGTGTCTGTATGTGTGTGTGTATATATATATATACAGACACACACGCATATTTATTTATTGATGAAGTGTATATATATATATATATATATATAATACAATACAATATAATATATATATATATATATATGTAATTTGAAGATACAACATATCAGTAAAATCTAACAACTAGAAAAATACTCATAACATTCGACTTTTATATTATATGTAATTTAAAACATTCTTCACAGTTTGAGAAATGGAGTGCTTGTGGAAGCACCCGTTCTCTGCAATATTGGCTGGTCCATCAGGATGTGGAAAGACATATTTTGTGAAGCATTTTCTCCAGTGTTTACCCCAAATGGTAAATGTAAAATTCAACAATATTTTGGTGTGCTACGGGGAATGGCAATCTGCATACAATGATTTCCCTGGTTTTGTACAATTTCGGGAAGGAATGCCTAATATTGACCAATTTGTGCCAAATTCTGGACCTCATCTTATTATTATCGATGATCAGATGAGGGAATGCGATCAAAGAGTCACAGATTTATTTACAAAAGGGTGTCATCATCGTGATATTAGTCTTTTCTTTATCACTCAAAATCTATTCCATCAGGGAAAAGGGAATAGGGATATATCTTTAAATAGTCATTATATTGTATGCTTCAAAAATCCAAGAGACAGAGCCCAAATTAATTATTTATCTAGACAAGTATACCCGGAGAATCCAAATTTTATAAAAGATGCATATTACAATGCCACCGCTGAACCCCACGGATATTTGCTGTTTGATCTGAAGCAGAACACTCCGGAAGAAGTACGTTTTCGGTCGCGGATATTTCCCGACGATGATATCAATTATGTATATATTCCTACAAAAAAAGCAAGCATAATCACTAGTCGTTTATTCTGTCATCATGGCTCCAAGAGTGAAACACGCTAAAGTGCTCCAAGTTTTGTCGGATGCTAAACCAGCTCTTCGCACAGCGATATTACAAGCTGCTGATTCTTCCTTAGTTAATTCAATCTGTGAGTGTTGTTACAATGTTCTAAAAGGGAATGTTCCTCTTTCAACACCTCAGAAAACAAGATTGAGCCGGTACAAGAAGGTGATACGTAATCTCTCTGCCAAAGGACACTCTACAAAGCAGAAGAAACAGATACTAGTGCAACACGGAGGATTTCTACCTGCGTTATTAGCCCCTTTAATAGGAGGTGTGTTATCAAGTTTATTTAAGTGAAAAAAAAAATCTGAACATGGAGCATGCCAAAAAAATTGTTATAATACCTCAAGAATTTATGGATAACATGAGACATCCTGTTATGTCTGCACCGTCTACATCCTTATCGCAATTGGATCAGGATATGCAAGTAATTTTGAATCTCAAAGGTCTTTCGGATGATGAAAAATGGAATCGTTACAGTATTGTGCTCCAAAAATTTCTGTCTATTACTCGAAAACAAAGAGAACCTGTGTCGCTACCGATTACAGAATCTACTGAGAAGTTGACTGATATGAAAGAAGAAATTCTAGCTGCTACACCTAGCATGTATCGTAGAAAAGCCGAACTGTTGTATGAACGTCTTTTACATAAAAGTAATATTGATTGGGATAAATATGGGGCAGTTTTTATTAACAATAATAAAATTGAAGGCTCAAATATTGTCGATCTAGTATCGGATATAATTCGACCACGAAAAACAAGCAATCCTGTTGGGTGGCAACTATTCAATAGAGCTCTGGCGTTATCTAATATTCCTCAAGAATATATTGGAAACCCCCGGAGACAGGAGTTTATTCAACAGATTGTTTTTGGCAACCCCGGACGCCATGTTCCGCTGTCCGGAGCTAACCAAGAAGAGGCACAAGAATTAACAGAAGAAGAAGAAGAAGAAAAGGAACCAATTTCTTTTGTATCATCATTTCCAGGGCACAAACGTAAACGTACTGTTCCAGTTTGGTCAAGATACAAACCATGAGCGAAAAAATATTGGAGAATATCTGGTACAATCCATCTCATCCAGCATCCTATTCTACAGCTTCAACACTATGGAAAGCTGTAAAAAAATCCATACCATTGTCAACAATCAAACATTGGTTGACAAAGCAAACTGCATACACTTTGCAGAGACCTGTAAAGCGTCGATTTCCGAGAAACTTTTATTTTGTGCATAATATCGATGACCAATGGCAGGCTGACTTGAATGACATGCAGAGTTTGCGGAATCACAACAAAGGGTACAGATATAT
This sequence comes from Lepisma saccharinum, assembly GCF_977018435.1. Lineage (NCBI taxonomy): Eukaryota > Metazoa > Arthropoda > Insecta > Zygentoma > Lepismatidae > Lepisma > Lepisma saccharinum. The sequence goes on from NC_139251.1 coordinate 53,331,038, forward strand.
ACTCACAGTCATCGATATTTTTAGCAGGCATGCTTGGGCTGTCCCTGTAAAAAATAAAACTGGTGTATGTATAAAAAAGGCTTTCCAGCAAATTTTCAAACAAAGCAAAAGAAAACCTTTGAAATTACAAACTGACAAAGGCCGTGAGTTTACCAACAGTATTGTGCAGGAATATCTCAAAAAACAAAATGTAATTTATTTTACAACAAAGAATCCTGATATTAAAGCTAGTATTGTTGAAAGATTCAACAGAACTTTAAAGGAACGCATGTGGAAGTATTTTACTAAGCAAAGAACCAGCTGTTACGTTAATGTACTCCCAAAGCTTTTGAAAGCTTATAATCATAAAATTCACTCGAGTATTAAAATGGCACCAGCAGATGTTACTCCTGAGAAGGTTTTGAAAGTAAAAACACAATATGTATGACAAAAAACTCAAATCTGATTCATCTCCACTATTGTCATTGAAGATACATCCCAGTGCAGAAACATAATTTCGAACAAATAGAAATTGACTTAAGGGATAGCACTGGTGCACACATCCCATTCTCCTTCGGACTAGTGTGTTTGAAACTTCATTTTAGACGTTGTGGTGAAAAGCTCTGATTATGAATGACCCATATTTTCAATACTACCATCAACAAGCTGGATCTGGTGTGGGTAACATATATTACGGTGCTGCCTATCAAAAAGGACATGGCATTGGAAGTTTTCTTGGAGGACTTTTTCGGTCAGCTTTGCCTCTTATCAAAAAAGGAGCGAAAGCTGTAGGGAAAGAAATGTTAAAAACAGGGGTAAATGTGTTAGGTGATGTTGTAGACAAAACACCCCTAAAACAGTCACTACAATCCAGAATTTCGGATGCCAGATCAAATCTTAAAAGAAAAGCTGAAACAAAGCTAAAGGAAATGATTGGTTCAGGTTATCAGGGGCATAAACATTTCAAAAGGAATCACTCTGCTTCGGGACAGCGAACTGGAAGGATCGCTCAGAGAAAGAAGAGATCCAGTGCCAATACAAACACCAAAAAAAAAAAAACCAAACGCAACCGTAAGAAAATTCAAATAACATCAGATATTTTTGATTAGATATGGCGCTAATTAGGGAGAAATCATGTGAGTGTTTTAAAAGTGAATTGGATATTTTCTCGGTAAAACCTACTCAGACAAGCATCTTAGAACACCACACCATCGGATACAAACCTGTTAGTTCTCTGGCAGATAATGCCCCCACCGAGTTTGTAATACCTGGACATGGTGATGATTATATGGATTTAGCACACACAATGTTGAATATAGATGCCAGAATTGTAAAAGCGAATGGTCAATTATTGCTACCCACAGATAAAACAATTGGACCAGTCAATGATTTTCTCAATGCAATGTTCAGCGAAGTACAAATCTACTTAAATAACAAACTCATCTCGTTTCCATCTCACATGCACCCATACAGGTCTTATTTTGAAAAAGCACTGAACTATGACATATCTGCAAAATCATCTCATCTCCAAAGTGCATTGTGGTACAAAGATACAGCAGGCGCTTTTGATAACGTTTCGGAAGACAACAAAGGCTTTACAAAACGTAACCAACTAACAAAACAGAGTAAAACATTTGATATGTTTGGTTACTTGCATTCTGATATTTTCAATCAAGAGAAATTTTTGATCAATGGAGTGGAAATGCGAATAAAACTGATTCCTTCGAAAAACACTTTCTGCTTGATGGGATTAGATGACAGTGAAGGCAAAGTGGAAATTCTGGATGCTACACTATATGTGAGAAAAGTATCGGTCAGTTCATCCATCAAACTTAGTCACAATCGCATATTGCAAAAACATACAGCAAAATACCCTCTAACAAGAGTACAACTTAAAGCTGTAACTATTCCAAAAGATATTGTTTCAAAAACAATTGACAATGTGATACTTGGACGTCTTCCAAAACGATTAGTTGTGGGGTTTGTTACCAACGATGCATTCAACGGCACTCTGTCTACAAACCCATTCAATTTTCAACATTTCAATTACAACTTCTTTACTTTATATGTTGATGGAGTCCAAATTCCCGGAAAACCACTTCAACCTGACTTTGAAAACAACAAGTACATAACAGCATATCACACATTATTCTCTGGAACAGGGATACACTATATGGATGAAGGAAACAATATATCGCGTGAGGAATACCCCCAGGGATACGCATTACTTGTTTTCGATATAACACCAGACGCAGCTGCAAGTGCCATATCCCACTGCAGTCTTCAACGGCAAGGGGCTGTTAGCTTGGAAGTCCACTTCAAATCGGCTTTGGAATCTACTGTGACTTGTGTTATCTACTCTGAATTTGACGCTCTCATGGAAATTAATAATCAAAGAGATGTTCATCAGGATTAATTGTATAACAAGGTGAGTTGCACAATATTACTATTTAGTGTCCAGCAATGCTGTCGACTTTAAATTTGCTTCACGGGTTAATATCAAATAGAGCCTTTGACAATCATCATGTTGGGGTTTTCGCAGCTAATGAATTACCTGTACATGTGGAACTACCAGCAGCGTTGATTGTAAATACAGATCCCAAAGATAGCCCCGGGAAGCACTGGGTAGCAATTTACATAGACAGTAACTCCCGGGGGGAATTTTTTGATAGTTACGGAAAACCTCCACATGTGCATAACCATTTGCGATTTTTGGAAAATAACTCTAAATTCTATACGTACAACACTCATCAGATACATAGTTACGGGTCTGTGTACTGTGGGCATTACTGTTTTCTGTATTTATTCCATAGAGCCTCTGGTAAACCCATGCATAAATTTCAAATTTTATTCCCAGTACCGATAAAAAACGACAATATTATAACAACTTATTTGCTGACTCGTAAATTAAATTTATAATACTCGGTACGTATACTAGAAAATATTAACAGTAAATACTGTTTGAAATTTTATACAAATTACATATAGTCCTAATAGAATCTTAATAATTTTGTAGTGTTACAGTTTACAACAGCTTACTTATAATATTTATCTTGTTTTGTGTCTTTACAGAACAATGACGCAATATCCAGAGATGGGATCTTTCAATGCTAGATTGTCCTCTTTCAGAAACTGGCAATCAAAAGAATTCCCGTTTGTAGAAGCTCTGTCCGAAGCAGGATTATTTTACATTCAAAAAGAGGATAAAACAGTATGCTTCAAATGTGGTGGAGGATTATACCGATGGAAATACAGAAACAATCCAATACTAGAACATCGTCGATATTTTCCATTTTGCCCCCTGTCTATAAACCTAATTTCAGATCGACAATGCGGTTGATGCTTTAATTAAATTAATTAATATTTGTTATCCAATATTTCCTCAATATGACGTTTATGATATTCTGCTGATTTTTCTCTCACCATTGATCTTTGTAATGCCCCGCCCCTCCACCTTTTTTGTCCAGCACATGCTTGGTTTGCTACGCGCGCATGCGTCTCAAAAACACACCCACGCAATTCTTCAAATGTATACCTGCACGCTGCGACATGCAGTATCTCGCAGTTGTTAGTCATGGAATCCTCTATTTCGATGCCGCTGAAAAAAAGATTTCAACCGTACACTAATTTCAAGGGGGTTCTTCAGAAAGAGAGCGATCAGCATTTACCTGAAGAACAAAAACAAGTAACTAGTCTTATACGCCAGTCGATATTATTTGATCACGTCTACTATTTGAATGCTTCGAAAACAAAAGTTATCTCAATCGGACTTTCCTCTCATCTGGATTTCCAACCTGTGGTCAGGCTACACAGAAGCGGGGCGGCCGGTGTTGAACTACAGTTGCAGGAGTGGCACGCTCTTCAGGAATTGTTTCCAGTAATCGACAATTACATCGCTATTCCAGGTGAGCAGCCTCGTGTTTCCTACCCACTAAGTGAGCAACATGAATTGCTGATAACCACACTGTACAATCGCCGTCAGATCATTATAAGGAAGAAACCAGCTTACGGTTCCCTGGAGATAGTGTTCATCGCAGAAAGTTCGTGGCGGAACTTTATGAAGATATTTGTGTGCATCGAGCATGCGAAAGTTATGTGTGAAACAGTGTCGCCGTATCTGAAATCATATTTTGGAAACTGTGTGGAATCTTGCATTCTCGACCTTCGCGAACAATGTTTCGGTTGCACAGATATTTCCCCTGTCCATGCATGTAATAAGGAGAAGTTTGTGCTTTCCCATCTACATGGATGTACAAAACCTGAGCCTTTGTCTATACAAAACATCGACGGAAAAAGACTTTCCAAAGAAGTGTTTGTTTTTTGCGAGAACATGCTTGTGGAAAAAATAGTGAAACATTTTAATTCAGTGGTTGCAGCAGAAAATGAATATGATAGTGACACAATTCCTTATGTGGGTGAGTGAACAAACTTGAAGAATAAAAACTTGTTAAATAACATGCTGATAAACTGGTGACACAATATAAACATTTTACATATGTATGTGTGTGTGTGTGTGTGTGCGGCTCTTTTGAATTTTGTAAATATTGGTAATAAACAGGGATAAAATATATGTCTTGGCTTTTTTTCACTTATCACCCCTTTAAAAATCCTCATGGTTTATATTTTTACTGGTAACAATCGTTAATAACAACATTAATAATTAACTATATAATGAAAAAATGTGTATTGTGGACTTGTCGAAGATAAAGCATGAGAGCTTTTCTTCACACTGGTAAAACTCGGTGTTAATAACAACATTAATAATTAACTATATAATGAAAAAGTGTGTATTGTGGATTTGTCGGAGATAAAGCATGAGAGCTTTTCTTCACACTGGTAAGAATCTGTGTTAATAACAACATTAATAATTAACTATACAATAAAAAAAAATGTGTATTGTGGACTTGTCGGAGATAAAGCATGAGAGCTTTTCTGCACAGCGCTGGACACGCAAAGGCAAGTATCTTTATTTTCATTCTATTTCTAACAATGATTCGCTATTTTTTCTTGTCACTATAAAAAACTAATTCAATTTTTCTTTTATCACATCTGTCGCCATTTTGCTTGTTTTTGTTTAATTCCTCTTTATGCATTGAGGTTAATCGAAACATAACTTTAGACTTTTACATGGAATTGAAACATAGAATCTTGCCTCCTTTGATTGAATCGAACCTGTGACTCCTCTTTGATCACAAAACAATAGTGACAGCCATCTTGCTTATTTTACCTACTCTTTATGCATTTAAGCTAATCGGTACTGGGGCCCCACACGGCAAAACAACAGATTCTAATTTATCTTTATATATTAGTGGTAAAGTCTTTGTGTTGTAATTAAAATGCATTTTGTTTTGATTTTTAATATCTGTTCCTGCCTAAATACTAATGGGGACTCAACACACTTCTTTTTTTTTAAAAAAAAAAACATCATTATCAGCCAATTTGACATTGTGAATCGAACCCGGGACCTTTTCATTACAGCATAAACATCCTATTTCCAATTAGTTCATTTTCTCTTTGTGCACAAAAAAGCTAATCGGAACTTTTAAACAAATACAATTGAATATCCAATTTTCACCAACATTGGGAATCGAACCCTCAACCACTTGGTTGAAACATCTCGCGGAATAAAAAACACCCCCCGCGCCGCGCCGCCCCGCTCCGCCCCGCCCCGCGCCGCGCCCCGTTCGCCACCGCCGCCGCCGCTAAACACAAAACGCAGCCGCCATTTTGATTTTATTGAAATACTATTTATGCACAGATGGACTAATCGGGACCTATAATAGCGGGACAAAACAATTGGCCTCATTTAACTACCTAGAAAATCGAACCCGCGACCTCTTCATTACCAGGCGACAACAATAACCACTAACCCAAGGCCGCCATATTGATTTTATTCAAACACTATTTATGCACAGATGGACTAATCGGGGACCTATAATGGCGGGACTAAACAATTGGCCTAATTTAACTACCTAGAGAATCGAACCCGCGACCTCTTCATTGCCAGGTGACAACATTAACCACTAACCCAACTCGATTTTCGAACTCAACCATTTTGTTGCCTTTATTTACACACAGGCTAATCGAGACCATTCAATATTGACATCGTCGACTTGTAATCAAAGGGTCCCAGGTTCGATACTCGGTGGAGGCACATAGTGGTCCGAATCACCACTTTTCAACTGTAGGTCCAATCCTGATTAGTTTTACCGTGCATAAAACGGACTTAAAAAAAACGAACTCAATCTATCAATCAATCAATATTGACTCTACCAGGAATCGAACCCTCGACCAGGGAGTCGTAACGTACCCAATTTGCGTTACACGGTACGTTCCATTTTGTAGGAGGAAGAGTATGGTTCAGCTGCTGGTACCCATGGAACGTAACGAAATGCAATATGTTACAGACTGACGTTACAGGGAACGTAACAAAATGTATTATGGTAGATATTAACGTTATAAAGGAACGGAACGAAATGAGCACATTGGAACATAACGTAATATGCAATATGGTATATACTACCGTTACAAGGATACAAGGAACGTAGTAACGAAATGCATTGTGGTATATACTAGCGTTACAAAAAAACGTAACGAAATGCAACATGGTAGTAAATAACGGTACATAGGAACGTAATGAATGCAATCCTCCGTAACGGAACGAAGTGAAAGGCAATATGGTTAATTAACGTTACATAGGAATGTAACAAAATGTAAACCACTGTAGCGGAACGGAACAAAATGCAGTTGGGTACATACCATCTGCATAAGGAACGTAAATAAATTCAGTATGGTAGATGTTAACGTTACAAGGAAAGAACAATTCACAAATGTTTGCTAGTAACGTTATAGGTGCGTGACAAATATAATCTATTAAACATCAAGGAAGAAAAAGGAATAGCCCAAATCTCTTGCCATTCATTGGAACATTGCGAAAAATAACTCAGTATATTGTGTGGGATTAATGTTTCGTTAAAAATATGGTTGTTTGTAAATTAATGAATTTCCACCAGGGTTGTTAAAGGATCAGGAATTTTAAATCAATTCAATTCAGGTTCAGCAGGGAATATTAGCAAGCATAAATGGATCTGGACCGTAAAGAGCCTTTTTATGTTTAAGGTATTTAAATAAGTTCCAGGAACCTTTTTTCTGGATCAATTGAAATACGGCACAGGGTCCTTCGTTCCGGATCAATTTAAAGACGGTCTAAGTTCCATATTTGAAATGAAACAATACGCAACTTGGACCGAATTTACACTGTGATAGAACAGGTTCCGGTATTGTTGCGGAACCCAATAGAACCCATTAGTTGATGGGTTCGTGGACGTTTAAAAACCCTGATTTGAAAATTACATTTTTGGCTCGAAATTGAATAAACCTTCCATGTAGTGTAGAAATGAGTAGCCATAGGCGTGCGCACGAAGTCCAAAGGGGGGGTTAATGCCCCGCCCTAATCATGGACGTCTGCAGATATTTTCGACGGAGGGAGAAGCGAGGTATTTTTCCATGGGGCATATTACCCCGATAATAGTGTTGCCCCCTCAAGAAACACCACTTGAATTCGAAATTATCGCATTCCTGCATACCCATTATAATAATTAATGTAAATTACTATGACTGGAATCAAATTATACGTGTGAAATATATACTTTTAGCTGACATTCGTTTTCTAAAGGAGAGAGGTGGCCATCCGCACCCCCCTTTCAGATTTCCATGCCCCTATATTATTATACTTTAATCCAGAAATTTAGGGGAGAGGAATTTTATCGCCGGTTATTAAACTATATTATGCTCTTGAAGAAAATGAAGTATTTTTAAGCCAATGAAAGTTCACAAAACAACTACGGCTAAAGAAGGTGCAGTGGCGCAACCACAGGGGGGGGGGGGAGATTGGGCCTCAACCTTGGACGGAAATCAATTCTAAGGGGTAAGGTTGCAAACATTGAACTATGGAAAGAAAGGTTGCAGAATCTAAGAGTTGCAGGACAAAACGATACTAAAGACGGATTTAGTTTTCACGTCTTTCGTGCATTATTTCTTCCAGACGGTCAAGAGCATCTGCAAGGAGGCACAGAAGGGCAATTGCCCCCTTTCGATTTATATCTTTATACAAATGTAAATAAAGTTATATAAAATTGTCTAGCTCGTTTCGCTCGCAATATCTGCTTTTCTTACAGTCTTGTCAATTTCAAACCCTTAGCTATAGTGGAACCATGAGCAAAACAACCTGCGCAGACCCACGACTCCTGTACACCATACTCCCGCTTGTAGGGGAGGGGGAGAGTGGACCATGCTTCCTTATGGCCCGAGGTGGAGGGAAGAAGGGAAAGCTGCGCGGGGACTTTTCGTCCCAAGGTTTTTTTCCTTGTGGTCGATGTATAGGGGACGGCGGCAGTCAGCCCTGGACGCCGAACGATGTAAATAGAAAAAAAAATGTAAAAGAGAATGTCATGGGCCTCCATGATTTTTTTGCGCCATATTAAATCAATATTGTTTTCAGTTTGCAAAAATTTGGATCTAAAAGTTTTCTTGATCGCTTCGCTAGCAATTTATTTTCTGTAATGCATTGTAAATTACCAGAGGGAGAAGTAACAAGAAGTAAGTACGTCAGACTATTACAAACAGTTGAGTCTTAAATGTATGAACAATTGTTTGGGGGAGAAGAAGCGCACACATTTCAGAGGCATATTTTTTGTTGTTTGTTGTGGGGCGAATGAATTCATTATGTAATGTATTAATATAGGCTATATAAATTGTGTACGTATAATAATAGTGCCATTATTACTACTATTATTAATAGTTTATCCAAGTACTCCCCCCGCAGACAAGAATTTGTGGTTACTCCTCTGAGGGGGTGCATCATTTTCTATGTAATTGAAAACTATCGCGCTTCGTTCTCTGGCAAATTTCTTAAAAATAAAAGTAAGGACATTTTGAACAGGACACTTAATAACATAATGGCGATGTCTTCCATTCCTAACTCCCAGGTGTGGGCAGACGTTGTAACATGCACTTTTAGTGACCATTGATTTCTACCATAAATTGCTACTACTAGATAGTGAACATAGAAGTGCATGTTTGGACACACGCCAGAGATTGTGCTTATGGCAATGGTCATCGTTAGTGCTCGAAAGTTGATGTGTGTGTGTGTTCAGTAGACTTTCAGCTATGCAATTGCGGGCGCGCACTTATGTGTGTGTAACAAATTTACTTTGTTTTTATATAGTCTTGTGCAACGTACGCATACTGTACTTTAGCGAGGACAAGAATTTACATGACCCCAACTCAGCCATGCAAAAATTAAACTTTGATAGTTATTGGAGCCCATTTTAATATTACAATTGTGGGTTCAGTATTTTTGAGGTATCGATAAGACATGTGGAACGACTGATTCTAACAAAATGAGTCAAGTTCAAAAGATATGTGGATGCTATTTGTCATCTCCATTTACATTCCATGCTGTTACACGGGATGATTTGGTAGTAGAGTGATTGACTATTCGGTTTCCATTCTTCAAAAACTCATTGTCCAGAACATTAGAAAGTAACATGCTGATTTGGATACACACACAGGCAGACACGTGCGTCCATCAAGGTAATTAATGTACATTAATTTGCATTTGCGTGCGTCTTTTGATAATTTATCAGATGCCATGCAATAATTACTTAGACAAGATAATGACAATGATGTTGCCATTTTTTGATATTTTATTAAGAGAATTTTATAACAAGAGAACTAAACTTAACCTTAGGAAGTAGCGTGTTTGAAAAACAAGAATTGATTTTAGGTTACATATTAGGAGGCTAACAGTAACGTCTGTTATTGAGTGGTGTTCCTGAGTAATTTGCTCTAAATGTTACATTTTGAGGTACATTCTAAAATGGCTGTCAAATTTATCATAAAAAATCTAAAAATTTACACTAATCTCTCACAAAGAAACAGATATCATGGGAATTAATACAATAAAAAAAATTAGGATTTGTTCACCAACCAAGGAATAACAATATTTGCCATATATTCAACTCCCTACAACATCGAAGCTCAATTTTTTTTAAAAAAATGTAAATATACATATATTTAAAGTATGCATTCGTACTGTATAAGCATAAGAATAGAACGGAGGTTCTGAAAAGTATATATTGAAACAGTTTTTAAAATTTTGTTGAATATCTTTATTATTCTCTTAATCATTCCAAGGTAAATTCTAAAACAAGGAAAAAAAAGACCTTATTACTTAAAAAACTAGAGAAATTTTGTATCTTTCAAAACAAAGCAAATACACTGTCATTTCCTTCAGGTGTCAATTTAAAACTAAACAGAATTCCACAAATTTGACATGAATAAAAATATATTTCATACTCTTGTATAACATCAGTATATCTGTGCAATTTTGTGAACAGGTAAGACAGCTACTCAAAACTAAATTTATTAATTACTAGGAAACATTAAACAAGTACGAGCAAAATTGTTCTTTTAATTAAATTACTTCTTATGGAACCTCTGAAAAGATTTTCTTTGGTTACAGCTACTTATGTATAATGAACTATAAGATCACAAAAAAAATCAAGTAATTATATACATTATTAATCTAGACAGTAATATTCCCCACATTTTCAACATGTTGTACAAGATCTTTCTGTGGTGTATCATTGGATTCCACAAAGTTTGCTACAATGTTTGTAGTCAATTCTGTGCTGCTATTTCTGAGATTGCTTTTTAATGAAGATTTAGTTAGATTTTTTTTCATGAAAATATAATTATTTCTAATAACAAGTATGTCATCAATAATTTCGGTTGCCATATTACACCTGAGTGGGTTTAGTATGAATTTCAGAGATGAAAAGAGTCTCTCGACACTAACTTGTGTTGCAGGAGTAGAGAGAACAATACAAGCCAAAATGTACAATTCGGGACAACTTGATTTTCTAATTTCCCAGAAATTTAGAACATTTTCAGTCCTTTTCAGTCTTCGAGTTGAAACAAAGTAAGTGTCCAATAATGACGCAATATTAAACTTTGGTGCAGATATGGTATTCCGCCGCAATAAATCTTGTTTCTTTAAGTAGTTTGTGACATGGTCACTGTCATCATCTTCAGTGCTGGAATCTTCTTGTTTCTTTACCTCTCCACACACTGATAAGGATTTCATGTGTTCAAGTCTTAACCACAACTTCTGGAGATACACCTTCGCCACATGGATGTTTTCTTCACTTAAAACAGAAAAGTACCTGGGATCCATGTAAATAGAAGCAAGAAATCCTGGATACTCAAATAATGATGGAAGTCTCTCTTCGTTATTGACATATAATGCTTGTTTTTCTCGTTTGTCCATGCCCTCTACTATGTGGCGTGCAAGGTCTGTGTTGATTGTTGATGTTTTAAGGCGACACTCCAGCCATATCCCGTAGAAGTCGCCAAGTAGAATCTATTCTTCTTGCAGCCTCTTTGTGGCTACTTTGGCTGGTTCCAGTGACGTCAAAATAGCCTCAATGTATATCCAGTCTTCTTGCTTTATTTTAACTTGCTCTTGATAGTAATCCCCTATGAACTTTTTAAGTGTAAAAAGTGACTGGAGCATATCATTTGTGCTGTTCCATCTTGTCGGGACATCAAGGGATGGTACCGGCAGTGATTCTGCATTCAATTGACGCCGTGCTGTAGGCGATCGTAAGACACGGCATGCTGCTTGACATGTCACAATAATATCCTTAACTTCAGGAATGGAATTGAGAGCATCATTCACGACTAAATGAAGAGTATGCGACGCGCAACGAACGGATTGGAGACGATAATCTTTACTCGTCAATTCCATTTCAATATCTTCATCTTCGTAAGTGTCTTGAGAAATATTAGACATCTTTGTTTCTTGATCTTCCCCAATAAGTTTCCCGGCTTTAATCATGTTTGCTCCAGTGTCTGTAGTTAAACTATATATATTCTCCACGGGCACATTATACTTATCCAGAATGTTCAACAATTCGTAACGCAAATTGCTACCTGTTTGAGACACAAATAACTCTTGAACTGACAAAGTACGCAATTGGAGAGCCCCATTTACAACAAACTGAACGTTGACACCAAAGAATGATCGTCCATTTTTCGAAGTAGAATCAACTTTTAGATGTATCAATTTTCCCTCCATTTCGCCGCGTATTGTTTCTCTGATCTGCTGGGCCTGACTGAATAGCATGTTCCGTACACCTTCCTTGTTCACGATAAACCTGCAGAGAATAAAATTTGCTTTAATCCTTAATTGATAAGTTGTTTCTTGATTTTTGAAATTTTCAAGACATTTGTTTCAAACCCAAAATAGAATTAAAATTCTTAAAAATATTTTTCAAATAGTATGAATTAATTATATTATCAAGCTTTCATCAACTAGGCAAATGCTACAAATATGAGAAAGCAGAACACTTTTTTGGTGAAAGTGAAAAAGATTGTTATTTAAAACCATAATAGGTTAACCTCTATCAGTGTGTCTAGAAACTAACGCAGCTTGCATGCAATAAACAGTGTTATTTGATGCAATCAACGCTCTTTAGTAAAGTTTGAACTAATGAGGAAGTTATAACACCACCCTCCCTGGTCACAGCACTGGGCTTTGGCAATAGGTCTTTTTGCTTCATTCAGATATACCTAAGGCTGTGAAAAGGATATATGTGACACCTATATTTTTTTTATTTTCTAAAATATATTAACAATAGTATATAGGGGATATCTAAATAAGTTGTACTGCATGCTCAGTTCCATCCAGCACTGGAAAGCTACAGAATGTTAGCATAACCTGTCTCTAGGCATATGGAGTACAGTGAGTTTGTTTTGTCTCTGCGCAGAGTTAGCACGTGATATGGGACACATGCCGGCATTTTCGTCCCGTAACGTCTAGCATGCAGACAATTATACAGTATTTATATTACATATTCCGACCTAACCTGTGTTATAAGAGTTTAAAACGAACGCACTGTATATGTAACAACTTTGTAAAATTGAGGAAAATTTGACATAATATTTGAAAACTTTATATTAATTAGTTTTGTTTGAGTGTACAAAAGTGTGTTAAATATCATTTGATGAAAAAATGTGTCTCATACATATCAGTCTTCAGAAAATTACTTTTCCAGACAGTTATACTTAGTTTACTTATTCAAAGAGTAACTGTTGCAGTTGAAATTACTCATGATTATGTCAGTGAGTAACTAGTTTTACAGTTATTTGAAAAACTAACTTAACGTAATTGCATTCCTTCTAAACATTGTAAGGATATACAGAACTCTCTACCTTCATTACATGAGGCTGGATCAATAAAATCAATGTATTTGAAGTAACCTGAAATGAATTTCTAAGGAATTCTAACTAAAGAAGGTAGCTGTAACCGTAGCAGAGTTTCATTTTTGCAATAGATGTAACTTTATGACGTTACTTTTACTATTCTTTAAGACAAATTTTTAACTTTAAAATTTGTAGCGTTGGGGGAAAAAGTTAAATTTGGCAACACTGTTTCAACTATGGGCTCCCGCGTAGCCAAATTATTAGTGATTTAACATTTGGCGCTAGCGGTCCAGGGTTAAATTCCTGGTGGGAGCCCTCCAAAATTATGTCCTGCCCAGCTACGCGAGGACAGTAGTTGAGCTAGTTAAGGAGTGGGTTCTGTCTTGAAAGCCAGAAATAGCTGCGATGGACTATGCGCGGACCAAGCGTCATCCTTTGAAAAATCAGCTTAGAGTTGTTGGCATTTGAATAATTAGTCTTGTTTGTATACGTCAAATTGATTTAAGGGCCTTTCTCTTAGAGGGGTAGTTTAGCTTCCAACTATTTCTTTTCTGGACGCTTTTGTTTCCTTTTTTTTTCGGAATCTCCTACTAAGGCAAGAAAGCTGGGCTTCGTTCCATTTTGAATTTAGGACATCCACGCTTTGTTGCAATTCGTCATTTTTAGTTGCTCATTAAAACTTCAGTGTTTGGTTTAATCTTGATTGTTGTCATAATATTACAATGCGATGACATACCACAGACATAAAATCCAAAATAAAATTTCTTAAATATTTATTTTCTTGTAATTAATGATCATTGGGTGTGTTCAATTTTTCGCAATAAAATATCCAACAGAAAGTAACTGCAAAAGTAAGTTATTCTTAAATTGAGTAGCTGCACCGAACCTACTTTTTGAACCAAGCAACTGACTCTAGTAACTTTCCGAACACTGATTAAGACTGTCCGTTACTAACAATGAAAATAATTTCATTCGTATACAATGTGAACATACTAAGGAATACATGTAAAGGACAATCTGACGACATTGATGAAAATACGCACCTGTCAGAAGCTGGCATCGCTTCCAAAAGAGGATTCACTATATCTTGAAATGCTTGGTCATTCATCAGTGAAAAAGGACGTCCGTGCTCCGAGATGAGTCGGATGCAAGACTGCCTGAGGATGTCTGCGGTCATCTTTACATTTAGGAGAATATTGGCTTTCGGATTACTAGAGATAGCATTTCTCATTTTCTTCTTCTGCAGAAATGACAGCTTATCTTGATGCCTCCGCTTGATATGTTTCTCTAGGTTACCACTATGATCTCCCTATAAAGAAAATAGTTTTATTCATACTGAAAGAATTAATATCAAAGTAAAATCTATGTGCGAGTTTCTGTATTCGTACAATATACCCATATACGTAAATATATGGAGACCACTAACTGTCATTATATAACAATATGCTTAATGTATGGAGATTAGTCACAAATTGGAATCCCAGCTCTTTTTACGCCTGATTAAAATACTATAGAATACCCTACACATAGTGGACCTTCCCCAATATAAAATACGTCGAAATTCTTGAACATGGGGAAAGCTAGACTACAATGCGTGTGGAGAATTTACAGGACAACGAGCTGGAGGCAACTATAGAGGGGGGCGTGGTGATAAGTGACAGAACAAGACTAATTTGCGGTATAAGCTCGCCTAACTTCTAGATAAACTCTACAGGTTATAGGGAGAAAGTTGTGCTTATGGATTTTGAGAATTTTGGGAAAAATTGAAAGTCAATGATTGGGATATGCATTTGAGTTGATTTAGTATATTTTACTTCGCTTTTCTGCCAATTTTGTCTAATTGCGAAGTTGGGGATGAGTGATATGATGAATGGGCACACTTTTGCTCTTTTTACTATAATAATAGAACAAGTAATTTGATTTTGAATTTTAAAAAAAGGATGCAAAGATTGCTCCAATGCAAGAACAATGTGCGTAAAAACTTTGTTCAGTAAAGCCAATTTGTTCAGGCAAATTTGCTTTGAATTTTTAATGCTTAAGTAATGATAAGTAACTTTTGTCAATTCTAGGTAATTTTGAACATTTATAGTAGTTTTCTGAAGATTTTTTGTAGAGTTTGACATTTTATTAATTGAATATCTTTTACCCTTATTTTTCAAATTTTGTCATGTGATAATGTCCTCTTGCTGACTGAAATAAACCTAGGACACACTGCTTTCAGTATCTTTCAGTTCTTTCAATGAGAGTATAGAGGAGCTTTTCCATGCTGATTTCGATGCATAAGTATTAATTACTAAGCAAATTATCCACCATCGCGTTTGTTCTGTTTTACCCAATGAGAGTTGCGAATTTGAACAAAGCGCCAGACAAGCAACTGAATCTCTACACAAGCATTTATTTCTCAAACACACGCACGATGCAAGAAAAAAAATTAACAAAAGTAATCTTTGTCAATTTCCCACACGATACTTGTGTATCGTACTGTACACGTCTTTACTAGCAGACAATCATTTTTATTTTAGAATCTCCGTCAAGTGTTTATTGATCATATTACTTCAGCTTTATTCTGAAAAGCCATTGCAACTTTTGTCTTCTGTAACAATACAACATAAAATTATTTTTTAAAAAAAATGATTTTAAATCTCACGTATTTGCCAATTCTGCATTAATCTCACTGCTGCTAACAGTGTGTATTACTCCATTTTCCGAACAAGTTGTAGTAAATTTAAACATTTTACACTTATCCATTAAATTTATCAAAAATTAACTCATCAACTGTTAAGGAATTAATAACAAATGATATATTTTTAAAATTTTATTTTTAGGTCATTAATTGCTTCGCCCTGTTATAAACGCTATTTCCTTGATATTAACCAATTACTGCAATTCAATCCTGGACATATTGGACACCCATTCAGAGGTGTGTGTTTTATAAACTACAACCCACGGAAATCTTTCCTGAACCTGATATTTTGTCTTTCCAGTAAAGTCACAATTTGATCTGAAATATTTTCATACGTTCAGTTTTGGCCCGCAACGCCATCAATAAAGCATTTGGTTTCTGACGAAATATAATGTATGTACCAAACGTAAAATTTAACTTACCACTCCATCAAATTGATCAATTTAGTCCAATTTTGCATATACGAATTAAAATAATAAATTTTACTAAACAATTCAAGTGATGGAATAAAGGTCCTACTTGGAATGTTAGAATGTAACCATCCTCCGCAATTTTATATGGATATACTAGCTAATGGATAGTAGGAATTTCCCACGATTGCTCTCTCCACGAAAACAGTCCAGTCAAAGTCTGAGCTTCCCCTTGTCTCCTCCACACCCCTGGTCCTACAGGGTTGCCACACATCTTAGCTGCTCAGTCGACACTTCGCGCGTTGTACAGTGGGATCCATGAGTATTACCGTGCAAATTGTCCATCACCATGTTAGTGCATTTTATTTGACCCAATAAGAGCTTCAAGAATTAAAAGAAAACTCAAAACAAGCTGTTGACAACTTCTGCACCAGTATACATAAAAATCCATCGCTTAAAACACATAGGATGTACGAGAAAAATAACGAAAATAGTCGGACAATTTGCCGAGCAATATTAGTGCATCGCACTGTACGTATGCGGTTGATTGCGTCAGCTGAAATTGTTGCTTATTGGTAGAAGAGGCATATATTTTTGGTAAATAATACAAAATTTCGGTACAATTTTCGGGTTCAAATGCGCTAAATAAAATAAAAATTCGTTGTTATAGCGGTGAAAAATCTGATCAAAAGTGGTGTATAAAATGACAAATTGAATATAATCCTAAATTTGATTAAAAAACTGCACTTATTACACAAAATAAGTATATCCCTTATAGTACATTCGTAGCATATCAGTTCTGTTGGAACGCTACGCATTTATGTAGTTACGAGAGTATTAAGTCTATTCTGTATAAAGGGGTCAATTTATGCTTCTCAAATATTTACAGCAGAATTAATCATTTCTCCGTGAATTACCTAACTCAGGATATTTCAAACTTCAGAAAGTATCGCATCGGTAAATAAACTAATTTTGTGTTTAGGAGTATTTCTTATTTTGCAGATCATTTCGTTACGAAACAGGGTAGGAAAATGCACCTCACCTTTCAGAAACATGAAAAATTAACATTACAGCATGTCATTTCACATTTCGTGTTTTCGTCAAAAACGAAATATGGATGTGTCTACTTACTGGCAAGACTAGGTGAGCGGCGTGACCTTGACTGAACTCTTTTCGTGACTTTAGATTTATAAATTAGCAGTTTGCACCTTTTCATTAAGTAGCCTCCTTCCTTTTTTGTCTTATTTCTACAGAGACTAGTTGAATATCTAGTAAAATGACGCGCTGTATTACAATTACTAATAGTATTACAAATTGTACACAAACATCAAAGAATGAAATACATTAGACACGAGTTTTCTGAAAATTTCTTCTTTTTCAAACTTTATACAGACGAAAATCGTGAATGGTAGTGAGCTCGCCCTGTTGAATAGGATGGGATTTCTGAGTGGAATGTTCAATGCAGCATATTGATCAAGATACAACAACTGAATTACGGCGAAGTAGGTTAGAAACCCTGCGTGCTCAAGAGCAGCTTCGATAAGGCACCTGAATTGTCTAGAGCTGAACAAGGAAATGGGCGATCTTTATTTCCCAAGGCCATTCCGCAAAACTAATGCCACAAGAAGTTTCCTGTGTGGATTTGTGAGCATGAAATTGTAGGTTGATGATAGTACTACAAGACGTCAAGTGGATTTTTTCCGTTTCGTTATTTTATATCGCTTTGCTACCTATAGAGTTTGAATAACTAATTAATCATTTGATGAGCAGACAAACACAAAGTAGCCGATCCCGTGGCAAATTAATTAGCGTAATACAATGCGAAGTCTAAAGTCTGATTAGAACCTGGACTAGAAGATATTGTCTTTATACCACTTCCATCATCTATCGCATCCTTTATCATCGCGATTAACAGTGGTAGACGCGAAATAAAAATAGAACCTTTGCAAGGACGTCCGAAAGAGGGGCAAGGGGTGGACGACCCCCCTGGAAAATGAAAGTCAACCAAAAATTATATATATATATATATATATCACACATATAATGTCATTTCAGCTACAATAATATATGTTAATTATTGCATGAACATAACTTCAAATTAAAGTAATGTTTTTTTTTAAAAGACAACACTTATGGTGTAGGACATGCACCTTGTTTCCCCCCCTGGAAAAAACTACCTTGCTTGCCCTTCCCTGAAAAAAAATGCGGGCGTCCATGAACCATTGGTATCTACTTCGGAGTATAAAGCGTTGTTTCTTCAATGTATAGCGCGGAAGTAGACCGCAACAGCCTCTTATTTGACAGGAAATAGCAACACGAGAATAGGGATTCCTCGTATTTTAGATTTTCTCAAACTAATTTCAAGTATGTGGTGGAAATTCCTTCTATATAGTATGCAAATCGAGGTTTGCAGTTTGAATGGGCGTATTCCTTTTCTCGGTTTTTCCTGGAGACGATATTTTCAATTACTTTGAAGCATTTTGTACCATTTTTTATTTTTATAAGCAATTTCATTAATTATACATATGATAGAATGATCTAAACATGAAACTCATTGTCTCTTCCAATGATTAACAGTTTTCCTTGCCTTTCATTACGCTAGGCCTCTCAGTCGCTATCTTTGTTGTGAACCTAGATTAAGTGTGGGGCTTATCCTCTATGCTTTCATCATACAGCATGGCTGTGGGCTACATGCTTGACATCTTAACACAACTCCTTTCAAATATTTCTCGGGAAACGTATTTCACCTATCGTCCTACGGGAATCAGACGAACGTAACTACAAAAATGCGGTTTTCAGTTTTGTTAAAAAAAAAATCCTCTGAAGGGTATTTGAAGTAAATCGACATTTTTCCACTTCTAATTCTTATCTGTAAGACTGAGTCACGTTTAAGAGTCAGACTTTATGCACAGTAAGGCTAATCGGAACTGAACCTACAGTTTATAAAATTGGATCCGAACCACTGTGTGCCTCCACCGGGTATCGAACCCGGGACCCCTGGAATACAAGGCGACGACGCTACCACTGCGACATCGGGGAAGCCGACCTTCACTTCAAGTATCGCTATCACTTTTTAGTAGTCAAGGAGTATTGCATTCATTTCAATTTGGAGTAAGAGTTCAGCATTCACGTAAATCAGCAAACTTTGAGTTTTAGATACAATGTTCAATAACAACTTATATCGTCACGGCCAACAAAATAATGGCCATGAAAAAATTAGTATCAAGACACCATACTAAAATTGCTGCTTGAAGAACACCGTAAAGACTAAAGTCGTTGCCTGCTCCGTGACTGATCAGCTAAGCTGCTATTTGAAACCCTGGCTAAGGTATGGACGTACCATTGAGTTTGTCCCAATATCTATTCAACCTCAACATAGTAAATAACTGAAGAGGTAGGAAAGCTACGTAAAATTGCCGAAATAGGAAATAAAATACTCCTCTACCCCCCACACATGCATATGCAGCCGAGTTTTGAAATGCCGAAGCAACTATTGCCCACGGTCAGACTATATCAGTTGCTTTCAAACGTTAACATGATGAAATGAACGTTTCTATATGCACCTCCATGCAAATAATTTCATAGAATCCCAAATAAAGTTAAATTAATTAATGTATTGAAACTAGGCATTTGAATTTTCCCAAGGCAAACCTGCAGACATGAAAAGATCTGCCCATAGTCTTCAAGCACCTTTAAATACGCTGGCTCATAGCAGAATGTGATGTGTGAGCAAGAGTGCACTCGTGCACAATCCTACGTGTAATTTACAAACGTTAATTATTTTCCATTTCCTTTCGCCTGCATCCTAACATTTTTTTAATCCACGACAATCAGAGCAAAAAGTTTAGTTAGTTTTTTATGATAAGATTGAATTCCTGCAGAAATGAACAGAAACTACTGTGGGACCACAAGGATATAAACCTGAGCAGACTCGCGGCTCGCGTGCACCGTACTCTCGCGTGGAGGAGAGGGGCACAGTAAAGCATGCTTTCTTATGGCCAGAGCTGAATGGAAGAAGGAAAATCTGTGCGTACACTTTTCGGCGTTGTGGTCGCTCTATACGACGTATAACCCCATTGCACTCTAAACTAAGGCTCTCCGACATTTAGACGAGCTGTTTTCAGTTTCCTTTTTCGAGACCACGTTCTCTACGTTGACCCTCACTGGCAGAACAATTGAGAGGAAGAATGTAACTTATAAGATAGAAAACACTTATGATGTTTAAATAGTAATAACACGATCAAGGTGGCTTCGGTCTAGGACGGCTATGAGATTCGACAAGTTAAGATAAGTCCCATCCTGAAATCCTAAATAACGGAATTTACGGCGAGAACTGAAACATTTCAACCTGCCCGAAGATTGCACTTACCGCAACTTTCTTTCCGCAGCCCGGAATAAGACAGTGAGATTCTCGTCGTATGTCATCAAAGGAGAAAAACATGCGAACGGGATTTTTTCTCTTTCTTCCCTTGGATAGCGAAGAACCTTCTCCTTCCATTGTAACCAATCGTAAAAGACCGAGATTCCCATTCACGCTAGTTTTAAGGATCCCAATTTCTTCATCTACCTCCGCTGTAAAATGTAGTTCTAACCTCCTACCCCTCCCTTAAATCGAACACTGCGAATCTGATTGGCTCCATGTAGAAGCAGCTTGTGGCGTATTTGTACACTGCTGAAAAATGCAGAAGCAGAAATAGTTATTTCCGTGGGTTAAAGCAAGATATATATATATATATATATATATATATATATATATATATATATATATATATATATATATATATATATGTATATATATATATATATATATATATATATATATATATATATATATATATCTTGCTTTAGTGTATATATATACTAAAATGACAAAAAGGTAAGTAAAATAACCTAATTCAATTAATCATATACATATACACACCTGAACGATTATCGCCTGCACCATATTACTGAACAAATCCAAAATAAAACTTTATAATCACTCATTCCACTAAATGCCCTTGAGAACTGGAGATAGGTTGTCGTCGTCTTCTTTGTTTGGCACACACCGCCTATTAGCGATTTCTTGCCAGAGGTCCTATTTGGTAGTATTACACTTCTCTTAAGAAAAACACTTGAGGTGTTTTATCAAACTTTCTAGGGTGCACGCAGTGATTCTAATCCATTTCACCAAAAATATACTTTTGTCCCTATGGATTCATGTCTCACCATATGTACGCTTAGATTTATTTATTGATTTATTTATTTCAGATGTTACCCCTAATGAAGTTAAGGAGTTTTCATTTAATGCCCTTGCATTTTCTTTCTTGTGTCCCTCTGCTTTGATACCGAAATGCTCTTTTGTTGTAAAACACACCTACAAATACTTAAAAAAATAATAATTCTAAAACGTATTAGCTAAAAAATAAATTTTTCTTGGACTTCTTTATTAGGCACAAATGTGTACACTAAATACATATTCAACAAATACAAAGTGAGATCACTTACCTTTAAGAAGCCGGGTTCGCATCCAGGATAAAACGTTCAATAAATGTTAGTATTAATATCTCCATTTCCTCTCTTCTTTTTCACTTAGAATTCCATCAAATAAACAGGCGTAATTCTGCAATTCCCCATCATTTGACATTTACAATCAGTGAATATGATAACAAAAGTGCTCACATGTCTACAAATGTCTTTATACTTCACTACCTTCGAGACGTTACGTTGTTCACGTCGCAAACAACAGAAAAACGCTTCGCTAAATAGGTAGACTCTCGAATATTTGGCCAGATAAGACGTTTTCATTTTAAGGCATGTCAGACACATTTTAAATGAAGGAACGTTAGAATTTTTTTTAAAAAAATATCTTCGGTATCGTAGATGTGTGATACAAAGTGGAACAATTTTGAAAAAATACAATTTAGTCAGATATTAAATTATGAACGTTGGACTTTACATAGCAGCAACATTAATATTCGGATACACTTAATAAAATAAGGAACAAAGGAAGTAGCTAAAAATGAGTACATAAAAAATATTACGTGGTAGAGTGGCACAGCACGCTACGACGCCAGGGGTTCCGGTTTCGAATCCCGACCTGTGCAGGAGTGTTCTTTGTGATTGTCCCTTCATCAGTTTCACCATTTCGTCGCTCATACTCATCGTTGCTTTCTTAACCGCCAGATTACCATTCGGATGTACAGACGGGATCAAATGAAATGTACTTCCGTTTTCCTACCAACTCAGAAGCGAGTTGGAAACTCTTCATTGCTCCTGTATAGATAAGAAAGTGGGGGAGGGCAATAGCAGACAAGGCCAGCACGCAAACTTGTTTCCGGCAAAGCGTCTTGTTGGAGTCTTGGCAGTTTGTGGAAGGATTTTGTGTTCCTCCCCCACCCCAACCCCGCCTTTCTCTCTCTCCTTGAGTTTGTGTTTGTGTGTGTGTGTGTGTGTGTGCGCGCGCCGACACCTGTTTCATTTTAAGTTTGACGTATTTTTATTGCATCGACTAATTGCTGTCATGACTGGAAATGAAACAGGTTAGCAATGGAGACATAATGAGGGATCAAAAATACAAAAATTCCGGGCATGAGTACTTAGTAGTAGTAAAGGTAAGGTAAAGTTCGTCGTGCGTATAGAACCGTGCCATGAAGGCACATTTAAGGGTTTGTGGCAGTAGGGTGTCGCATATTCTCGAGTTCGGACATTTTGGAGGTCATATGACCAGCACCACGCTCCAGCCGTCTTTACTCCCCAAGGATGTAGAAGAAACGAGAAAATAAAAATGTTTTACATTCTGCGTATGTGACAAGTAATTTTTTGGATATTGTCTTTGAAGTATCTGTTAACATCCTAACCCGCAATTTTGTTTAAGGATAAAACTGGTTGAAGGCCGCGAGTGTTCCTGAGAAGTAATGAACATATCACAGAACGCGCAATAGTTTAGCTCGCGTTTTTCTGAAAAAAAGAAAGAATGATATACAAATCAATTCTACGAATGCTTACGTCATTGTGACCATGGAGTGCATTTTGCACACTAACGAGGATCTGGCGTCATGACATAAGGTCAGTATAATGGTCTGTGGGGTTTGGACTGTGTCCTATCCATTTACGTTTGTAGTTGTCCTTTCACAAATTTCATCTTAACACACCTTTCATACTTATCTTTGTGATTACCCAAAAGTGGAAGAAAAGCGAAATAAAATAAATAAACACATCGATTATTGTGTCCCTGCGTTTTTCAATCTTTCTTCATGACCGAAAATTTATGTTTCACTGATGTAATGCATCACTTTAATCATGTGAATTATTTTCCGTCATCGTTGTGTGCTTAATCATTCCTTAAAGCATAGACTCTAATGCTGTTGTCCTTAGTGTAATTGATCTTATTGTGTGGAAGTTTTGATGTGGACAAAATAATGGTGAAGAATAAATCTCAATTGATTGTTCGAAATTTAAAATATAATAACTCCGAGGTGACGCATATTAACTGTTCTTAGTTCGATGTCAAAGAACGATTTCTCCTATACATTAAGAAGGATTCCGGCCTCCGTGGTAGAGTGGTTAGCACAGCTTGCTTAAACACCGGCTTTGGCATTGTGTTCATTCGGTGTTCATTGTGAGTGTCCCTTCATTAATTTCATCATTTCATCGACCATCCTCATCGTCGCGTTTAGCCAAAAGTGGCACAAGAAGCGAATTAAAATAAAGCAAATCAATCAATCAATCGATCATAGGGTCTCCGGTTTCATAGAGCAGTATGCAAAGCACTTCGTCATGGATGCCCTCAAAATTCAAATAATAATTTGCAACAGAAAACCTGATATTAGAGTATTTTAATAGTTTAGGCATATTAACAATTCACGTCAACCAACAATAAACAATTTATTGATTGATTTTCTTTTATTATACTTCGCTTTTTGTGCCACTTTTGGCTAATTTGCAAAGATCAAACATTCATGGCCAGGCCAGGATTCGAACCCGGAACCCCTGGTTCTGAGATTTCGGCCTGTGTATGGGGTTGGTGGCCATCCACCGTCGTGAGGAAATTGAGGAGCTACAAATTAGTAGCGTGACGCGGCCATGGAAACCTGCAAAGACTGAAGACCACAGATTAGCTGAAGACTTGTCTTGTTAACCACGCGTCACCCCATAATTCCAACCTCGGCAGGTGGAAGTGAAGCCGGCAGTCGGTAGGTAGGACGTGGCCCTCACGGACCGTTGCGTCACGGGTTATTATTATTATTATTATTATTATTATTATTATCATCATCTGCAATCAAATAAAGCTTTATCGTTATATATTACCGTATTTCATCGCATAATCGTCGCACCCTGTTTTTCAATCCAAAGAGAGAGAGGAGGGGGGGAAGGCAGAACACAAAATCCTTCCACAAACTGCCAAGACTCCAACATAAAGCTTGCTGGAAACAAGTTTCCGTGGTGACCTTGTCTGCTACTGCCCTCCCCCACTTTCTTATCTATACAGGAGCAATGAAGAGTTTCCAACTCGCTTCTGAGTTGGTAGGAAAACGGAAGTACATTTCATTTTATCCCGTCTGTAAAGCAGTCCCAATGTCTGCTCCAAGTTGCACAGCTGCTTTCAGAGCCCTTGGTTTGAGAAGGGGGTGGGGGTGAGGAAAGGGTCTTGATTTTTCATACCGAAGCTCCTTCATTTCTTTCTCCCATTTATCTTGGTTGAATTTTCTGAGATACGGAATTTACCTCATTTTGCTTTTCATTACGTTTTATTGCGTTACCCACGGTACGCTTACATGTACTTAACATTTTCAATTTCCTTGCACGTACCGACACCCTTTGGTTAGATACGGCAAATATAAATAGCTGTCGTTCGTCAAATGTTGTTTTTTTGTTTTGTTACCCATTTTTCTCGTACTTCAGTCAGGGATCAATGCAGTTACTCATAACAGATGTAGTCAGGAAGTAGCATGAATTGTTCTTTCCCCGCATTGTAGTTGACCGGTAAAAAACTATGTAACAGTAACAGAAGGCTTTCAAGATTTGTCTGAATATTAAAGTGATCTTTTTTTTCACACCCAAATATAAATAACTAATTTCAGATTTGAAAACGTAACAGGGGTGTAAGGGGTGACCTTCCACGCAGTACATACACCCGATCGTCAAAATCAGTTCCACGTAGTACACCCTGGGCTGCCTTTTGCTGACTAACAAGTCTCTGGCGACTGGCCAGTATAATTCTGTATGTTCTCCTGCTTTTTGTCATGTGTGCTGAGTGCCCCTTTACAGCCTCAGCTTTTAACCTAAGTCAGAATATTTTCATATTTCAGTTATGCGACCTTACAGTTATGTTATTTGTTGTGGTAAGGGGCTGGACCCAGTATAACGTGGCGGGTGCAAAATAGCCTAAGTGCTGAAACACCCAAAATTAAAAAAAAAAAGAAAAACGTAACAGGGAATATAGCTTTAATAAATGCGTATAAATATTTCACAATGGATTATATTTATGTACATGTTGTTAATTGTGAAATATTGTGAAGAAATGAAACAAAATGCTACGTTTCGGTTACTAATGTGAGCCACTGTATATGTAATGTTTTTATTTCATTAACAATGTACAATGGTCAAATACAACTTTGCAGACCTCCGTGGCGGAGCGGTTAGCACATCGCAATACGACGCCACAGGTCCCGAGTTCGTATCCCAGCCTATGCATCATTTTCATTTTTCTTTGTGATGTCCTTTCGTCAATTTTGTAATTTCATCACCCATCCTCGTCTTCGCGATTATCCAAAAGTGGCAGAAAACCAAAGTTAAATATAACAAATCAAAATCAAACATTACTTGGCATGACAAGAATGGATAGGTTATTTTGAAGCTGCTGTTATTAAAAGCAAATTTTATGTAGCTTTCCTAGACAGAAGTTTCAAACACAGAAACTGATTGATTGGATAACGCCTGTGGATTCCTACTCGAGCAGAAAATGTATATGTTTCCATTTATTACTTACAACAATAGCAGACTGATTTCCCGCTAAATCAAAGAAAACTTGCATTCACAGTTACAAATTGACGTGTTGAATGATTTCTCTCACTCCAATTCTGCTTAATCGAACAGCACACCACAACGTGGGTCATTAAATATTTGCAACTTACTCTCGAGTTCCTCAACTAAAAATAAATTGACTGCGAAACAAGACCTCGTCTGCGATAACTATATACCACGTTATATGAAGAGTATACGCAAGTTGAAATTCCATCATAATAATTTGAATTCTTCTAGTAGCTACAAACATATTTTTTCATACATATTTTCTTAGCAAAATATGAAGTTCCTCACTTCAACAAGGATAACATATACACAGTATTCCACAAGAGTTTTTAGTTCGAGCTAGTCGTAATATGAATATACACGTCACTTCATTACTTAGTTTAAAAAAAGTGCCAGGCAATGTGAATTCGACGGCATGCCTGAAATTATTTGCAGTATCTCATGTATCAAGGGGGCTTTTTAAGTAAAATGAAGGACACATACCACATGCTTGGGTCAATTGAGAGTAGTAGAAACGTAATTATACTGCATGTTGCAACTGAAACAGTATCCTCGAAGCCGAAGTCGTTGAGTGATCCACTCATAAACTCTCTACCAAACATTTCAAGTTCGAGTAGACACCTGGGCATGAGCGTTTTCTTTGGTAACCATCCCTTCATAGATTTAATATGATCATCATTAATGTTCATAGTCGCGATTATCTACAAGTGGCAGAAAAGCGATACAAGAACAATACAAAAGTAGAAGAAACAAAAGAGGATAAAAGGATGAACTTAGTTAATGATAGGAAGTTTTATAAAATTACTGTTTCTTGAAGAATCTTGTCCTTTGTTCCGATTGTATTTCTCAGTCACACGTTGCTCAATGTCCATGTCGACTGTCGTTCTTACATTCTTGAAAATTACTTTAATGTCTGCCTATGCTCTTCTTTCAAACGTGGTAGGCGCTCTGTCTGTTTCTACACCAAAAAGTTTAATTCATCTCCTGTCCAAAAAGGCACGAATTACTGAAAGTAATTTTCAAAATTGTAAGCAGATGAGGGCCCTTGTAAAATACGTGTACTGTCCTTTTATTCGCTTAGTTTTGAGAATCACTCTCCATACAATTGTTGCCTACTTCAGAGTCCAAAGGCCCTGTCTAGCTACAGACCAGTTGCGCAAACGCGGTTTCATTTGTTTCGTACACAAATTCCATCCTTTATACGTATTTTCTACTTGCTAAAAGCAGCGGCGGCTCAAGGGGGAGAGCCGCCGTGCCATGGCACTACCCTCAGAAGAAATGCATACCTAGCCCCTAGCCCAAGTATTGTTAAATTAATACATTGATAGTTTACAGACAATGAGATTCGAATCTTTCAATCGGTCAAGCTGACGTGACGACCGCCCCAACCACAGACTAGATATGAACCGCCCCAACCTCCTCACTGCATCGCCAGCTGTTTCGTATCCTCGGCGAGGCAGCGGTCGGCGCCACCCAAGAGCTGGCCTAACCAAGTTGAAACGCGTGCAGAGGGTTGGTGAAGTCTCAGCGAGTAACCTTTGCACCATAAGCCGGGAAGAAGGTGGCAGGGGGTGGTGTTAGCCAATGGGGTTAGCCCATAAGACACCAGCCGTGCCCGTTTAGCACAGCGAGGGAACTTTCTCAGTGTTGACACCGTTGCCATCTTCAGAGATAAGTCGCTAAATACGACGGATTTGTACGACCCGTTGGGGAAGTAATTCGTGAAAAAGGTACTATCTACTTTTCTGCCAACATTTGGAGAAACGAACCTAGTATTTTTCCGAAGTTAAATGAACATTTTGATAATAGATAGATGCGCCTAGAGGGCCATCCAGACTTTTTAAAAATATAAAAGTAAAAATTCCTTTGGCATTTCGACAATTTCTTTTTACATCAAATGTAGAATATTTTCAACGTCCAGTTGGAATACGTGTGCATGGGGGAGGAGAAGGTGAGAAGATTTGCTTTCCCTTCCTCTTGTAATTGTGTTTTTAGTGAAGTGTCCTGTAGTGTTTAAAGATAGGTTAGTGAGTGAAGATGAATCGTATTAGTGTGTTATTACTTAAACACACTGTTTTCCACGTTACCAAACAAGGATATACATCTTGGCCAGTGGGGCAACCTCAAGGAGGGGGGCCAAGGCATTGCGGAGGTTTTTTTTCTTCGATTTCTTGATCACGTTGAC
Organism: Lepisma saccharinum; assembly: GCF_977018435.1. NCBI lineage: Eukaryota > Metazoa > Arthropoda > Insecta > Zygentoma > Lepismatidae > Lepisma > Lepisma saccharinum. The sequence continues at coordinate 53,359,575 of NC_139251.1, forward strand.
AGTACCCGCCGGCCGCCACTGGCTAAAAGTGCCTTTCATATCGCCTCAGGGCGTTGTCTACTCGGATGCTTCGTGATCGAAGGTCACGTGTACAAAGTTTCAGATTTTCCGATTTGCGTGGTGCTGCTGCTATCAGTTCGGTTCGCCTTCTCAAGGTCGCGCAGCAAGCAATTATTTTTCGTCTTCCGATAGGAAAAAGCTTGCCTCTCGCTTATGTGGACGAACGCGTGGCACGGATGACTTTTTGGCTCGACCATGGTTGGTCCTTTATGTTTCGTCCTTCAGCATTTTAATCTAAGAACGAATCATTCTCATCGAAAAACATAATGTATTTTTTTTTAATTGATGTAACACATGTAAACCGAGAGCGAGAGATAGATAGATAGATAGAAACGTTTTCCTTCAACAAACGTTTGTTTTCCTATTGTATAAAGTGAACGCACATGTTAAAATTCATCTTGCATAGATATTCAAATTAGAACAAATTCACGTAAAGTGATTAAGTATGCAGAAAAGAAATATATTTGTGATAAATACATAGTTAGTCAGTAAATTCCGATAACCAGAATTCTGTCACGCCGAATGAAACGTTTTGTTTTACAATTTAATGTTTTCACTGACATCCAAAACGAAAATACGTATTATAACTTAATGACTTTCAAGGTGTCAAAATATTGTAATGTTACTATGCTGCCGATCACAATTATGAGAACGCTACGGGTCCCGGGTCCGAATCCCGGCCTGGGCGTGGATGTTTGTGAGTGTGCATTCATCAATTTCATATTGTTATCACCAATCTCCATCTTCGAGAATTAGCCAAAAGTGGCAAAAAAAAAGCGAAGTCAAATAAAGCATATCAAAATCAAACAATTATGAGACTTCTTCGAAAACGCCTTCGATAACGGTATTTGCTATTCGTAACGGATATGTGTATCACTTTTTCGAAACAGACTTTTGTGGAGGAAAAGAACTGTAACGTTACAAAAGTAACGAGCACAATTATACGAGAGACCTATGTTATTCTCTCCGGAACACGGCATCGGACACGGTATTGCACATCGGAACGTCTGTATGATACCAGCTATAAATAACGTTGTTGCTTTGAAAAAAGGAGTGTAACGTTTTTTCAGTAGTGACCTCAATTAAGTTACTGGTTAATTGTAACGTTACTATCACTTTCCACACACACTAAAGTTACTAGTCAATACGTGACGAACCTCTTTCTTACCCTGTAACGTTACTGGTTGCCGGCAATGGATGTAACGTTAAAGCGTCACGTGAAGACCTACTTCTTTAAAGATCAGTTATGGTTCGGTACCGTTATGCACACCTGTAACGTAATGTTCATATACCTGAGGTAACGTTTCTGTTCACGACAAAAGTTATTCTGTTTCTGGTTGTAACGTAACGGAAACCGTAATTGAAAATACCGTTCCATTTCGTTACGTTACGACTCCCTGCCCTCGACGCCTCTTGTTTTACAGAGCAATAACCTTAGCCGCTAAACTTTCGGGGTAAAGCACCTTCGGCGCCATCTTTAAATCATTTCTTCATATCTTTCCATCATACGCAATGGTTGCGCGCGCATTTCCTCCACACACACACAAACATACGCACGTGTTAGGTTAGCATACATCAAGAAACAACGTGACAAATCCATTGACCCCCTCCCCCCACCGCTTCCGATGTCTTCAAGGTGATCAGACACGTTCTGCTGACTCAACAATAAAACCGCTCGTGGCCCGCTACACCGGTTGTAACATAACACCAGCCGCATCAAATTTTTGCTGACGCGTAGGAACATAATGCTGTCATTCTACTATGACTATTTTAAAACCGGTTTCAAGACCAGATAACAATACCAAAACATATAAAGCTCTGCAGCTTATTCTGAGCTCATTTTGAATTTAATGGGATGGAAAATCAAGAGTTTGTAATATGAAAATTGCCAGCAAAGCTACATGTATTAATTTTAATGCAGGTTGCTATGGGGTGAGGAGCATCCCCCTCCTCTAATTTGATTCATTCCAAATCAGGAATAATCATTTCCTACCCACTGAATATGAAAATCATATTTATAAATATATCGTACTTACAGAATTCTACTTCAGTTGAGTTCATTTTAGAGCCCCATAGCTATATATAAAATATCATTAAACTAATTTATGACAGATATGTACCGTATGCAGTGCCCTTTAGAAGCCATGTATTCGGTATTTTTTCAGACTTCTAGAAGGTGTTTTACAAGTGCTTTTCTATCAAATAAGAAAACTTTGACGTATGTTAACAGCACTTTTCGAACGCTTGTTGACAGCTATAGCGTTGTGTTGCCTTTTTTTTAAAAAAAAATACTGAATTGAGATGATTCCCGATAAACTCGCAAGAGATCTAACTGTGCAGAATTTCTAAAACATTTGACATAGTAATTATTTGTAATGTAATTAGCTGTACCTTATGATGCTCTTCAAACACTGAAAGTACTATCATTGCATATGCTAAACCGAGATCCTTCATATCTCAAAGCAAGCTGTGTGGTTGTATTAAATGCAGATACATACGTGTGTTTTATGGTGACATGTTAATTCCTCGTTTGTATCAAAAAGTGAACTCTAATGTAAGCGAAAGCATGTCGAAGATTTTCACATCTACAAAGAAAATTCAATACACATTCCCACCTCACTCAAAGACTTTGTGAATCCAATCCAAATTGTACCAATAACTACAGCTGAGTGTGAACGCGGGGTCAGTTCCATGAACTTTACCTTAACTGATTAGAGAAATCATTTAGAAGTTTTAAACCTGCTATATTTTCAATACTTGTAGACTCCCAGTGCATTGTTTTAATGCAGAAAACTTTGCAACAAAATGGATCAAGTCATAAGCATTACAGTGTTCTTGACAAGCCAAATGGCAAATCATCGAACCTGCAGTGTCTCATTAATTTCGTGCATTCAACTGAATAATGCAATTTTCTTACAGTTTGACTTTAGAATTTAACTTGAAATGGTGTTATGTTTGTGTTGCATTCAATATCAAAATTAGATTTTCAGCAAGTTATGTCCAATTCTAAGCATATCTAATTCATACGTAAATCCTCCCTTTCTGATAAAATCACAAATCGCACCCTGTTTTAAAGTCTAGGAAATATCGCTGATCCATTTCAACTAGGAATGATATCGAGATGAGACAAATGTATCACCACTCAAACTTTCACAACGTATACGAGGGTGGTTCAGCATGCTCCGCCCCTGTCCCATTTCCATTGATAGTAGAGACCTGTAATTTTATATGTAACATTGTTCATTCTTTAGACTAATATCCACAAAGTTTCAAGAATTTACAACAATTTCTCTCTTTGTTACACGTTGATGATCAGTAAGAAATGTAACCACATGTGATACAATGGAAAAATCTGAGGTCCGAGCAGTGATAAAATATTTACTCAAGAAAAATCTAACACCGAAAGACATCCATGCAGATATGGTGGGAACTCTTGGAGACTCTAGCAACTCATATGATCCAGTGAAGAGATGGTGCCGTGAATTTAAATGTGGTCGGCAGACCTGTGAAGATGAGCATGGTTGTGGCTCATCTGCAACGGTGACCACAGCAGAAATGATTACAAAAGTGCATGACATGATTTTGGCAGACCGGCGAGTGACTGTCCGCCATATAGCAGACACATGTGACATCTCAACTGGCAGTGTGCATTCAATTTTTTATCATCATTTGTTAATGGAAAAAATCTCTGCACATTGGGTCCCGAGAATGCTGACGGTCAACCAAGAGAGGACACGTCGTGTGACAAGTCAGAACCTGTTGCGGACAATAAAGGCTGACAAGCCAAAGTTTCTGAAGAGATTTGTTGCAATGGATGAAACGTGGGTTCACCACTTCGATCCCGAAAGTAAACGCCAAAGCTTGCAATGGAAACACCCCCAAAGAAATTCAAGGTTCAACCATCAAAGGGCAGAGTGATGGCATCTGTGTTCTGGGATGCAGAAGGAATCCTTTTGATAGATTATCTCCAACAGGGAAAGACAATCACAGGTGTTTATTTTGCAACCCTAATTGAAGAATTACGTACTGCCATCAAGGAGAAACGCCGCGGAATGTTCGCCCGTGGTGTGTTGTTTCATTGTGACAATGCTCCCGCCCACACCTCCCAAGTTGCGGTGGCTGCAATTCATGCAGCAGGGTTTGAAATTGTCCCTCATGCCCCTTATTCTCCAGATCTGGCCCCCAGTGACTTCCACCTGTTCCCAAACATGAAGAAACATCTTTGTGGAAAACATTTTGCCAGTGATTCCGAGGTTATGGATGTTGTGAATGCTTGGTTGCAGGACCAACCAAAATAATTTTTTTCTGCTGGGATTGAAACACTGGAAGGCCGATTGGAAAAGTGTGTTAATGTTGCAGGGGACTATGTTGAAAAGTGACAGTGATTTGGTTTTCCTACGAGGGTTCCTCCTATGTCAGGGGCGGAGCATGCTGAACCACCCTCGTATATGTCATTAAAGCAAAATCTTTTCTTAATAACGTTTTTCTGCTTTACATTTTGTTCGACGCTGCGAAACATTTTATCCTGAATTGATGAAACCGGGCAGCACAGGCTCGCAATTGTCACTAATGGATTAACTTTTCAATTACAATAAACAAAATAAACGACTTATTTGGAATATGAACAAGATATACGTTTTGTATGTCTGAAAAAGACACACTAATTTAAATTTAGTTTAAGTAAATTCTTCAAATGTGATACCAAAGTTTTGAACAAGATCGTCTCAGACATCAAGTATCGTCTCGTTTTGATTTAGCACAGATTTATTTCAGTCTCTTCTCCAAATTTGAGACTTTTCTTGTCTCTTACCATCTCTATTTTCAAAAAATCTCTTAATATATAGGTTTAAGTACAGTTTTCCGAACACCCTCTGACAAAGTTATAAAAATAATCGGTGAGGTATATTGTACCCCCGAAATTGATCTGTCGTGTCGCATCTCGAAAACAAGACGAGGCAGGAATTCGTTTCGGAAAATTCCATTTGAAAAATTCAAAATGAAAGAAGGCCAGTCATAATGCTCTTCTGATGCAGATTTATATCTTCGAATCGACGCGAACACTTGTTTACAAAACATGCACCCCCCTTATACGAAGGGAATTCGTCTGCAGCGTGATTTTCTGAAAGTCAACTTTAACTCATTCCATCGTTCCACACACATTTTGAATAATTTTCATCTCCTTAAAAATATTTCTAAACACACAGATCAATGAACTAACTAGTAGCAAGCACAATGTAGTACATGTAGAATAAGTCTACAACGGTTTGAATTCCTGTGGTAAGGAAAATAATGCTTACAACTTATATTTTTTGTATTGAGCAATTAGAAAATACTAGGTTCTTTTAACAGTAGCATCTTGTATCTGAGAGGGGTACAAGGGGTACAACTAGAATCTTCGATTTAGGGGGTACACTACCCCCTTCAAAAATTTAGGGGTGCACCCCCGTTCCTGCGCCACTGTTCTTATGAGTTTGATTCTATGTTAAGAAGGATTACGTCAGCCCTTGTGCTTGTACGTGTGGCACTGTAATGTTGTTTGTGTACTTTATAAAATTTGTGTTAAACTAAAAAGAAATTGCAGTACAAACTTACACTAGAAATAATGTAACTAAACATTTGGCGTTTAGGAAATATCGTTTACAAGAAAGAAAAACTGCACTATATAAAATTTTATATTTATATTCTTCATTCTTCCATTAAAGAAAATATTCAATTTAGATTTTTGTTGTTTTAAAGAAAATATTCAATTTAGATTTTTGTTGTTTCATTGATACTTTCTCCACCCAACGAACTGTATCTTGGATGACTACCGTGACTACCTCCCTATGTACTATATTTAACTTTCTTTACTACTTTTCACAAACACTAATACGGGTATATTAAACTAACAAAATTAGTAACAATGACACTGAAGGATCTTAGAACGTTACATTTTAGGAATTTAAATATGTAGGCTTCATTTTAAATTTACGTATCATCAGACAATATATAATTTAGTGAACGCAAGTAGTGTCTAGTGAGTTACAAAAGTTCGAATATCGGGTAAAGCATTTCTGTTACTTGCCTTTGCGGAATATAGAAGAAAAAGCAACAGCCATGGTGAAAATGCGAAAATATTAACACAATGTCCAAACACTTACAAGGATCAATGCAACATGTGTTAACTTGAGGTACAGAGGAAAAAGCTACTAAATTAGCTACAGGTTTTCTTCCGTATGTGCCTCCCCTACGCTCTATTCATTCCTACTTTTACTGACTTCGTGCACAAAGAAATACCAGTCCTTTTAAGCAGTAAATAAGGTTTTAAACCTTCCCCGGAAAACTTCATTCAATGAAAAAGAACCCCTACTATGTGATTTCTACCCGCTGGCTGCGACATTTGCTCACCAGATGACGTAATGCGCTGGAAGGGACGAAAGTCGTCCGCCGGATGAGCCAACCTACTACTCTTAGAACCATGAACACGTGCAACAGTTTTACAAATCTGTACCGATTTAAATAATGGAAGAAGGAGCGATAGGAGAAAGGAAAGCTATGCTTTGTAATGATCATCCTTCTATGAAATATCCGTGCTGCTCACGTGCAAGGTAAATGAAAGGGTTCAGCTGCGTGTGTGTTCTCAGGTCATGAGAAAAATATTGCTTATAGACCTTGTTAAAAATGTAAACATAAACATTGGTGAGGTCTTGCCCGGTCCCCCCGGAACTTCCGGTTTAGGCCAGTCACCGTTGTTGCCAGTGCAGATTCACCGGCATACAAAGTACAGTTCTATTATGAAGGAGTGGAAATATAGAATCCGTCGGATGATCAACTGCAGAGCAGATTATTATAATATTACGTGTCTTTGTGGCCGCCAGTTGTGTATCTCATGTACACGCACGACGAACTCAAAACGTACGAAAGTTTAGATATATTCAATTATTTTGTAAATGGAAAAATGAGGGAAAGATAATTCTATAAAACTAGTGATATTATTATATTATAAAGTATGCTTAAGTGAATCTTTGCCAACAAATCTGCAGAATGATGAAATTACACATAACAAATGCTAGTAAATATATGTGCTTTCAACGTCGCCTTTCCGTCTGAGGGATTTTGAAAAAAAGCTATGATATGGCATGCCATTTTTACGTGCACGAATTTACTTCAAACAACAAGGGAGTTTTCAGACTGAAGCGACAAGCGAAATCGGGATTTCGCACAGAAGCATTCGATCTAAAGCAAACCATTCACCAGTCACGCTTGCGCAAATAACAGGCCGGGGCAACACAATGCACGGTATTGATAAAACGGCCCATTCCGAGCGACAAGCGACACCTGCAATTTGTCGTGTCGCTTAATTTGGAAGGTGTTGTTTATTTTTGAATGTTGGTTTCCAAGAGACACGTATCGCTGCAGTCTGAAAGCTTTCTTTGGAACCAATTCACCACGAGAAAATGCACGTGTCGCTTGGACTGGACTATTGTTTTCTCAGTATCATGCATCGTGTCGCCTCGGTCTGTTGTACTCGTGTGCAAGATGAATTGTTTCCTTTGGAGTTAAGGGGCTGTTGCTTGTCGCTTCGGTGTGTAATCTCCGTGCCACTTAAAAGTTAATCCTCAGTGATCAATGAAATTTTTCGAACCGAAGCGACACGACAAGCTGCACGTGTCGCTCAGATTTCCAATGGTGTGTATTGTGCCGCCTGAGACTTGATTTCCCATGAGCGGTAAATGCTTATTTATAGACTAAATGTGTCGCTTGTCACTTCGGTACGAACCACTGCTGTCGCTTGTCGCTTTGGTTTGAAACCTCACTAAGAGGCGTGCTTTTCACCACAACACAATACGCAGATAAACGATCAACATGTTTGTAACAAAATGCAAGTCGTACAAATCCTTTCCGGGTACCAATCCTTTCTTTGTTCTGCTTGTATTAACAGGTATCGTCTCTCTACGTCCTTCGGAAACCTACGAAGTGATACTTGACTCAATAAATTTGTTCCCGATCGAACTGTACAACTATATGCTACACAGCTGACACCCTATTTCCTTGTAAAAGAATCTCCACTTTGCCCTTTCATATTAATGTCCATAGCACCGTAAGCGTAACCGGATGTTCGAGGGGAACCAGACGAGTGCGCATGCTCCGCAGTAGCTCCGCCTTTAACACTGACCAGACACTGAAAAATATTTTTTAAACTTATATTTATCGATATTTACCGTAGCCTATGTAGTGCAACATTCTTCACTTTATTTATAAAGCCTATTTAACTTTCTTTTCCATAAAGCAATTTCAGTTTGTGTTCCATTTCTGTTGCGCAAATTATGATCAAATATTTTTGTGCAGATAAGAGAAAATACACTGAGAAGATTACATTAGTTGCACAGTACATATCTATACTTAGTTGATGTATAATTATTACAAGGAAATAATGTGTATAACCATGGGCGCAGGCGCGGAGCGTCCATGTAAGCCGTGTAAGCCGGGCTTACACTCTATTAGTCCTAGTAAAATGTATGTAATTATATGGCATCATTCATAAAAACTTCAAAGTTAAACTCGGCTCGATACCAGTCTTCGGGATCCTGTTTGTTAGATTGCAACACTTCAGCACCAAGGGGCACATGGGAACTCCCGCCTTCTGCTTGCGGAAAGTTGTAAGCCGTCTGAATGTTGCCTTACAAATTTCTGACCGCGAAGGAGCAGTGCCTACCGTATCCGGATGGAACAGAGCAAGGAATATAGGGAGAAGAGCGGGCCAAACGCTAGGTTTGTAAACCTACGGCCACAGGCTTACAGCAGCGTTGCAAACCTCATGTTTAGAAAAAGTGTTGTCCATGGACGTCCGCAGTATTTCTTTCCACCAGGGAGGATTAAGCAAAGTATTTTTTTTTCAGGAGTTGGGGTAAACTAGGTATATTTCCCTTCTCAACATATACTAATTCAATTTGAAGTTAACATTTTTCTGCAACGCCCTTACAATAATTAACAATTTGATGTGACTGAAATGAAATTGTATGTGTGAAAATGGTTGACATTCATTTTTCAGGAAGTGTCTCCTTGTCTTGCCCCTTCTGGACATGCTTGGTGTCGTTTAAACTCCGAAATTATGCTACATACTACTAAATTGTTCTATGATTTTCATATTTTTAATATTCATTTATAACAAAAACATAAATATAAATTCGAATGGTTCAACCAACGGCATGGGTTCCACGTTATACGTGAACAGTTTGAGAAAATTCAACCACAACGAAAAGTGACCGTCTTGTTTTATTTATATCCCCAACTTACAAACGACTTTTTAAACTTGTGCGAGATTTAGCACCATTATGCTTGGGTTGGCTTCACTGAATACGCGCCAGCGAGACACAGGTCCTGCAAGAGGAGGGGCTCCAGCGTTGTCGGGTATGAATGGTTGACTGCAAAGGAAATTTGAGCCAGTGGTGCTTCAAGGAGTTTTTTTCCAGGAACAGGGAATTCTGAAGCAAAAATCTAACTGGAAGGGGGAAAAAGGAGAAACCTAAAAAATGAGCGGGATACGGGAAAACTAGATACACGTTGATTTGCTAAATTCTTGTTTCTGTGTTTAGCTTGTAGGAGAGCATAAACATCAGAAATATTAAGATCTCTGTTTTCCGTTTATGTATGAACTCAGCTGGTAATCATTGAGCTAAAAAGTGCAAAAAAAAAAAAAATAAATAAATAAATGTTAATGAGAGCTGAAGATTGAACCAATTTTACAAATCTCATGTCAAATGTGAACCAAATATTATTAATTACGTAGTCCGTGATTCAAACACTCTTCGAACAGCGTTCGAAAAGCCTGTTTTTGATCTTTTATGTGCTAGATTTGCTTTTACAATATCCTAAGAAAGCACTTACATGTCCTTTGATAGACATTTCTGGATATGCCACTACAATTAGTGAGCATATCTTTTATAATTAATATCGTCTTTTTTTTTTTTACTAAATATAGGGGATTTTAAGGCAAGAGAGGGAATTTATTTATATCCGAAAGGGATATTCCCCTCACAGTCAGAAAGATCACTGCTTTGAGCAGTGAGCAATTTTGGATCTGGTTTCTTTTTGTCCCCCGTTCTTGTTGTCGAGGTATTGCTTTTGCGAATTTCATCTGTTGAAAGCGGACTGTCGGCCCTGTGCTGTGCTAGTGAAGTGCATTATGGAATAAAATGAGTGTGATTGTGCGGTGGGTTGGAGAACTTGTTGAAGACGCCGTTATCCAGCAAGGATTTTGCTGCCAAGAAGAAACTTCCTTCTCTAGCAGGCATAGTAACAGAAACGGAAAATAAAGTGCGCCGATTTTGTGATTCAGGGTATGAAGCTGATACTTGGTTATGCGGTTGTAAAAAGTATTCAGCACTTTTCTGTTTCCTTCTGTTTTCGTTTGTTTATTATTATTATTATTAATTTTATCTAACTTTGCATATTTTTTATCGTTACGTTACTCATTGTGATAGGAATAAGACTGACTTAATTATCAGTTGAAATGTAGGAGATACACAGCCTAGCAAAGAAAACACCAATCCCAGGAATTTATCCAGAATTTTTAATTTGGTGAAAAATTCCAGGGAAGTATTCTGAAAAAATGGGGGAGGGGTCGATGTGTGTGAATAAATCACTAACCATGTCAGCCCAAAAATAAGCACAACGGGCTTACACTGTTGGAAAGGTCACGCTCCGCCACTGGGGCGTATTTAAGGGGGATTCAAAGGGACCAACCCACCTCTTTTTTTAGTTCACTAAAATTACCAGTTCCTTGTTCTATCCGCTTGTTCATAAAAAATTCCTTCGGACTTATTTCATTCTCTTAAATTAGAGACGTATGGGACGGGATACGGATGGGAAGGAAATTTCGTAATTCCACACACCAGATGGGACTGCAGACTAGGGCTGGCCAAACGGATACGGATCAAAAGGTTACGGATCTGGATCCGGATCCGGATCCGGGTCTAAAAGTTTCGGATCTGGATCCGGATCCAATAGCTTCGTATCTCAATCCCATTATAATATTACCACACCTTAAAAGGTATTATGATCTTCGATTACAAAGAAATTTTTCATTAGTTAGTCCTACAAGAATTTTTTTCAAGTGTTGTTCCTAAAATACTTTGCTACGCATCAGCTAACACACTCGTGCACAAGAATAATCTTACTTGTTTAACATAAAATGTCAGAGGTGATTTTGTAAATGCCATTGAAACGAATATGTATTCATTCGAATGTATTGGAAATGGAAACACACATAAATGTGAGACATTCCATTCCAGGATGAACCCTTTAACACATATAACAAGATAGAAATGTTATACAAAAATTATACAATTGTTCTACAGTTACAGTTTTACAAATTAAAATAAAACATTATAATATATGCAGTGTTATATAATTACAAAGTGTAAGACTAACAAGGGAGGTTATCTAAGTGTCCCCCTCCGATTTCCATGAAACTTGGCAGGCGTAAAGTAGGGCCCAAACGAAGAAATACGTGTTTTTTTATTTCAGCTAAAAAACTGTTTTAGGGGCAAAACCCACTCAAATGTCAAGATGAGGACAAATTGAAGCGAGGATCTAACCCCTGTATCCCTCCGATTTCCATGAAACTTGGCAGGTGTATAGTGGGGCCCAATGGAAGAAATACGTGTTATTTTGTTTCAGCTAAAAAACTGTTTTAGGAGGCAAAACCCCATCAAATGTCAAGATGAGGACAAATTGTAGTGAGGATCTGACCCCTGTGTCCCCCTCCGATTTCCATGATACTTGGCAGGTGTGTGTATAAACGGGCCCAAAGGAATAAATACGTGTTTTTTTGTTTCAGCTAAAAAACTTTTTTAGGGGCAAAACCTCTCAAATGTCAAGATAAGGACAAATTGAAGTGAGGATCTGACCCCTGTGTCCCTCCGATTTCCATAAAACTTGGCAGGTGTATAGTGGGGCCCAATGGAAGAAATACGTGTTTTTTTATTTCAGCTAAAAAACTGTTTTAGGGGACAAAACCTCATCAAATGTCAAGATGAGGACAAATTGAAGTGAGGATCTGACACCTGTGTTCCCCTCCGATTTCCATGATACTTCGCAGGTGTGTGTATAAACGGGCCCAAATGAAGAAATACGTGTTTTTTTGTTTCGGCTGAAAAACTGTTTTAGGGGGCAACCCCCCTCAAATGTCAATATGAGGACAAATTTAAGTGGGCATTTGACCTATGTGTCCCCCTCCGATTTCCATGAAACTTGGCAGGTGTATAGTGGGGCCCAAAGGGAGAAATACGTGTATTTTTGTTTCAACTAAAAACGGTTTTACAGATAAAAACCCACTCAATTGTCAAGATGAGGACAAATTGAAGTGGGGATCTGACCCCTGTGTCCCCCTCCGATTTCCATGAAACTTTGCAGGTGTGTGTATAAAGGAGCCCAAATGAAGAAGTACGTGTTTTTTGTTTCGGCTAAAATATGTTCTAGGGGCAACCTCCCCAGGGACGGCGACAGGGGTGGGCACGGGTGGGCACGGGTGGGCAAGCGCCCACCCAAAAATTCCTGTGGCCACCCGATTGCCCACCCAATCAAATTCAATAAGTACATATACTTGGGGATATATGAATGATTCAATATATAAGTGTATTCTGGTGTTCATAACACGTATATTTAACTTGTGAATATTATCTATGATACAAATATTCACATATTATCAACACATAAAAATAAATGTTGTCATTAGAAGGTGAAAGTAATTACTAGAGCTATTGAAACAAAAACTGTGATCAAATTAATACTTCCATGATTAAAAGTAGCTAGTAGGCTTAGGAGGCTCAAAATTATACAGGGTATGATCAAGATTAGATCAGAATTTAGGTTGAACTTGAGGACTGTAGCTCCGGGTCTCCACATACGTATATAGTATATCCCGGCCTGAGTATGGTTAAAATAATCTCCACAAAAACAGATGAAAAAATCATCTTAGCGCTACTTCCTCCAGCAATACAATAATTTATTTCGACCTTTTAATTATTTTTTTGATTCATTGTTTTCTGCCTAATTGGCAGGTTTTTCACTGCAATCTCCAGCTTTCCCTATTCTCCGCCTTACGCTTCGTAATAACATACGACCCAGTTAATTTAATATCATCCATAAGCTGATATCTCTTTCTTCCACGGACTTTTCTTCCTTCAACCATTCCCTCCAAGGCATCTCTTAGCAGGCAGTTCCTTCTTAGACAGTGTCCTAACCAGTTTCTTTTCCTCTTCTTGATGGTCTCCAGTATAGATCTTTTTTCACCAACTCTTTTCAGTACGGCTTCGTTTCTTACCTTGTCCGTCCATTTTACACGCTCCATTTTTCGCCATGTCCGCATTTCAAAAGCTTCGAGACGTTTCTCTTCATTTCTTCTCAACATCCAGGTTTCTGCACCATATAGTGCTACACTCCACACAACACATTTCACTAATCTCTTCCTTAGACCTATGTCCATGGGTCCACAAAAAACATTTTTTCTTCTATTGAAAGCTTCTTTTGCTATTGCGATTCTCATTTTCACTTCTTGTTTGCAGCTCATGTCACTGCTTATAGTGCATCCGAGATACTTGAAGCTATCCACTTGCTGGATTCTTTCACTGTTTGCTCTCACATTAATATTCCTTGCTTTCCATCCTATAACCATTGCCTTTGTCTTCTTTACATTAATCTTCATCCCATACTGCTCACAGCTGCTGTTTAACTCTTCTAACATACTATTTATCGTTATTTCATCCTCAGCGAATAATGCCATGTCATCAGCAAATCTTATGCAGTTTATTCTCCTTCCTCCCAATTTGACACCTCCTGTTCCCTGGAAACAATTTTTCACTATATCTTCTAAATAGATATTAAACAAAGTAGGCGATAGGCGGCATCCTTGTCGTACCCCTCTTCCGATTTCACAGACTTCTGTCATTTCGTCTCCTGTTCTCACCTTAACTCGTTGATTCATGTATAAGTTGCTTAGAAGTCTCCTCTTTTTCCAATCTACCCGAATTTTCTTCAGAATTTCTGAAAGTTTAACCCAATTCACTCTATCAAAGGCTTTCTCCAGGTCTACAAATACTACAAACAATAAATTTTAATAAACCAGTTATGAATGGAAAAAGCTACAGAATTATTCAATTGCTAATGAGTGGCTTATATTTAGAAATCCTCGTTCGACACACAAATTTTGCCACATGAATCAGCCGAATCTGTAGACGCAGCTGAAGTATAGAAAAAAAAAGTAATGTCACGAAGTACCCAGAAGACGATTTTGTTAGTTTGTTTTTAAGCCCACTTTTATGCTCAGATAGGCTAATCGGAACTAAACCTACAGTTTAGCGTGTAGTCCGAACCAGTGTGCATTGTGCTTCCACCAAAGGAGGGGGAGTCGAACACAGGACCTCTTCGTTATAATGCGACAGGGTTATGATATTGGGAAAAAATATACAGAAAGAACTCGCACCAAACGAGACAAATAGTTGAGACTTTCGGAAAACAACGTCATTGTTCACGGAATTAGCTGCCTTGATCCGCTAATGAAACGCTGTGCAATTGAAAGTACCACCTCAACTTTCTAAGAGGTATGAACTAATGAAACTCCATTTTTGGAAGAGTAAGTTGTGGTTGATTTGTTTTATTTTAAGTAATTTCTCTGCTAATTTTGATAATGATGACAATAAGGTTCAATGGTGATTAGATGAAAGTAACGAAGGGGCGAAAACAAACACATGCTGACACTCAAAACACAAGCCCTCATAAATTATTACTTTGACAGTGGTTCCAGGTGCCAGGGACTCGTTGCCCTGAAAGAATAAAGTTTCAAGGGTATGCTGCACAGGATAGAGGTTGACATTCTAGTGTGTTCGAAATGGTCGCGCCACACAACCCAAGTCATCTATGAAAAATAGGTGAATTATTACTGGTACGGTGATCAACTTCGATGAATTCCTTGTGTCCTAAATCATTTTGTTACATCAAAAAATATTTCATGTAACCATACGTGTATTGTTTGCTTCTCCCGCAGTAGTACAGTGTGGCCGGTTGACAAACTTCAAGTGAGGTTCAGTGTTGCCAACCCACCCCAAGAAAATTTCACCATGTGATAGTTTACAGGCGAAGCTAACCCACCAATAGGAGTTGGCAACACTGACTAGTTGCTTCACAAACCTCTTGTTTTTTTAAACATGATATTTCACAGCCGAGGCTAACCTACAAGTTACAAGTTGACGGCGTAACCTTCTATAAGATGATAAGTATGCAGTAAGATGAAGAAGACGCTAACTGGCAATAGCGGTGTTAATGCTTCCTCCTCTCTACCCCCCCCCCTTACCGGACCTCCTCCCATGGCGCAGTGGTAGCCTTGTATTCAAGGATTCGATACTCGCACAAGTGGTTCTTGAAACTGTAGGTCCAGCCCCGTGGCGTTACAAGAGCCCCTGTAAGTAAGGCTAATCGGGGCGAAAACATGCATACTTCTGTTTTTTCTTTCCACATGTATGTATGTATGTATGTAATGCGATATTTGGGGGAAGAGGGGGGCCAAAATTTTGAACTTACGACTGAAAAAAATGTTTCTATAACATGTTTTTGTTCGAGGCAAATTCATAGGTAGATATTGTTAAATAAATATTAATATTGTAAATATATACGTATTGTATTTAGGTTTTCGGTAACGAAAAAAGCGACTGTCATATCGTATTTGAAAAATTACGCTTTGCGTGTGGACATCTAGAAAAACGACAATTTCGTTCCCCCTGCGTGTGCTAACAACGTTGACAGAATGACAGAAACTTAACAATAGGTAGGCCTTGGGGCGACGGAAGTTATACTTCCTGGCTTTTCAGCAGCTAAATTTCTCGCTGGCCAATTTTAACCTTACGGCTATAAATATTTCTATAAAATAACCATGCCTATGAACCTGTTTGGCTTCAGGAAGCAAGCTATGGAAGTGCCCGTCCAGCCTACGTCGTCGAGCTTCAACGAACTTCTGCCTTCCATGCTATCTAATCTTAACGGTCTGTTAATTATACACTTGAATAGCATCCTGACCCAGTATGACGAGGATGTGGGCAAAACTTTCTATGTTTTCAACAACAACTTAAATTATTACCAGTTCCCCATCTCTGGAAACTTAAGTTCGACATGAACCCCGAGAACAAAGGGGAGGCCAAGGTTTCCTCAGGCAAGAACATCTATCGCATCAAGCATGATAGGATGGATGCGAGTACAACGTACGATGTCTCTGCTGGCGATCACCTGTACGTGGAGCTCTTGGACGACTACGATAAACTCATCCCTCTTTTCATAGAAATGAAAATCACCTACCCTATAATAAATAAACATAGCAACAATGCCTAACGATATTTTTGGCCACACAAAACGCGACGACGACGGCGACGAGCTTCTCATGCTCGACGTCAGGGTCAAGAAGTTGCGAAGCGACCTGCAGGCCCTGCAGTCCCCGCTCAACTCCAGCCTCCAGTCAGAAATAGATAGCCTGCAGTCTCAGTGCCTGGACCCCGTACTCAAAATTGACGCCGAGCTTAAATCGCTGCTGCAAAAGTACACCGACCTCGCGTCAATAGACAACCTCGAGAACCTGGCACTAAGCGTAGGCAAGCTGCAGAACGAACTTGTGAAGCTGCAGCAAGCGCAAACTTCTAACGTGGAACAGCTGAAGCGACACTTGCAAGACCAAACAAGCACCATCCATACTGAACTGCAAAACATTATCTAGAGTATAAAAACTCAAGATGACTACGATCGCGTGAATGCCAGTATTGCCAAATTGCACGAACAGTTTCAATCGTTCGAAATTCCTACGTTGGAAAGCATCAAGGCTGAGCTTCAAACGGACGCTTTGCATGCAGCCATCAACGAAGTCAAAACTAAACTCCAAACGCTACAGGACTTTATCGACAATCTACCTTCGTCCAGCGAGCTGAACGCCATTGCCCGTAGCGTGGCCAACATAAAACTCCAACTTGAGACCTACGAGGATTTCGGGAAACTGCAAGGCACCATAGCCCATATTGAGGATGCTCTCGCCCTCATCAAAAATGATCTGGCAAACTTACACGAAGCACTGGAATCCAAACTGCCTGGCATCAGGGATACTCTGGCCAACGTCCAACAGCAGATCACCAAGCTGGAAAATCTAAACACCGAATCAGAGTTGTCGCATTTTCATCACTTGATCGACGACATACAGGCTAAGTTGGAAACTTTGCAACAATCCACCCCCACCCAGGACGACATAACACAATTACAAGAAGGCATACGCGCTGCTGCTGCTGCCTCCGAGTTGGACGCGATGAAAAAAGCTTTGGAGTCGCTCCAAAACACGGTGGCCACCCTGCCTACCTCGCAGGAATTGAAAAGCGTGAAGAGAGCTCTCAACCGAATACTCAAATCCGACGACATCAAAAACATTCAAACCGAAATTGAATTGCTTCGGGAGTCTGTTGCAACCTTGCCTACCAACCAGAACATAAGCGAGCTACATGGCTTGTTTGCGGAAATTAGAACCCAGGTCCACGACCTCGCAACCCAGAGCTCCAAGTTGACACTCGTGGAAAGTCTACAGCAGATTATCGCCAACGTGAAAGAGCAAATTGGCAGCATCGAGGCGAGCCAGGAATCGGCCATAACCAATTTCAGTACCCAACTACATGAGTTAAACGAAAAATTCAAGAGGCTAATTGTCGATGTGAAGATCAAGCCCGATTACGACACTGTTGTCCGTGCTATCGAGGAACACCTGGAATCGGTGAACGGTAGATTGGAGGATGTGGAGAGCGAGGTTCGAACCAATGTAAACACCCTGAACGACAGCATCGACAATCTCAAATCCACTGTTGTCATCGAACTGTACAGCATTCCAAACAGGGAATTTTCCTCGCTCTTCCATCCGGGTGCCAAACTCTACATGCTGACTCCTGCCAAAGCCTATCACCAGTTTTTCATCGCTGGCACACTTCAGTTCGTCAAGGTTTCAAACTGGTCTTTGCCTCACGCAACCCACTACCCAACCATGACCGTGACGAACATCAGTGACGAGCCTAAAATAAGAAGAGTGGAGTTGCTCGATTTCACACACCCCGAAACTCGCGAGACTGCCTATGCCGAAGATGCCACTCAAATTATCGACATAGAAATAGGTGATAAGCTGTACATAGAAAACCCGGCATTGTCTGCGGCCAGAAATCCCATCCAAGCTATATTATTATTTTCGCGCAATGTCTAGGCAAGCTATTGTGAACGAGCTGCACAAACCTGCACGGCGAAACTACAAACGACTGGCGGTAGTAACCAAAGGCATAGACGACTTGTGGAAAGCTGACCTTGTGGAAATGAGCAGTGGCAATCTAAAAAATTTACAACAAAGGGTACAATTATCTTCTCACCGTTATAGACACATTTTCAAAATTTGCGTGGGCTTTACCCCTCAAGGCAAAAACAGGAACCTGTGTAGTGGAAGCATTCAAAACTATTTTCGATGAAAGTGGCAGGCGACCTCGATTTCTTCAAACAGACAACGGAAAAGAATTCTACAACTCTGTCTTTCGGCAATTTATTCAAAAACAAAATATTCAACATTACTCCACCTTTAGTCACATCAAAGCCAGCATAGTGGAACGTTTCAACCGAACTCTCAAAACACGGATGTGGAAACAGTTCACGCTTCAGGGGAATTACAAGTGGCTCGACATGCTTTCGGAACTCGTTAACAGCTATAATCACAGTTTGCATCGCACGATAAACATGAAACCAGCTGACGTCAACAAATCTGACGAGCGACTTTTAATTTCTACGGTTTATTGTCCAAAGTACAAATTTACAAGCAAGAAACCGAAATACAAAATTGGAGATCAGGTGAGAATCAGTAAAGTTAAGCGTGCGTTCGAAAAAGGCTTCACAAAAAATTGGAGTACGGAACTTTTCACCGTAGTTCGAGTCTTACCCCGAAACCGTCACACGTATATAATAAAAGATAATCGCGACGAAATTCTGAAAGGAAGATTTTACGAAGAGGAACTTTCTAAAACAAAATACCCCGACACGTATCTTATTGAAAAAGTATTACGTAGAAAAGGTGTCAAACTGTTGGTGAAATGGCTGGGACTCGAGGAAAAAAGTTGGATCGATGCAAACGAGGTGATTGTGTAACGGGTGCTTGGGACGTGGTACGGCGACTTCCAGATTTTCCCTCGGAACGTCAGGATAGGAAAAATTGCGAGCTTCTACCCGACAACATTCGCTGTCTTATTGTTGGACCTTCTGGATGTGGAAAAACAACGTTGCTTATTGATAATTTTCTTCTTGCACCCAACTGGTTAAACTGGAAGAACAGGCACCTGTACGTTTTCTTTAAAAGTTTGGAGCAATCGAAGTATCGCCAGCTGTCGAAACTGTACGAGGGACTAGGCATAGCTATATTTGTTTCTCAAGTGATACCACTAGACTGCTGTCTCGAGAATTCGGTGGTGGTTTTTGACGATGTGATCCTGGAGAACCAGAACGAAATACGCAATTATTTTACTCAGGGTCGGCACAGAGGCATGGACTGCTTCTATCTTGCTCAGACTTTTTCCAAAATCCCCAAGCAGCTACTCCGAGACAATGCTAATTTCATTTGTTTGTTTCGTCAAGACTACACCAATTTAAAACACGCTTACGATGATTATGTAGGTGGGGACATAAACTACAATCAGTTTTCCAAATTTTGCTCTTCATGCTGGAACCAAGATGATTTCGGATTTGTCACAATAGACATGACGAGGAAACCCAATAACGGAAAATACAGAAACAAAATTAATAATTTTCTAAAAGTTGCAACGTTGCAAGATCTATTATAAATAACTAAATACAAAAAAATGAAACGCAAACTTGCAGACGACCAGCTGAAGCTGCGTAGCTACCTGGCAAAACAGTTTAAGGGTTGGAAATCCGAGAATCGCGGAATTTACGAAGAGAAAAAGCGTCAGGACCAGCCTATCATCGATGCCATCAGTGGGCTTGGTAAAGAAATCAAAGATGTGACCGAGCAAAACAAAGAATTAATCAACGAGCTTGTGCAACTTACTGCTCGAAATTATTCCATACCCACACCGATATCCAGCATTCACACTACTCCGTTCGAACTTGCTCCGGCTCCGAGACGTCAGGCCCTAGGCAGTACCTCTTCGGAGAAGCTAGTCGAGCTAGGTCCGTTGGCGAGGGATTACCTAAGCACCGGGAAATTCGAAAAAGACGAGGTATTCGGATTGTACCCGACCATGGAACATAACGAGGGTGTGGTTTGGAAGATTGGAAAATCGAAAGTCACGTTCGAGGGTGACGACGTGAAAATCAATTTGGGCGAGAAGAACAGCTGGACTAGGTATCCTGGCACGGTGGTACTGTGGGAACTTTTCACCAAAAAGCAACCTAAAGATTATACAGACGAGGATTACCAAAGTTACACAGACATTTTGATCATGACGGACGCCCTGTACCAAAACAACGACGCAACACAGAATCGCGTGAAATCTAGCAGTGGAGAAAAGTACAGGAACCTCATCAAGCCAATATGGACCCAGCTCAAGACTGGCAGCGGTGTCAAACTCTACAAAACCCTTCCTAAAGAGTTTGTTTGGGTAGACGACGTAAGGAAGCTTGTGGACCGTTTGCTGGTAATCGCAGGCGAAGAAAATGCAGGCAATCGCAACTTCCACAACGAGAAGGTGGGCATCAAGAACATGATTAGCACCAAGCTTAGGAACTTTATTGTCAACGAGAGCAAAGGCATAGGTTACCTTATCAAAATCATCAACACCCTGCCTCCCAAATTCTGGAATGTAGCCGAGGGTCGAGGTTTGGTGAACGATATTATCAACAAGCTACCCTTCGAGATGCACCTGCCGGGTTACCAGTACTGCGGTCCGGGTACGAAACTCGAACAGCGACTGGAAAAAGGAGACAAGGGTGTGAACCCCCTAGACGCAGCATGCAAGGATCACGACATTGCCTACAATACTCACACAGATCTCGACGCACGTCATGATGCCGACAGGAAGTTGGAGCATGCAGCTTTCGGAAGACTCGTCAGCAGAGATGCCTCGCTAGGTGAACGGGTTGCCGCATTGGGTACGATCATCGCCATGAACACAAAACAAAAATTGGGGTTGGGGCTGTAAATAAATAACACCCTGTGAAAAAAAGCAACTTGTATAACTAACCTATTAGGGGCAAAGCCTTACCTTTTTACGATATATATAAATAACATACTATCACCATGAAACCCAAAGGTGTCGTTTACCAAATACCTTACGCAAATCTCAAGTCTCTCGGAGCTCTTGATGGATTGCTCACCAAAAAGCAGCGCGAGAAGAAACATTCCTGCCTGGCAAAAGGTCATGGAATGAAATTGCTGCTTAGCATTCCTCAGTTGAGGAGGTTACAAGGTTCGCGAAAGCAGCAGAAGACTGGAGGTTTCATATTCAGCATCCCGGCTATCTTGGCAGCTTTGGGTGCTGTAGGCAGCTTGGCAGGTGGCAGTGCCGCCATTGCCAAGACCGTCATCGATGCAGAAAAGAACAAGGTCGAGCTGGAAAAGCAGAAACGCCACAACCTGGCTATGGAAAAGAAGGGGTAAGGTGTGACCAGGAAGCGAAAAACAACCCCGAAGCTTTGAAAAAGTTTTAAAAAAAGAAGAGCCCCTGTCCAACTTCGATCTTGAATCTTTGATCGAATCGTTGGAGATCAAGCACTTCAGGGGCGTTTTCATGTCTGATTGTCTACCCTCTGTTGTGAAGAAAAAAGAGTGTGGTGTGGTTAACCTGGACAGTTACGAAAATCCTGGTACACATTGGATATGCTACCTCAAAGCCAACAACAACAACAAAGCATTTGTTTTCGATTCATTCGGAGGCATGCCACCTGCTGGGTTGGTAAAGTATCTCAGTGTTGCCAACCTCTACTACAATGACGAACGCATTCAGGGTTTCAGCGATGTGAACTGTGGCCATCTCTGCGTTTCTATGCTTGTCTTCCTCTCGCAATTAAGTAACCCAACAATCGAGGATTTCCAGAAAGCATTGTGACACCTAAAGCACTATGGGAGTATTCCATGTCACAAGCGAAACTTCGCTTCTGAAACTCACATTGCATGACGATATTATCTATCCTAAATCTATTGCTCTTCGTGCATTCTACAGCATGTACCTGATACCTAACGTGACGGTACACAACAATACCATCAAAATTGGCAGCGAAAAAATCAGCATCACCCCTGGCCAGTACAACCTGTCTACCTTGCAGGCTCAATTGCCAAGAAGTGTATTGCTGTCGCAAAATTCTGTAACTCACAGGGTGGAACTGGTGTCTGCCACGGAAACCGTAGATCGGAGAGCTTTTGGGATTCGAGAACAACACAAAGCTCGAACCTGGCATCAAGCATATTGGTGCTAACATTCATAAATTTCTAGCCATCGAGACTCTAAATATACATTGCAATGTGGCAGAAGGTATGATCACCAAATACTCGGACGGCATCCCAGGGAGTCACAAGCAGACAGGTATTATCGCTACGTTCAAACCAAACTCTGAGTTCATGGAGCCAATTATCTACACACCCTCCCCACCGATATACTTTCCTGTATCTCGTAATCGCATAGACAACATAGAATTGGCAATTACCAACGAGAAGGGAGAGGTGGTTGATTTTGCAGGAGCCACGACCACTGCCGTCGTGGAGATTAACATATAATAAATAACCATCATGGAGCAATCGAAAGTTACGAGTTGCAGTCCTTCCCTCCCAATCGTCGCACGTTTGCCAACCTCAACGAAGCGAATCGAGAGATAGAATACGACGTGGACGTCGGGGATGGATTCATTCACTCTCACAGAGCTGATTTGTATATCAAGTTTGATGTTGTGAAGAGAGACAACGGCGAAGCATTCCTTGCCAATGCAAATTTAAGACTTGTAGATAATTTTGTGCCGTACCTGTTCTCGCAGGTGGAAGTTAGAAAGCATGGCACCGTCATCGATAGGGTTGACTACCCCGGGATTACCTCTACAGCTGTGGGAACACTGAAACTCTCCAAGACCGATGCAGCATACTGCCAGGCAGGGGGATTCGAAGCAGGTACAAAAATCAAAACTCAAAGTCACACAGTACTGTTTACCATGCGCCTGCTTCCTGGCTTCTTCTCCGACTACACAGAGATTATGTGGAAGGGTGGTTTGCGCGTCACTTTTCGCAGAAGCGCCAACGACAACAATGCGCTGATGCGTTACAGCACCTTGAGTGCAGACGGTTTAGCACTTCCCAACACACTACCCGATCCTGCCAAGTGCATCATCCAGTCCATGGAGCTGCGCATGCCCGTAGTGAAATATGAAACTAACTACGCTCTCAAGTACAAAGCAGACATTTTGAAGAATCCCCAAGTACCCATCCAATTTTACGGTTACCAGTGCGTGCAGAAACCTGCTTCCGGCAACCATTTTGAATTTGACGTGACCACACAGTTTAACAGCATCCGGTACGATATGCCAGAGTTTGTGGTCGTGCTCTTCCAGACGGGGGAGGACAACAACCAAGAAAAAGATTCGAACCAGTTCGACAATTGCAAGATCAAAAACATCTACCTCAAAAATGGTAGGAACGAGATATTCCCGCGTGAGAACTACAACCTGAATATTGGAAACAACGACTACCTGAAACTGTACGAGGCATACACAGCTTACAAGAGGGTTACCTCTGGCAACGTGGACGTGTACTACAACCCCAATGAGTTCATAGCTCGCAGACCCATGTTCGTTATTAACACATCTAAGAGAAAGCAGGTGCTTGTTAACGATCGCACCAACATCAAGATTGTCTGCGAGTTCCATGACGCCTTGACTGCCGATACTCTATGCAGCGTCATCCTTATTGCAGAGAAAACTTTTGTCTATGATGTCAAGAATGAAAGAGTGACCGAATAGTTTTAAGTACAAAAAAAAAACAAAAAAAAATCGCATAATTCTATAAAAATTATAGTGACCGTAGGTTCAAACATTAGATTAACCTGCAACGCAATGTCCAGGATGTACTGCGAGGAACATCTTCTTACATTTGTGAGAATAATCTGGAATAAAAAATAATAAAATTTAATTTTGATGCATTTTAGAAATAAATTACACTTGAGCGCTCAAAAGAAACTTCCTCTTTTGGTCCTGCGTGTGCCCCATATTCACCCCGTAGGGCGCGCCGGGAGTTAGTTCCGCTAAAAAAATCCCAAACCTCCGCCTGTTTTTGCATTTGAAGATAAACACTATTGTTCTAGTATCTTGGCTATATTAAATTAGAACTTCTGTTACATGAATTGTTTTTTTTTTCATACATACATACTATTTTCTACATTTGAGGCATATCTTACTAGTTTCTAGACGATGGTGGCCCCACGGGAGCGTGTGAATCCCACATTTCAGAGCACACCTCTTGTCGTCGCGTGCGTCCAGGGCAACCTTTCTCACCTGGTTGGTTGTCAACACATGGTCGACACTATGGATGCGCTGCTCCACTCCTAGAATTGACGTCCTAGTTTGAAGGATTTTGACGTAATCCTCGAACTTGAGGTGCTCTTGTACGACCTGCCTGCCCACACCCTTAGCCTTTTTCGTGATGGATCCTTCTGCCCGAATATCATAGGCTTTGGCGCGAAGACCGGCAAACTCAAGAATTACATCTCCGTCCTTCTATTCTTTGAGTTTGCCAGGCACCTTCTTGTTGCGAGCCAGGATTTTGTATCGGTTCGGCTGGGAATAGCCTGACGTGTCAAAGAGGTTCACAAAAGCTGGTACCGTGGCTATATCCCTATATGCATCGTCCGTGCGAACGTGGTACACCAAACTATCTGTGTCCGTGTAGTGTAGGCTGATATTGTCGTTATAGTGATGGCGTGGTATCCCATAATATATTTGAATCATGTGCAGCTTGCTCAGGTCTAATACTGAGGCACCAACATAGATTGGTTTGTTGAGCATCACCTCGCTCTTCCTCATATGCACCAGAGCAAGCTGCTCATTGTAAATAGTGCGTGATTTGAATAACGGGCTTGCTACAAGCTTGCGACTTTGTGCTTTGTTTGATATTAGCCTCACATCTACACGATTTCGCACATTCTCCATGGTTTTCCCGAACACCGCTTGTTCATTAACTTGAAGAAATCGCGATCGAAATCAGAAGTGGCGACTATGCGGTGTTTGGTGTTGAGCTCGATGTATGGCCTCAACCATGGAGAATGCACGAACATAAGAACTCGATGTACTGTGCGGACGGTAACCCCGTGCTTCATCAACCACCAGAGGTTTTGGTAGTACAGGACATAACGCTCTTTGGGCTTGAAGTCCATGACGAGCTTTGCTTGGTTCGAGCCAGGCGGGCATTTGAATTCCGGGGCTGGCGGAAGGTCGCAGAACAAATCCTGCAGCTTCTCGGAGAACTCAAGGTCCACCTCGGCAAAAAATCCGAAATGAAAATCGTCGAAACCTTCAACGTCAAATTTGGAGGGGTCAGCCCACTCAAACCCTCTAAAGGGGAGTGGCAGCATCATGGAGTGTCCGTAGAGGTTGTTGACGTCCGTGTACATGATGTAGCTGGACGGTTGGGAGGGGTCGTAAACGGTGGCCATGTGGTGATTGTTGGCGTGCGAGTGTCGCTGCGACACCTGGACCATTCCACCCCGGACGGCACGTTCTACAAACAGCATCATGTCCACGTCCGAAAGAAGCTCAAACCTGACTTTCGTAACAAGGAGCATGGCCGACCATGCCAGTCCGGGAAGACTGTAGAAGTATGCAGGGTCCAGCTTGTAGATGGTCTTCGCAGTTGCACGAAACGCCTGGATCACATCAGCGAGGAGCGTCACATCGAGTTTTAGGTAGGCATCGTGGAAGTCCCCAAGATTTTGGCAATCCAGCTCGCGCCACATGGACTGAGCATGGTTGTAGTCGTCCTCAGAGATGCCCGAGCCTCGCAGCTTGCTGTAGAAGTTTACTCGAGGAGGCAGCGACTTCTCCGCAAACTTGGTAGAGTCTGTGATGTATTCGTAGTGGTAGACCCCTTACGCCTGAAGAGATCGGCGTCCAAGTTTGGAAAATTGGCAGAGGTAATGAGCATTTGCTCGTCGCTGAGCTTTTTCGCCAGGGCATCGAGGCTGGCCGGGAGGAACCTCAGGGAGTCGAGGAAACGAAGTTCGATGGAAGAGCCTGATTCTGGGATTCGCACCCACTTGCTCAAGCTAATATAACGCTCCTCGTTCTGCGCCAGGACGTTGATTCGCATGTCGTCGTACCCAAGATGTAGCACCAGATGGTGGAAGTCGTACCCCGAGCCATTGTGTAAAAACACAGGGATGAAGCGCGGGTCCCGGGCCAACAAATTACACCGGTTGCACCAAGAACCAATGTATCTACCGTTGAAGTGATCATGGTGTTGAACTTTACGGTTGTTGGTGCTAAACTCACAGGTGCACACAGGGCAGGTAGTAGCCTCCTCGTGCTCGATTTTGTCGTCAGAAGACAGCGATTCCATAGGCTTGGGGGTCAACAGGAACCCCCCTATCTCGTTGGCTTCCACAACCATCCTGTCTAGAAAATGTTTGACTGCGTCGGGACCGCGATACACATAGGGCTCGGGGTCAACAAGTCGGTCTCGCCACACCAC
Source organism: Lepisma saccharinum (assembly GCF_977018435.1). Classification (NCBI taxonomy): domain Eukaryota; kingdom Metazoa; phylum Arthropoda; class Insecta; order Zygentoma; family Lepismatidae; genus Lepisma; species Lepisma saccharinum. Next base: position 53,386,336 of record NC_139251.1, read on the forward strand.
AACATAAGCATAACTCGAGGCCTCGTGGAGCTGGTAAGAGGTAGTAGAGGAAACTTTGGGATTGGGATCGCATGTGGAGATAGGTTTGAGGAAGGCCTCGAAATCGGCAATAATGATTGCAGGGTGCTCTACCATGGCACTGTGCATGTGAAATATATCTAGTGCCGGGTTTAGGCAAGACTGCCACCCCCGGCTCGTTGGCATTGCAATAGAGCTTGTGTCTAGCAAGCTTCTCGGCAGCAATGTTGGGACCTCTGATGCTCTCATAATCCAGCTTTTTCCGATTATCAAAAGTGGACAAGCACCTGCGACAAACTTCTATGTGGTGTTCGTGTTTGCTTGTTTGGCTAGAAACAAGCCGAGAGAGAGAGCGAATGGCCCGACCCTGTGGCCGAGTGGTTAGCACATCGCGCTGCGACGCCAAGGGTCCCGGGTTCGAATCCCGGTCGGGCTTGGTTGTTTGTGAATGTCCATTCATCAATTTCATCATTTCATCACTCATCCCCATCTTCGCAAATTAGCCAAGAGGCACAAAACGCGAAGTAAAATAAACTAAATCAAATAAACAAAAAAAAAAGAGAGAGCGAATGACAGTGTAATGATGGCGAGTTTCATCCTAGATGAGTAAAAGATGGATTTCTCGAGCACCGTTGTTGTCTACGTCGCTCACGCGAATAGGATACACCACATTTTTGTCAGTGAGGCCATAAACATTGATAGCCAACTGCGGGTTGTGTGTACGAGCCTCAAACTTGCGAATATTCGAGACCTCCACCGGGTAATCGATCCCAACCATCGCATCTTCAAGCTCTGGCTCGTAGGGTAGGTAGTGGTTAACTCGGTGTGGATGGTTTTTTTAGTGGACAGGGTGCAACGCTGCAAGCACCGACCAGAGAAAGCACTTGGCGTCACTGTTCTGAATGTTCAGAACAGCCTTCTTTGCCACAATGGTAGGTGGTAAGGGGACGTAGCTGGACGCAGAGAGAGGCACAAACTTGCTAAGTTTAATACACAGTTCGTGAGGCTCGCCACACAGCGAACCTCCTGAGCCCACAGCTTGATGCTCCTGCTGCTTGGCCACCAGCTCCTCGACAAACTTGTTGTAGATGGCCTTTAGGTTGTCGACATCCGCCAGATGCAGCGTCTTCGCCTTGGTATTGTGGTAGAAGCTATAAATTTCATCAGACGGCTTCTTGTACTGACAGCATAGCGATGCGTAGAATTTGGTGGAGTGCGTTGCAAGCGCATCGCTGAGGATGGAAATAATTTTGGCTTGCACGTTCTCCAAAAAGTTACGCACGTCACATGAGCCCTCCGACAAAGTCCTCTAACAAACGCTCGAAAGCAGACTGGTTCGCTTTCGCTACAGGCTTGACGCGTTTGGCGAATGGAGACAAGTCGGCTTTCGCTTTTCTCTTGGTCGAGCTGGTCGACGGTGCTCCGACGACTTTGCATGTTGTTATATGCTTTTTCAAATTATTAATAGTAATATGTTTACCGCACCTGGGACATGGTTTTGTAGCGGTCACATGCTTACCAGGTACACAGGTACGGCAGTGTCTTTGGAAATGTTTAGTTGAAACACCAGTTTCACACGTAGGGCAAATTTTTACGGATTGCATCTTGTTGAAAATTTTTTTTTGTGGGGTATGTTATTTTATATATATGGTAGAGTGCCACAAAATAAATGCTGTGCAATAAAAAAAAACTTGGAAGGCTAATTCACGATGGTGTTGGGTTTGGTGGGTGTGTATTATTTATGTATATGCTACTTCTTGCTCCTTAATCAATCCTGTAAATAAATGAAAAAATAATTAATTAAGCTTGTGTATAGAAAACACAAAAATATTATGTGTACATAATTCTACTAAACAATATTTTTTTCTAACCCTCAGGCCTCTTGGCGTATGAAGTATAAATCATATTTTCTGAAAAACAGTTATTTTCCGGTCGCCATTTTTTTCTTAAATTAAACCATAAGCATTATTTATGTTTATACTATTTGTCGAGCAATAGCAGATAGAGCAAGAATCGTTTTCCTACAACCCATAGTTTATGAATTACAAAACATCTTAGAAATTACATCTTAAAATTTTAATCGAAAATAACTCGAAAACAGCAAGCACTAGTCATCATCCCTCCAATAGGTTGTAGAGTACTTCTAATTTTGTATCGAATGCTATTAAAATTTTCGAATTAGGGTAGAAACTAAGCCGGCAAATCAAGTTTCTCAAAAAAATTAAAAATTGTCTGTAATTCCGAAACTTGAGGGGGTAGAATCGATTTTATTTGCTAGTTGAATAGTTCTCGTCGAATCCTATCCAACAAACCTAAAATCATCATCCTAGCTCAATTAGGAGCCAAGAAAATCAATGTCTTGGAAAACGTCTTAAGATTTTTGTCTTAAGAAAATTTTCTTGACAGACCGGAAGTAACATCTTGAGATGCCGGAAGTCGACTTTCTTATAGATTAAGACATTTGTCTTAAAACGTTTTCCAAGACATAAATTTAAAATATAGGCTCGATGTTGAAACAAAATATCATTTTTTCTCCTCCTCTCTCTGGCCAAGATTGCAAATAATTGCAGGAATAATACCATAATATTTTAGACTGTAGGTCCAGGTCCCCCGAACCAGACAACATTTGAGTTGGTGTTTTTTTTAAGTCCACTTTATGCACAGTAAGGCTAATCGGGACTGGACCTACAGAGTTTTAAAGTGTTATCCGAACCACTTGTGCCTCCACCGGGTATCGAACCCCGGACCCCTTGATTACAAGGCAATGACGCTACCACTGCGCCATAGGGGAGGCCCCAGACGACATATTTGCACTACAACACAAATAAAATAAAAAATGTCATATCTCTGCATATGGGAAGTCCAATACATAGTTGGTAATGTGTGATGTGATCAGCTCCAAAACAATTAATTTATATGTATGTATATTTAAGTTCCGTGTTGCAATCATGAAATTAAATTTTAATTAACTTTTTCTATCCATCTCTCAGTCTATATAGCCTGTTCATATTTGGCACAGTCATTGCGAGTCGGCCATTTTGTTTACGTAGCAAAAAAAAAAATCTCAAGCCATTTTTTGCGAATGCTCGCTGTAGCCATAAGCATAATTGGATATAGTTGCCGGATTTTATTTAATTTTAGGTTTAATATCAATAAGCGTGCATAAAAAAAACTAAATATTTTAAATAAATAAGATTCGAATAACTATGTACTTCCAATAGCCTCTGCGATGGCGCAGCGATAGCGTCGTTGCCTTGTAATCAAAAGGGTTCGATACCCGGTGGAGGCACAAGTGGTTCGGATCCTATTTTAAAAACTGTAGGTCCAGCCCCGATTAGCCTTACTGTGCATAAAGTGGACTTAAAACATCAAATCAATCAATCAGTACTTCCACTAGCCTCTGCGATGGCGCAGCGATAGCGTCGTTGCCTTGCAATCAAGAGGTCCCGGGTTCGATACCCGGTGGAGGCACAAGTGGTTCGGATCCCACTTTAAAAACTGTAGGTCCAGTTCCGATTAGCCTTACTGTGCATAAAGTGGACTTAAAACATCAAATCAATCAATCAATCAGTACTTCCACTAGATATCAAACACACGCAACTCTTCGATTACGCCCCTCCATTTTATTGCCTTCCTCTAACAATTTAACATATTTTCGACTTTTTTATTATTATTTTTGAAATATGCCCCGCACACATATTTCCTACCAACAACGGCACACAAAAGAGCTATATATATTCCAGCTACCCACATACTGAAAAAGCAATATACAACTAGTTAAACTTTAAAAAATAGTTACATTAAATTTTCAACATGCCCCAAATATATAAAGCAGAGAGAGACATGAAAACATCTTCTATATTCCCTCTTTTTGTATGTTTTTGTGAGTATATTTTCATCCACAATACATAAGGGCTGTTTGACTTTTCAGGAAGTTACCCTCCATCCACAATCCCTTAAGTCTGTTAGGCTTTTTCAGAATCAACTCACAAAAGCAACGCCATATTTATAACTCAAAGCTAACCCATGCAAGCTACGAAACAAAGTTACTCACCTTTTGGAAATCCTGCTAAACTGTTCTTCTTCACCGAAGTTCAAAATGAAACAGAACTTTTCCACACTAGAGCATTTAGTTTTATCCTGTTCCCCCCCCCCCCATTTTCCCCCCTACATTCCAGCCACGATTTCCAATGCTATTAATTGACGTCACTATTTCTCAACAATTGCCAGGGTTACTGCTGTAACCTTGTAGCCACATAGCATCGTCTGTATTGAAACATGAACAAAACAAATTGTATACGCCAGTGAAAAATTCCATCTTTATTGTTCGGCTACTGAAAAACCCCAGGAAGTATAACTTCCGCCGTCCAAGGCCTACCTATTGTTGAATTTCTGTCATTCTGTCAACATTGTTAGCACACGCAGAGAGAGGGAACGAAATTGTCGTTTCCAGATGTCCACAGGCATAGCGTAATTTTTCAAATACGATATGACAGTCGCTTTTTTCGATACCGAAAAACTAAATACAGTAAGTATATATATTTACAATATTAATATTTATTTAACAAAATCTATCTATGAATTTGCCTCGAACGAAAAACATGTTATAGAAACATTTTTTCCAGCCGTAAGTTCAAAATTTTGGCCCCCCTCTTCCCCCACAAATCGCATTACATACATACATACATGTGGAAAAAAACAGAAGTATGCATGTTTTCGCCCCGTGGTGTTACAAGAGCCCCTGTAAGTAAGGCTAATCGGGGCTGGACCTACAGTTTCAAGAACCACTTGTGCGAGTATCGAACCCTTGAATACAAGGCTACCACTGCGCCATGGGAGGAGGTCCGGTAAGGGGGGGGGGGGGTAGAGAGGAGGAAGCATTAACACCGCTATTGCCAGTTAGCGTCTTCTTCATCTTACTGCATACTTATCATCTTATAGAAGGTTACGCCGTCAACTTGTAACTTGTAGGTTAGCCTCGCCTGTGAAATATCATGTTTAAAAAAAACAAGAGGTTTGTGAAGCAACTAGTCAGTGTTGCCAACTCCTATTGGTAGGTTAGCTTCGCCTGTAAACTATCACATGGTGAAATTTTCTTGGGGTGGGTTGGCAACACTGAACCTCACTTTAAGTTTGTCAACCGGCCACACGGCCCTACTTCCCGCATTAGTAACATGACAGTTCAGGAAACGAAAGCAACTTAGCTAATAATCTCTTCAATTCTGAACAGATTTTTCAATCTTACTTGTTTATTACTTATATTTTGTCAAAATAGCCTTTCATTAGCCTAGGAATACTTCATGGACAATGATCAAAGCATTCGTTTTCTGTGTGTGTTTTAAATAATTCCTAATAAGACGTTCATTGTATTCCAAATATTCAGTGGCGGCAATTAGGAGGAGCGGGAAGTGAGGAATGCAGTTCCCCCGCCACATTTTGCCACTTTTTGCCCCCGCACTATGGCCTCTTTATGCCACCAAGAAAAGTATATTGTCCTTGCCCTTCAAATGTTGGCACCCAATCGCCTCTGCTACAAACATTCAGATAGATTTCTCAGTTGTACAAACCTTGTAAGCTAAAAAAAGTGACTCCCAAGGAGTAAGAAAACTCTTTCAGTCAAAAACGCATACGATGAAAATACTATGCTCAGGAACATACATTTTAAATTACTAGAGACTTCACGATTGTCTACCATCGCACTTTCTATTATTGTCGCCGAATACATAAAATCAAGTATGTGCCTCGTATTTACAACACAAGCTTAAACCTAATTAACATTTTTTTCACTGTATTAACATGCATGAAATAATGTGATTAGAATGTATGGCTGCGCATGATTAAACACTTCCTTGAAATGATTGTGTCCAACAGAGACAAAGCGAAAGGAAATAGAACAAGATGTGAGAATAGATTAGAAAAGAATAAAGAGGAAAACAATAAATGGAAAGGGAAAAGAAGTAAGAGGATAATCGGGAGTGTAAGAGAGGGGGGATACATACGTCTTACATACACATATATACTATATATGGTCTTACATTTATACTGCCCTCCCTAATCTATTAATATGGAGCTTCTGCCTACCCGGTCGAAAATTTCTGGCGCCGCCCCTGAACCTCCCCTCAAATGTCAAAATGAGGACAAATTGAATTGGGGATCTGACCCCTGTGTTCCCCTCCGATTTCCATGAAACGTGGCAGGTGTATAGAGGGGCCCAAAGGAAGAAATACGTGTTTTTTTTTTTTTTGTTTCGGCTAAAAAAAACTGTTTTAGAGGGCAAAACCCGCCTCAAATGTCAAGATGAGGACAAATTGACGTGGGGATCATCTGACCCCTGTGTCCCCCTCCGATTCCCATGAAATTTGACAGGTGTATAGAGAGGCCTTATGCCCCCGTTTCTTCCTATGCTATATTTACGTGGTTTCGGGGTCAGATCCACACTTCAATTTCTCCTCATCTTGACATTTAAGATACACCTGCCAAGTTTCATGGAAATCGGAGGGGGACACTTAGACCTCCCTTGTAAGTGTATTAATTAATTACAAATCGCGCACGCGCGCACACACACACTATATATATATGTGTATCTATTGTATATTATATATATATATATATATTAGCAGATAACAATATGTTATAAGCACATTCTTACTTTCCAAAGAAGCGCATGTGGGGTGGCAAAACGGAACCGGATCCGAAAGTTCTGGATCCGAAAGTACCGTATCCGTATCCGAATCTGAAAATTCCGGATCCGAAAAATGTTACGATCCGGATCTGGCCATTCTTACTGCAGACCAATATCTGCAATTTCCTGATAGTTTCGGAATTTCTGCGATAAGAAACTGCATTGAGACTATCAAATCAGTTATTTTTCCCCCTCGAATCATATTAAAGAAATTTGGTTCTTGAAAACGTAGTGACACAAGATGAACAGAAAAGTATCAATACTTCGTGACTACAAACACACAACTTCGTCGGGTCCAACATCTCCTCCCCCCATGCTCCCCAACAAGCTTCCGGCCAGCAGTGTCCTGGATTTTCACTTACGAAATAAAGCAACCCTAATCATACCAAAATTTGATCCATCCCTCCCCCCCGTGAACTATATATACGCCCATGTGTATAACAATATCCCATACTGAAATGGTAAGATATAATTATTTTCAATTTTGTACTGCGAAAAAAGCCGCCTCATCTCGTTACCCCGAACGCATTAATTGCTTGGTTCACAACTTCACCACTAAGGATCTTATCGAGACGAGACATGGCAGCCTTGGTCTCGTTCTCGTTGAGAGTTGTAAATGTCTGTCTCGTGTTTATTTGTAAATGCCTCATTGACAGTCTCGTCTCAATTTATAAACATCCGTCTCGCTTTGGGAGGGCAATTCTCGTTCTCGTCTCAAGTCTAGAAAAATTTAGAATTAACAACGTATGCAGAGGCTTATCATTATATTAAAAAAAAAACCTTCTTAATATTTTTTTTTTTTTTTTTTACTCCTCGTTTCGGCGGTACAGCCCTCGAAAACTAAATATTATCCTGTTTATATATGCAAACCAAACTGCAGATTCAGAATTACCAGGAATGAACTGGCGTTGTAATTATTATACACAAAATTCATGATTTATCTGAGGAAGTCGCATGTTCCAGGTTTGACTCTCGACCTGGGCATGACTGTTTCCTTGTGAGTGACATTTCATTGAACTGGAAATTGTTACATGTGAGGATGTTACCTCGAGACTTTGGTGACAGCTAGGGGGATGCTTCTATTGTTAATGTTAGTATTGCTCACGAGACGAGGCATGTTCCGTCTCGTCTCATAAAAGGAGATGGGACAAGTGAATGTTTTCGAAATGAGATGGGACAGAAGAAAAAGTTCGTCTCTTATCATGGCAGATTGGGTGATACTTAGATTGTGCAGTTGGTGGTAGTGTGTGTGTGTGTGTGGGGGGGGGGGGTACTCCTGCACCCTGACTTCGAATACAGCTTGTAGTTATTCATCTTCATTGTAGCGATTAGCCAAAAGCAGGAAGAAATGTGATGTTAGAGATGATACATAATAAATTAACCATGCGTTCTCATCGTTGCGGTTAAAGAAAGTGAACGGAAGAAAAGCGACGTAAAAATAAGCTAAATAAAAAAATTTGCAATATATGTATTAACTGAAGAAAACTGTCATTTACTGCAGGAAATTGAAAAACTCACCGTACCCTTTTATACCGTATCACCTGTTATATTGCAGAAATTGGCGTGTAAACCAGTGTGTTCTAAAAGTATTATCTTAAAATTTGTGAAGAAAATATTATGACGAAAATAACTGTAATTTTAGAAAAGGCATTCCTATAACATTAAGTTCTTGTCAGTCAGAACTAACCTATGTATTCGCAATGAACAAGGCTGTTCACGTGTTCAGCCATTGACGGTTACATTCTTTGCTTTGTCACCCTAATGGGAAAACCCTCTACAGAGTGGCTAAATTATAGTAAATATAGTATACTGCTAGGGCATAATTCATCTCCAAGAAATGGAGCACAGATTTTTGCACTGGAAGTTGTAAGATACATGTTTTACACAGTAGCAAGTGAATTTTCTGTGGCTTCCACTGCTCATGCTAAGTTGTCGGGACGAGCAGAAGCCCCGGCTGCACGCATTTCTAAGTGATGACGTCAGAGGACCTCCTGTCTGTGGAGAGGACGTTTTCAAATCCGTGACGTAGTAGGTGAATTTCAGCGGTGTTTGAAGGCGTGTTTCTCGAGAACCCAAACAAATATCGCCGAGATATTTTGCACATCTCATGTTTGTGTCATTATCTGTAAAATGAATGGATTTAAAACGTTTTTCATGTCAAAGTGGAAATGTCCATTTCTCGCGTTTGGCTGTGGATTACTTTCTGTCCACCGAGTTTACTTGATTTCTCTGAACTGCAAGCTTCCATGCTAGCAAGTACACTGCTCACAAAATCACACACAAAACAAACACACACTTTAAATGAGGACAAGGAAGTCGATCGCGTTGTTTCTCGGTGCTCACACAACATTTATGACGTTCGGCAACCCTGCCTGTGCACACGATAAGGGAAGTTCGCGCATGGGCTTGCCGCGTTTCCGACCCAGCACACCGGTAGGAGAGTTTCTTGTCTCACCTCTTGTACTGTACTACAGCGCCTTGAATAACGTAGTGTAGAAAACGACCCAGGAAACTGGTTCCCCAGACGGATGAGAAACATAGATGGCAGTGCGATCAATCTCGGTGCTAATTTTCTTATGAAAGTAATGCGGCTTTGTTATTTTTTGGAATATATTATGTAGATTTGTTTGTCTTGAAAGGCGGTACGTGAATTGATGGAAACAGTTATATTTGTGGAGTGATTTGCAGTCACGAAATGACATTAATTTGGAAAGAAAAGTAAAATAAAATTAATAAATAAATAGTATGCGTAACACAAGAAGAAACATCGCAAAGTGATTCCGGACGTCAGGTGTTGAATTGTGTAGTTTTATTTTTCTATGTTATTAGAATATAAATAGTATCCTGAGAGATATTTCATACCGAGGCGACAAACTACAAGTGTCGCTTGGAAGCGAGCAGTCCGTAATCAATGCAGCCTTTCGAACCGTAGGGACACAAGCTCTGACTGCACCGTTTCCTCAAGGAGATTTTACACCAAAGCGACACGCGACAAACGATACGAGGATTTCACACCAAAGCGACACGGGTCCTTCGGTCCAAGGCAACTTTCACACCGAAGCGACATATGTTGCTTGGAAACGAGCCAATCAAGAGCAACATTTCACATCGTAGCGGTATGACAGGAAGCACAGGCCAGCGTTCGTTTGGCGAAATCCTCAAGCGATAAGTGTCGCGTGCCCCTTGTCGCTTCGGTGCGCAATCTCCCTAAAGCAAGACACTCATTGCATCGTGCATGCGCGAACAACAAACCACGGCAACATGTTGCAAGCTATTGAGGAAATGGCCCAGTTTGAGCGACGCACAAGCGACAAAGCGACACGTGTGACTTATCGTGTCGCCTAGATCTGTTGTTGTAATGTGCGGTTTTTCGTGTCGCCTATCTGTTGTTCGCACAATTAGCAGCGAACGCTTGCCAATAGACTAAAGCCACCATGTCGCTTGTCACTTAGTTGGGAACTCCCCCTGTAGCGCGTCGATTCGGTCTCAGCACCCTTCCTTTAAGGAGCTTTCGGACCAAAGTAACAAGTAGCACGCGAATACGCCATATGAACGTGTCGTTTGCTGTTTATACCCTCATGTGCAATGAATGCTATTTTACAGTCTTGAACTGTGTGTCACTAGTGTGACAGTGTGAACATCCCGTGTCGCTTGTCCCATTGGTTTGAAAGTTTCCTTACACTCATGTCGATGGCACTAAGAAAGTTTTGTGGGGTTCCCCTTGTCGTTTCATGCAATCATCATTATCATCATCGCCGCGATTATTTTAAAGCAAGAAAAGAGACAGTAAATATCCAAAATACAAATGCTTCAGTGTGTATACCTTTAAAAGAAATGATGATGATGATAATAATAATGAACATAATTCATGCACAAAAATTTAGTTGCCAAGAGCATTCCACGCGTATTTTTTCTCCCGTATTATTAACGAAAGTATGACGATAACAGGACGTGGTCGACTGTCTAGAATGTTCGTTAATATCTTCGCGACCACTGTACCAAATATCATAGCAATTATCACATTCATAGAAATGCTTCATGTAAAAGAATCAGACGTTGCAGCGAAAACTTCATTTACTTCCATTATAAGCAGTCGAACACCAACCACCGGGGTCAACACCAGCTCCTCTAGCGGATCATTTTCGAGTGGAACCAGCCAGAGCGCGCAGAACTGTGATGTTTTCCACACTAAAGTGAGAATCACGAACCTTCCGACCCTCTGTAAACAACCGTCTCACTTCGAGTAACGTATCACTCCGCGCCAGCTGTTTGTGAATGGTGCGGCCATCATATGCTGCTCACTCGCAACCTTTAATTTTACGTAACATGGAAAAACGTATTCTTATTTTAACTGATAATCTACACATTGAAGTATAATACATTTTCTACAAGCGATTAAATACGTGTTCTTGTTCAAGAATGAACATATTTTTCTACGCCAAAAGTCCCATTTATCTGACACTGGGTTAACAGATCCCCCTTCCCCCCCTCCTCTCTCAGTATGACAACGTCAAAGTTATACAAGAGTGTGAGAGATTCGTTCCAGTAAATTCAAGCCTTTTGGTTTTATTGCTTCCTCTTCCACCAAATTATTGCCCAACATTGTTGACATGTACACTATTGTTTTCTCCTTTGTGCAACAAATATACCGCCAGTTTTAGCAGAAGCTAAACAAAAATAAGCCGGGGAATAAAAAGAGATTGTTTATCTTTCTCTCGGTTTCTCGTGCTCTAGAAAACAAGAAGACGATAATAAGCACATTATTTACTCACGTCTCATGCAAGTAATGTATTTTCTTACCTTGATTCAGTACTTCCTTTTGAACTTGAGGTATTTTCGGCGCTAGACATCATCCTGTCAGAGTACGGTCTGTCAAATTTGCTTCCCAAAAAGGAAATAAACGTGGCACAAGAGGCGATTTAACGTCGACTGCTAAAATTGGGGAGATCGTCATCAATCATCACTATCAACATCCTCCCCACAGTGGACAGGACGGCTCTTTGATTGAAAGAATACGAAAGCACCTCGCCTTGTATTGCGCTTATCTCAAAATCGCTGTACTTGTTTATACGAGCAACAACGTGTTTTTTTTCGCGGGACTCGCAACTTGACCGGTCGTTTTCCTTTCTTTCATCACACCGAAAACACATAGACGCAGACACACACTTACACTTGGACACCAACTTCACTGCTTGCTCAGGATAGCACCGACACAACATCACATAAACGTTAAGAACAACCTGCTTCTTGCCACTTTTCAAACGGCTGTATTTCCGAAAGACTACTCTGAAAACACGGGAGACCTTCCTGCACGCATGCAAGTCGCCATGTTCGAAACTGGCGCTATTTTCTTGCTGTTCACGTGATCGATTGTAATTTATACAATAATCACGTATTATTATTATAAACAGAAACCTTTAATGAAAATATATTTTAAAATGTATAATCCAACGTAATTTACACGTTTTTCTTCCATTAGCATACTTTCATAGAACGGACTACATGATGCGGAAGAAATCCGTTATTAGGCTGTTGCCAACCTCAATACTTCTCACTAAGTCAAGTACAGAAACAGAAGTGGTATGTCGAATGTCGGCAAATGATAGTGTGATTTCACATTGTCAGTGACGATCCTCCGCGAAGGGGGGAGGGGGTGTGACGCAGGAGTCGATCTATAATCCAGAGGTGTTCACCATCTGGATGGTGACATCCTCACACTCCGGAATACTTTTGCGGGTGAAGGAGGGCAGGCCGTAGGGTGAGGGAGGTTGATTTAAAATGAACACCTCTCAACAAGAGAGAAGAAAAATGTGACAATATTTAAAAATTCACCCCCAAATATGCATTTCATTTTATATGTAGTACAATAAAATATGACTGCCTCAAAATATTTCTGTATTCTACAGTCTTCTTTCCTCACTTTTATGCTTCTCTAAGTTGCCGTTTGTCTTTGCTGCATAATCCAGCATTTTTGAACGGGATGAAAAGGACATACGAGTTTGTTCTTGGATGAAGTAACTTTAGAGATGTTGAAGTACACTCTGGAGGATACTGGAATGTGTGACATTGAGGTGTAGATTGACCACGTTGTGACACGCACATTTGTCATTAGTTACGAGACGATGAGGGATAGGTGATATTTGAATTCCAAATTAGTTAGCCGTCCCCGTGACGGAGTGGTTAGCAGATCGCGCTACGACGCGAGGGGTCCCGGGTTCGAATCATGGCCTGGGCATGGATGTTTGTGAATGTCAATTCATCGATTTCATCATATCATCATCATTCATTCCCATCTTCGCAAATTAGCCATAAGTGGCACAAGAGGGGAAGTAAAATAAAGCAAATCAATCAAACCAATTGAGTTATTTCCATTATTTTTATCTAATTAATAATAAATCATAACACTTTCAAACATCAAATAAATTTAATGAAGAAACCCCGGTTTCAAAACGTAATTTATCTCAATGTGTCACATTCTACTAGCAAGGTTTTTAGTAAAATATGAGAGAAAATTAATCCTTTGGTACGGAACCGTCTTACTCCTGGGGGATAAGATGTAATTTAGCGTTGCTTTTCGTCCACTTTTGGCTAATCCCGACGATGAGAATGAGTGATCGTCAGATGAAATTGATGAAGGGACACTCACAAATAACACCCATGCCGGGATTCGAGCGAGGGAACTTCGGTGATGAGTCTGAAAGTCGGTCACCAGGCAAGATGTACATTTTCAAATTTATTTTTTTACATACATTCAATAACTTTCAACAGGTCATCAGTGATACACAGCTTATTCCGCATCTGTAGACAAATGGAATGTTTTTACACCTTGTAGGCTATGTGGATTATTTTTTTTCCATAAGTTTGCAACACTGTTAGGGTACACGTGCTTTTGTTTACAGAAGGTCTCAAGTTCTATGATGGACATTTCCACTTTTACATGAAAAACGTTTTAAATCCATTCATTTTACAGATAATGACACAAACATGAGATGTGCAAATATCTCGGCAATATTTGTTTCGGTTTTCGAGAAACACGCCTTCAAACACCGCTGAAATTCACCTACTACGTCACGGATTTGAAAACGTCCTCTCCACAGACAGGAGGTCCTCTGACGTCATCATTTAGAAATGCTTGCAGGCGGGGCTTCTGCTCGTCCCGTCAACTTAGCATGAGCCGCGGAAGCGACAGCAAATTCACTTGTTACCGTGTAAAACAAGTATCTTACAACTTCCAGTGCAAAAATCTGTGCTCCATTTCTTGGAGATGAATTATACCCTAGCAGTATACTATATTTACTATAATTTAGCCACTCTGTAGAGGGTTTTCCCATTAGGGTGACAAAGCAAAGAATGTAACCGTCAATGGCTGCACACGTGAATAGCCTATTCATTGCGAATACATAGGTTAGTTCTGACTGGCAAGAACTTAATGTTATAGGAATGCCTTTTCTGGAATTACAATTATTTTCGTCATAATATTTTCTTCACGAATTTTAAGATAATACTTTTAGAACACACTGGTTTACACGCCAATTTCTGCAATATAAGAGGTGATACGGTATAAGAAGGTATGGTGAGTTTTTAAATTTCCTGCAGTAAATAACAGTTTTCTTCAATTAATATATATATTGCAAATTTTTGTATTTAGCTTACTTTTACGTCGCTTTTCCGTTCACTTTCTTTAACCGCAACGATGAGAACGCATGGTTAATTTATTATGTATCATCTCTAACATCACATTTCTTCCCACTTTTGGCTAATCGCTACAATGAAGATGAATAACTACAAGCAGTATTCGAAGTTGGGATGCAGGAGGACACCCCCCCCCCACACACACACACACTCTAATACCAACTGCACAATCTAGGTATCACCCAACCTGCCACTATAAGAGACGAACTTTTTCTTCTGTCCCATCTCATTTCGAAATCATTCACTTGTCCCATCTCCTTTTATGAGACGAGACGGAACATGCCTCGTCTCGTGAGCAACACTAACATTAACAATAGGAGCATCCCCCTAGCTGTCCCCAAATCCTCGAGCGGCATCCTCCCATGTAACAATTTCCAGTTCAAAGAAATGTCACTCACAAGGAAACAGTCATGCCCAGGTCGAGAGTCAAACCTGGAACATGCGACTTCCTCAGATAAATCATGAATTTTGTGTATAATAATTACAACGCCAGTTCATACCTGGTAATTCTGAATCTGCAGTTTGGTTTGCATATATAAGCAGGATAATGTTCAGTTTTCGAGGGCTGTACCTTCGAAACGAGGAGTCATATATATTGTAGCGTGACGTCGGGTAAGGTACGGGATCGAGTCACGCCGGACGTAGCTCAGATAATTACAATAGGGCTTAAGTTTGACTTGGCTAACCACCTCTACCCTTAAGGAGGCTGATGAAGGATTGTTGGGAGCCTGTGTTGTTGAACGCTACTCACCCCTTGCTGTTGGTCTGGCCCTCGGCTTCTAGCGTCGGCGATGGTGACAGGTGTCCGCTGGAGAGATCGAAGATGACGACAAGAGACGGCAGGCAATTCGGCGACTTGTTTTATTCTTGCAGATTCTTCGGTTGGCTTAATCCGGACTGCTATGGACTTCTCGCTTGTTGCCGCCTCGTAGTGTCGTGATCTCTCAGCAGGCCGTCGTCCTCTTCTCGTCGATCAGTTTGGTGGTGATATTGGAGCGAAGTGAGAGATCGATTTACTGTCTCCAGCGGTTTTATACATTGGATTTGAGTCATAGGTTGTTGGACTTTGCACCTCCACTGTTCACCTGGGGTATCCCTGGATGCAGATGGAAATTTACAGTGGAGGTGCACTCACCGCCGGCGAGGGCCGTTGCCTTGCTGACTGTGCAGAGCCGAGTGGAAAATTCTAGTTGCTCGGCTCTGCATCCGGTGGAATGTGGGGTGAATGAGCGTTCAACTTGCGAGATTCTGAGCGATGTTTGAGGCAAATTAATGTTTCGACTTTTATGCTCCCAATTCCTTCATCATTCCCCTGGCCAAGATGTATCCACTGTGAGTGGTTACGAAGCAGAGTAGAGATGGTTATGGAGAGTATATTTGAAATAATAATTGAAGGTACATTGAGTAAAGAAAAATAAAAACCGTGTATATAATAATGTGTAAAATTAAAATAAAAAAAAAAGTTGGAGCTGTCGGTATAGCTGGTACTGCACGGGTCTGGCTGCATGTTTAGCTGGAATGCTGACTACTGGTGGTATGCTGAGCTGCAGGCTGCCTGTGGTCTGCTGGCTACATGTTTATGTGCTTGGTGCAGGATGGCGGCATGGTGTCTGGCTGGCTGCATGATGTCTGCATGGTGTGCTGCAATAAGCCATCTGCTGGCTGGCCGGCTGCATGATGTCTGCTGCAATAGGAAGGCTCCTGGCTGGCTGGCTGCATGATGTCTGCATCATGATGTCTGCTGCAATAGGAAGGCTCCCGGCTGGCTGGCTGCATGATGTCTGCATCATGATGTCTGCAATATAATATGTGCTGGCTGGCTGGCTGTATGATGTCTGCTGCAATGGGAAGGCTCCTGGCTGGCTGGCTGCATGATGTCTGGCTGGCTGCAATAGGATGCCTGCTGGCTGGCTGGCTGCATGATGAGCCGCATGAAGACTGCATGATGTCTGCAATAAGATGTAGGCTGGTTGGCTGGCTGCATGGTGTGCTGCAATAGGAGGTCTCCTGGCTGGCTGGCTGCATGATGTCTGCAATAGATGGCCGCTGGTTGGTTGGCTGCTTGTACAGCTGCTCCAGGATGACTGCTGCGCCATGATGATTCCTCGCTGACCGACTGCTGGGTGACTGGCTGCATGCGGAACTGCCGAAGAGATGCTTGAGAACGCCGTGAGTGTAGTATGGCCAGATGGTGATGTTGTGCAAGGGGGAGCCGACAAGCGTAGGGAAGGGGAAGTTATAATAAAAGGTGTTCGCCTAAGTGCGGAAGAGTAAAGGTTGGAGGCGAAGGTGACATAAGTGAAATGACAGGGGTGGGTAGACAGTAGCCATCATCGAAGGTGATACGTGTGGGAAGAGGAGGAGCTAAGCGAGTGGGAGTTGTAAGTTGACGAAGAGTGGGAGGGGGTGGTGGGGAATGTGCGGGACGTTGAGATATAGTAGCTAAGGAAATAGGAGGACTAATAATAGGGACGGAACATGTCTTAGGAGGAGATGGGGTTCGCCGGTGACAACATGAACAGCAAGAAGTGTGACGTTTTAGACGTAAGTACATGTAAGTAATGCAAATACAAAGAAGCAGGAGAGCTATGAAAATTAAGAAGAGATAGGAGGTTGTATGTGCAGGAGATTTTACAAGGTCATGAGGGGTAAGTGCACGAGCCTTAGAAGTAAAACATAAGAAAAGGGGAATGTGGAGAAGTTTAAATTGGTATATGACACCTAGAGTGAGACATGTGAGCCAGACAAAAATTATAATGATAGGAAAATCCGCATGTCTGTAAAGTGGAGTTATAGGAGGGATGTCAAGAACTTTATATTGGGAGAGGTTAAGGTGAGGGATATGAAATGTCCATTGTTTATGATAAAGAGCCGTTGCATTCACAAGGGGGGAAATTTTATAATGGGTGTCGAGTAGAAAATTGGGATTGTTGGTCCAGGCAGCAGGAAGGATATGAATTGTTCGGTGGATTGTTGAATGATCGAAACCACAAGGAAAGATAGCATGAATTTTGATATCGGGGGTGATAAGTACATCTGTACGGCAAGCCACGTGTAACAATACTGCACCGGGTTCGTGAAAAGTGGTAAGATTATAATGTAAAGTGGAGCCATTAGCGTAAAAAAAGGTGATGGTAGGAGGAGGATTAATTATTGCATAAACATTTAAATCTAATTTGACCACATCAGTGAGGTGGGATTCGTGACATGCGTAGGTACACCCATTCATCGTATCAGCCACGGTTGTTGCTTGAATCAATTTGGAAAAACAGAAATTGAGCCCATTGTGTCTTCCTGTGTGAGAAGGCAGAAGGCACAATTTCTGTGTATGGACCTGACAATTTTCAAGGTCTGTACCACTAATAGTGACAACATTATGAGAATCATCAATGGCGATATACGATGGATTATGTGACACTACACATGTTAAATTTTGATATGAAAAGGGGACAGGGATTGCTAAATAAAGTGTATATTTCTTCTGAGTGGAAGTGATTGGCACTTTCAACTCAATATTGACAGCATCAGCAGAAATTCTGCATTGGGACAGTGGTATCTGATAATACATGTCAATAAGTGTGAGAGGAATCGCTATATCAAATCCAGTAGGAAGAATATTTTTTTGAATCTTTTTCAAGTCTCGGTGCAGTGTTGTTTTAGATACAACATGTTCAGAGAGAAAATGATGTTTACAATTGCTAATGGTATTCTCATATTCAAAAAGGGTGAAAAATTGGCTAAGCTGCAAGGTTAGGGTCATAAATTCGATGAGATATGCCTGTGCTTGATGTGCATCTTTGATTGTTAAATTTTTGAGTTTATTAATCAATGCTTCCTGATTTCGAGCCAAACTATCAGAGTGGTTAGCATATTCAGTAAAAACATCCTCAATCTGATGTTGGAAAGAGTGAATTTCACCAGTTAAATTTTGATAGAAAATATGATTAGCTTGCAGTTGTAATTTAATGTGAGATATCGTTTGTTTTACTTCATGAGCATTTTGGAATAGGGGTTCTAGTTGCTTAGTAGTGGCAAAATCACAACAATAGTTAGCAATGCTACTGATAAAGCCAAGGAGTGCACGCTTTTGTCTAACTACGGAAGTGTTGGGGGTGGGTCGTGTGAAGAGGGAAAGGTGTGAAAAAAGGTGTGAATGAAAATTTTGGAGTTGGACCGCAAGTTTACATTGGTTGGAATCTTCTTCACCTTTATTGCACATGGCATTATGTAGTGTTGATGGGAAGTGTTGGGGTTTAGGCATTTGTAATTTCACATTGTAGTAGATGGGGATGGTATAATGATAAGGGATGGTTCCTGGTAGTTCTTTCAGATAAATTCCCGAGATGATTTTCACATGTTCAGTCGCCGTGGTGACCGAAAAAATGAGGGAAAAAAAGGAAAGTAGTAACATTACTGCCATTGTCGGTAGTGAACCCTGAAAGGGACAAAGATACAATTTTAAAACGGAGTTTGCATAAAAAAATATCATGTATTAAGCATGAGATTTGTGATGGAAAAAAAAATTGTTTTCCGAGTAAGCTACTCAAATAAAAAGGTAAAAGATCACTAATGAAAAATTATAAAAGAGAAGGATTAACAAATTGTAATGCAAGAGATTCTCGAGACTGAATAGTTTATAATATAAACTTCTGCATTTTTATTTGTTTGTATTTTATTACCATTTGTTTATGTTTTGCGCTCCGCGATGTATTTGCTCGAGCCGAGGCGATTACTAAATCGTCAGCTGTGCGAGATTCGTCTACGGGTAGGTCGCGCATGCGCATATACTTGTGCGAGTTTTTTTTTTTTTTACAATCTGCTTGCTGCAGACAGAAAAAATCGCGTTGTTGCTAGCGAGTGGAAAATTCACGTACTCAACCAGTAGTCAGTTGAGAGACTACGTTCCTGATTGGCCGTTTTTACTTTCTACTTCTTTATTATTATTACTTTGTGGAATATTAAAAGTTTGTTTTAGTCTTCGAACTTGCTTTTAAAGTTAATTCCCGACTCTTTTATGTGTACAGTGTTTAGGAGGGAGGGAACAGGAAGAAGAGGGTACTACGTGAATCAAAATGGCGGAACTTCCGTTTTTACATGTGCTCGTTCTTGTGTGCGGCTTGGTGAAAAAATCACGTTGCGAAAACAAAAATTGCGAAAATACAAGTATTATATTGACATGTGGGTGCGAAAAGATTATTTATAAGGTGTGAATGGACTGTGCAACGGTGAAAAATGGAAAAATTTAATATTTAAGTGACAGACTCGTCCGAGTCAAGGTGCCTTGGTTTCAAACGGTGAATCGTGATAGCATCGGTTTTCAGTTTGCCACGACCATCGGTGTATTCCACCAAATAGGAATTGGCGTCGTTTTGTGAAATTATTTTCCCGTGAAATTTGTAGGAGGAGGAAAATGCCTTGGGTACGTGGGGATGAGGGGTAGTGTCCAAAATATACACTAATTGTCCAGGGGAGTAGGTTGTTTGTTGTGTCTTTTTGTCGGCACATTGTTTTTGCTGCTCAAATCGCTTTGCTAAATGTTTGTGTGCTAGTTCTCGAGCGGCTTGGAGTTGTTCTATTCTCTGTTCATTAGAGTGGATAGTGGTGTTGGGATTAGTAGGGAGAACAGCATCTGCAATTAACCTAGGGTGTTGTCCAAATAGCAAAAAATAGGGGGAGTTGTTCATGCCAAGATGTGTACTTACATTGTGGGCATGGGTCGCGCTAGCCAAAAGTTCATGCCATTTACCTTGTTTTTGTACCACATAAGTTTTCATGATGGATTTCAAGTAGTGAAAAGATGATTCGACTACACCATTTCTGAAGTGGGCAGCAGTATCAACAAATTTTAATGTGACACCAGTAATTTTGGATAATTCCTGTATTAATTTGCTACAGTTCGGGGAGCTCCTGTCAAGCATAATCGTCTCTGGAAGACCAAAAATGAGAAAAACATGCGAGACAAGGGCGTTAGCTATTGAGTTGGCATCATGGTTGGGGAGGGTTGTAGTTATGGCAAATCTGGTACAATTGTCAACAACGGATAGAAAATATTTGTGTCCTGTGTCAGAGGTTGAAGTCAGTGGTCCACACACGTCAATATGTATTTGGCTAAAGGGATGACTAGCGGGTGGGCTCGTTTGCAGTGTATGTTGTACGGCTCCGTGAGCTCTTTTTGCTACTTGACATTCATTGCATTTGCGTACTGCAGCGTACACATATTTCTTTAGATTAGGCCAATAGTAGCGTAAAGAGAGATGGGAGTATGTTTTAGCAGCACCTTGATGTGCGGCCATCATTTTGTTACAGTGAATTAATTGAAACACTTCTTTTCTTAGTTTTTGGGGAATACATAACTGTCTTCTATAGCCTGGTGAAAATTTAGTGTTCCTATAAAGGATTCCATTGTCAAGAACAAATGAGTAGGCTGTTTTCTCTAATTTGTGATCAGCATCTGGGTGGTTTTCATGAATTTTGATTAATGCTTGTAAGTATGGGTCCTCTCTTTGTGCTGTACCTATGTCAAAGTCATCGGATTGTAACATGAAGACTTGATTTAGTATGTCCTCCTCGTCTGTGTCAAGTGAAGTGTCTTGTGCTGTGTCGTTAGGCAAGGAAGGGGCTGGGTCTACAGGATTCCTCGATAATGCATCAGCAATACCATTCTGTGATGATGGGATATGGTGGATTTGGAAGTCGAACTCTTGGAAGAAGAGTGATCTTCGAGCAAGGACCCCGGACAACTGTTTTGTTGTTCTAAGGTAAGACAATGCATGGTTATCTGTGAAAACTATAAAGGGTGTGTTGATTAAGAAGAATTTGAATGATTTTAGGACATAAAAGGCTGCTGCAATTTCAAGAGAAAAGACATCCGCTTTTTTCTCAGTGTCTGTAAGGTGTCTGCTGCAGAAAGCTATCGGATGCAGTATTCCATCAGTATCTTTCTGCATAAGACAACCGCCCATACCCTGGTATGACGCGTCGATGTATACGCATGAAGTCTGCTTTGGGTCATAAGGTCTAAGAATGGGTGCGGAAATAATTTTGTCTTTTAATGCCTCAAAGCTTTTCTGATGCTCTTCATGCCAATGAAAGTTTACTTTCTTTTTGAGTAATTTGAACAAACATTCTGCGGGTTCCGCAAACCCTTGTACATAGCGTCTGATGAAATTGCATATGCCTAGGAAGGATTTCAAATTCTTCTTAGATTTAGGTGGAGGGAATTCTTTGATTGCACTCAGGATGTGATCAGAAATTTTAAATCCCTTTTGCGACACAAGATGGCCTAAGACTGGAATTTCCTCAAAGCAAAATTTACATTTATTTGGCCCTAGTTTCAAATTGGCTGCACGTAATTTAGCAAAGACTTTATGTAAAACTTGTAGCATTGCGTCAACTGAGTTTGTGTAGCAAATTATGTCATCCGTATATGCAGATATCTCGGAACTATCTATGCCAGATAGAGCCATAGACATTACATTGTTCATGACCTGACTACTTGTCTTCAATCCCATTGGCAGTACTTCATACTCGTAATTTCCACAATTACTAATTGCAAATGAGGTCATTTTCTTTGACCTTTCTGTTAATTTTACCTGAAAAAATGCCGATTTAAGGTCAAGGGTTGTGTAATATTTCTTGCCTGCCATGTCTGCTAAAATGTTGTCAATGTTAGGTGTTGGGAGAGAAGAGGGCTGAATAATTTTATTCAGTGCCCGAAGGTCAGACACCACGCAGAACGAATTGTCTCGCTTGCGCACTAAGAGAACTGGGTGTCGGAATGGACTACCTTCTGACCTGCGAATGATGCCATCTTGTAAGAGCTTGTTAAGCTCAATTTTCATTTGTTCTCTAAGATTCAAAGGGATGGGGTATTGTCTCATATAAGGAGGGTGATTGTTGCCAATGTCAATGTCGTACTCATAAATTGGGGTTGTGGTGAGTTTATCGCCTTTCCAAGCTAAAACATCAGCATAATCAAATACTAACTGTATGATTTTCTGTTTGTCTGCCTCTGATAAGTCAGGGTTAATACTGATGCAAGATGGGTCAAATTTTTTCTGACTTTCCTTCAGTCTTGTGTTGTCTGTATTGTCTTCTGTGCATGCGTATGTCGTGGTAGTCATATCAGTGTTGGATGTGTCTGTCATGTCTACTAGAATGTCACATGGGGTTGCTTGGCCAAGTGGGGTGTTGGATTTGAGTGTGACTGGTTTCTCTGAGGGGTTATGAATTAGTAACAGAGGGGAAGAAGTGTTAAGGAGAGCATGGGGTATGAGGATATTGTATGTAAGGAGTGTTTCCTGAGAGGGTGTGAGTAGGATATTGTGGGGGAGGGGGGGAGTGATGGAAACTGGAACATATGTTCGGGTTCTAGGTTTTAGGGTTACATTTTCTGGGATTGTTACTAAACTGTGTTGGTTGCTAGTAGGGTGTAGTTTAGAAAAAATTACATCAGGGATGGTGTAGGTGTGTGATTTTGTGGGAAGGTTATAGTTTGGAATATGGCCTAAGCGTCTAAGAGTTAACAGGTTAGTACTAAGTGAAATGTCACAATTTTGTGTCTTCAAAAAGTCATTGCCAAGGAGAGGAGGTAATTCTTTGGATTGCACAACTCTAAAAGGGTGGGAGTACCTATATCTTCCTATGTGAAGGGGGAGTATTACAATTTCTGAGATAGGAAGTCTGTTACCAGTGACGCCTTTAATAATGCTGTGCATTTGAATTTTCTTTGCATTAGGTGGAATTAAATGCTGAGGACAAATACTAATCTGGCTTGCGTTGTCAATCATAATTTCTAGGGGGTTATTATTTACATGAGCTTGAATGAAGAATAGGTTGTTTTTTTCAAGGATAGGAACTGTGTCAAATTTTGTCTTGCGTGTGGATCCGTCCCATCGATTCACACGGTTTTTCAGTTTAAATCGCCCTTGTTTTCATTGTTTGGATTATAAAAACAGTCCCTGGTAGAGTGATTTGAACGGAAACAAATCTGGCATTGCGAAAACTGTGAATTTTGTCGCCCCCCGTCTGAATTATTATTTCCACCTCGAGATCTGAAATTACGTCGCATGCCGCGAGTAGAACCTCTGCGATTGCCATTCCCCTGGCCGTAAAAAGTCGGCCGGGTCTGAAATTGATTACTGTTATTTGATTGTATTTGATCTGCCAGGTTCTGGACAGTGTGACACAACGCTTCAACTTTATTTTCTAATGTTAAGGTTTGCAATTGGTTCGTGACTGAATCTAGTTGGTTCGCTGTTGAACCGCCAGATGGCAGAATTGCGTTGCAAGACTGGGAAACGGCCGCGCTGGGAGAACTAGCAGACTGCGTGTTTGGAGTTTGACTTGAGGGGAGGGAAGGAGGGACTGTGGGCGTGGTTTGGACCTGCCAGGAGTTGGTCGGAAGAGCTGCTGGTGCTTGATAAGGTTGCTGCGGAAGAAAGTTGTATGGAGCTTGAGAGATCTGCGGGAGGGGGTAGGGGGGGAATACGTCACAAATGACGAAGCAGGCTGAGGTGTGGGGAAAGGATGGGTGTTGCTGACCTGAGGTTGCGTACAGCTGGGAAACTGAGTGGAGGCTGTTGCGTAAATGGAATGCATGTACTTGGCGGCATCTATCAGTTTCATCGCTTCACTTTGTTCCTCATTGCGTCTAGCTTGAATCAGCATGTCTTGCCTTTCTTGATTCTGCAGATGTGCAATAAGAGAAGTTGTGTCGGTGAACTCTTTGTCTCCTATCGCAGCGATGTGTTTAGATCGAAGTCCCGACACAACATAAGAAAGGATTTGAGGGTTCGTCGCTTGCGGGAAGAATTGAAGGACGAGATTTTTCTTGCGAATTACATAATCATGAATGGGCTGGTTAATTTCCTGCTTTGTCTCTAATAAAATTTGGATGGGCATGCTGACTAAGTGACTGCCTTTAAATAATGAAATTAATTCTTTTTTGATTTGTGGAAAAGTGAGGGTGTTGAAGTTTGGCTGCTTCTTGAGATCGTTCAAAAATGTGAGCGCTATGTCTGCGAGGAACAATGGCAACATTTCGCGTTTTTTATTTTCCTCCCACGCCAAAGCGCCCGCAATACTATCGAACTTTTCAAAAAACTGCTCAACTTCTTGAGGGTTTTTTCCTGTGAAGGGGGCGGGGTATAAGCCATGGGGTATATTTACGGACATTCTTGACGGGGATGGATTGATGGTGGTAGGGGTGTTAGTTCTAGGTGTACTGGTTTGGGGTTCTGGGTGTTTCTTTTTTCGTTTGGGAGTTTCTAGACCACCTAGAAACTGTGGATAATCGGGATGTTGAGCCTTGGATCTGGTTATTCGGGGGGAAGGAGCGGGCGAATTAATAGCGGAGGCTAAGGAGAGAATCTGGTCAAGAGAACGGTCTAGCTCTTCGTGAAGAATAATTTGGGATTCGTTCATGCGAATTTAGGGAGGGGGAATTTTTTTTATGCACTTATTCACAAGGAATGAAAGATAGTGAGCGGAAGAGAAAATTTACGAGTGGGGAGTTTATAATACTAAGTGTATTATCGAAAAAGAAGAATTTCTAGGGTTGCTGCTGTGCGCGGTGGGGATTTTAGATTATGGGGTTTTGAGTGACGTAAAAAAAAATTAAAATTTTATGGAAATCCACGGAGTGGAGCCAGCTATCTCCACCATGTAGCGTGACGTCGGGTAAGGTACGGGATCGAGTCACGCCGGGACGTAGCTCAGATAATTACAATAGGGCTTAAGTTTGACTTGGCTAACCACCTCTACCCTTAAGGAGGCTGATGAAGGATTGTTGGGAGCCTGTGTTGTTGAACGCTACTCACCCCTTGCTGTTGGTCTGGCCCTCGGCTTCTAGCGTCGGCGATGGTGACAGGTGTCCGCTGGAGAGATCGAAGATGACGACAAGAGACGGCAGGCAATTCGGCGACTTGTTTTATTCTTGCAGATTCTTCGGTTGGCTTAATCCGGACTGCTATGGACTTCTCGCTTGTTGCCGCCTCGTAGTGTCGTGATCTCTCAGCAGGCCGTCGTCCTCTTCTCGTCGATCAGTTTGGTGGTGATATTGGAGCGAAGTGAGAGATCGATTTACTGTCTCCAGCGGTTTTATACATTGGATTTGAGTCATAGGTTGTTGGACTTTGCACCTCCACTGTGCACCTGGGGTATCCCTGGATGCAGATGGAAATTTACAGTGGAGGTGCACTCACCGCCGGCGAGGGCCGTTGCCTTGCTGACTGTGCAGAGCCGAGTGGAAAATTCTAGTTGCTCGGCTCTGCATCCGGTGGAATGTGGGGTGAATGAGCGTTCAACTTGCGAGATTCTGAGCGATGTTTGAGGCAAATTAATGTTTCGACTTTTATGCTCCCAATTCCTTCATCAATATATATATATATATATATATATATATATATATATATATATATATATATATATATATACACATACATACATACATATATATATATATATATATATATATATATTAAGAAAGGTTTTCTTTTGTATTTATAATGATAAGCCTTTGCAATTCTAAATTTTTCGAGACTTGAGACGAGAACAAGAATTGCCCTCCCAAACCGAGACGGATGTTTATAAATTGAGACGAGACTGTCAATGAGACATTTACAAATAAACACGAGACAGACATTATTTACAACTCTCAACGAGAACGAGACCAAAGCTGCCATGTCTCGTCTCGATAGAATCCTTAGTGGTGAAGTTGTGAACCAACCAATTAATGCGTTCGGGGTAACGAGATGAGGCGGTTTTTTTCGCAGTACAAAATTGAAAATAATTATATTTTACCATTTCAGTATGGGATATTGTTATACACATGGGCGTATATATAGTTCAGGGGGGTCAGGAATGGATCAACTTTTGGTATGATTAGGTTTGCTTTATTTCGTAAGTGAAAATCTAGGACACTGCTGGCCGGAATCTTGTTGGGGAGCAGTGGGGGAGGGGGGTCTCAATGCAGTTTCTTATCGCAGAAATTCCGAAACTATCAGGAAATTGCAGATATTGGTCTGCAGTCCCATCTGGTGTGTGGAATTACGAAATTTCCTTCCCATCCGTATCCCGTCCTATACGTCTCTAATTTAAGAGAATGAAATAAGTCCGGAATTTTTTTATGAACAAGCGGATAGAACAAGGGAACTGGTAATTTTAGTGAACCAAAAAGAGGAGGGTTTGACCCGTTGAATCCCCCTTAAATACGTCCATGGTTATACACATTATTTCCTTGTAATAATTATACATAAACTAAGTATAGATATGTACTGTGCAACTAATGTAATCTTCTGTGTATTTTCTCTTATCTGCACAAAAATATTTGATCATAATTTGCGCAACAGAAATGGAACACAAACTGAAATTGCTTTATGGAAAAGAAAGTAAAATAGGCTTTATAAATAAAGTGAATTATGTGAAAATTCCTATTTTGCGCTACATAGGTTACAGTAAATATCGATAAATATAAGTTTAAAAATTTTTTTTTGAGTGTCTGGTCAGCAACCAATTTTATAAGCAATATTTTTCGCATGGCCTGAGAACGCACATGCAGCTGAACCCTTTCATTTATCTTGCACGTGAGCAGCACGGATATTTCATAGAAGAATGATCATTACAAAGCTAACCTTTCATTTCTCCTATCGCTTCTTTTTCCATTATTTAAATCGCTACAGATTTGTAAAACTGCTGCACGTGTTCGCTCACCGTGGGCTACCCATCCCTGGACGCTCGAAGCAGACGATAAACGAGCTCTGTCTAAGTCGTGACGTATTAACATGGCGGCGGCGTGTTTTCAGCGCAACGCTAGCCTCGCAACTTTGGAAGTCTCGTTTCTGCCTTAAACTGGACGCAGAGAAACGCGAGAACTTGCAGGGGTCATTTTTCCAGTGTGTAGTTTTTAAAATTGTTGTAAAGAAAATTGAGTGGAAATGTCCATTCTCACTTTACGTTATTCAAGGCGCTGTAACTGTACTAACTTTCTTCGACTAGATTCTGTGGAACAGCCAATCAGAGCAAAGTTTGGCCATGTGAAGATAATCTGTGAGTTCGCAAAGTAGCGTTTTTTGTCTGTGGTTTCCGAGTGCATACAGCACGAAAGGCATGTTTACAATTGAAAATGCTAAAATATTCTTCCATACGTGTATAGTAAACGATGCAAATATGTATTTTATCAGCGCCGTTCTTCTCTACCTAAAACCATTTAATACGAAGCGATATATCTCTCGGTTGAATAGTTATCGTATTTTAAAAGTGTGAAGTGATACGTTGTTTACATCTCGTGCGGCCGCCATTATGGGAACAAAAGACTATCGACAAGTACGGTGTAACAAGTACCGTGTGAGGCGAAAACTAGCAAATGGGTAGCCAGTCCAGCGTCAACTAAAAGTCGTTTCCACGTTCAGAAGAGATACGGGGTTTATGGAGAAACCGCACAGTGTTGCCAATACAGCGCTAGCTCATGTCGCCGGGAAATGATGAGCTTCCTTCACAATGAAGGTGTTACATATTTCACTTCCCTGCTGGTTTTATATTGAAGCCCACCTTGTCTTTTTCGCGGTGAAGTGACTGGTCATTTGTCACTTTCCTTTCTTAATCTAAAGAAGGTTCTTTTACTGACACCAGTCGCTTTGCAAAGTTCACTAACAATAAACCATTGGCTACGTAGGCAAGTAGGCGAACACACGTATGACTGCTGTTCTCTCTCCTTTTTTCTACGATCCATTGCGATCACTACACGCGCGAGTGTAATGCACGAAATAAAGATACGTTGTCTATAACAATGACACCTCAGCGCTCAAACAACTAAAAACACTTTTTCGAGAGAAGAAAAAAGTCGAAACGGACCAAAGCAGATCTCTCACTCAAGTAAGGTGAACCTGGCACATGGGTTAGATTCAAGTTGCAACCCAAACAAACAAATTAGTTATGGCCCACTTGAACTGATAAGACGTCAATGACTCAAGCAAGGCATATCATATTTCTATCTTGAAGCCCCATATTTTGTCACGTGTTGGAAAGCCTTTCAAGGGTTAAAATGGTGTCTATGAATTTATGTGTACGTTGGAAACTGAAAGGTGATCTTCATTTCAGTATTAATGTCGACAGTAATGTAAACAAAAACAACTTGTATTTGCGATAGCACTAATGTTGCTCACAACAGCAGCATTGGAAATAATTGTAAATTATTAAATTTAAGTAATTGCAATTCTATTATAACAAACTGCATGAAGTTAAAATTTTTACTGAATGGAAATAAAATAACAACTGAAAAACTTGGTGGTGATTAGCCGGAATGCTGCGGTGAGTCAGCTCAAGATGGCCAGACAACGTCTCCTTACTTCGCGCGCGGTTCGGGTTAGAAAGAAATTCCAAATGCATGGAAGTAATATTTCTGGGAACCTTTGAGTGGTTATAAAAAATAATTTCATTATTTTCTCCACAACTTTGTCGCTGGAAGTTTTTACTTGGAATTACAGAACAAAAAATTGCCAGCGACGACATTTTCTACTGCACGAATATAAAAAATCTGCGCATACTTTATTTGAATATTTTTTAATGCAAATATGCTTTAAAGTATTGATAGATTCTGAGCACCACCATCACCTATGACAATTAAAAAACAGTGTCAATTTTTTCATAATGAACGCTTTATTTTACGGCATGTTTCAACGTTAGGAATGAAAACAATGTAAAAATTTTGTTTTCACAGAAAATTTGAGTTTTTAATTTATCTAAAAATATGTAAGCAAGTTACCAGTTTTTGTGTTCACCATCGTAGTCTCTACAAAATTTCCTGAAAAGCAGGTACCGATTCTACGTAAGCTAAATTTGTAAATCGAGAAATTTCACAACAGCGCGCTCGTATTTTCCCATAAGAAAAGCATTGTCCATAAGAGCCCATTGTGTCTTCTGAACGTGAAAACGACTATAGAGCATTCCTACTTGATATCCAGTTCCATGTGATTCAGGCTTAAATGTATGCCTTTCTATGTAATACACCATTTAAAAACATGTTAGTAAAAAAAAGTGTGTTCAGCCAGTGCGAAGTACGACATTTAAGAATTTGTGTATGGTAATATTAATTACACGAATGCCGAACTTGTAACTACTAATTATATTCCTTTATTTAACACGAAAAATGTTGATAGTTATTTATATGTTCGTATTATTGCTTATACGTTGTCTTAAATTGTGTAGTTCAATGTTCAAAAGTCAGGTCTTAAACATCTTATTTACTTTCTAACCACAGTAGAGGATATTCACTTCTTCAAGCTATGTTCCAGTTTATAAGAATTATGATCTTGATTATATACATCACGTGAAAGAAATATAATGTACATCAGTAGAATTTTGCAACTTTGTTCACTTTTAATAACCTATTTCACAAATATTTTGTGGATATGTACTCAGTAATGGATGTTATATTTTCCCTTTGTCGATTATTTCTGTCAAAAACAGGAAGATCTTCATGATTATTGCAATGTAGTTAGCGAACTATATAAAAATGTGTACTTGTGTCACCAGCATTTACGGTAATTGGAAATGAAGAACGAAAATCTGCAGACAAGTTGCTAAAGTGACAATTTACTAGTACATAAAGAATAACGATTCGTTTCGTATACTTGCACATTCAGTCATTGTGATTTCATGTAACCTATTGCTTTGTTTAAATTTATGTTCTGTGTAAAAGTAGGAGAATGAGATTTTATATCAACCTGTTCTAAATATCACAAAGTACAAGGAATAAATATAATTATCAACTTATATGTCAGCGAATTTTAAATGGTACGATTTCAATACATGTCCAGTAGTTACAAGTAATTCGTTGTTGTTAAGGATGAATGAAAGACACGCTGATATTCCTAAAACTTACACCGTATCTTGAAAGACAACTTGTCTCTTGATTTTTACTATATCTAGCTTGTCTACCGAAAAGGGATATAATTTAGAGGAACTTAGGATAAGATATTCTTCTAACAATATTCTCCTGATAGAACATAAGTTTTTTTTATTGTGTTCTCCTTCTTTTTGCTTTGGACTTCCACTTCTTAATTAAAGTAATTTGCTTGCATTAATATTCTCATTTTTCGTGTGATCGTAAATCCCTTTTCATGGGCTTCAATTAATGTTAGATCATTTACGGTTAGTGTTCTTAACATCCACGTATTTCGAATAGGTTAGGCTAGTATGTTTGTTGCATTAGTATGTGTACGCTTTCTCTCTTTGCTTAATGTAATTTTTTTAATACGAAAAGTGAAAACTGATTTTAAAAAAAATAAAACCTACAACCAAACCAGTCAAGCTTGTGCAGCCAAATATTTACCGGATTTCTAGAACATTAAAAATGTATTCAAATTAGAAATTACACACGGGAATTGAGTTTCCAAAGTTGGAAAGTTTATTTAATACGAAATTCCAATTTTATAAGTTCTTTCCTCAACCTTCTGTATGTTAACTTTTACAAACAAAATTATCTGGCATGCATAACTTGAATCGTAAGTGTTTATTCCATAGCAATTCAATAGCAATTATATATTAACGATGATAATAATTATTACGATCTTCGAGTAAGTTTCAATTGTAGTATAAAATTTTATCCATTGGTAATTTGGAAAATAAATGTACATTATGCAAAATGGTAAAGATTGGATTTTACTTTTATTAATATTATTTACGTATTTTCTATAGCCACATAACATTTGAAATGTTCTTGGTGTGACAGCAACGTACTGAGAAAATAAGAAAGGACGATTCAGTCAGAAAAATAAATATTATACTCTTATAATACAGTTTGTTAAATGTTGTAAGTAGACTATACTTGACTAATCCTGTGACGTCACGGAAGCTGGTGTGAGGCCCGTATATAAATATCTCGGAGGCCCCGGGTGGTCCAGCAGGAAACTTTCCCAGAAACGGGAAATTTTGGAGGGAAAAGGGCGAAACATCTAAAATGTAGAAGAGATGGTGGAATTAGACGTCTTGCATTAAATAATACTTACCTTTTTCCTTTGGTGACGTATAAACACCTGAAATGTACTTTCTTTCAGTTCGAACTCAGTTGATCGTGATTAAGTTAAAAACTGTAACAACATTCAAGTAAAAATATTAATCAACAATAACGACTCAAATTATTTGAGTCAAATAAAGCAGATTTTGTCCAACGTGAAGAAAATAAATTATCTACATAGTCAGTGATTTATCCAGCTCTAAATAACACGGATATAGTTTTTTCACAACAGACCCCATTTAAATTTATTCACAATCATCTAATTTGGTAGCCAACCCCCGTGGCGGAGGGGTTAGCACATCGCGCTACGACACTAGGGGATCCCGGGTTCGAATCCATGGATCTTTGTGAGTGTCCATTCATCAATCATCACTCATCGTCATCTCCATCTTTGCAAATTAGCCTAAAGTGGCACAAAAAGCGAAGTAAAATAAAACAAATCAATCAACCAATCAGTGGCCGCGGTGGTTCAGTCGGTAACGCGTCTGACTACCATGCTAAAGGTCCCGGGTTCGATCCCCGGCCGGTTCAAATCCGGGAACTGTTCTAACGATGGAAGCGGCCCCGGCGCCCACCCAGCGTCGAATAACATGGGTACCTGGGGGAAACCCTGGGGGGTAAAGGCGGTCAGGGGCGTGATGCTGATCCCATCACCCCCACTCACGACCGGATCAAGAAAGTGTGGGGCGTTACCCCCACACCCCCTATACGCCTTCATGGCGTGGTGCTATGCACAGGGGAGCACTTTACCTTTACCTTTTTTACGAATCAATCAGTCTGATTTGGTGCTAAATTTGCTTTTACATCATTTACACCCTCCTAGATTAGAAGTTCTGGATAAATCCTGAAAGTAAGGATAATTTGTTTTCTATTTTATTCTTGTATTTCTTGGTTGTGGAAGACCAGGAATTTTCAAGTCGAAAGGGAATTTTTTTGCTACACGGGAGAGAAATTTTTCTCTGAACCAGGGCAGAATTTTGCAGAATTCTCATTGTCCCTGCTATTTAGACCAGACCACTTGGAATGGACAAAATACAACTTTCCTCCTACTTCCCTCTCCTTGGAGTGCCTTTTCAATGAACGGGAAAGTAAGGGAACAATGGGGGTTATTCTTGAGTAAACAAAAAATAATCGATCAGACAAATCGATTATTGATGACGGTGAAAGAACTTCCGGTTTGGCGAATTTTCCAATGTAAACAAGTGGAATACAGATAGTCACAGAACTTATTTTCTTATAAACGATCAGAAACAAAATGGATTACTTGAAATTTTTGAGTGATAGAGAAACATAGGTACCTACAAAAGATTGGCAATTTCCCGGATCTTTGGATCAGGGTTGGCATGTTTTAAACACACGGCTTTATTTATTTTACAAATGTTTTAAACGTTTAAAACAATGTGTTTTAAACATATTTTTTTAGAAGTGTTTAAAATACATTTTGGTACTTGATATTTTATAGTGTGTGTTAATTTTTTGTTTGGCAACCCTGTCTTTTCATTGAATATGTGTCAATTAATCCGTGCTTTACGGGTCTCACTTATCGCAGACTTGAGCAACCTTACGTTCTGACATCACGGAAGAAAGCTTTTTAATGTTGTGCGACAAAAAAGACCCGTGCTTTACTGTAGAAATCGAAACTTCTCAGTTCTTTGTTTCGTACCGTCCTCTAAGTTTGAGACTGGTGGAAGCTGGAAACTAATATCTGAATACACAATGGGTTTATTTTGATCATGACGTGAATCTGTTTTCTCTTGCGATACGATTCATTGGTTTGTTTAACTGAATGAAGCGCAGATGCTTACTTTTGGTAACATAATTTTGTACTTGGAAAGATAAATTGATCTATTATGACACTGGAGGTTGTTTTCTGCTATATAAACTGTTCAGGCAGCAGGAAATATTTCACCCTGATTTTTCCAGGACGAGAATAGAAATTCTATAACATTTAGTTTCTTGAAATTTAGATCAATATGAATCCTAACCTACTTCAGAAGTAGCGGAAAAAGGTGTCTATTACCCCCTACTTTTGTCCCTGCAGTAGAGGTGTGCGGGATCCCGAGAAGTCGGGACCGGTATCGGGAAATAAATTCCCGTCCCGATCCCGACTTCGGGAAATGACTTCCCAACCTTTCGGGATCCCAAGCAGTCGAGAGATACCGAATGGTCATTTTAAAAAGTCGTCAATTCTCGACGTTTTCTGCATTGTAAATGTTTGGAACTTATCGGAAATTGTTAGTTTTTGTACCAGAAGTGCAAAAACAAGCACTTAAGATGGAAATTACGTGTAGAATTCGAGATTTCAAGAGCTTTGGGAAATTTCGAACCTATCCCGTCCCGAAAATTACCCGACTTTGTGGGAAAATTGAGAATTTTCCCCGTCCCAAATGTTGGGATTTAAAGAATTTCCCGTCCCGATCCAAAAAATCCTGTCTCACATACCCCTACCCTGCAATATGGTAAACTTTATCTCCGAAGAGAAATAAACTGTCCTTGCCGCCACTGTACTCATAAAAATTAGTATTTTTTCTTTAACGACTTTAACTATAATTTACTGGGAAAGGGTTGACTTTTTTTTGTTTAAAACATGTTTCTTTTTAACTCATGTTTAAAACAAAAAAACAGTTTGTTTTGTTCTTTTTTAAAAAAAACACAAATTTTGCCAACCCTGCTTTGGATGCAGATATAAAGGACAACTAATATTTTCCAAGGCAATGATGATCTTCTACCATCCGTTTCGTATTTGAAAAGACTTCTCCAGGTTGAAATGAAGCTTACATTAATTATAAACATTGAAATACTTCGATCGCAACAGTAAAAGAAATAATAATAATTACTACGGTTAAAATTATTGTTATACACTAATAATATATACGTTATTAAATAAATTTTATTCGAATTATCTTATTATTGTTGTTGTTTATTATTATCATGCTATTCCATCCACAAGCCGAGTGAATATCCAGCACAACTATTTTCCATTAATACTTTTGCAATTCATAGTTAACTATACTGAAATGCACAGTTATTTTATTTTGTTATTAACTTTTTCACATGTAGTTCAAGAAAGGACTTTAGAAGATAAAAAAAGACACTTACAAAGTTTATATTGTGTGACCTCAGTTAAAATTATAATTTTTCGAATTCTGAAAACTGTGGAACCATTTATTATTTGAATTAAATGGTAGAATATATATATATATATATATATATATATATATATATATATATATATATATATATATATATCATGGTTCCTGTATTTTTCACTAATTTTTTCGATGTAATGCATATTTTACATTGATTACTGTGTTCGAATACTAACCAAGTGAACTTTATTTGTTATTAACAATAAAAATAACAAACTTCCTGCTTTTTTGCAACTTGAAATGAAGGATGTCAATTTCCAGATGGGGAGGAGGGGCGACTAACCTACCGACGCCCATGGAGAGAGCGCTTATCAACAACCAAAAGCCAAATGCGTTATAACATGATTATAAATAGTTCCAAACTTTAAATTTAATCAACAGATGTGCGTTAGACAATTATAATTTTCGAAACACTTAAAATATTTTTATTTGATTTGATGAAGTGCCGACTGCAGAGCCTACTCCCTCGTGTTTGTGTCCAATTTTTTCGCTTTACTGCCTAAATCCACTGATTTTTCCGTATCGGGTCTGTCTGACGAAAACGATGCATAGATACCTGAGAACAATTGTTTGCTCCCTATTTCAAGTTAAAACCAAAAGCCACACAAATATTGTCGCTTTTTTATTAGTGCATGTGTTGACGCAGTAGCTCCGCGCACAAACGGAATCGATTCCAGCTCGATTCGTTCACTTGCTGGTTTCGTTCCTTGGGAACGATTCGTTCCGGAACGACCCATCACTACAAAGTCATTAATCGGAGTCGCTCGCGAACCACGATAGGTGCTGGAAGTCTATCCTCATACCTCGTGAATAATGAGTACGATCTGTCGAATAAGTGGATCCGGACTTTCTTGTAAGTGTTACCATTTCTGAGTTGACTTTATAAGGACAGCT
The DNA here is from genome assembly GCF_977018435.1 of Lepisma saccharinum. NCBI lineage: Eukaryota > Metazoa > Arthropoda > Insecta > Zygentoma > Lepismatidae > Lepisma > Lepisma saccharinum. The sequence continues at coordinate 53,421,785 of NC_139251.1, forward strand.
ATACCATACCGCAGATTCGGAGAAATAGACAACGCCCCTCGAGGGCGAAAACTACTCTCCCACACCATCGCAGACTTTCTAAACAGTGTATTAATACCCCATCTAACATGACCGAATCAAACCATTTCACGGATTTAGAGCCCAATGCTCAGCTCGGTGATAACCTTGGTGCTTCTTTTTGCGATGATATCCATATTCCAGACTGTCATGATAAGGGCACTGGGAAAAGACTTTGCGACTCAAGTTCTGTTGAACGCGAGAGTGTAACTAACGTCAAATCCCGCAAAACTGCTGATATGATTGCGTCACAACATACTTACCCCACTGACCACCCAGGACCGTACGTGGTCCTCCTAGAAGGCACTCCACATGCCCAGCACATTAGCCATTTGAATGGAGGAAGTCTAGGAATTTTTTTTAGGAAAAACGACATCCCGGTGGAACTTGTCAAACAGTGCGGGAAAAACCGCGTACGTGTCACCTTTCCCTCAGGCAAGGATGCCAATCACTTTGTTGAGAATACAACCACTCTCGTGAAGCTTGCGGTTACTGCTCGCGTACCAATCTCACTTATTCAAAGGGAAGGGCTGATTTTTGGTGTAGCATTGGATATCACAGAAGACGACATCATCGACGGCTTGGACTCGGGTCCAATTCGGATACTGAATGTGAAACGACAAAAAAAGATGATCTGGAAGGACGATGGATCCTTCCATCTCGAAGATGCCCGAGTTATATGTGTCACCTTCAGCGGCACTAGACTCCCAGAATTTGTCATCTTGAATCGCGAAATCAAAGAGGTGAAACCCCGAATCCGCCCTGTTTTACAATGCAAAAATTGCCTGCGTTATAACCACACAGCAGCCCAATGCAGATCTCGAGCAATTTGTGGACATTGTGGGTCGGACCGGCACGAAGGACCATGTCTCACAGGTCCCAGCTGCATTAACTGCAAACAGGCCCACTCCGCCAATGATAAAACCTGTACCAAATGGCAAGAAGCAACTGACATCCAAAACCGTATGGCAATCGACAACATCTCATTTTTTGAGGCTAAGCACAGAATTCAAGGAACACACATTGCGCCATTAACTAAAGCAGAAGTGCTGCACTCATTACACGATCCCCGGGCATACCCGTTATTAAAAACCCCGACCCCTACCACTCCTGCGAAACCTGCCTTACCCATAAACGCGAGACGCCAGTCTTTCCGACAAGCTATCCTCGCCCCTCCAGCCCATGCGCCTGAACCCCTAACTAACATCATGCAATCAGAATATGACTCGCACCACAAACCACGGAACAAGAAACCGCATAATCCTATGTTCAAACAAACCAGCAACTATTCATCTAGTAGCTCAGCCACAGAGGAAGATATTTGTGCATCCTTGCCTGTGGGGAAACGGGCGTTTCCCAATGCCCCCCCACAATTGCCGATACATCATCGATTCACCCCAGTTCGGTTACCCACAAAACGTGTCCTCACAAACCTCAACCTCTGCACAAATAACAAGGGAGCAAACTCAAATTTACAACTCGATATTAGCAATAATTCCCAATCTGTGGGACGCAGTGCGGGACACAACAAATAAACACCGTCGAATTCAATTAATACATCAAATCCAAGCCTTAACATCCAACCTTCTGGCGATCCTAGAAGCCACACCTTGACAGAACCAGGTTTCCGATAGATACCGGAAATGGAAATAATCGTTCAATGGAACGTCAATAGTTTCTCTGCAAGAAAATTGGAACTGATAGACTTAATTGCCGAATATCAACCCCAAATTCTCTGTTTACAGGAAGTTAAAGGTACCAAACATGAAAAATATCGCCTTGCGCATTATAATTTATACGGTACCCCAACCACCAATAGGGGAACTGTAATATTTGTACATGAACAAATACAACATACAGAGGTACCGATTCCGAATGACATAAGACTAAAGTGAGAATCATAGAACTTAAGACCTTCTGTAAACAAAAGCACGTGTACCCTAACAGTGTTGCAAACTTATGAAAAAAAATAATCCACATAGCCTACAAGGTGTAAAAACATTCCATTTGTCTAAACATGCGGAATAAGCAGCGTATCACTGATGACGTGTTGAAAGTTATTGAATGTATGCAAAAAAAAAAAAAATGTACATCTTGCTTGGTGGCCGACTTTCAGACTCATCACCGAAGTTCCCTGGCTCGAATCCCGGCATGGGTGTTATTTGTGAGTGTCCCTTCATCAATTTCATCTGACGATCACTCATTCTCATCGTCGGGATTAGCCAAAAGTGGAAGAAAAGCAACGCTAAATTAAAAAAAAAAATCAAATACAAAATTTACATCTTATCCCCCAGGAGTAAGAAGGTTCCGTACCAAAGGATTAATTTTCTCTCATATTTTACTAAAAAAACCTTGCTAGAAGAATGTGACACATTGAGATAAATTACGTTTTGAAACCGGGGTTTCTTCATTAAATATATTTGATGTTTGAAAGTGTTATGACTTATTATTATAGATAATGAAAGTAAGCTAATACACATGATTTGATTGACTAAATTAATAATTATTAATTAGATAAAAATAATGGAAATAACTAATTTGGTTTGATTGATTTGCTTTATTTTACTTCCCCTCTTGTGAAACTTATGGCTAATTTGCGAAGATGGGGATGAATGATGATGATATGATGAAATCGATGAATGGACATTCACAAACATCCATGCCTAGGCCACGATTCGAACCCGGGACCCCTGGCGTCGTAGCGCGATGTGCTAACCACTACGTCACGGGGGCGGCTAACTAATTTGGAATTCAAATATCACCTATCCCTCATCGTCTCATAACTAATGATAAATGTGTGTGTCACAACGTGGTCGATCTACACCTCAATGTCACACATTCCAGTACCCTCCAGAGTGTACTTCATCATCTCTAAAGATACTTCATCCAAAAACACACTCGTATGTCCTTTTCATCCCGTTCCAAAATGCTGGATTATGCAGCAAAGACACCAAGGGAAACTAAAACGGCAACTTAGAGAGGCATAAAAGTGGCTGTAGAATACAGAAATATTATACGCTACATATAAAATAAAATGCATATTTGGGGGTGATTTTTTAAATATTGTCACATTTTTCTTCTCTTTTGTTGAGAGGTGTTCATTTTAAATCAACCTCCCTCACCCTACGGCCTGCCTTCCTTCACCCGCAAAAGTATTCCGGAGTGTGAGGATGTCACCATCCGGATAATGAACACCTCTGGATTATAATCCAGATGATGATCGACTCCTGCGTTCCACCCCTTCCCCCATCTCCGGAGGATTGTCATTGACAACGTGAAATCACACTGTCATGTGCCACATTCGACACACCACTTCCGTTTCTGTACTTGACTTAGTGAGAAGTATTGAGGTTGGCAACAGCCTAATAACGGATTTCAACAACATCATGTAGTCCGTTCTATGAAAGTACGCTAATGGAAGAAAAGCGTGTAAATTACATTGGATTATACATTTTAAAATATATTTTCATTAAAGGTTTCTGTTTATGATAATAATACGTGGTTATTGTATAAATTACAATCGATCTCGTGAACAGCAAGAAAATAGCGCCAGTTTCGAACATGGCGACTTCCATGCGAGCAGGAAGGTCTCCCGTGTTTTCAGAGTCGTTCGGAATTACAGCCGTTTGAAAAGTGGCAAGAAGCAGGTTGTTCTTAACGTTTATGTGACGTTGTGTCGGTGCTATCCTGAGCAAGCAGTGAAGTTGGTGTCCAAGTGTAATTGTGTGTCTCCGTCTTTGTGTTTTCGGTGTGGTGAAAGAAAGGAAAACGACCGGTCAAGTTGCGAGTCCCGCGAAAGAAACACGTTGTTGCTCGTATAAACAAGTACACCGATTTTGAGATAAGCTCAATACAACGCGAGGTGCTTTCGTATTCTTTCAATCAGCGAGCCGCCCTGTCCACTGTGGGGAAGATGTTGATAGTGATGATTGATGACGATCTCCCCAATTTTAGCAGTCGACGTTCAATCGCCTTTTGTGCCACGTTGAATTCCTTTTTGGGAAGTAAATTTGACAGACCGTACTCTGACAGGATGATGTCTAGCACCGAAAATGCCTCAAGTTAAAAAAGGAACTGCTGAATCAAGGTAAGAAAATACATTACTTGCATGAGACGTGCGTAAATAATGTGCTTATTATCGTCTTCTTGTTTTCTAGAGCACGAGAAACCGAAAGAAAGATAAACAATGTTTTTTTATTCCCCGGCTTATCTTTGTTTAGCTTCTGCTAAAACTGGCTGTATATTTGTTGCACAAAGGAGAAAACAATAGTCTACATGTCAACAATGTTGTGCAATAATTTGGTGGAAGAGGAAGCAATAAAACCAAAAGGCTTGAATTTACTGAAACGAATCTCTCTCTCTCTTGTATAACTTTGGCGCTGTCATACTGAGAGAGGAGGGGGGAAGGGGGATCTGTTAACCCAGTGTCAGATAAATTGAACTTTTGGCGTAGAAAAATATGTTCATTCTTGAACAAGAACACGTACTTAATCACTTGTAGAAAATGTATTATACTTCAATGTGTAGATTATCAGTTAAAATAAGAATACGTTTTTCCATGTTACGTAAAATTAAAGGTTGCGAGTGAGCAGTATATGATGGCCGCACCATTCAGGAACAGCTGGCGCGGAGTGATACGTTACTCGAAGTGAGACGGTTGTTTACAGAGGGTCGGAAGGTTCGTGATTCTTACTTTAGTACAAGATTTTCAAGCAGAAATTGTAGCCATTCGCGCTTCCATATTCCTCCGAACTTTCACGGTAATATCGATATACATCCCTTCCCATCCCAAATCCCAACGCATACGCTCAAGGGACCTCCAAGAACTGAGACAACACGTTCCTGGACCTATTGCCTTCCTAGGTGACTTTAACGGGCATCATTCTCACGTGGGGAAACCCACATGATGACAGACTCGGTAAAGTATTAGACACATGGATTACCGAGAACAATCTCCACATCAGTAACGATGGAACCCCCACCCACTTCCCTCTAAACGGGAATCACCCCTCTTGCATCGATCTGACGATAACGTCTCCGGAAATATTCACCCAGTTCTCGTGGGATAAAGAAGAAGACTTACGGGGCAGCGATCACGCACCCATTTTATTAATCAGACGTCATTCTCCGTCCCGACACCCAAGTTTGGCAAACAGGCAGACTCCCCCAGTGAGGAGATGGACTAAGTCTTCCATTAACTGGGAAGCGTTCAAAGACACGTTTTCACGGATATATATACCAATCTTATCATTCCGAAATATCCATGTAGCTTACGATAATCTCATCGACACGATCACGGTCGCCATGAATTACAGTGCAACACGTACCCGCTTTCGTACCCCGCCCAGATATCCATCCATCAGTTGGTGGACGCGAGATTGCGAAACCATTAAAATCAGGAGAATATATCAACTTCGCACATATGAACGATATCGCACTCGTGCTAATTTGCTCGAACTAAAACGCTTGCAAGCGAAAGCCAAAAAAAAAAAAATATCTCCAGGCGAAGAGAGCAGCATGGCAACATTTTTGCAACACATTAGATCGCAGTGACAGTTTAAGCTCCATCTGGCACAAATTTAATACCCTTCGTAAACCAACCCAAAGTAAGGTAAAAACGATCGACCGAACCTGGGAAAATGACTTCATTTCTTTCTTAACACCCTCTTCGGTTAGCTTTGGTTACAAATACGACGAAAGATTACATGCCTCATTCACAGATGACTTTCCTGCGGTAACCGCATTAGAACTCATCAATACTCTGGACTCACTCAAAAATACCGCACCGGGATATGACGGCATTACATATGACGTCCTTCGCCACTTGCCGGACGAAGGTCTTCAAACCATTGTCAGAATTTACAATGAAATATACCATACAGGTATTATCCCATCAACTTGGAACAATCATATCGTAATTCCTATCCTCAAACCATCCAAACCCCGCAACAACGCACACCCGTATCGCCCCATTGTCTTAATTCAGGTAATAACTAAACTTTTTGAAAAAACCTTACAATATCGAATAAACTGGGCCCTAGAAAAACAACAGTTTATCCCCCCAACACAAATGGGATTCCGGATCAATTATGGCAGTCAAGATGCCGTATCCACACTAACTGTAGCAATTCAAAATAGTCAGATACCTAAAGATTATTGTTTTAGCCTGTTCACAGATATTGAGGAAGCATACGATTCTGTTCATATACCAATACTCTGCAATGTCTTAGAAAAATTACAGATCCACCCTTCGGTGGTTAACATCATATGGAACTTATATAATGAACGAAATCTTGTATTTTGGTTCGAAGATCGAGTAGACGGGAATCGCAAAGTTCGAACCGGAATCCCACAGGGATCCCCCCTCAGTCCCTTACTTTTCAACATATATACTCAACACATCCACCACTTAGATGTCGCTGATTTTAAAATATTACAATACGCAGATGATTTATGCTGTTATAAACAAACATCGGACACCACTCAAGGCATCCTGGCTCTAAACCTAGCTATCACAGTACTTCGGGATAATCTCTGGAGTATAGGACTAACTTTTTCACCCCCCAAATCTAACATAATAATTTTCAATTCTCGACAATCCCTTACCTATCCCAACAATATCTCACGTATACAAAACATACCTCTTGTAGAATCTTATAAATATCTCGGAGTTGTTTTTGACAGAAAATTAACGTGGAGATCTCACATAGCCTACCTCAAAGCAAAGGGGAAAAAAATTAATAACATATTACGAAGTATAGCCACCACTAAGTGGGGGAGTCATCCATACATCATGTTACTATTTTATAAAAATTGCTTTCGTTCACTATACGATTACGCTGCCCCAGTATATGGCGGGGCGAATATAAAACTCCTGAATTCGTTAGATATATTGCAAAGACAGACATTACCTACTTGTCTCGGACTAATGCCTTCCAGTCCTAATGTGAGTGTATATCTCGAGAGCAATGAACCATCACTCACACAAAGACGGAAAAAACTCGCAGTAAAATTTTTACTTAAAACATGGGATACCCACCCACACCCTTTCAATAGAGAATTCGCCATCCAACGACAATGGGAGATCGTAAAGAGCATCGATCACTCAAACCCCCGATATTTTTTCCTATACTGTTATTTTATAGATACCGAGGCATACCAGCTGTCCTTTACCCACGATCACCCACTTATATATCAACTAAATATCCCCATAGAGCCAAACCTAGATCTCCATTACGTCGACCGTGGGGAACATGGAAATTATAAAGAAAGATGGCCGGAGGCTACATTAATATACAGATATAGGGACGGATCAAAAGACGATACCGATGTCGGTTCTGCATTTTATATCCCGTCCACGAATATAATTAGACAATTTAAACTACCTTCCGTCAATTTTTTCAGCGGAATGTTACGCAATTTATAGAGCATTACTTCATATCCTAACATCGGGCATTCCACAGTCTTTTATCCTGACAGACGCCCTGAGCGTGCTCCAAACGTTGTCCAGAGCTGGCAACGCAGCCCACAAACTTACGATTTTTCCTTATCTTATTCAAAGTGCAGCGTTACGACATATGGTTACGACTTCGAAAACGGGGACAGAAAGTGACCTTCACCTACATTAAGGCCCATACCAATCAAAACAAATCCCACGATTTAGTAGATAACTACGCAAAACAAGCTCGGTCACTTGTACACGTAACTCCCTTACGATTACCTTATACAGACTTGCTCCCCCGAGTAAAAATGAAAATCCAACATGAATGGGATGACTGGTGTACCCATGAAATCCAAAACACAACAACCTACAACTGGAATGCGAATATCGGTACAAAACAACCTTGGTATCAATCTCTGAATCTACCTCGGGCAGTGATTGTGTTCACCTTGAGAATGCGCACGGGTCATGTGCTCGTGAATCAACATTTGGCAAGAATACACGCGGTACCTTCAACTTCCTGTCAATGCGGAGAACCCAGCCAAACAATAACGCATCTGATTTTCCAATGCCCCTTACGACAAGTTCATCGGGAAACGTTCTATAAAACCCTACTTCGATTAGATGTTCCATTTTCGGTGTCAATCTCAACCTTAATAAGTCAGGCTCGAGCCCCCACTATGTGGGCGCTATATAGCTTCGCACGGAAACACAACATCGCCAAGTAAACAAACAAACAAAAAAACAACAACAAGGAAATATACAGTGTAACATACCCCACAGGATACCCCCCTTAGTGAAAATCACGAGTGAAAGTGAAAGTGAATTGTGAAAGTGCCATAAGGGTTACCGAGGAAGAAGACACGAAGAAGTAGGAACACATCAATCAGTCCCGCTGGCTCGAAATCGCAAAGGATAGGCGGTGTGAGCCAAGAAACAGCAAGCAAGCAAGCAAGCAATCATTAATCTGTGACAAAGTGGGGAGAATTGCTGAACATAATAGAGACACTGTTTAGAAATTGAAACGTATGGAGAGGAATGGCTACAAAGATATTTGAAGAAAAGTACTTAACTGTTACCAATTGTAAGTAATATTAGTATGTATTCCAGAATAGAGGGTAATAATAATTTCATTAGAGATAGGCTTAGCATACGTCCGGGATTAGCCCGGACAGTCCGGGTTAATGTCAGGGGTTTTGAGAATCTGAACATGGAAATAGCTACCGGTATTGAATATTCACGACCAGAACGTACATTGTTGAACGAGGTTATTCAAAACCAAAAGGTAGGTTGTGGTTCAAGTTCTGAAAAAGTACCAGATACTATTGGAGAGAAGTGGCAAGCAATTTTTAAGATATTTCATAGCGGAAATTCAACCATTTATGCATAGCTCCACGAACCATTTCCGGTAAGGTTAGGTTAGGTTAGGTAGGGTCACAATAGGTTACAATAGTTAAAAATTGTTTCGAAAAAAATATGCGTAGCCCCACACACCATTCTCGCATAGCCCCACACACCATTCTCACATAGCCCCACAAACCATTTGCGGAAACGTACGTTCTTCAGTTACAAAAACACTTTTTTTAAAAAAAATTGATCAAAAAAAACGTGAATACACGTTAACAGATGATCCGTGAAGCAGATAGGTTAAGTACAAATGTCAAAAATTGAAGAAACTCAGAAGTTATAGGTGTCCGAAGGATAGTAAACATTTACCAAAACTGAAATTCAGCAGTAACGAGTTGATCACGAATATGTCCTGGGTTGGAACCAAAAAAAGATGGTAAGCCTATACCGCGTTTGTTACAACCTGTCCCCTTTTCCGCGCTAGGAGCGCTCGACATTTTCGGTGCCAATGATAAACGACAAAAAAATCGTCTGCTGGGCAGCGAGGAGCGAATGGAAGCCAGAAGAGAGGCACTTACGTAGATGCTGTTGCGACGTTGCATATTTTAATTGGCTGCCTGGCTTTGACTTTCCCCAGCACTGAGAAAAGCCAGGGAGCAACTAGCGTGGGAACCGGGCAGGTTGTAACAAACGTGGTATAATTAGAGAGAATGAAAAACTGTGGCATTATGATTGAAAATATGCAAAGGGATGTTAACTGATGATTAAAGTGTTACAGATCGTAAGGTGTTGGTTTAAAGCCGCAGGAAGCATTAATTCTGGCGAAATTGAACAGACTAGCTGTAAATTTTACTACTGAATGGTGTTTTCGGTTTTTAGATATTGAAGGAAATCTAGAACTTCTATGGCGTTCTAAGCAAATCGGTAACGGTACCGAATGTTCAATGATTTATCGAAAGTTTTGTCGGAATATTATAAAGTGAATTAGAATACTGGAAAAGATTGCGAGAGAAATTTCGAAGCTTGGAGAAACTAATTAGCACTCGTAAAAGCTTCACTAAGTATTATTGGTAAAACTTTGATAGCGTCCCAACTTATTACTTTATTTTTACACAAGAAACTACTTTCCAAAATGAGTTTTTGTAGCATTTAGAAGTTCTTGTTGCTGTTTTCTTTCATCGAGAAAAACCGATGTTGTCCATATATGCTAAATTGAACGAAATGAGTGCTAATGGAACCTAACCTAACAGGCCTAACCTAACCTTGTAGGCATACCTCGTCCCTGTGATGGTTCGTGTGGCTATGGTGAATTTTTTGGGCTAACGTCAATGGTTTTTGGGTCTACCCGTGAATGGTTTTTGGGGCTACCTGTGGATGGTTTTTGGGACTAGACTCTAATTTACGTCCTTATTGCCTTTTAGTGGTAACCGATGGGAGTTAATAACACTGCAGGCTCATCTTTGTGTCTGCGTTGTGAATGCTTGTGCTTTGCTCGTTTGCATTCTGCGTGGTGATTGCTTCTTAGCTTCGTGGTGCATTGTGCGTGTATATGGTGCATGAAAATGAACTGGTTCCAGAAACTAGTAGATAGTGTAAAATACGTTTATCCCCAGTAATAATTTAGTGCATCGTTCAAAACCGTGCTTGCAGACAGCCGGCATCTCTTCGGGTAACTACTTTTTTTTCTTTTTACTCTTTCTGTTCACGATAGCCCCACAAACCATTTACATTATCCCCAAAAACCATTCATGATAGCCCCATGAACCATTCACGGGGACGAGGTATGCCTATGAGGTTAGGTTAGGCCTGTTATGTTAGGTTCCATTAGTACTCATTTCACCCCTAACTATGTGCTTCATCATCGAAAAATTTCTTCTGTTCGTTCAATTACGCTTATCCGGACAACATCGGTTTTTATCGATTTCCTCCTCCAGGTAATTTTTCCTCGCTTTGGGATTTATGTTGTTGAATTCCTTACATAATAAGCTTTCCAACGATATATGACACGTATTCCTTAGGAAAAGGACGTAAAGTAGAGTCTTACCCGTCAATGTTTTACCCTTTATGTCAAAAATGGAACTTTTTTCGTGAAAAAAGCAAAATAGCACCTGGAAGAATCTTTCGCAATGCAGAATAGGTAATTACGAATGTTAAAAATAACGAAATAAACTTGTGAGAGGTGTTGGGATGCTATCTAAGTTTTACTGTATTATTTACCGGAGAAATTTCAGATGTAAAGATTTAAAATATAGCTTACGTGAGAAGACGGTCGTGGTTTCCAGTTGACTAGGACACTGGTTTTCGTGGATTTTTTTATACGATATAGATATTTTTATGCTAGATATGTGACCAGTTGTTTAAACCATGCAGGGTGTTATTTAAATGCTAAGAGCTCTAAACCTAATCCAGCTAACCTAATGGCAAAAGCATTTAGAGCCCAAATGCCCCTTTGCAACCCACGAAACTTGGGAGTTCATGGCAGCAACAGTCCATATCTAAGACAACAGAAAATGAATGGCTTCTCGCAAATGAAGAATCACATTGGAGTATGTGTAAGGGAAAAATAATTATTCAGAAAATACAAGTAGGTATTTACTAGCATACTGAAGCATGTGTTAAAGGACATAATTAGAAATCAAACCATGTAAAAAATGCCTGTGCACTATGATAAATTTGGATTTAAGCAATCGGAACTTGGTTCCACAAACCTGTGTAATGTACTCACCAATGCATTTTTTGAAGTAGAAGGCTACTTAGTTTTATTTTCTACTACCAATAATTATATTTTTCTTGTGTTTCTAGTTGGGATGAATCATGAAGATGACATTTGATGAGTGCATTTTCAATTTTTATTAAAAAACACATTTTTTCCCATTTACCATGAACGGAGGAATAACTTGAATACCTCCATTACATGACCTGTCTTCATTTTTACATCCAACCTTCATAACTGCTTCTTCAGTATTATAAATTGTGTACATCTTAATCAGTTGACTTTAATCTTAACAATTTGGTGCATTAGTTACTGCTACACACTGGTTGGCAATATTCTGCCCAGCTGTCCATAATGCAACACACATGGTGTCAATACACTTACTAGCTGTTCACTAGTGTTTAAATTATTACCTATTCGATCTCGCACAAACACCTTTGACTCATTTATTACATCAATTTTAGCATTCGTACTTGCCTATCATGCATTGCGAAAGATTCTTTGAAGTGTTATTTTGCTTTTGTCAAGAAAATAACTTCAATTTTTCACATTACGAGTATTTATTTTCTTCCTTTTTTTGCTTCCATAACACAATATGGCGGGCACAGCTTGACGTGTCGTGGATCATCAGTGGGAATGCAGTGTTTCCAACCTTCTTAACTGAAAAATGTCCCACAAACCATTCACAGATAGCCCCAAAAACCATTCACAGTAAGATTAGGTTACGTTAGGCAAACAGTTAAAATTTGGGGTCGTATTTCATTTTTTCATCTTCTTGCAAAACAACGTCGTGGTTGGAAACAATGACAGGCACCACATCTGGTTCACGTAGAGGAAGCTAATAACATCAACGGAAATTGTGCGTCGGAAAGATACATGAATTTCCAGTCAAATCGATTGCACGATGGAAAAAAATACATCCACAACCTTTAAACAATCTATAGAAACTGAATTCCATAAGTACTTTCTCCTGTAAAAATGTGTTTGTGCTAGATCGCATTGTTACCAAATTTCAGTAGCTGAATTTGTGTGAGAAAAGTATTTCTTGATTTTAACATAACCCAGCATGGGTCTTCTGACTCGTGTGTCCTGGAGTAATCTACCAATAATAAATATATTTCACAACTTCAGACAATAAGAGAAATATACTTGAAAAATCCAAAATGAGGCAAAAGCTATAGCAGGAGGGAATCATCTAAGGCCCTCAACCTCAGGATCAACAACACCTCAATATGAAAAAGATGGGAGAGGGCCTACATAACAATAATATTAATAATAATTTTTATTGTAGAAACATATGAGAACATCACATGTATTACAATCGTCAGAAATATAACCTAGCCTTGTACAAATAAAGTATATATAAATCTTACAAACAAACATCTCAACAGCATCTTAAGAAACATAACACAACTTACATAAATTTAATAGTTAACATTATTATCTTACAAGCATAACTATTTTACCTAACCAAATTAATTTCAAAGAATTCTTCTGCCTTATATATACAATTATCAGTCAATACTTTTTGCAGTTCTCTTTTGAATTTTAAAAAAGGCAGTTGCCTTAACCTTTTACACGCCGAATTGTCTTTGGATTTGAAATTAATCGTTTTTTCAGTAATTTTTGTCTCTTTGGTGTACATTAAAGAGAATTATTCAAAAAAATTGTTATTTTTTATTTTCTCTATATGTAAACTGGAGTGTTCCCAATTGGGAACATTGGCGTTTCATGTGAAGTATTATTACAGAGTTTTCTAATTATAATTCAACTGGACCAGCTTTTTTTCCGTTTATATAGTAGCATAGTAAATGTACAGAAATATTACGAGAGTGAGACAACATTAAAACCTTCTAAATACAAAATACTGATACAAATACATAATAGGATAACATAATTGTATAAAAATGACAAAACATTATTGTGCAATTTTACTCAAGGAGAAAAGGATTTGTTGTATTGAAAATGTAGCAATACCTAATTTTAAAAATATGTAATTTACACATTTGAAAATGAAAAAAAAATACAGGCACACACAGAATGTCCTAAACTGGTGATAAGCCATGGAAAGCTGGGAAGCAGTGTAAATGCATATTTCTTGCACACTCGCAACATTGTAGGCGAGCATTTTTTTTTGGCAAAATGCACACCTTCCTTGTTCTGCTTCAATCAGAAAATGACCATCATTTATCCTCATAGACCCTGGGATTTCAAATCGTGGTCCTGGCCTCGAAGATGTTCGTGGATTTTTGGGGATGAGGACGATAGCTACTTCTCTTCAAAAATCCAAGTGATTCTTGGAATTCTCCCCATGAAGTTCTTGGTGAATTTTCCAGGCTGCAACAACTGCAACATTCAAAGCATTGGAAAATAAATTCCACCACCATTTTTTCCCTCGCAGCTGGACAGCATACGGTTGAAGACATCGACGCCCCCCATTCCTTTCTTGTACTTTAGTGAGATTCAGGGACACCAATCCTCTTCCTTGATTGCCGAGAGTACCGCTTTGCTGTTCCTAATGGCAAGTGTGTCTGGTAGTTGGATGCCAAGGTGACTATGGAATTATCATTCCATCTACACATGTAAATATCACCATCACATCGAAAGTCAAACAACTCTCCTCTTTTCTTTATCTTCATTTCATTTGTGGGAACCAAGTGACATCTACCAATCCTTCCTTCTCGTACTGTACCTATTGCTTTGAACCCCTTTATTTTCAGCTCTTTCAGCAATGTGTATGAGGTAAAGAAATTATCAAAGAAAACTTCAACTTGCAGAAGATTAGTGACAACATTCAATAAGGCTATCACCACTATAGTCTCAAGTGGAGAGTTAGATTCATCTTCTTCCTTTCCTTCATAGATTTTCATCACTTGAACTAAGAGTCCAGATTTTGAATCCGAAACGAATCGGTTTTCCCTTTTTGAACATCTTGCAAGAATGATGCCCATAATAGGGAACCATTGATTCGTCGATGCTGAGTTGTTTATGAAAAATTCCATATTGCTGAAGATCGTTGTTTAGCTCATCATAGTGTAATGGTGAATTTTTTCCAAGTTTATCCCCTTGTTTCAATTGAGTATTGTCCATAACGTGGAAATATTTCTTTATATCCCGAAACTTCTGCCTGGGCATCGCAGTTGGGACAATTGGTACAGTCACGTCTTCTGCTGTTGACCAGTACATATCTTCTCTTGGAACATTGTCATAACCGCTGATTAGAAGCAAACCAAAGCACTGAGCTATATCATATTTGGTGAACGACACAATTTTGCCCTTTTGAGCTGCATATAGGCACGTCATTGAAGATAGATGCTCGAGGTATGTCTCTGGTAAAATTTTATGAAACAACTCAATAGGATCCAGTGGCAGTAATTCTGGGTGCTTGTCGGATAAGCCCTGAAATGAATCATCGCAATGGAGCGAATTGTTTTCTATAACTGTAGACTTTTTCCACGAAGGATGTCCTACCTGTTTACTTCATGCCCCTTTAGCCTTTCTTGATGTGGTTGGCTGAAGAGACTCCGGAGTAGATTGTTCCACGTTAGTTGTGACAACCAATTCACCACACATCTGAAGGAACCACTTCTTCCAAAATGTTGTCATCAATTTTTTCCTCATCGGTAAGATCTGCAGTTTCTTCTGGAGGCAACTGACAAATATCCACTACATCTCCAATGTCTTCAGTATCGTCATCTAAAATTTCATTCAAATACTGAAAATCTGCTTCCAATGTTAGGAAACGATTCGATGCCATGTTGTTCGTACAAATGTTGTTGAAAGACTGAATTTTATAACAACGATACGGCATGAATCAACAGAAGCAGCTAACAGAACGTGGCACAAAACACGCCGGGATCTTTGTTATACAAACAATGTAAAAATTATTATTTCAAATGTACTTGTAGCCAACAATAAGCATGATTTTATTTCCATTGTTGACCAAGTTACAAAACAATCTTGCCTCACAACTGTGAGAAAGGAAAATTTCTCTTCAGTTTTTTGTGCGAGTTATTTGTTGTCTGTAACCATTGTTCATGCAAAACGCCAATGTTCCCATTTGGGAACATGATAATAAACTTAGGTCCAGACTAATAGAAATCAATGAAAAACCTATTCTAATGCATTTCATGTAATACTAGTATTATGTTCTGCCCAATTATGTACGAAGAAGAAAAAAGTAATTGATTTGGGTGTAAATAAAAGATATATAATATTATGAATGCAATTTTAACAATTTTGGTGTAATTTCATAGTATACTATCCAGACGATAATAATTAAAATATTAATTAAATGTTGTTAATAGTACATATACACCCTAAATTAATAGATAAAACAAGAAAACTATAAAAACTTTTGTTTCAGTATGGTTGAAATTGAAAATTGGTTGATGTTCCCAATTGGGAACATTGGCAGGTAAAGGGTTAAATAAAGACAAAGGGAGAGCCTTGTGAAACTTAACCGACATGTAGTAAAAGGTTTTTTGTGTCTTGTTGTAATTACATCTAAACAATCCCTATTTATGGTTTGATAGGTATGTGAACACCCTAACTCCTCATAAATGTGAATGTTTTATATAAAGCAGGCATTAGAATACAAAGATAGCAGGAGCTGTCATAATACCTAGTCTAACAAAACTTAACTTACAGTGGCCACGGCTTGGAAGACCACACATTAATCTTACACATATCTTTTGCAATTTTAATAACCTTTTTATCAGCCAATGGTGCAGCCACAACCCCTGGCCTGAGAAATGCCACCCAGTCACTTTCCCAACCAACCCATCTCCACCCCCAACCCTCCCTAACCCTCATGTTACAACTTTACACAGCTTCCGTTTCCACCATCTTTTTCTACCACTGGAGATGCGGCTCATGGCTGCGAAAATTTGAATTTTTCCATTGTCTGTTGAGGGTTTCCTTTTCTCATTTTACTTGTTACACAAACGCATATGTATATATGTATCTTGTATTTTGTCTTCTATTTGAGCACCATCTGATGTTTGTGTGTAATATGTCTTTTCAGATTGCAAGTGCCTCACCTTCATCAACACACATGGAGTTTCATGATCACTCTTTGTCCAACCTCCTGAAGGTTGAACCTGACCTCATGAGTTGTTCAATCAAGAGTGAAGCAAATGAAGAATCAACTGAAAACACTTGGCAGCCAGCATCATCATCATCAGTTATTAAATCTGAACCAAAGTTGGAACAGATGAAAGTCGAAGAGAAAGGGTATGTTGCTTTTCACATATACTTGAACTCTGGTGCTGGGATGAATGAATTTTTACAGGAGGATAGTAAACATTTCGATACAAATGATGACATTGCACAGTTTGGTGCTGTTGCATGCAAAAGTGATGAGAGTGACAATGTTAATGTAGGGCCTGAAGATGTCAAGAGTGAACTTGCAATTGAAGATGAATGTCCATCTGCAGAGACAGAAAGGTGAGTGCATGAAATATTTTCACATTAGAGTCATTCCATGCGAAATCAACACAGCCTTTGACCTGACCATCTCCGATTTTCATGAAATTTGGGGAGTTGAAACTATGCATGGAACTTATTAAATATGAAAATTTTTAGTCTCATGCATCTTGTAATTGTTAAATTATTCAAGGTCAAAGTTCGCATAAACTGCTCTTTTTGAGCCCGCTTAGCTATACTAAATGAGCTGTAACTCCGCCCCTATTTCGCCTAGAAAGCTCAAATAAAGATTATTGTACAGGGAATTGAACAATCTTTCCAATGATATATTACAAGCCCACCTATCGATAAAAATGTAATTTTGCCACGTGACCTTGACTTTTGACCTTGAATATCTCAAAACATGTCATCTCCAAAAATCGTCAAAAAAATATATTTGGTCCCTCATGCCATACTCTAAAACATATCAAAAAATCATTCTGGGACTGCCATGGGATCAGAAGATACAAAATAATATGTATAACTATGTGACTGATAAAAGCCTCATTACATGAACTATGACGAGTCAAAAGTCCTTTAACACCCCCTACAAAATGTAAAGGAGTTATCCTGATCATGAAAGAAATATGTTAGGCACAGGGAGATCTCTAGCTGTGTGTGTCAAGCGCAGGTCCAGCATATTGTTGACCGCCATATTGAATTCAACGCAAAAATTTCAAAGGAAAGTGGGTGATGTGAAATATGAAATCAGGTTAGAATTGCACGAGAAATGAAGCGGTGAAGGTTTTTCCAAAGTATATTTAACCAGCAAAAAATTATTACTGCATGCTTGTAATCATTTTCTCCTTTTCGAGGTGTTAAAAACAAAGTATTAAGAATGCTCCTAACGTGTCAGGAACTCGGCGAGATCACGCTGACATCTTGGGACAGAAAGAAATATACGCACCATTGCATATGATTTTAATCAGCAACATTCACCAAATACTTGAATAGTGGAGAATATTGGTAAAAGTATCTCAAACAATTACGTGACACTTCCTTTGGAATGAAAAATTCTTCAGTGACGATGCTAATTTTCATGTTCCTAGTAAAGTTAATAAAAATTATATGCAATACCTGTGATTTGATAATCTACAGTAGACAGATCCCAGCCGAATGGATATTGCTGGTAAGCTAATGATGTGGTATAGTGTATGGAGAACTGGAATGGTTGGTCCATATTCAACAACGGAACCTTAAATGGTGAGGGCTTCTTGGATGTGTTATGTTAAGTGAACAGGTTTTTCATCCTTCCTTACGGGATATAGCACTTTTCCAGAGTTTTGAAACAAGACAGTGTGTGACCACACTATGTGAACATTCTTCATGGTAAATTTCTTGGTAGATTGATGCGCAGATGGGGATCTATTAAAAGACCTGCACATTCCCCAGATCTAACATCTTAGGAGGACTTTTACTTTCAGAAACATTTGAAGAGAATGGTGCATGCACTAAAAGTCCCTGATATTGACCATCTGAGAGGGTATAGTTGCTGCTTGCGATGTTGTTGCACCTGCTACATTACCAAATGTTCTATGTGAGTGTGAGAGACGTCAACGAGTATGCTCACAGGAATATCGACAACACTATAATGTGCATATATCGTAAGTGAAAGATATGCGTATAACTTTTTGCTGCCTAAAAATAAGTTTGGGAAAACCTTCGCTGCTTCATTTCTCGTGAAATTCTAGCCTGATTTGATATTTCACATCACCCACTTTCCTTTGAAATTTTTGCGTTGAATTCAATATGGCGGTCAACAATATGCTGGACCTGCGCTTGACACACACAGCTAGAGATCTCCCTGTGCCTAACATATTTCTTTCATGACCAGGATAACTCCTTTACATTTTGTAGGGGGTGTTAAAGGACTTTTGACTCGTCATAGTTCATGTAATGAGGCTTTTATCAGTCACATAGTTAAACATATTATTTTGTATCTTCTGATCCCATGGCAGTCCCAGAATGATTTTTTGATATGTTTTAGAGTATGGCATGAGGGACCAAATATATTTTTTTGACGATTTTTGGAGATGACATGTTTTGAGATATTCAAGGTCAAAAGTCAAGGTCACATGGCAAAATTACATTTTAATCGATAGGTGGGCTTGTAATATATCATTGGAAAGATTGTTCAATTCCCTGTACAATAATCTTTATTTGAGCTTCCTAGGTGAAATAGTGGTGGAGTTACAGCACATTTAGTATAGCTAAGCGGGCTCAAAAAGGGAAATTTACGCAAACTTTGACCTTGAATAATTTAACAATTAAAAGATGCACGAGACTAAAATTTTTCATATTTAATAAGTTCCATGCATAGTTTCAACTCCCCAAATTTCATGAAAATCTGAGATGGTCAGGTTGGAAATTGCACATATCTGTGTTGATTTCGCATGGAATGACTCATTAATAAAACCGAGTACTATAATACTTTGCTCATACTACTTCAAAATTTCCTCAACTTGAATATTTAGTCATTATCAGAATTGCTTCTTGTGTATGGGCAGAGGCATGGGGTGAACACTTAGTGTTGTTTTTTTATTTATTTATTTTACGTCACATTTCTGCCACTTTTGGCTTATCATTTTCAATTTCAATTTCCTTTATTAAAGGGCGAGGTTCAGCCTGCGGCTGTTCTACCACCTAACCCCAATGGATACATACACATACTAAATAGATTCTACATACTAAATATTTGTACAATAATAAACAAAATAAAAAGAAGAAACAAACAAACAAAGAATACACAAAAAGAACAAATACAAAATTGAGAACAATGGGTCGTCTACAGACTCAAAAAAAAGGATTGAAAACAAATACACAAAGGATACACAAATTAATATTATGTAAAAACATATAAATGTTCTTAATAACAAAATGATAAAAAAAAGCAGTCCTTAAAAATATTTGAAGACATCCATGCAGATTTTTGAGATGCATAATGTAGATTCAATGCACTACGCTTAACATTTTTTAAAGCCCTTGGGTTGGCTGAACAAGCTGCAATTTATGGGTGCCTGAAGCGTTGCTACACACCAGTAACGTAACTCTTTCTTCATTTTTCTTATAGCTTCGAGCTGCCTCATCTAGTTTTGATGCCAATGTTTTTGTAGGCAACATTTTGTAGTGATCCCAGTTTCATCTGCGTTGTTTATTTTTTTTCATTAATAAGTTTTTCAAACTTCTTCTTAAACTCTTCCGAATCATCCACAGCACCGGTGAGACTTTCCCCAGTTACGGACAGCTAACGCACCCCGTGTCGATCTTCCCACCTACTTAGCCATCCAATACTGACAGAGAAAGTAGGATCCCCACCCAACTTTTGGTTTAAAGTCTATGCCTTTTCCTTAAGTATGGGTCCGGAAATAGTCACACCATGCTCCCG
Organism: Lepisma saccharinum; assembly: GCF_977018435.1. Classification (NCBI taxonomy): domain Eukaryota; kingdom Metazoa; phylum Arthropoda; class Insecta; order Zygentoma; family Lepismatidae; genus Lepisma; species Lepisma saccharinum. The sequence continues at coordinate 53,442,194 of NC_139251.1, forward strand.
TTCCTGTTCAAACCACATAAAAAAGGCCTCATCTAAGGATTCATTTATAGTTTTTTTAACATTGGACCGAATCGCTAAAGAGTCTTTAGATACCATTTTCGTGAAAATATCTTCAATTTGACTCCTATTTTTTTCCCCATTCACAAACTGTTGCAGCGCCTACTCTGTATTCAATGGAAGTGTTTTTCACTAACTCACGCTTGTCCATACAATAAATTGCCTCCAGTTATTGCTTTTTTTTTTTTTATCACAACTCGCTTTCTCTTTTCCGCCATAATTATTGTCAAACCAAACCAAACCTTCCGCTTCACAGGCCTGTTCTGGGCTTTTGGCTTACACCAACGCCATCTGTGAGCATTTGCTCCAACCGCATGGTGTCGGAGCGTGCTGGAGAAGGCATGACTGGTGTGTTGCTTTAGCCACAATTACAGACTGGCGTCTTCGCAGCTGGTTTGTCGTCACATATTTATTCATGTGACTCCCCAATTGGCTGGGTGGATGCCGTAAATTGGAGTGCCCTGACTGGCAATCGAATCCGGGACCACGAGGACATGAGTCCATTGCTCTAGCCACTAGACTACGAGGCCTCCCATAATCACTGTTGATCACCAAAAAAGTTTCACTCACTGAACATGCCACGCCACGAAACTACGTACAGCGCTCACTAACAGTAAGATTTCAGGTGCACCGAACTGAATTACAAACCTCAACTGGCAGGTGTCTCTTGTCCTTGAACGTACAGCACAGTATGCATGCTAAAAATAGATGGCAATGCATCGTAACAATGAACTTGCTCTTTGATAACTAACTGTTAGACCAAAATAAAGACAAAAGTGCTTCATTGGTGCTCCCGTGTAAAACAGGGTCGTGCACGAATAACTGCTTTTTTTAGCGATTCGGTTAAACTGGACTGTAGTGTATTTTAATTTGCTTAAGAGCAGGTCATGATGAACACTGTCAAAGGCTTTAGTGAGATCCAGTAATACTAACGCGACTGCCATTCTTTTGTCTATTGATCGTAATAAACCATCAGTGATTTTAAGCAACACCTTTGCCATGCTGTGTGAAGGACGGAAACTGGATGTACATTTCGGAAGCAGATATAGTTCATTAATGTGCTTGTGAGTTTGCTTGTAAATAATTTTTTCAGTGATTTTGGATAATATAGGTAAGAGACTTATTGGTCGAAGGTCATTCAGAGACGTTAATACTTTTTTCTTTGGTATCTGAAAAATACATGCTGTTTTCCAGCTGGCCTGGTATTGTCCAGTCCGGAATTAGAAATTTACGATGTACGGTAGGGTGGTCCATGTTTTCAAGTTTGGAATTTTGGTTCTCCACAAGGTTGCCCCTGTTTGAGATCACATAAGTTACCAGTCTGTAAAATTTCTACCAAATTGAAGAATATTTAGGGGTCACTAGGATTGGTCACTTTTAGGAGTAAGGTGAAAAGTAAGAAAATAGCTGCTTTTGGTGTTAATGTATGAAAGAGAGTAAAACAAATCACAATGTATGATCTGAAATTATCTATATTCTGCATTATTCAGTGGGTTTTAATCTCCCAAAGTCATTGTCATCACATTAGATTTTGAAACAGCATAAAATTGTTTTTATGTAAATCAATGAGCCGGAGGAGATATTGTTTTTGTTTCTCATCCTTTGTAACACTAGAGTTGAATGAATTTTTGAATGAGAGCAATTCAACGCTCTGCAGAATCGTTAACAACCTTCAGTTGACGAACCTGTTCTTGCCTTTCAATATAAACTGCATCCGTAGGCCACTCTGTAGGATCCTTTACTAAAAATGATGCTGCCTTTCCCGTCCATCATTGAGTAACAAATCGAGAAGACCAGTTGAGCGCACTGTAATGAAAGACTAGAGTGGATGCTGATGATTGAAAGTTTTTCCGTTAAGTCTGTTCAAAGCTACTTTTGATGGTCGCTGAAGATTTTTCACCATGTTTGTTTTCTCATCACTAAGTCGCAAATCAAAAAAAGAAAGTGCAACTAAATGTTCAGAAAAATACTAGAGGTAGGGATGAAATGCTGATGCAGCAGTTCCAATCTTACAATTAGGGTAATCTTTAATCTGTTCAAGGAGATTGGTGTCGTTCAAGGGGGTTTTTTCAGCTATGGAAGCTTCGTTCCAGTAACAACAATAGACGAGACTTACAAATAGGCATGCTTCTGTGACACTGTTTTTCTCTGCTGTGGTAGGAATGAACTGTTCTTGGAACATGTAAATTTTAAGGCAATAGATTGCCTTCGCCATCCAAGGAGCTTGATGAAATGCACCTGGCACAAGAATCGAGGTAGTCGTCTCTAGGCTGTTGCATTTTCATAGCATCAGTGTAGTAGTTATGCATTTCATGATGGAGTTTAGGAGGTTCTCAGTATTAAACAAGTTCTCACATCCTATAGTAAAATTCTTTTTGTCAAAACCCGACCATTGTTTCTGAAAACGTTCAAAAAAATTCACATCTGGTCCCCCACTTGCTCCACATGGCGATATCGTAGTTTATTTTACTTACAAATCCTAGGGACCTCTAAATATGCTTTGAATGGGCTAGTTTTTGGCATACATGCTTCTTTTTGATAAAGGAACAAAAACAAGCTTGTGGAAGGTATGTGCTAAAACTTTTTCTTTTACCCATAAGAAATGGACCACCCTAATGTACGGTAATAGTAGTTTAATCATTTCTATGGATATTTCATCATTGTCAGAGTCGTTGGATGGTATTTCATTTATCATTTTCATTGTTTCGGTTACATTTATTTCCTGCAGTCTGGAAAGTTTGAGCGCTTTCGTTAATAGTGTTATGATCAAAGAACTCTTGAGTTTTGTTAACTGCATCTTCTGAAACATCCGTTTTGTTGCATATGCTATAAAAAATGTTAGTTAATTGAATCCATGTTTCTCAAGTTTGATGGTATCTCGTTGTTCATATTTTTACTGTGTACACCCCACATTTTTTTATTTTTTCCACAACTCTTTGCGGTTATTGTTGCAGCGGAGGTGGTGATTAAAATGGGCTTTCTTTTCCTGCCGTTGGACTGAGTTGGTAAAGTTTCTTAGTTCCTTGTAATAGTTCCAGTTTGCCTACGTTTTTGTGCACTAATATTTTATTAGGGCATTGTCACAGATCTTCATAAGTAGTTTTGTATTTTCGTATATCCACATTGAGTTTTTTGGTTTTATTAATTTACTTTCAAGGGGAATATGCTTGTCGAAGAGATTTATTACATTTTGAGTAGCAAATTGCACTTTATCGTCAATGTTGTTGAAGCTATCAATTTGCATCCATTCAATTGTTGCAGCATCCCTATCAAATATTTTTTTTTTTTGAGGGTAGAGAAGTTTGGATATTTGATAAACTGTTTAATTAATTTTGGTTTTTCAATGGCAAGTGTCGCGTTTACTAGACAGTGGTCAGACGTTCCGACGGGAGCGGTTACATTAAGAACGTACAAGATCCGGGTCATCCATTATTACTACATCGAGAACTGATTGGTTGGTTAATGATGTGACCATCCCGAAAGAGTCAATTATTGATTGTAAATATACTGTTTCTGGTTTATGAGGAGAAAGGAACGTAGGATAAGTTATTCGTGAACAAGTGAGAAAACTTCCGAGATCGTGGTTTCTAGGTGCAATAATTTTGTATAAAATATGTTTGGGGCTTTGTACACACCAATTATTCCCAGAGTTAAATGTTGGAGCTTCACCGTTACGCTAATATTTAGACTTCGTCATTTTCGTGATTGTTGCAAGAGGGAATGATCTTGACATTTAGGTCTTTAAGGTGATACAGGATTAGGCCATCTCCACCCTTTGTGGTTCTATTTTTTTTATTGTTGCGTAACCAGGTATGGGGAAGGTCGAGGCAAGGGCTTCACGGAAAGACCAGCTCTCGGTGACCAGGAAGATATCGAAAGCCAACTCGCACACCGTGGTCGCTAACTCGTCTAGTTTTGGGGACTACAAGGATCTGACATTCGCTTGAGCGAGGGTCAGGAAGGGTGGCCTTGGGAAGCGATGAGCATAAGGGAGGAAACTATTACTTGCAGGATTTTCACGTGGTGGAGTCGACATAAGGGAAAAAGCAAAGGTTGTGTCGGCGGACAAACAGTTTGAGAGGTTAGTGAGTTTACAGTCTGCCACTAGGAGTGGGTAGGGAGGGAGGTTAATGGCAACTGAGGAGGGGGGGGCAGTATTTCAAGTTCTCCAGGAGCACCGGGTGGGGGCATTGCCAGATTTACATCCACCAGAATGTCAGTTTGAGCCATTGGAGATGAGAAAATAATAATAAAAGAAAACTAACATTTGTCACTACATATATCGAACATAAATTTTTGGAGATTGGAGATTCACTTACCAAGCCTGCAGAAGGGATGTATTTAGGAGCTGCAGGACACCAAAAACTGAATTCTATATACTTACACATATGCAAATAGTCAGACACAAGCATAACAGTATGTGTAGTAATGTAAACACCAATAACTAACACAATACAGTCACAAACACAGGGTGGCGACAGACCTGGAAAACCGGGAAAAGTCAGGGAATTTCGTCTTCATTGACCTTTTTTTTTTATATATAAATATATCGTTATGGAACTCTGCACGGGAACAGGAAATCTCGTTCGTAAGTTTCGGTCTCATCTTTTAGGCCCCTTTTATGAGTAACACAACCACGGCGCCAGAAACCAGTGATGGCAGGAGGAGAGAAAGAGAGAGAAATTTCTCTCGCCCAGGCTTCTCCACGGGAATTTTAAATTCGAACACTCTTTGGAGGAAAATTGTTATAACTCGGGCACTATGGGAGCAATCTACTTCGGATAAGTTTTGTTTTGCAGCTAAAACATCAGAGCATGCAATCGTGTACAATTCAGAATGCTGGACCGGGGAGGAGGGGCTTGGGGGCGCGACACCCGAATTTCAATGGAAAAAAAATACAAAAATCTGGAGTTTGCCCCCTCTTCTCCCGCTATTTTGAGAAGAAGGCGCAAACCTTAGTATTCTCTTTAAAGAATGGACGTTTCCAAGGAGCATGAAACTTGTTCATGTATTTGGGTGCCATACAAGTTGATTAATAAGCCAAAATGTGAAACTCTGTTATTTACGAAAAATAGGTAATTTGCATATTGCTCAGAAAATTGTTATAACTCGGGCACTATGGGAGCAATCTACTTCGGATAAGTTTTATTTTGCAGCTAGAACATAAGAGCATGCAACCATGTACAATTCAGAATGCCGAACCGAGGAAGGAGGGTTGGGAGCATGGTCCCCCCATAAAAATCTGGAGTTTGCCCCCTCTTCTCCCTCTATTTGGGAAGAAGTCGTGAACTTTAGTGTTCTTTTCAAAGAATGGTCATTTATCAAGAAAACGTAACATGTTTCATGTTCTTTGGTTCCATAGAAGTTGAATAATAAGCCATAATGTGATTTTTTTTTTACGAAAAATAGGTAATTTGCATTTTTGGAGGAAAATTGTTATAGCTCGGGCACTATGCACTATGGGAGCAATCTACTTCGGATAAGTTTTGTTTTGCAGCTAAAAGATCATAGCATGTACCCTGTATAATTCAGAACGGCGAAGGGGGTTTGGGGGCGCGACCACCAAATTTCATTGAAAAAAAAACAACATAAAAATCTGGAGTTTGCCCCCTCTTCTCCCGCTATTTTGAGGAGAAGGCGCAAACCTTAGTATTCTCTTCAAAGAATGGACGTTTCCAATAAGATTGAAACATGTTTCATGTTATTGGGTGCCATACAAGTTGAATAATGAGCCAAAATGTGAAACTCTGTTCGGAAATATGGCATGTATATGTTGCGGAGAGGGGGGGGGGGAGGTTGGTCATCAATATGAATTTCCCAGGTTTGCTCCAGACCTGTGTCAGAGTTTCCACCAAAACATAAGAGTATGAAGGTACAAAAAGCACATTCATTTCGTAATCAGCAACATGATACCATATGGTATCATCGGGTGAGTGCGACCTTACTCTGATGATACCATAAGGTATCATCGGGGGAGTAAAGGTTAAGCCTCTAAATATTACATGGAAAATGCATTGAATTATCATTTTTTCTTGTCCGTATGGGAGTAGTAACGGGGCTTGTTAACAGATGAAGGGGATAAGAGCGGGTGGCGTCGTCCGATAGTTGTCGGACGTCGTAGTAAGGCATTTTGTTGGGCAAACTGAAGGAACATGGAAACAAATAGGTTCCATTGATACATACGATTTTGGTCGAATATCACCACCCGACAAAGTATCTCACTACAACATGCGACATAAATTGCATGGACTGCAACATCCAACAAAAACCGCATGCATAAACAAGAAGAGGTTTAGACTGCAAATATGCTGCTGGAATTTTATTACTCTTCTGGCTCACTTCACCTTAATGTAGAAGTGCTTACGAAGGTTTTCTTTCATCATCCTGATGTATTACTGGTTTCGCACAAGTTAACATACGTTTACAATGACATTGCACGATTCTTAGATATCAAGAAGAATCCAACCAAATGGGATATATTTTGAATACCATCACGAAACACAAATCTGCATTGGTGAACGTTATAAAAATTGGCAAGTGCATGCTCCCAACCTCAAATTTACTGCAACACTAGTATTGCAATGAAATTAATGCCACTCTCTGTCCTGTCTGTTTAAACTCGTGACAGATGGTCATTAATCTCTCACTGAGTAAGGTTAATGTACAATATTATGAAATAAAATACTAATAATAAATACGTAAATATTTTAATATATTTACTCGAATCATTCAATCATAAAAGCAAATCACTTTCTTCAAGAATTGACTTTTCTCTGCCAGCCCTGCTAAATTTTCACTTTCCATCTATTGATTTATACCAGGGGTGGCCAGAAAGTAATTTCCAATTAGTAGGGACATTGATTTTTCGCAAACGCGAAAACCGTGAAAAATGGTAATTGCTGCGAAGTTATGTTTAGGAATGTGCAGTTATGTCTGGACACATTTTTCGCCCGTTCGAAATATCGAAATAATGCGAATTTGGCATAAAATGCGAATTGTTGGAGTTTTTAGTGATTTTTTTTTAAAGAAATGTCCTAAAACAACGAAAAATTCCTTGAAATACAACATTCTTGTCTTTTCTAGGCCATGTTTGTGTACATATAACATGCAAGTTTTCCAACAATTTACTCAAGAGTAAACTATAGAGTTATACGTACATGGAATAATTCCGGCAGCCACATTAAATCATGTATTTCCCACGATTTTTTCAACTTCTATCAAAACCATTTGCATCACAGAGCAAAGTGGCAGGGTTCTAACAGGAGATCGAGTGCGTATCTACCGTCACACGGGAGCCACATCTACGTATTTGTTGCACGAGATATGTTCTGAATTACCAAGCTAAGTGCACACCATCGGCATTTGTTGAGCGAGTAATAATGGAGCTCAGTCGTTAGGGCATCTGACTACTATGCGAGAGACCTGGGGTCGATCCCCTGCGGTGGAGAATCTGGATGTTTTCCACCTATTCAAACTGCTCTGGCACCCACCCAGCATCATATGAAGCTGGTACCTTGAGAAAACTTTGAGGGATAAAGGTAGCCAGGAGCATGGTGCTGATCACATCACCCCTACCTTCAGCCATGATCAAGAAAGTGTGGGTCCCTAAATCCACACCCCTACTATACACCTTCATGGAAAAGTGCAGGGAGCACTTTACTTTTACTTCGTCAAAAATCTGTTCCAACATATCAAACTGTCACGAATATACGTAGACCATGTGACCTACAATTTAAAATAATAGTTTTAAAGCACAACGGAGTATTGAGTTTCGGTATATTTGGCAGATAAATGTTCTAAAACAAAAACGCAAATTTTGGGAAACGTAACACTAACAAGTCAAAAAAAGGTAATGCCAATCTTATGTGCCATAATATTAAGGTATCTGTCACGTGAGATTGATTGAATTTAATTTTTTGGGTGCGTCGCCACTTATGGTCATTATGCACCCTTCAGTATATACGGGGAAAATTCCATTATCTAAAATCCTTACCTTAAAATTAAAAAGGGGGTATTGAAAATAACTTTCAAGATATCAAACTGTAACGAAGAGGCAAAAGCCATGTGACTTACATCACTCATCCCCATCTTTGCAAATTAGCCAAACGTGGCACAAAAAGCGAAGTAAAATAAACAAATCAATCAAGATTAGATGAACCTCTAAGTGACACATTTCAAATGTATTGACATATTTTTTTTTTTCTTGTCTATGGGAGCTATAAGGGGTCGGACCTGTCGACCAGAAGGGTTCACCTTCTCTGGCACTGTCCGACAGATGTCCAAAAACTGTAGTATGTCATTGTGTGGACATTATGAAGGAACATTGAAAGGAATGAGGACTTTTATCCAACCTGAATTTTTTGTTGTATACTGTGGAACTACATTTGTTCTATTGAATATTTATGTGCCATTGATGCAAGTGATTTTTGTCGGGAAAATCTGACTAATGAAAAGATTCTCTCGGGCTTGGCATATTTTCCACAACTCACCTGGTTGATAGCCTGAGAGAATCATTTCATCATTCTTCACCAGGAAAACTTCTTAAGACTTACTTAAATCTGACTAATGTTGAATTGCCACAAAACATCACTCCGGCATAAGAACACATGCATGGCACTCTTATGCATGCAATTTTTCTTGTCTGAGTAGTACGACATTTCGTCGGACATAATTTCAGGCTCTCAATTATAAGAACATATAATTTTCTTCAGTAATCAATCTTCCTCTGCCAGCTCTACTGAATTTTCATATGAGGACAGTCCAGAAAGTACGTTCCAATTAGCCATAAATTAAAACACAATCTTCGGTAATAATTGACATTTTATTGTCTTAATTATAGTGACCCATATCTTACTTTTTGACATATTCACCACTGTTCTTCAGGTATTTATGTTATTGTGGCACAAGATTTTGTATGCCCATGTTATTAGTCTGCCTCCAAAAAGTGGAACTGTCTGTACAGCAGCGTTACTGTCTAAACATATGTCCTGCCAAACTGGTTCAGGTGAAGGAAGAGAAGTGCGTGATGTCGAGGCTGCCACTTAAAATGATGCAAAAGAGCCCACTCACGATCAGGTGTGTTTTGGGTCTTGCATGATGGATCTGCCTTCCATGAATTGTGAGGAAGGTAAGGAGAAATTTCCAGTGAGGTAGACACGTTTGATGAAGCCAGCCTCTGTGGCGGAGTGGTTAGCACATCACACTACGATACCAGGGGTCCCAGTTTCGAATCCCGACCTGAGCATGGATGTTTGTGAGTGCCCATTCATCATATCATCACTCATCTCCATCTTCACAAAATAGACAAAAATGGCACAAAAAGCGAAGTAAAATAAAGCAAATCAATCAATCAATTAACCAAGCTAATTCCTGGCATGGGACCCATCTTTATGGCATTAACCTGCTGTTGCCACTTTTACCTATGAAGAAACTTGCGGTCAAACAGCCAATTGAACCCACCACTACCCCCCTCTCTTTGAGCAACAATGGGCAACCTTAGAATCCCTCCTCCATGCTATGGCCAGTAGGAAAACAGGTTTTTGCAAAAATAACCATTCTGCACTGTGAATACAGCCAGGAGATACCTTGGCCCTGGAATAACACTGTTCTTAAATCCACTCCCTTCACAACAATGTGACTGCACCACATTACAGACACATACCACCTCTTCCTATTTGTATGTGCGCATCGTGCTCCAACAACTAGCGCAGCGTTCCAATGATATCAGAAGTTACTTACTGGACGTGCCTCATATAAACTTACTGGATGCTGTTATTAACCGCATTTCCCTATCTTATCCTGTCTGCTTAGCAAAATCAGATGCCTGTGCAGTGGAGTAGATTCCCCTACTACGAGGGTCGTTCAAGTCAATCGCAGACTTTTTTTTAAAAAAAAATAGAAGAACAAATTTCAAAGTGTGGTAACTGGATTTATTTTTCCACATAACCTCCTGCTACAGTTATACACTTATCCCAGCATTTAACTAACGCCTGGAATGCTTCGGCTTAGAAAGATATATCATTACGGCGGAACCATTGTAGGACAACATTCTTCACTTCATCATCAGTGTTGAAATATTTTCCTCCAAGGAATTCCTTCATGGGTCCAAGCAGGTGAAAATCACTTGGCGCTAAGTCAGGACTATAGGGGGGTGTGGTAATATCTCCCAGCCGATTTCCTGGAATGTTCGTTGAGCGGTATGCGGTCGTGCATTGTCTTGCAAAAAGAGAACACCCTTTGTGATGAAACCTGGACGTTTCTTCCATAAACGCTTATGCACATCATGCAGAACACAGCAGTAATACTCACTGTTGATAGCGACACCATGGGGTAAAAAAATCAACGTGAATAATCCCCTGTTTATCCCAAAAGACACATTCCACGTGCTGAATGTTCCCAGGAATGACTGCCGTGGGCTGTGATCCACCACGACCGGGATCGTCAGTAATAGAGATACGGCCATCTTCGAAGCGCTTACACCATTCAAATGTCTTACTGCGACAGTGTGTCTCATCACCGTACTGAGCCTGAAGTCTTCTGTAAATTTCAACAGGTTTTCTGTCCTCGTTCACTAAAAACTTCATCACAATATGTTGCCGGCAATATATGTAACAGTGTTAAGAGAAGTGTAAAGAGAAGTAACATTGATAATGTAAGGTAATATGACACTTTGTTTTGTACAATTCCATTGCTTCACTTTCAGAACGTTTAGTCCCGAGAAGCAGCTTTATGATATGTAAGGGTTTTGGGTGCCAAGCGGATGCCATGTGTTCCCATGTTCACATCAAACAAGCCACTAATTCACCATACCAATATCTCAATCTTGTGTACATGGATTAAGTTGTTTGATTATTTTATATAGAAAAGAGATGTAGGATACAAACGTTAATGCTTTGAAATTAAGTTTGCAGTCATGATTCTTGCAAGCGGCAGGCAAAATATCAACATTTAATAATGAGAAATTACAAAATTTATTCATTAAAACAACAATTTACTCTAATCTCATTTAGTTATAACATTAAAAATAATCAAATATTTTATTTAAGCTTGCTTGCAAATGAGAAAAACCCTGTAAAAGTCCCTCCCTAGCTTGAGATAACTGTAATAACTTTGAAAATCACTATTTTCCAAAACCAATATAAATCGTACACACACACAAGCACCCCCACACACATGCACCCCCCACACACACATCCCACACACGCACGCACCCCCCACTTACACACACACACACTCTTGTCATAGTAGTGCATTGTGCTAATTACTCCGTCACACACAGAGGCCAACATAAATTAATATCGGGCAAAAGTCAGCATTAATATTATTGTATATATATACACACACGCAAACACACTGTTTAATTGAATTGAAATAAAAATTTTCATAAATTGAAATCGCATAGACCCTTTATATTGTTAATATATTTGTGTGGTGAGAGGAAGTGAGAGTGGTCACATAGTATATCCTCTTCCAGGTTATTACTGTTATATACATTGATTAAATGTGCTCTTCAATGAAAATTTTCAAACAATGATATACATTTATATCTTAGAGAGACTTACGTTTCAACTTAAAACTTGAGACCAAAATCACTTCTAATATAATTTCTTTCTTGCAGCTCTACACTAGAGACAGCATTCTGCTCTGCGACTAAGAATAGTGGAACGACACTGGAATCTACAAGAGAAGGAGAATCTACAAAATCTTCAAACTCTGAAGGTTTTGCCATTTGGAATGATGGAATTAATTTGTTTAATGATAAATGTGAACTTGCTGTTCACATGCAAAATCATAATAGAACAAAATCGTTTGAGTGCTCAATGTGCAAGGAATCATTTAAGGGGATAAAATGTCATAGTGGTGAAAAGTCTTTTTTGTGTTCAACCTGTAGCAAATCTCTAGCATTAAGACACAGTTTTAGAAAGCATTGGAAAACTCATAGTGTTGGATGCAAGGAAGATCTTCAAAAACATTCCAGAACTCATACTGGAGACAAGCCCTTTGTATGTTCAGTGTGTAACAATACATTTACAGTGAAGTCAAGTCTTAGGAAACATTTAAGAATTCATACTGGAGAGAAACCCCATGTGTGTTCAACATGTAACAAATCATTTGCATGGAAGAAACATCTTAGAAATCATCTAATAATTCATACTGGAGAGAAGCCCCATGTGTGTTCAAAATGCAACAAATCATTTGCAAAAAAGGAACATCTTAGGAAACATTTAATAATTCACACTGGAGAGAAACCCTTTGCATGCTCAGTGTGTAAAATTGCATTTAAACTGAAGTCAAATCTTAGAAATCATCTAATAATTCATACTGGAGAGAAGCCCCATGTGTGTTCAACATGTAACAAATCATTTGCACGGAAGGATAGCCTTGAAAAACATTTAATAATTCATACTGGAGAGAAGCCCCATGTGTGTTCAACATGTAACAAATCATTTGCACGGAAGTATAGCCTTCAAAAACATTTAATAATTCATACTGGAGAGAGGCCCCATGTGTGTTCAATATGTAAAAAATCATTTGCATGGAAGGATAGACTTGAAAAACATTTAATAATTCATACTGAAGAGAAGCCTAATGTGTGTTCAACATGTAACAAATCATTTGCATGGAAGGATAACCTCGAAAGACATTTAAGAATTCATACTGGAGAGAAGCCCCATGTGTGTTCAACATGTAACAAATCATTTGCACGAAAGAATGATCTTACGAAACATTTAATAATTCATACTGGAGAGAAACCCTACCTTTGTTCAAAGTGTAACAAATCATTTCCACGGAAGGAAGGTCTTGAAAAACATTTGTTAAGAATTCATGCTAAAGAGAAGTCCCATGTGTGTTCAACATGTAACAAATCATTTAGAAGGAAGGCAGATCTTAGAAAACATTTAATAATTCATACTGGAGAGAAGCCTAATGTGTGTTCAACATGTAACAAATCTTTTGCAAGTAAGTCGGTTCTTAGAGAACATTTAATAATTCATACTGGAGAGAAGCCCCATGTGTGTTCAACATGTAACAAATCATTTGCACGAAAGTATGATCTTACGAAACATTTAATAATTCATACTGGAGAGAAACCCTACCTTTGTTCAACATGTAACAAATCATTTGCACGGGAGGAAGGTCTTGAAAAACATTTGTTAAGAATTCATACTGTAGAGGAACCCTACCTTTGTTCAATGTTTGACAAATCATTTGCACAAAAGAAAGATCTTGAAAAACATTTAATAATTCATACTGGAGAGAAGCCCCATGTGTGTTCAACATGTAACAAATCATTTGTAAGGAAGGCAGAACTTAGAAAACATTTAATAATTCATACTGGAGAGAAGCCCCATGTGTGTTCAACATGTAACAAATCATTTGCAAGGAAGGCAGATCTTAAGAAACATTTAATAATTCATACTGGAGAGAAGCCCCATGTGTGTTCAACATGTAACAAATCATTTGCAAGGAAGGCAGATCTTAAGAAACATTTAATAATTCATACTGGAGAGAAGCCCCATGTGTGTTCAACATGTAACAAATCATTTGCACGAAAGAATGATCATAGAGAACATTTAGTAGTTCATACTGGAGAGAAACACTTTGCATGCTCAGTGTGTAATGATTCGAGTTGCAAATGCCACCTTTTTTGAACAGACCTTTTTTTCCAAATAAAACGTGGCTTTTTTGGAAAGAAAACTGAATTTTTTTGCTTTTTTGGCTTTTTACTAATTACAGCTAACCTGTTTCACTTGCAGTGTCATTTAAGAGTTTTAATGGTTCATGAAGTCATATTTTGGGTACTATTATCGTATGAGGGAAACACAGTATTTCTCCTGTAAATTTGAAGGAAATTTGAAGGTATCCGTTTCCCTCATACTATAATGTTACCTAATCTTACATCCAAGAGACACTAGCTACTAGTTTGTTTTTGTCGTATGTGAGTCTGTGTATTACATAGTGGTAAAACTGTCTTATAATCAGGGGATACAAGGTTTTATTGTTAGTGGAGACATATTGCTTAGCGATTTAGATTCCATTTTAAATCTGTAGGTCCAGTCCTGATTAGCTTATCTGAGCATAAAATGAACTTAATATAAACTTTCATGTGTTTATGTCATCATATCATTGACCTTTTAGAAACAATTCACAATACGTATGCAGAACTACATGCATATATACCCCATGTAATACTTAAGATCAGTATTCTACTACAAGGGAGATTTAGAGCCCAAAGTAACTTATAAATGTAAGTACTGTTGTTGGAAAATGTTCACATTTTTGATTGAATGTTTTATACAAATAAAATTAATATATTAATAGAGTTCATAGGTCTATTCATAATGCATAAATTCAATTAATTGTGTATTGTTGTTATTACATGAATAGGTCCACATATGTGGAACAAAGAGAATATCCAAAATTCTGTAGGGCTGATTGATTAGGTTATTTCATGTCACTTTTCTGCTAAGTGTGACGATATGATGAAATTGATGAAAGAACATATTCACAAACAAAGTCCATACCCAGGATGGGATTCAAACCCAGAACCCCTGGCATCGTAGCATGCTTTGCTAACCACTCAACCACAGTGGTCGGCAAAATGATGATGGAGTAGGTACTAGAGCTAAACATGCAATTGTAGAGTTGCAGTATTATTGTCCAAAGTAACGGAAAAAAATCGATCCACCCCTCCCGACCCTACAATCAGAAACACATGGTCACTTACAGGCAAAGGGTGTCACACGGGGTACAGCTTGGTGCTTATTGTTCTTATCGTTTACATTCAATTCTCATAAATTTTCAAATAGTACTGTGTTCCACAAATTTACAGTGGTTTCAAATTTCCTTTATTTTTTTTACCATTACGATTGAATAGCCTTGAAATTCTATGTTTAGTAAATAATCTAATATATAAAAATATGTGTGTGTGTTGGGGGGGGGGGTGTTTTCCGGCATTACTCTCGAACGCCTGGGGCAATTTCAACCAAATTCAATACGCATATAATTTACATCCTGAAAATAAATACTGTGGGGTAAGACACCCCTGGCACCCCTGGGGGTGGAGGTGGGAAGGGGTGACATGTAAAAATTATCATAAACGTCCGATATTAGTGTGGAATCCCTAGTTTTCAAGGTCTCTTATATGAATAGTGACACTCCCAATGCCGTTCAACTCCAAGACACCTTTGGTACCCCTAGAGGTGTGGGTAGGAAGAGTTGACATGTAAAAATGATCGAAAACGACCGACAGTGAAATCCATAGTTTTTGGGGTCTCGATGATGAATAGTGGCACTCCCAATGCCGTTCAACAACAAAACACCCATGGCACATTTAGGGGTGGGGGTGGGATAGGGGTGACCTAAAAATAATCGAAAACTACCGATATTAGTGTGGAATCCATAGTTTTTGGAGTCGTTAAGATCAATAGTGACACTACCAATGCCGTCCAATTTCAAGACACCTCTGGTACCCCTAGGGGTGGGGGTGGAACAGGGTGACATGTAAAATGACAGATATTAGTGTGAAATCCATAGTTTTCTAGTTCACTAAGATGCACTGAATAGTGACACTCACAATGCCATTCAACTCAAAAACACTCCTGGCAAGCGGGTGGTGGTGGGAAGGGGGTGACATGTAAAACGACTGATATTACTGTGGAATCCATAGTTTTCCGGCCTGCTGAGATTAATAATGACACTCCCAATGCCTTTCAACTCCAAGTTCATTTTACACTATTGTTAGAATTCATTATTTTCCTGTCTAATAGAAGATGGAGACAAATAAATACCTGGGCAATGCCGGGCAATCAGCTAGTATATATATAAAAAATTAAGTAATATGTTTTAGCAATTATTATTATAATAAAGAACATGTCTGAATGTGAATTAAAAAAGAAAAATATATTCTTTCATGAATGCTTTGAAAAAGCCAGGTCAGGGATTAAAATGAATGGACTGCTTGGTAGCCTTGCATCAATGGCTGTACAAACTAAAGCTACCAATTTTGCAGACTTTTCAAACCTGCCTCTCTACACAAAAAAATATTAAGTTACGCAAGGACAAAATTTCTTTTTTTTTAAATCTTGAAAAATCATTGATGTTATTTTTTTTGTGGCTTTTTATAGGTTCATATTTAAATATTTCATAGCTCGATTAGGAGGGGGGTACGGCCCCTCCCCTGAGTACAGGTAGGCATAAAGTAATGTTGCCACCTTGCAATCGAGGTGTTCCAGGTTCAATCCCCAATGAAGGCACAGTGGATCAAGTCCCATTTTAAGCTGTAGGTCGAACTCCAATTAACGTGTATGAGCATAAAGTGGGCCTAAACAAACAAAATGTTACTTATAGAAAGCCCATATTTTTTAAAAAATGTCATTCGTGGCAAATTTCAGTTTTGGGGCCACAATGCACTAGGGCAGTGCCTCTCAACTGGCAGGCTGTGGCCGGGTACCGGGCCTTGGCATGAATATACTAAGCCATGAGGGTTCATTAAATCGAATGGTTGCCAAGTACTTTAAACAAAATGTTATATTTGTCAACAAGCATAGACATATATCATATTCCATTATTTATTAATACTTAATTTCAAGGGTGCATATTAAAGTATAAAGTTAAAAAAAATAGAAATTTGAATTTTTGAAGCAGGGCGAATTTACCATGCTGTGGTGCCACAATGGTTGAGAACCACTACACTAGGTTGCCAAAATACACCACATCTGTACCATGACTAAGTTTAGTGGCCATTAAGACAAATTATATGTGATACACATGAGAGCCAGAATACAAATATGTTATGCCAAATACAATTGTAATGGAGTTTGATAGTAGATTTTTGTTTATAGACATAATTCAAGAAGAAACTGTATCATCAAGGTTACATTTGATTAAGTGAGTTAAAATATGTAGCAACATTTCTTCTTGTTTTGCTTTTTGTGCAAATCCAAATATTGAAAATCGATACCCAGGTTCGATACCAAGTGGAGCCACATTGCGCAGTAGTTTGGATCCCACTTAAACTGTAGGTCCAGTCCCGATGATCCTATCTGTGCATGAAGTGGACTTAACAAACAAGTCACACATTGAAAATTATACTATTAGATTCTATTTACAATATATGTAAAACTACTCAATTTATGTGAGTGTATATACTATTTAGATATATTTAAAAAAAAAAACACTGACATTTGAAGATAACATTGGGGGAAAACTATCCATTCAAAAAAGCCTTCATTTTTGCGAAATGCTTTGTCTCCTATGAATTCCATGTTGAAAGTTGTACTTTAAATTTACATATGGTGATCTTTTCACAGTATAGAGATAAATAAAAGTGGTGAAATAAAATAAATGCAGCCAAGCAATAAATTTTCATTGATTTGAAACACTTTGGGAAAAGTAGCCGAAAAAGCAGTGGAAAGAACTCAGGTTTTTTTTTCCAAAAAGGGTTGCTTTTTCCGACCACTTCCAACTCTAGTAATGATTCATTTAAACTAAAGTCAAATCTTTGGAAACATTTAACAATTCATACTGGAGAGAAACCCTACCTGTGCTCAACATGTAATAAATCATTTACACGGAAGGAAGGACTTGAAAAACATTTAAGAATTCATACTGGAGAGAAGTCCCATGTGTGTTCAACATGTAACAAATCATTTACACAGAAAGAAGTTCTCAGACGACATTCAGTAATTCATACTTTAGATAAACCTTGTGTGTGTTCAACATGTAAGAAATCGGTTACACGGAAGGAAATTCTTGAAAGACATTTGAGAATTCATACTGTTGAGAAGCTCTGTGCATGTTTGCATGGAAGGAAGATCTTGGGAAACATTTAATAATTCATGCTGGAGAGAAGCTCTGTGTGTGTTGGCATGGAATGAAAATCTTGGAAAACATTTAATAATTCATGCTGGAGAGAGACCCATGTTTGTTCAACATGCAAAAGATCTTTTACATGGAAGGAACATCGTAGAGAACATTTCAGAATTTATACTAGAGAGAAGCCTATGTGTGTTCAACATGTGAGAAGTCATTTGCATGGAAGATGGATCTTACACGACATTCAGAAATTCATACAGGTTAAAGCCTATTTTCTATTCAACATTTAATAGATTATTTTGGCAGAATCCAATTAATTCAAGATATTCAAGGTTTAATACTTGTGTAACCTTTTGTGTTGTGTCATGTATTTGATGTGCAATAAATAATTAGATTTTTTTTTATATGGTGTAAAGAAGTTTGTGTCAAAATTTTGTTCTTTCACCTGATCAAGAGCTCCTTTCATCAGACTGCAACTTACCTTGTTTTGCTGGGGCCACTCCAGGATCAACAACTACTATACCACCTCAAGCATGGAACCCCTAATTCATTGGCTCTCCTCATTGATACTTCAGCATGTAGATACTAATTTCCTAGTAAAGCGACTTTTGAATGAGTTTTGGGGACATCTAACATCTAGCATAAGTGATAGAACCTAATTACACCTACAAGATGGTCTTAATAATTGTATATATTCATATTAGGAAACATAAGAAAATGAATTCAAGTTTACAACTCATGTAGTTTAGATTAATAAAATAATACATTTTGTGAATGATACATAATTTGAGTAAAATGCAGGCTTCAATTAATCTGCTATTTTTGTGTTTGCACAAAAGGTGCACCCGTCGTTCTATTTCTTTGTTTCCACAAGCCATCCTTTGTGGCATAGTGGTTAGCACATCACGCTTCAACGCCAGAGGTCTGGGTTTGAATCCTGGCCTGGGCATGGATGTTTGTGAGTGTTCATTCATCAGTTTCATCACTCATCCCTATCTTCTCAAATTAGCCAAAAGTGGAACAAGAAGTGAAGGAAAATAAAGTAAATCAATCAGTCTTTGTTTCCACATACACATATATCACATTTACTTAATTCTCAGTTTTCTCATTATGGACAGACAAATCAATGTCTTATTCGATTGGATTTGAACCCGAGACCCCTGGCATCGTAGAATGCAGCTTGCAAACAGTAACTCCACAGAGGTCGAAAGAGCCCTCCAAGGTACTACGGGCCTCACAGAATGTCACAGGAGTGCAATCGGCTTATAAATTATGGATATTATAGTTTGGATAATAAATAAATAAAATATATAAGCTATAAATAAAAAAAACACCGGTTTTTTAATTTATAGAATTTAAAAGAGAGCTATAGTTTGGCAAACAAAAAAAAATATGATGTTGTTCTTACGACGATAAAATAGATGACATACTTGAAAAAAAATTGTAACTATAGGAGAACTACACCATTTCCTTGATTATTTGGTACTGAAGTAATTGGGTGTAATTTTAGCAATGGCACTGCAGTTGGCTTCAGCACGTTTAGTTTAGTTTAGTTTAGTTTAGTTTAGTTTATTTGCGTCCAAGGACTACTGGTGTGTACAAATTACAGTACATGGTAATATAGGACATGTCAATACTTACATTACAATACAAAACTACATTAATTGATTTTACAAATACAAAATATATAGCCAAAAATTGTAAAAACTTGGGTCTTACTCTGGTATTATATCAAAATCACAAAAAAATAGAACATTGCAGCCTACTTCTAGGTGATACTAATTATCCACTTTCATTTGACATTTAATTTTACAAGAATAATATGTGATTATACTACATTATGTACATTTGTCTTATGTAAAAGTCGCTTCCATGTATTCAGCTATAGAATAAAAAACATGCTTCAGAAGCATTGATTTTATCTTGTGCTTGAATATCATCAATTTTGGTTCTTTCCTCACATCTTGTGGTAGTTTATTGTAGAGATCTATGGAAGAGTTTAAGGGACCTTTCTTACATAAGTTAAGGCAGCAGTGTTTTATGTGAAGTTTGTCTTTATTTCTTGTGTTTAGGCCATGTATTTCCTCATTTGTGGCAAAGTTGGAAATATTTTGCTTAACATAAATTAAGCATTCATAAATGTATATGCAGGGGAGAGTTAACACATGAAGTTTACGGAAAATAGTTCTACATGAATTAAATTTTCTTTACTCCAGCTATGATTCTTATAGCTCTTTTGTGAAGCATAAAAAGAACATTGGAGTGGTCCTTGTTACCCCAAACCATAATCCCGTATCTTAGTAAAGCATCAAAGTTTGCCATATAAAGGCACTTTACAGTTTGGGTGCTTGAGATGTCTACCATTTCTCGAAGGGCATAGCACACACTACTTAATTTTGATTGTAGCGTGTTTATGTGTTCTGTGTAGCTAAGGTATTTATCCAGAGTGATACCTAGAAATTTTGAATTTTTTTTAGGCTCTAGTTGTGTATTCCCAGATATTAGATTGAGGCTTATTTAGTTTCTGGTTTGGATTGTAGAAAATGTAATGTAATTTTTTTTTTTTTTTTGCTGTTGAGGAGTATATTATTATTTAAAAGTCATCTAATTTGTTTAATACGTTATTAGCCTTAGATTGTAGAGCATCTTTGGAAGTGTCTGTTACTATAATATTTGTATCATCAGCATATAATATTGCATTTGCCTCGGATATAACATTTGGTAAATCATTTATGTACATAAGAAACAAAAGAGGGCCAAGAATACTTCCCTGAGGCACCTCACATGTTACACTTTTCATGGTGGAGTGTTGATGTGTTACATATCCTTTTGCTGTGGTGTGAGCAATTTCTACAATTTGCTTTCTATTGGTAAGGTAAGATTGAAACCACTTTTGTGGTAGTCCACGAATACCAAGTTTTTGAAGTTTCCACATCAATATCTCGTGATTTACAAAATCGAAAGCTTTTGATAGGTCACAAAAGACTCCTACCGTGTGATTACAATTATTCAGCAATTGTGTGACACATTCTACTAAGTCTGCTAATGCTGTTTTCGTGCTTCGTTCAGACCTAAAACCATGCTGCGACAAGCTTAAGATTGAGTGTTTACTACAGAAATTTTCTACTCTCATCATTATTGCATGTTCAATAATTTTTGAGAAGACTGGGAGTTGCGAAATGGGCCTGTAATTTGATAAATCCTTTGGGTCATTTTTCTTCAGTAATGGTTTAACAACAGCTATCTTTAGCCTGTCTGGGAAAATACCCTGTTCAATGGAATTGTTTGTTATATGTAGTAATGGTTGACATAGGGAGCTATAACATTTCTTAATTAGGAAGTCTGGTATTTCATCAATGCCGGAAGATCGTTTGTTTTTTATACGCCTGAAGATTATCTTTAATTCCTGTTCAGTAATGGGGGAAATGAACAAGGATTAGTCATTTACTGTTATGTGTGTAGAACATTCTTCTGGAGCAGTGATAAGCCCATTCCTTCTATTTGGAACTGCATTTACAAAATACTCATTGAAAGCATTCGCAACATTAGGGGGATGTTGGACTTCTTTTCCATTAATGCATATCACCATATTATTACGTAAAGATTGGTGTTTTGTTGATGCATTTCTTATAATTTCCCACATTGTTTTACATTTATTGTTTGAATTATTGATTTTACGGTCATTATGATTAATTTTTGATTGGTGGAGTACATTTTTATATATTTGGTTATACCTCTTGTAATATTTCAGAAAAGATGAATTGGGATTCACCTTACTTTCAGAATGGAGCATTTTTAGTTTTCTACTTGAGATTCTGATTCCGTTTGTGACCCATGGTTTACACTCAGTGGATATGATAACTTGTTTAGATGGAAAACATTCATTGTGTAACAAGATAATTTTGTTCAGAAAGAGATTAAATTTTTCGTTTGTGGAAGGTAAATTATAAATAAAAGGTAAAGTCTTCCCCTGTGCTTAGCACCACGCCATGAAGGCGTATAGGGGGTGCAGGGGTAATGCCCCACACTTTCTTGATCCGGTCGTGAGTGGGGGTGATGTGATCAGCACCACGCCCCTGACCGCCTTTACCCCCCAGGGTTTCCCCCAGGTACCCATGTTATTCGATGCTGGGTGGGTGCCGGGGCCACTTCCCTCATTAGAAAAGTTCCCGGATTTGAACCGGCCAGGGATCGAACCCAGGACCTTTAGCATGGTAGTCAGATGCGTTACCGACTTAGCCACTGCTTCCCAATTTTCGCTGCTTCGTTTTCCAATAAACATGAGTATAGAACCTTCATCATATTTACGTTTCTGCATTTTTAGTGGCTTTCTATGATATTCAGTAGCTTCTCTTTTACATGTGAGACATAAAAATTGTGCTTCATGGTCGGAGAAGTGGACTGATATGTTTTCACATTGAAACTCTTTTGAGTGTACACTTATTAACATGTGGTCTATGAGGGAGAGTGTCTCTTTCGTTATGCGCGTGGGTGTAGTTACAATTTGTTTTAGGCCAAAAGTGTTTATTGTGGCTTCAAAGTGCAGTTTCCGTCCTGTATTTTTTTTAGAAAATCAATGTTTAGTTCCCCACATACCACAATTTCACATGTATAACTTTTTAATTCATCTAACAATACTGACAGATTTTTTATGAATATTGTATAGTCTGCATCAGGTGTTCTGTAGCAACATGCTATTATTAAATTATATTGTGCAAGACATACAACACTAACTTCAAAATGTTTTTCTATAGGTCTCACAGTTTTGGGAACAATTTGATTGGCAATTATATCATTTTTTGTAAATATGCCTGTTCCCCCTCGTTTTATAGAGACCTCGATGAGAAACTAGCTAGGTGGAAATTTGGAATTTGAAGGTAAGTAATTTCATCTTTGGACAGCCAGTGCTCAGTAACACACAGTACATGTGCATCTAAACATTCATCGGTTAGGAGCATTTCTAAATCTAACACTTTGCCTGTAATACCTTGAATGTTTAGATGCACAATATTGCATTGTATAACTCTCTTCTTCATTTGAGAGAAACTATTGGATGTAAGACCCTGTTCCTTAGGTTTAACATTTACAATATTTGTTGCATTTTTACATTTTACAATAAAAAATCATCTTTAAATTTGCCCGGAACACTCCTTATTCTATCGGATGTTCATGCAGATGGTTCTTTTTGTTTTACATTAACTCTTTTGTCATTTTCCACTTCCTTGTCTTTTTCATCTTTTCTCACTTCACTGTAATGTTCATTTTCTTCACTACCTTTTTCATCACTTACCATTTTACTGCATTTTTCACCATTCATCACAAGACAGACTTTTCCGCTATTTACCACATCACTATATTTCTTTCCATTTACCACTTCACTTCCCTGATTATTTATGGGGTGCCATTTCAGTTCAATAGGATTGCACTTTCTTCTTTGGTTTATAATGTATTCAGTTATCACCGTACCTATTGCTTTTGACACCTTTTCTTTTCCAGATCGGTTCAGATGCATGCCGTGATTTATGAAATTCTTTCTCTCTAGCCTGCTTACATCAACAATATCGACATTACTAAAGTTTTTACACAGGTGTCTGATATTCTTGTTTGTCTCTTTTATGGCCACATTAACACAAGATTCTGGTATGAGATCATATCTCGTTGGTATATTAACTACGATCACTTTAGAGTTTCTTATTTCAGGTAGTTTCTTTTCCAATGTATATATCACATCGTGACCTTCATTGCATGCTACATTGTTTGCACCTGCCATTAGTACTACACAGCTGCTGATTTCTTTGTTTTGAGGTTTTAGGCTACTTACAACCTGCCCAATTTTTGCACCTGGCTTGACAATACCTAACACTGAAACACCGCCTATAGCCTGACAAGTTAAGTCCCGATATGCGCAGATCACTGCGGAGCACTTCCTATTACGTCATCCTCCCCACCACTCTTCTACTCACTGGTCTGGCGTTGAGAGTACCAGTGGTGCCAACTCAGCAAAATTAAGCTAAAATAAATATGACAAACGATTTTCACTGTTTAGTGTAATGGCGCATGTAGGCTCCTATTATATCAGTGGTTCATTTTATTTAATCCGACCTTTGAAAATGCGTGCGGTGCGCCGATCGTAAATTGTAGTATTACGCACGTGCGTTAAGGTTTATAACGAAGAGAAACTACAGGGCGAATGACTTCATTTTCTGAATGCGACATCGAGCAGTGGCCTGTTTTTTGTTGTTTTTTTAAACCGACTGAGTGGGGTGGTGGTTCGTTTGTTTATCGTACAACAATCACTAAGAGAAGGCAATCTGATAACATGCTTGCCTGTGTTCTTTTCTAAAGCATTGAAATGTTCATGCTCTTTACTCTTGGCTGCAAGATTCTTACTTTGAAAGAGATGGACTTATGGACGAGCGTGTAGATGAACTGATAATTAGACGTGGTGAAGCCGATTCAGACACTGACACAGATTCATCGGTAGACACAGACTCGGATGAGTGGGAGAGTGAAACTGAAGAAGGAGAACTGGAAAACATTTAGAAGATGAGCTCAGTTCTATCGTTTATATATTTTTCATTTTTCTATCATTTTATTTCATACATTTCTTATGCTGGTAAGAAATATCATTAATATAACTTAATTCATTTAAGGTTTAAAGAGAAAATATCAAAATGTATTTAGAATTTAGCGTAATCAATAGGTAGCGTAGGTGAGGGGATACTAATTCATGCCTTTCACATTCAAATTTCGTTGAAAATTCTCAGACAATTCCGCTCCCTCCAGGCTGCAACACTGCGAACCAAAGTCACCGCAGACAATGGAGTGGGGAAATGTGATATCAGGTGCGCAAACAATAGATTGCAGCATCTTGTTTTTAAACTTGTCAAGTTATAGCTGACTCTTCGCTTTTTCTGCCATTCCTCTGCCATGACTATCAGCATAGATGAGCACTTCTGGTTGACTAACACTAGATTTTTCTATTTTCAAGATGTTTGTGGTTGTGTTTTTTGACTTCACATTTCTTCTGTACGTTCTTGAATTAGTTCCTGGGTGTATGTCTTCAGTCTGGAAATCTTGTAGTGTAGAAAATCTGTTTTTACTCTCGAAATTTATGCTATCGATGTGATGTTTTTCTTTGTTGATTTCCTAACCACTTGAGTCCATGAGGATGTAGTATTTGTTATTTCCTTTGCCTTTTCAATAGTTTCTAGTCTGTTTTTCAGGGCTTCATTTTCATTTTTTAACTCCTTTATATCACTTTGCAGTAGATTCACTACCAGCAAAAGATTCGCGAGTTCCTCATTTTCAACACTTTTTTCTCCGTTTTCACATTGCAGACAGAACCATTCACTGTTTTGGTCGATTTCTTCATCGGCATTCAAGTTGCCGCACTTAAAGTGTAAACATTCGTCACACATGTCGCACAGAATTCCATTTTTACATATCTTTTACACTTTGCACATTTATCATCATATTTTGTCTTCAATTTGAGAGGAGCTGATAAAAGTACGTCTTCACTCGTTGGCGTCATCATAGGATGTGTCTTCCTCTTGTACACATTTTCTAAGCTTCAACCTTTGCACATTATAGTTACTAGATGAACTAATAAGACCTTAATCGTTGTGCAGTTTTCCGATAGGATTTTCCATATAAAAAAGAAAAAAAGGTAAAGTGTTCCCCTGTGCATAGCACCACGCCATGAAGGCGTATAGGGGGTGTGGGGGTAACGCCCCACACTTTCTTGATCCGGTCGTGAGTGGGGGTGATGTGATCAGCATCACGCCCCTGACCGCCTTTACCCCCCAGGGTTTCCCCCAGGTACCCATGTTATTCGACGCTGGGTAGGTGCCGGGGCCGCTTCCACCGTTAGAAAAGTTCCCGGATTTGAACCGGCCGGGGATCGAACCCGGGACCTTTTCCATATATTACTTCATAATATAATGATTAACACAAGGATACATAAAAACAACGATTTAATGTCAAACTTACAAAACCGTTTCTAAGAAAACCCGATAAAACCTGGGCAAAATGGGGTTTTATTGGTTTTCTTCAGTTTATCTTTATAAATATATATATATTTTAAAAATTAAATACATTTTCCCCTTATAGTAATATATTGGAACATTCAATTTGTATTGTTTTATTTCACTGAATCAACAACTATTTAATATTTTCTGTTAACATAGTTAAGAATTGACAATCAAGATCACACACCTTGAAATGATTAAACTAAAAACATACATAACCCGTGCCACAACAGACCATTGAGGGCCCAGGCCTACCTACCCACTGCCAGCCACACTCGTACCTGATCCTACTTTGGGAGTGACGTGTGGTCAGCACAATGAACCCCCAGTTGTCATCGTAGGTTTTCATTACCGGGTTACGCTACTCATTCATAGCTCCCCAATTTAATCATGATGGTGAGTTCACCAGTCTCATACACAGGCCAAAATCTCAGGAGACTCAAACCTGTGCACGTCCCATAGCCAGAGCCCAAAGCATGACCGCACAGCCACAATGCAATATAAATGATTAAATTATCTAAAATACTATGTTCTGAAAAAATTGAGCAGTAGTTTGATTCTACTCTTGCTGGGTGGCGTAATGGTTAATAGATCTATGATCAGTTTCCAGAGTTGTGCATTTGCAATACTATACTAATACTTGATAGCTGTGGTGATTTAGTCAACCTCCGTGGTGGAGTGGTTAGCACAGCACGCTGCAATGCCAGGGGTCCCGGATTAGAATCCTGGTTCGGACATGGATGTTTGTCCGAATGATAATAGAGAAAATTGATTTATGTGAAAATTGAGAAAATAGAGAGAACAAGGGGAATACTACTGCTTAGGGGTATTACTTTTATTACAAATGTAAAAAAAAACTAAACAGTCTGGCTGACTGCCATGCAGAAGACCCGGGTTCGAATCTTGGGGTGGGTGATCTAAGGTCGGTATTTTTCCAGTTTTGTCCCTGCATAAAGCAGCTCTGGAACTCACCCAGCCTGAAATCAATGGGTCCTGGGGGTAGGGGTAAAGGCAGCTAGAGTTTGGTTGTGATCACATCACCTCCAAGATGGCTGAAATCAAGAATATGTTGCGCCCTACCTCCATATCCCCTGAATATGCCTCCATGGCATGGTGCTATATGCACAGGGAACTTTACCTTTACCTACTATACAACATACGGTAGCTGCACACACACACACACTTTAAAATCTGCTTATATACAGTTTGTTCACAGTTGTTTTCTTTTTCATTATTTTTGTGGATGTTTCAAGTTTAAATTTCTCCTCCGTGTATTATCCATGCCAAAATTATAAGGCTGACATATGTAATTGTCTTGACTGATTTCATCCAAATGGAATACCATATCTATCCTCCAAAATATCTGGTTGTTATGAAACTAACAGTTCCCATGGACAAAACATTAGTTGCCCCATTTGGATCCCAACATGCATATGCACTAGGGATGGCCAAACGGATCCGGATCCGAAAAATCCGGATCCGAAAGTTCCGGATCTGGATCCGGATCCGAGAGTTCCGGATCCGGGTCTGAAAACTTCGGATCCGGATCCGGGTCCGAAAGATTCGGATCTGGATCCGGATCCGAAAATTCCGGAACCGGATCTGTGTCTGAAAGTTCCGGATCTCTATCCGGATCCGAGAGTTTCGTATCTCAATCCCATTATAATATTACCACACCTTAAAAGGTATTATGATCTTCGATTACAAAGAAATTTTTCGCTAGTCCTACAAGAATTTTTTTCAAGTGTTGTTCCAAAAATACTTTGCTACGCATCGGCTAACACACTCGTGCACACATGTCAGAGGTGATTTTGTAATTGCCATTGAAACGAATATGTATTCATTCGAATGTATTGGAAATGAAAATACACATAAATGTGAGACATTCCATTCCAGGATGAAACCTTTAACAATTATAACAAGATAGAAATGTTATACAAATATTATACAATTGTTCTACAGTTACAGTTTTCCAAATTAAAATAAAACATTATAATATATGCAGTGTTAAATAATTACAAAGTGTAAGACTAACAAGGGAGGTTATCTAAGTGTCCCCCTCCGATTTCCATGTAACTTGGCAGTATAGTGGGGCCCAAAGGAAGAATTACGTGTTTTTTTCAGCTAAAAAACGGTTTTAGGAAAAAACCCTCAAATGTCAAGATGAGGACAAATTGAAGTGAGGATCTGACCCCTGTGTCCCTCCGATTTCCATAAAACTTGGCAGGTGTATACTGAGGCCCAATGGAAGAAATACGTGTTTTTTTGTTTCAGCTAAAAAACTGTTTTAGGGGGCAAAACCCCCTCAAATGTCAAGATGAGAACATATTGAGGTGAGGATCTGACCCCTGTGTCCCCCTCCGATTTCCATGATACTTGGCAGGTGTGTGTGTATAAACGGGCCCAAATGAAGAAATACGTGTTTATTTTGTTTCGGTTGAAAAACTGTTTTAGGGGGCAACCCTCAAATGTCAATATGAGCACAAATTTAAGTGGGTATTTGACTTATGTGTTCCCCTCCGATTTCCATGAAACTTGGCCGGTGTGTGTATAAACGGGCCCAAAGGAAGAAATTTTTGTTTCAGCTAAAAAACGGTTTTACAGGGCGAAACCCACTCAATTGTCAAGATGAGGACATATTGAAGTGGGGATTTGACCCCTGTGTCCCCCTCCGATTTCCATGAAACTTGGCAGGTGTGTGTATAAACGGGCCCAAATGAAGAAATACGTGTTTTTTTGTTTCGGCAAAAAATTTGTTCTAGGGGGGCAACCTCATCTCAAATGTCAAGATGAGGACAAATTGAAGTGGGGATCTGACCCTTGTGTTCCCCTCCGATTTCCATGAAACGTGGCAGGTGTATAGAGGGGCCCAAAGGAAGAAATACAAGTTGTTTTTTTTGTTTCGGCTAAAAAACTGTTTTTGGGGGCAAAACCCGCCTCAAATGTCAAAATGAGGACAAATTGACGTGAGGATCATCTGACCCCTGTGTCCCCCTCCCATTCTCATGAAATTTGACAGGTGTATAGAGAGGCCCTATGCCCCCTGTTTCTTCCTATGCCATATTTACGTGGTTTCGGGGTCAGATCCCCACTTTAGTTTCTCCTCATCTTGACATTTGAGGGGGGCCTCTATACACCTGCCAAGTTTCATGGAAATCGGAGGGGGAGACTTAGACCTCCCTTGTAAGTATATAATATGTAAGTACTCGTATTAATTAATTACAAATCGCGCACGCACACACACACACTATATATATTGAAAACAAATAGTCAAATCATGAACAATATAATATCTATACTTTTTTTGGTATAGATAGTTTCGAGATATCTGCATATACGGATGACATAATTTGCTACACAAACTCACAAACTCAAACTTAAATCCTATCGTATTTATCTAAGCTACATCCCGGCGTGACTCGATCCAATACCTTACCCGACGTCACACTACAATCTATATATATATATATATATATATATATATATATATATATAGAGTTGGTGTTTAAGTCCACTTTATGCACAGTACGGCTAATCGGGACTGGACCTACAGTTTAAAGTGGGATCCGAACCACTATGTGCCTCCACCGGGTATCGAACATATATTTATATATATATATATATATGTATGTATATTAGCAGGTAACAATATGTTATAAGCACATTCTTACTTTCCAAAGAAGCGCATGTGGGATGGCAAACGGATCCGGATCCGAAAATTCTGGATCCGGATCCGAAAGTTCCGGATCCGGATCCGAAAGTACCGGATCCGGATCTGAAAATTCCGGATCCGGATCTGAAAATTCCGGATCCGAAAAATTTTAGGATCCGGTAACAACCGGATCCGGATTTCGGATCCGCTAGGATCCGGATCTGGCCATCCCTAATATGCACTATATTGTAAAAAAATTATTTGTCATGCCATAGCTTAAGAAATGCCCTAAAATATCTAAGTCTCTTTTCTTAATGTACAAAAATGTAGTTTAGGCAGATATTTGAAAGTGACATCAGAATTTGGAGTTACCTCTGAATACGAAAAAATACATTTTTCACCCACCATCTTGAAATCTTTTCAACAAATGCAAAAGCAAAATAAAATCATTCCCTGGATGTACCTGGCATTGATTTAATACCAGCTGAGTTAATTAAATATGGTGGAAATTCGTTAAGAGGGAGGTGGAGTTTGGCGAAGGTCGCCGTGGAAAGCGCTTACATTTAACATGGGCTTTTTTGCATTTTGTTGAATATAACGTTTTAGGACAAAAATTTGCCGGAAAACACGCAGTAGATGTGAACTTACTTTATGAAACTTTGAGTACATGACACATTTATGCAATTTCAGTTCGATAAATGTGCACAAATTCCATTATTTTTTTTTTCAATTTCCCATAAGGAAATACGTAAATAAGCACAGAATGGTTATATGATTTGTGGGTAGCACCAACGAAAATGGCCATTATGATGCATACTAACGTAATGCTCAATCCTTTTATGACTAAGCTAGGGAGGGCTTTTCTTTCAAAAGTCACTTGCACAGCCAAAAATGATTGTTTAAAAATGTCATGTATTAGAATTGGCGAAAGATACGGCCGCGGCAGCGAGCATAGTTCACCACTTGGCCACTAGATGTCTCTGTTCGAATTGCCTCAGGCTGACGGTGAGGGCTAGTTCGCGCGGGTGTTTGAATCCTCTGCACAGCTGGGTTCTGTCCCCTCGTCAGAAGGTCCCGTAGCTGTCACAGCTTGATTTATTGCCTCTTTCCCAGGCAAGAAACCAAGAAAGCAGGAAGGCCATGAGTTTCTGTATGTTTGAGTGTAGAGAAGCAGAGCATATTTACCGTGAATTGGAACCAATGACACAGTAACTTTATCTCGACCCCTACCGCGAAGGACGTATTTAGGGGGTCCAGGCGTCCCAACCTCCCCCCGAAAGACTTACCAAGTACAAAAATTAAATAATGAAAATAATGAGATCATAAAATAACTTCAATTAAGTAATGAAAATAAGGTGGTTGTTTAATCGCAATTTGTTTATTTCCGCAAAAATATTGGAAAGCAATACGACTTTGAATGACAGTACCAAAGAAGATTTATGCAAGAATTATTACTACTTATAATAACATGCAAAATATTACCAGGAATTTTACTTTCGTCAACTGGATCTAACATCATTTTTTCATACTCAATAAATATTATATTCTTTATCTATTTGACATTAATTTCCTTGCCAGGGCAGTTTCTATTTTTTACAAATTTTGCCGACCTTAACTACACGTAAGCTAAATAATGAATACGTGATGTTATACTGTATCACTGTTGTTATACCGCCTTTACCTATTCATGTAATAAAAATATATTAATTAATTTAATATAATTATACTTATTTTAATTTAACATTATTAATATTATTATTTTGAGACATTACGTTAGGACGCCCCTCCGAAATATATATCAAGATACGTGCCTCGTGTTCGATTTGAATAAAATGTAGAAAAGGCGGGGAGGGTGGTAGCGCTTACTCTTTTTACATTTCGATAGTTTTACCTCACATGTAGTACTTTGTGAGTCAACGGTGCAGATAGGAAATACGTGTACACACACACACATAATTGATGATTCGCAAAGGAACTTCGTTAAATTCCCATGCTTGTTCCGCTCACAAATCACATCCTCTCCAAATTACAATAGCCTACTCTTGTTGTTGCTTACATATATGTGTGTGTGTGTGTGGTTCCTAGAACTTCACTACTTCCAATCATAAACTTGATGTGACTCTTACAAAACATTTGTTTTTGGAGTGAAAAGATCATGAAAAGGTCTACTGTTTCTTTGCAAATCTTCAATTAATGTAAAATTTAGTATAAAAACATAATTTTGGCTGACTTGCTAACTTGAGATTTAAAGAAATTATTAGTTTGAATTCTTCATTAACAATAACAAAAGCGACATAAAATGTAGAAGGACAAGATTCTTGGCTTGGTTGAGAATTACATTAGAGATGTACAGGTTAGGAAAGGGGAGGGAGAATTCCCTGTCTTCTTCCTCTTCAGCGCGAACCCTGCCTCCTACATTCTACATGTCCATTCAAAATGTCTTCTTAGTTTCGGATATATTTTGCCTCCCCTATAGCGTAATGGTAAAGATGACCCTCATAATGTCAAAAGGTCCCGAGTTTGGTACCTGGTGGACGCCCAATAGTTCAATCCCACTATAAATGTAGGTCCAGTCCCGATTAGCCTATCTATACATAAAGTATACTTACAGAAACTCAAACTCAAGATACTCAAACGAAAGGCATAGGGTTGACGGCGCTTGGTGCTGTGAGAGAGCCCCCTTTGCCAAATCTAAATTAGGAAACAAAAACTCATCTTCAGGTGTTCCCCACTTTTTCGCCATTAGATGCTGTTCTGCATCGTGACCGTACGGTCTAAGGCTTCATGCTTTGGGCTCCAGCTACGGGACGCGCGCAGGTTCGAGTCTCGTGGATGAAGCGTAACAACTTTTCTCCTGATATTTCGGCCAGTCAAACTCGCGGCCCGCGGGCCGCATGTGGGCCCCAGCATCCGTTAATGCGGCCCGCCTTGGCCCCACTTAACACTTCATGCTTGAAATTATCTATACATTTGTAGTTATCCCGTTTTCTCTTTTCTCGTGATACAAGAACAATCTCATCCAAGCTTCAACACATGGACCAATTTTCCCTACACAGGCATACATTCCATTATATTATTTTCCTGTAGTTTACGGTTATTACAAGCATAAGAAAACAGTTTTTTTCTTTGTGACGTTTCAGGAGAACACACGCTCCTTTCATCAGACATTTATTTTCATTTTGACTAAGGATACAGTTATAACAATGGTTAGTAATTTTTAAACAAAAAGAATCTGTTATATAATGGATGTTGTCAATGTTACATTGTTGTAATATAGCAACTTAACTGTGAAAAAAGCAGTGTTTTAGAAAACAGTTTTTTCTTTGTGACGTTTCAGGAGAACACACGCTCCTTTCATCAGACATTTATTTTCATTTTGACTAAAGATACAGTTATAACAATGGTTAGTAATTTTTAAACAAAAAGAATCTGTTATATAATGGATGTTGTCAATGTTACATTGTTGTAATATAGCAACTTAACTGTGAAAAAAGCAGTGTGAAAAAAGCCAGTTTCTGTAAATGTTTCAGAGAACCATATCTAAATTCTATCATGCAAGCAATGCGTACATACAAGAAAAACTATCATTCCATTATAGACTAGGTGTTGTGTCAACTAAGCAAGCTGATTGACAGGTTACTTCTGAAGTACGAACATTTCTTGCCAGGTGGGGGAGGGCAGCGTGCATACTTTCTGTCGCCTATGAGTGTGTTTCTTGATTTTCAAGGATTTACCTGGAAGAAAGGCCAGTTTCTGTAAATGTTTCAGAGAACCATATCGTTGCCCAAACTTCGTTGGAGTAAGAAAAGGACTATAGAAGAGGAATGTAGATTTTTCAAGTGAAATGCTTACTTTTGTTGTGAAGTGAATACTGAAAAGCGTAGAAATTGTGTACCCTGATAAAGTAAATTCATTTCAGAAGTATTTCTTTATCACGAAATAAATTTGCCATAATCTGTGGCGGAGTGGTTAGCACAACCCGTTTCGACACCAGAGGTTGCGGGTTCGAATCCTGGCCTGAGCATGGGTTTCTTTGTATGTGTCCCTTCATCAATTTCATCATATCATTACTCATCCTCATCGTCGCCATTAGGCAAACGTAGCAGAAAAGCAACGCTAATAAAAAGATCAGAAATACAGTTGAGGAGAGGATTTATGACTTAGTCGATGAACAATTGAAAGCGAAAATTGTTCGTGTTGTTGCCTTTTCGCTCACAATATGAGAAATTACGGACGTCTGTTAGCTAGCGGTGGCTCAGTCGGTAACGCGTCTGACTACCATGCTAAAGGTCCCGGGTTCGATCCCCGGCCGGTTTAAATCCGGGAACTTTTCTAACGGTGGAAGCGGCCCCGGCGCCCACCCAGCGTCGAATAACATGGGTACCTGGGGGAAACCCTGGGGGGTAAAGGCGGTCAGGGGCGTGATGCTGATCACATCACCCCCACTCACGACCGGATCAAGAAAGTTTGGGGCGTTACCCCCACACCCCCTATACGCCTTCATGGCGTAGTGCCATGCACAGGGGAACACTTTACCTTTTTACCTGTTAGCTAGCTCGGTTAGCTCCCTTCATTCGTGGATGCGATTCTTATCTCGATATGACAGTAAAACTACTTGAATGATTCCTCCCCGTGACACAAGAGTTGATATTTTGAAGGAAGTGGAGGCCATTTTGCAAAGTTACATTCTTCCGTTATATTAAAACTTTTTAATAAAGTTATAATTTGTCCTTCCCAACTTCTCAGGAATACCAGGAATGACAGGAATATTTGTCCACAGTAAAAATACTACGTGATGAAGTTGGAAACAGGTTTCAAGACTTCAGGGGGTGCGAAGGGCAATAATCTTGTTCTGCTCTGCTCCCTTTTCTTTTGATGATGCGTGTGCAAGTCCTGACTTCGAATGGAACTTATTTAATTGCAGTGCAACTCGTATAGGTGGGCTATCCTTGATTTTTCTTATATCTCCCATAGCAGTATCCTCGAATAAGCTATTTTGCTGTAGAAATTTTATTAATTTTGGTTGCACTTGCCTTGGTGAAAAGTTGTTTTCCATAATGAACATTAATGAAACAGCCGAATGGTCAAGAATGACTGACAAAACATTTGTTGTCTGCATTAAGAGTTTCATGCTAACAAAAAACTTATTGCACACTTTTGAGAAGCTTGTTTAAAAAAACAGTGAAATCTGTGCGAAACGAAACTATAATTGCAAACAAACAGTTACAATTGTAACCAATTTATACTCGAAAGTAACATGTTAAATACTATAACCATGAAAAAATATGGGGGGAGGTCTATATAATTTACATATCGATGCTGCAATAATAATCACTGGAATCCCCCCCACCCCCCTCGGCCCCATTGGGTCGAACCACTAAGTTCTGGATTTTAAGGTGTTGGGGTTCTAAATGTGTGGCCCGGATAGTTTTGGCATTATCGTTATTATGCTGGTCTATAGGACCTGTTGAGGATATATATATATATATATATATGTATGTGTGTGTGTGTGTGTGTGTCATAGAACATCACTACTTCCAAACAAACTTGATGTGGCTCTTACAGAAACATCGGTTTTTGGAGTGGGACGATTACGAAAAGGTTTACACTGGCCTCCCCGATGGTGCAGTGGTAGCGTCGTCGCTTTGTAATCAAGGGGTTCAAGGTTCGATACCCGGTGGAGGCACATAGTGGTTAGGATTCAACTTTAAACTGTAGGTCCACTCCCGCTTAGCCTTACTTAGTGGACTTAAAACACTAAATCAATCAACCAACAAAAAGGTTTACTGTTTCTTTGCAAATCTTCAATTAATGTAAAATTTAGTATATAAAAACATAATTTTGCTGACTTTCTAACTTGAGATTTAAAGACAAATTATTACTTCGAATTCTTCATTAACAATAACAAAAGTGATATAAAATATTGGACCAAATTCTTGCCTTCGCTGAGAATCAAATTCGAGATGTACAGGTTAGGAAAGTGGAGGGAGAATTTCCTGGCGTCTTCGCCTTCAATGTGAACGGTGCCTCCTACGTTCTACATTCCATTCAAAATTTCTTCTTAGTTTCAGATATACGTATTTTGCATCCCCTATAGCATAATGGTAAAGGTGACCCTTGTAATTTAAAATGTACCGAGTTTGGTATCCGGTGGACGCCTAATAGTTAGTTCAATCCCACTATAAATATAGATCCAGTCCCGATTAGTCTATCTGTATATAAAGTAGACTTAAAACAGAAACTCAAGATACTCAAACGATTATCATAGGGTTGGCGGCGGTTGGTGCAGTGAGAGAGCCCCCTCTGCTCAATCAAAATTGTGAAACATAAACTTTTCAGTCAGTAAAACCATCGTGGTACGAACATTAAAATTTTTGTTTCAATTACATATTCGACGTCGATCTTGTTCACCAGATTACCAATTGTGATAACTTTTCTCTGCTTTAAAAACTACACAAGGAAACAAGTTGAAAACGTAAATTGGACAAGGTTTCTTCTCTAGAACTGATTTTTAAAAGACCATGTCTTAGAGATGCTCTGAAGGATATTATATTCTTAAAACGCCAATCAGAATAAGGGATCAGCACTTATGTATATTTTCTCCCGCAGGCACGTGACCGGGGGGGGGGGGGGTGAGGCTGAAGACCGTTCCGAAATCCTACAAATATGTAATTAAAATAGGGTATAGCGGTGATTAATTTTACTTACATTAAACATCTTGTACAATAACTTGTAATATACTGAGAAATTCATCTTCAGGGGTTCTATTCCCCACTTTTTCGCCCTTAGATGGCAGCTGCTGATAAGGGATGAGCTTTCCCCCAGAAAAAAAATTCTGGCTACGGGCCTGCTGTTCTGCATCGTGACTGTATGGTCCGATGCATCATGCTTTGAGCTCCGTCTACGGGACGCGCGCAGGTTCGAGTCTCTTAGGGGAAACGTATCAACTTTTCTCCTGAGATTTCGGCCTGTGTATAGGACCGGTTGCCACGCACCATCGTGAGGAGATTGGGAAGCTATGAATGAGTCACGAAAACCTACAACAAAGATTAGGGGTTCGTCGTGCTGACCGCACATAACTGGTTGGACTGGAAGTGAGGCCGGCAGTCGGTAGGTGGGCTCTGGCCCTCAGGGGCTGTAGCACCACGGGTTTACTTACGTATATTGGCGTAGCCATGTGTGGGTCCACAGAGGCTCGGCCTCTCCTCGAAATTCTGTCACTTTATTTTGACCAATTCACTGGGATTTTTTTAAGAGTACTTTGTAACACGTATAGTGCTGATCTTGAAGATCGTACTATAATTAGTTGGACTGAAATTTCACTTGGGAAGCAATCAATTAACATTGGGAAAAATCACAATAGGAGAGAGCAACTAATGTGATGCAGGAACTGGTCATATGTTTCCACAGGGGATTCCCATCACCACTGAGAGTTTGTCCCCACTCTTGGCCGATTAGCCGGCCCCGTGGCGGAGTATTTATCTCATTTCGCTACGACGCCAGTGGTCCCGGGTTCGAATCCAGTCTGGGCATACGTGTCCTTCGTGAGCGTCTCTTCATCGATTACATCATATCATCATTAGCCAAGAGTGGCAGAAAGGCGAAGTAAAATAAACAAAATCAATCAATCTTGGCCGATTATAGCTGCTGTGAACTCCAACGATGAGAACTGTGCAAAGGGACTTAATTCAGATCATAACAAAGAAAACTACTTCATCAAAGTGTAAGTTCAATATTATACTATTGTTTCCTGACATCTTTGTTACTACTGCACATTTTGTTACATTGTTTTGTCCGTCTTTCTCCTTTTCAGTTTTTCCATATGTTATTACGCATGTCCACGTTTCCCCTTTTTAAATTCCAGGTAGTTTCGCTCCTGCCCATCTCTAATAGGGACTCGATTCGTTAATAGTTGAAATAATAATTGTTACTAATTCTTGCCTTATTATTATCATTATTATTATATAACGATTTTGTATAAAAAAACACCCCCCTTCAAAAAAAAAAATACTTTCTTTCAACTGCTATTCTCTACCTCCTTATTTACTCTCAATTGATAATTCTAACCTCAACAAGAAAATTCAACATGATTATAGTAGCCACTGTAATCAACCAAATTTATTCAATCAAAACTGCAGCGATGAAGATTCCGTTCCGAGAGCCTGCCACTCGTCTCGCTCCATGCAAGAGTCAGCCAGCAAGCAGTGAAATGCGAATTGCTTTGCCAGTGGAGAAATTTTAGCCTCCGAAACCAGAATGAAAAGAAACAGGTGGGTGTCCTTTTCCTGGAAACCTCACTGCGGGAGTCACGCGGAGGGGAGGGGGGTGGTGAAGGGAGGAAGGTTCTCTTCCTAGTCCTCTGATATGTCGCTAGGTGTCTCTGTATCGCATCGGGCCACGAAACTACTTTCATGCCAACCTCTAGGCCACTCTTAAGAGAATATGCTGTTACCAAGGTAAAAGAAACTAACGAAGGACTAAAATTAAACGGTGTGTCTCAGTTGTTGGCATATACGGATGATGTAGACTTAATAGGGGCTGATATAAATTCAATTTAGAATAATGCTAAAATATTTTCAATACAGCTAAAGACATAGGTTTGGAAGTTAGCAAAGAGAAAACTAAATATATGCTTACAGGCCAAAACCAAGTGTTAGGTAATAATCAAAATCTAATTATTGATAACAACTCGTTTGAACCAGTTTCCAAATTCAAATACTTAGGAGTAATATTAACAAATGAAAATGATATTATGGAGGAAATAAAAAGCAAGCTTAATTGAGGAAATGCATGTTACTTCCCTCTTCATGAACTTTTGTCTTCTCGTTTAATATCTAAGAAACTAAAAGTTAAAATATACAAAACAGTAATTTTGCCTGTAGTATTATATGGGTGTGAAACTTGGTCCCTTACATTGAAAGAGGAACATAAATTGAGAGTATTTGAAAATAAGATCCTTAGGAAAATATTTGGACCTAAAAGTGATGAGAAGACAGGTGAGTGGAGAAGGTTACATAATTTGTATTCATGTCCAGATATTATTAGAATAATTAAATCAAGACGACTTAGGTGGGCAGGCCATGTGGCACAAATGGAAGACAAAAGAGGAGCTTACAGGATTCTTGTTGGGAAACCTGATGGTAAGAGACCTGTAGGAAGGCCAAGATGAAGATTGAGGAACAACGTTGAGATGGACCTAAAGGAAATTGGTAACGATGGAGAAGAGTATAGATCTTGCTCAGGATAGAGACAAGTGGAAGGCCTGTGTTGCTGCAGCCATGAACCTTCGGGTTCGAGAAGGCTAGAGATTTAGTTAGTCTGGGTGTACCTATTTGCAACATGAATTTCAGCTTAAATACTCTAAATTTGCTACAGATATCGTGGTCTCAAAATTGGTTAATTTCCCCCACCCTTCCTAAACCACACACTATATTACAGAATTTTTATTAAAAACTTCAAGCTCAAGTAATGTCCTAATGTAGCTGAGACTTGGTTTTCTTAATCTAAGAAAATCTAACCTCAAATATTTACATAACTTAAAGCTCTCGCAAGGCATGTTAAATCGTCCATCATCTTTAAACATGGTGACAAATTTTTCTCAAATACAATATGACAACAATCCTTTAAGTTATCTTGTAACTCTAAAAATTGCAACTCAAAAGCTTTACATTTATGGCAAAATTTATGTTTGCGATTTTACCACCACTCCTCTCCTAAACCATGAAATATAATTTTAAAAGTTTTACTGCAAAATTGCGGACCGACGAATTATCAACAGTGACTGAGTTTAGTTCCTTATACTCTGAATATTCATTGTAGACAGTTTTGGGGAAAAAGAGAGCATGGTATAACTTGACACGTTTAAAAACAAGACGCTGCAAATAGTGCATCTCGCACAACATTTCCCCTCTCCATTCTCTGCAGCGACGTTGGTTCGCAGTGTTGCAACCTGGAAGGAGCGGAATGGTCCGAGGATTTTCAACGAAATTTGTATTCGCTTTTTCCTGGGCTGTTTTCTATCTGTCGGAGTACAGAAATTCAGCTCACCTTTCGCCAACGACTCTTTTTCTTCTTTTAAAACTTGGCCTCCCTGATGGCGCAGTGGTAGCATCGTCGCCTTGTAACCAAGGGGTCCCGGGTTCGATTCCTGGTGGACGCACATAGTGGTTCAGATCCCACATTAAACTGTAGGTCCAGTCCCGATTAGCCTTACTGTGCATAAAGTAGACTTAAAACAACAAAGCAATCCAATTCTTTTAAAACTTGAGAAACCATCCATTTAGATACTCCCGTGGCGGCGCTTGTGGACTCGACAACATTATACTTATGTAACTCCTTCTGATTTCGCAAATATGTTGCAACATTGTAAACAATTTATCTGGCCTGTCATCTAAGGGGCTTTCCAGAGCAGATTGTGGATTTTGTTGGACCTGGCATGATTTGATTTTTGCATTTCAAAAATATGCAGCCAATAGTAAAGAGCAAGAACATTTCAATGCTTTAAAAACGAACACAGGCAAGCATGTTATCAGATTGCCTTCTCGTAGTGATTGTTGTACGATAAACAAAAGAACCCCCACCCCACTCGACATTTAAAAAGAAAACCAGGCCACTGCTCGATGTCGCATTCAGAAAATGAAGTCCTTCGCCCAGAAGTTTCTCTTCGTTATAAACCTTAACACGTGTGCGTAATGCTACAGTGTACGATCCGCGCACCACACGAATTTTCAAAGACCGGATTAAATCAAATGAGCCACTGATAAACTGATATGAGCCGGTACTGTTAATCCACAAAGTAAAAATCGTTTGTCATATTTGTTTTAGCTTAATTTTGCTGAGTTGGCACCACTCATAGCCTCAAGGCCAGACCAGTACGTCGAAGAGTGGTGGGGAGAATGATGTAATAGGAAGTGCTCCGCAGCGATCTGCGCATATCAGGACTTAACTTGTCAGGCTATATAAAGCGTGCGTGCAACATGAGGAATATCAGTTTTTCATTCACCATCTTGAAACATATTGTTCAATTTCACTCACATGTAACACCATTGCAGTCTGTCAAGTTTTCTAGCTGCAGAAACATGTTATCATGGTCACTAAATAGATGACTTGTCTTTCTTTGCCCGTCCACCCCACCCATGCTCCTCGTAAATCCTGCATTATGTTTCGATAAGTTTATTGTGAATTTACAGTGCAAGTAATGTCACAAAGCTCCTGAAAGTTTTATGTACAAAGCTCGAAATTGAAGACTCTAAAAAGGTTTGAAAATATCACAAATGATCAGAATATGAAAGTATATACGTATGCATTGTATTTACTTCAGGACCCCACACCCCTATTTTTAAGAAAAAAATTAAATTGTGGTAGATTATGTGAGTGCTTGACTTCTTATGTATAGAGCTCCTAACCACAAATAACATTTATCCTACATGGGCAAGCAACACATTTTGTTCAATCAATGCACTGAACTGGAGGGAGAGAAGGATCACTGTCTCAGTGCAAGGCATTAAAAAGAAAACAGAACATTTGTACACATACTAAATTTTGAGAAATTAAATGAATCATTTGAAAAGTGTTTGATTTAATTATACCACAGTTAACTTTATTCTACTTTCACAACATTTCAATAAAATGTACTCAATTCTCCTTTGTAATGTTTTATACATGGAAGAATTTGTTGTAAAAGTTGATCGTCACAGGTGAAACTATGTGACTTGCCCACATACGGAAGTGACTGGTACCTAAAGTGCTACTACATTTCAAAATTATAAGCTTTGTTCATTCAATGTTTTTTCTAAATATTTCAGACCCTTTTGATTTTTTTTTGTTTCTTGGATATATGTTCGTGTTATTTCTGTTAAAAGTCTATTTCTAGCATGATTTGAGAAAAATATCCTGGAAAACACACTGTGACTTGTACCGCAGTAATTATTTTGAGTATTATAAGCTTGGCTAAGCCTTTATTTTACAAGTTTACTCAAACTGTTGACAATTCTAGAATCTCACAATTATTTAAATCAATAATTTACAACATTTTCTGAAAAAATCTGCGTGGGGAAAACTGGGCTGGGCCCACCCAGGCCAACCCTGTTAATAGGGGGGGACCCCTGAATCAGAGTGCAAAATCCCTCCAGATTGGTGGCGGGAAGGAACAGAGACACACACACTTAAAAACACTATTATATGTATATAATAAAATATTCAATATACAGTGTGAGCGTAAAAACACTCCCTGATTTCAAGATGTCATAAAATTAACAGTTACTTGAATATATTTAATCCGGTCCCTGGCCATAAGTCACGCAAAAAATTTCGATGGGCGTTAATAAGGTGACAGATTTGAATTCAGGAGGTCGGAAGTTAACAACCACACTGTCTCGTATTAACAACCACACTAGTCCCATTCCTACAGATCACTATCTAGATAAAGAACAGAACGAACAAGTTTTTACCATTTTTATTTTACAAAAAAAAAAATCACTTTTATTTACAACATTTTTGCAATTCACTTATGGTTTGCGTCTTAGTGTCCAAGCAAATTACAACGTTTAGACGTTTTTAGTTTGGTCCTGGATCAGGACTTAAGGAAGCACTTTCACTGTTAATGTTTGTGCACTTGTGCCGTTGTGAGTCGAGTTGTGGTTTGTTTGTGCTGCCACTTGTCCTTGGCGTTACGACAGCGTCCAGCGACCAGTTTTCACCTTCCAGAGAGATCAACCAGCTCTATTTGAGTTTCAATGGCACTGGAAGTGGCTTCATGTCAGACTCTGGTTCTGTGGAAGAAGAAAAAGATAGCGATCTGAAGAATATTGCTGTCTAGTAATAAATTATGCTCACATTTTAATGTTACACCTAGGGGTGTGCGGGACAGAATTTCTTGAGTCGGGACGGGAATTTTTTTTAAATCTCGACATTCGGGACGGGAAATATTCGAAATTTCCCGAAGCTCGGGAAATCTCGAGTTCTACACGTCATTTTCATTTTAAGTGGTTGTTTTTGCATTTCTGGACTAAAAACTAACAATTTCCGGAAAGTTCCAGAAACTTACAATGCAGAATTTATCGAGAATTAACGACTTTTTGAAATGACCATTCAGTATTTCCCGACTGCTCGGGATTCCGAAAAGTCGGGAAATCATTTCCCGAAGTCGGGATCGAGGCGGGAAATTTTTTTTCCCGGTCCCGACTTTTCGGGATCCCGCACACCCCTAGTTACACCCCTAAGACAGAAAGTTTAATTCGTGCACTGAAAATTCGTATTAAGTGAAGATCAAACACAGTCGTCAAGATGTCCAGTATATTCTATGGGTAGGTGCAGCGCCAAAGGTGGGTCATATGGGGCTACAGTCGCACCCAGTCAAAATGTAACAGGCATAAATACAATGTATAAATAAAAGAAAATGCAATGAAAGCTCTTATAGATAATGATTGGATCCTTTTTTGTTTTGATCACGTACGAGCATCAAAAGGCATTTTCATTTGATTATGTGGTCCATCCAAATCGCTGTCAGTTATCCACTGGCCAACCCACACCAAAAGTCTGGCGCCACCGGTGGACAATTCTAGTACTGAAAAACTGATTTCCAAAAGTAGGGAAGCCCTATGTTTATTCCTGAAGGTACATTGACGAGTAGTAAGACGCCCTGCCCTGTACATCTGCATTGAGAATGATAATATTTTTTATGTTGATGTACTTCTTAATAGTTCATCTTATTTAACTTGACATTTAATATGGAATATTAATTTTTTCGAGTGTTGGTGGATAGGAGTTACCAATGAAATCATATCAAGTAACCCGACCGAATGTGCGCACGCAACCTCACATTACTATACTCTATCCCGGGAATCTCCGGAGTAAGTGAACGAAAACAATTCCTCTGCGCAAGTAGGACTCGAGAGGGCTTGGCCAATGAACGCGTGAGGGGAAGAGAATGCATTGAGTGGAAAACGCGGCTGTAGCTACCAGCCGTTAGCACTGCGTCCACTTACTTTCTCCCCTTTTCTATCATTATGCGCGGCATTGCTCCACAGATTCCCGGACAGAATGTAGACTTATTCCACTTACTCGGGCGCTGGCACCTTGGCGGCCATCTTGTTGGCACAGCAACCGACCT
Organism: Lepisma saccharinum; assembly: GCF_977018435.1. Lineage (NCBI taxonomy): Eukaryota > Metazoa > Arthropoda > Insecta > Zygentoma > Lepismatidae > Lepisma > Lepisma saccharinum. Next base: position 53,485,860 of record NC_139251.1, read on the forward strand.
TCGGCTGGCACACTCTGAAGCAGTTCAGGGTCCCCGGGTTGGAATCGCTGACCTCCGTGATGTAGACGCTAGAGTACGTGGAGTTCCTCCTGGGAATGTTGTTCTGCCGGAGAGAGCGATATGTTGCCAGAGACTTCTTTACAGCAACCCTAACCTGAAGGACAAGCATCATTGAAATTAGAACCATTGTTACATGAGTCAAATGTAACTATATTGAAATGATAGCTTAGTTAATGATATTCGTCAACAATTAACCTTTCTTATCCTGAAAAGTTTTCCTATGCACTGGGTACCTTTTATAAATGGAAGTTCCTAAAACCATGGACGTTTATATTTTTTTCAATTTGGAAGAAGACTCGGACATTTTTATGGTTATACTGTCAAAGGAATGCAGAAGCTTTCGAATATATCATTTCACTCTATGTGGTTTCTTCTAAGATGAACCCACAATTGTTAATCTAATCAGAGAACGTTTAAAATACCGCGCAGTCAAACTTTGTTCGCTTATAACATGCTCACTAGGAGAGATATACACACCGGGATTTCTACATTAAGAAGCCTCGTACACATGAGCGTATCCTCAAGGGTTTAGGGGTCACTTTCTCCCTTGAATGCGAATTGTAAAAAAAAAAAATCATTTTGTTTATTGTGATCTTTTGAGGAAAGTAAAATAAATGTTATTCCCTTTCGAATAATTCAAAATGAAATATTCCCAATATTCCCCTCCATGGTAAAATGTTGTTTCCCCCCGGAAAAATTGTTGTTTTTCCGCCTGCAAAAGAAGCTTCTTTGTACCCCTGGAAGAAGTCTGGGTCCGCCCATGTTCATACATTGAAATATTTTTAATACTGATAGTTGCCAGTTCTCCCCATAAAATATATTCTAGAAGTTAATCAATGGCTCAGGTCCGAGTGATTTTCCCCAGAATGCCAATTTATGGGGAGATTAAATCATCGGTAATTGTTGCATGGTTTGAATTGTCAGTTTTCTGATTAGCGCCATGTAAATCTGCGGTTTACGACATTCAGAGGCTATGCGTAGCACCCGATGGGCCTGGATTTAGCGATTTTATGGGCGAAGTGAGAAGGTTTTAATTTAATGAATTATAATCTAGCTTGGTAACACCAACAGACATGTACCCTGAAAACCTGTTCATACAACTCCCATTAAAAATCGTAACTTTGTCTTGAAAATGAACTTTTGAAAAGATTTTACGGTGGAACCTGCAGTAGCGCAACTAACACGCTCTGTGCCCTCCTCTCCCCGCAACTTTTAGTTGTGCCTCCTTACTCGTTTTAAATAGAAAAGCTTTCCTTTCTAAAATATTAATTCACGCCTACATTTATATTAGGTGCATACAAACATGGTTGTGCAATTACGCGAAAAACCCTTAAAATTATATAAAACATAAAGTACGTAAAAAAGAGAATTAAACATAAACATTAAAAGAAAACATGGTTTTCGCGATCGTTATTGTTATGTACGGCAGTTGGCAGCGGAAGAAAAAAAGGCTTTAAAAACTTTCCATCCGAATTTGTATATGCTCTTATATATAAACAAGTGTATAACAATCTTTTTTTCTGTTTTCTTCCGTTTTGGAAATTCAACACCACTTGAACGTTTGCCACTGGGAACTGGCTACATTGGTTTGACTTCCGTACACTCGTCCGGTCTGAGTAGCAGTGACGACGCAAGAGGGGGTCAGGGTGGCGGGCGACCCCCCAGTCAGACACTTCACCCCCCCCCCCAACTGAAGTTAATTGAATATCGAATAATGAGAGAGTTCATTTGTAAGAGTATGACGATTTTCACCGTTTCTAAGTGGTGTATTCTCCATGATATCACTTTTCGTTCTTATAATACCAACTTGACTAACAAATATTAATTTGTTTTAATATATATATGTGTGTGTGTGTGACTTTAGTTCAAGATTCGAGCACCGATCTGGGCATAGGTGATTTCTCATTCATTTATGTCCTGTAATCGTCGCGTTAACCTAAGTTTTAACCAGTTTTAAGAACTGGAAAAAAGCGTTGAATGTAAATGGTTTTAAAACATCACGAACATTCTAAGGACCACAAAACATCATCTGTAGTACGGGCAAATTATTCTAATCCTGGGTCGTTAGTGACAACGCTAATTATTAAAAGACATTCAAAGTTGATTCAAGATTTGGTTGCTTGGTTGAGTCCACTTTATGCACATTAAGGTTAATCGGGACTGCACCTTCAGTTTAAAGTGCCTCTACCGCGTATCGAACAAGGAATCTAAGGTTATCCAAGGAAACCGACATTTCATGTCAGTTGTGGATGCATCGCGGTTTCTTACTATTCAGGGACTTGATTTTTGAGATGATGAGTCTGAGGCAAACCTTAACAAAGGTAATTTCTTCGATACTCTTGGAAGTTAATTTCAAAATGAGGTGTCATTGTTCGGAAATGTATTGAACTTGAACCTTAAAATTCCAATTACACTCAAAATTCGATTCAAAACAAATTGATCTGCGTAATGTTCATACTTATTCTCAGCAAAATAGCCAGGAAGTGGAAGAGGCGAAAGTATTCGCACTGATGTCAGATAAAACAAAAGACATTGCGAGAAAGGACCAGGGCAGATATTTGTATCGCGGGCAGGCAGGTAAAATAACGCTTTTTAGGATTTGCCACTCTTCAAACATTAGACGCAGGTTTGCTCCTTGCAGATATCAAAGTTAAAGAACTTATTTCCAAGATATCCATGGATGTCTGTGATCGTGTAGCACAAACATATTTTGGAGTGGTAGAGTGAAAAGTGCACCAGGGTCAGAATATTTCTTGAATTATGAGATATTCATTTATTCATTCCTTTATTTTGAACCTAACAGCTTTTATGCCATTAAATTATGAGATGACTAACCTTTTTCAGATTTTTATTCCTGTGATAACATTTCCCTGAAAGGTGAAACGCAGATTTTGCCCAAAAGTCTTCAGCGTTACGAAGATGGATCGAAGGTACTCCACTTAATGGATTTCTTCGAAAACATAGGAAAGTATAAATTGGCATTTCACAAGGTTCACACTCTAGTTGTATTCTCTGTAACAATCCCAGTTTCCAATGCAGCGTGTGGAAGAACCTTTTCGTCTTTGAAATCTTAGAAAAGCCTTTCTCGAAACAGGATGCTCGATGCCAGCTGCCTCATTTGTCTATCCTTGCTATTGATAAGAAATGTCAAGACCTGGACGTACCGAAGGTGGGCAATGTGTTCTCCAAAGCACATGTAGCAGAATTCTCCTACGGAATTCTAATACTTAAGAAGATTAATTTCTTCCAACGTCATGTTTATTTTGTAAGAAAATTAAATTCTTCGAAACATTTTTTTCGTCATTTATATTATTATCTTACAACTTGAATATTGATATCAGTAGTTTCATCTCAAGAAAGACGATAAATTATAAATGTCTTCCAATACTGTAATAGGCCACTAGAAACAACGCAACTTGTGGCAGTTCCCACGAATAAAAAAAAGAATTAATGCCTTTATTAAAGTGAATCGCATGGAGAGATAAGCTCGTAATCAAGAATTAAATTTAGACAGTAAACGTCCACTCTAAATAGAGGACAAACACAAAACACCGTACATGAATATAATAATAATAATTATTATTATAAGTATTATTATTATGTATTTATATATATTTGTAGTGTTTACGGGCGTTTTAATGTGACTGCCCCAACAATATTTTGTCGTACCCCTTCAGCCCCACCAGTCACTTTTCCCTGGCGCCGTCACTGCTGAGTAGTTAAGGATTTAGCTTCTTATACAACATTTTTGTTCAATTTCTGTCGAACTTCATCTTGGAAAGAAAAAAAGTTGCATAGTGAAGTGAATTGAGACACTACTAAGTGAGGTGAGTGTATGTTCCATTTCATAGTGTTTCCAGGTGCAACAAAAGTTACTGTCAAAAGTAAAATTTCAGAGCAAACTTAGGGAATACAATGACTGTATGCAAGGCTTTCTGGTACTTTTTCAACGGCGCAGCAATTGCATACAATCTTAACAATGAACATAAGCAGAATTTTCTACTGATTTTAATCAGAAAGTTTTCAAAGTAACATGAATGAATGAAAAAAGGCAAGTCACATATTAGTTACTGAAGTTTCGAAACCTAACAATGGTGGCAGCAGAAGCACAGAACTTTCTGTCTTCAAGAATTCGTGATCTTTATTTTCAGATTCTGCATCAAATGTAAAAAGTTTAGCTCAACTCACTGGTGTGGTTTCTTGCTCGGACAAAGGAAATGAAGACTTAGAAATATTACATTTTTTATAGCGTAAATGTCTGTGGGGAAATAGACATGAATTTGACGGAAGTTGCGTAATAATTCTTACATAATTAAGTCCTTCTGGCATTCGACAAGGCTTCATTTCTCGGGTGTTTGGTCCAGGTACACAGCAATACATACAACGACTTCTCATTCGAATGTTAAATTGGTAGAAGTCGAAGCAACGAAGCAGGAAGTTTTGACTTAATTGGAGTGTGCACAAGGCTGCGTTGTAATCGGATTTCTTACATCGATTTATGTAACACCAAATTAAGATCGGAAAATTAATTATAAATTATGATGGGTTTCTCAGGAAGATCATACCATAGACAGTTAGCTATTACCAGCTTCAAGGTAGGGTCTATAATTGGTGTTACATGAGTTAAGGGACAATTTACAGACCCCCTCATTCTGTCACTCCCTCGTCCCTCTTCCTTGGCATGATTTTCTAATTTCAAGATATCTTCCATTCTTGGGGAAGGTTCAAGGGATTCAACTCCATTCAGTTGGTTTAGTCCCACAATTAGACAATAAGTAAATTCAATAAGCGAAAGAAAGCACTCAAATACACTAATTTTGCTTTCTTTGATTCGTGCGCCGCATTTTTGAAGGGGAAGTCTAATAGTTACCCCTATTACGACACTGGCTTTAATTTAAATGTGTCAACTCCAGATATATATATAAAAAAACTTATTTTAACTGTTTATATAATTAGTTTTTTTATGTTTCGTAATTAAATTAATAATTAAAACATTCATGTTTAATTTGTGTACTTTGATTAATAGTTAAATCCTTTTTAGGACCTTGGCTGGACATTTCTGTAAGCAAACTTAATTTTATTCTTTTTCTTGGGGTCTCACTCTTGTGTTCGTTTTACGTATGTAAAAGCATTTCCCGCTTTTTAAAGCTTAATTATCATGTTAGACAGATCAAGTTTGGTGTTCTTAGCGTCAGTAGCGTAAGCAAGGGTGGGTTACCGGGTCTAACCCCCCCCCCCTGAGCTTTTGAAATATTATGGAAAATGCTGTAGAAAAAAATAAAAATGGCAAATTTATCACAGTCAAAGATCTGCGACAATAATAATAATACTAATACTAATAATAATGTGAATTATTATTCCCATGCAGCATGCAGATAAACAACATTCCAAACACAATCTATGCGGCCGCAAAGTTCAATTTTGCAATTTTTTTTTTTTTTTTGCAAAAAATCGCACAGTGACTCTCGCGAGAATTGTGAAAATTCCTTGCTTCGTCGCACTGTGCCGACTTTATTGCAAACTTTCTTCCCGGTACTGATTTCACATCCCGTTGTGAACTCTCAAGTGATGCTGAGTCTACATCCACATCATTAAATAATGTTGAAGAAGTGCTTTTTGAATCACCTACAAGTGATAAATGTGTTGAAACGTCTATAAACTTACTTCTGAACGAAAACATACACTCAGTGGAATTTAGCAACATTCATTCTCGCGCTTCATCATCATCCTGGGTGAGTTCCATAGGTAAAGGTAATGTAAATTTCCCTGCTAATATAGCATCGTGCCATGAAGGCACACGTAGTGGTGTGGTGTGCCCGACACATTCTCGATCTCGGCCATTTTGCAGGTGATGTGATCAGCACCATGCTCCGGCAGCCTTTATCCCCTAGGGTTGCTCTCAGGTACCCATTGATATGAAGCTGGGTGCGGAGACAAGGCTGGATAAATTCCAACCAATTCCTGGTATAGAACCCCGATCTCCCACGAGGTGTCAGATTAGACCACCGCGGCTCCTTGAATGAGTTTCATATTTTGATTATTTCAATAAATTTAATATATTTGCTTGTTTTTATGGATTTTCTGCACACTTAAAATGTCTCACCTATCATATAGTCTACAAATAACCGTTGGTAGGCAATTGTTTCGTAACAAAGAAACAAAAAAAAAATGTTCTATCGCTTTCATAAATATACGTATTTATGTAGGTCTCTACTACTTAATAATATTAGTGATATAAGTATAGTGGAACCACGAGCAAAACAACCTGCGCAGACCCGCGACTGCTGTGCACCGTGCCCCCGCGAGTAGGGGAGGGAGAGAGTGGACCATGGTTCCTTATGGTCCGAGGTGGAGGGAAGAAGGGAAAGCTGCGCGGGGACTTTTCGTCCCAAGGTTTTTTTCCTTGTGGTCGATCTATAGTAAGAGTAGCTGCATTAATAGTATTATTAGTGTAATTGAACTAATTAATTAATTATAAGTATTATTAATGAATTATTATTGTTATTAATTAAAGTATAATAAAACAATGGTAATGTGAATTTGTAGAAAGTTTTCGAAATAACCCCCCCCCTTGATGAAATCCTGCATACGCTACTGCTTAGCGTCTCATTTTTGTCCCATTGTGTATCGAAGAGAGAGGCTTGAGTTCCACGACTGTGTTTCGAGGCCCCGAACAAGGCATAAAAATGAAGTTTACAAATTCGTATTGCTCGTAGAATTGTGCAGTCGATAACCATACATAGTTAAAACTTTTGAAAGCTAGTCGAGACGGAACTTACCTCGCCGTTCATGAAGCAGTAGAGGAATGCGATGAAGAAACCTTGAAAGGATGTAAGAAAATGCGTCGTGTAAGACCACGCTGCGAACTCCCACACGGATTTCTCGAGCGGTGCTTGCGTCATGTTCATCAGATTGGTTATTCCCAGGAGTGGAAGGAGAACCAAGGCTGCTCGCACTGCTTTCCTAGCGGGAGAGACACAATTTTATCTTCAACGATGCTAGTTGCTATGGGGGTTTAAAAAGAAATGCTGTGGGCATTAACTGTTTAATATTTTACTTAGATTTTATGCTACTTTTTGGCTAATCGCGAAGATGATGATGAGTGATGATGTGATGAAATTGATGAAGGGACACTCACAAGGAACACCCATGCCCAGGTCGGGATTCGAAGCCTGGGCTCCAGACTGGTGGCGCGCTGGGATAACCACTGCGTCACGGAGGTCGGTGTATGTCTTAATTATAAGAATAAAAACTAGGTCTACGATTTAACCTTAGAACACTACCGTACGAAAAATGTACGTATGCTTTGCGCTCAAATCCCTCTCTTACCTTCCACTCGAATCCACTCACCCCTCCGCCTAGCAGTGCCTCGGGTATTCAGTCAGCAGTGTTGCCACATGAAGGGAAATTTCCCTTTTTCAGGGAAATTCAGACCGAAATTCTAGCCAAAAGGGTAAAGGGAATTTTGATCAAAAATACCACAATTGCAGGGAAATTTTAAGATTATCTGACTACATTATTACAGTTTTCGAATTTCATAGCCACATTTTTATGTTATTTATTTATTTTGCTATTCCTACTTGTTTCTGTTCCTTTAAGTTTATTGTACGTTGTTGCTTTTATGCATTTTTGGATAAATAGCAACTATGAGTATTAACGATTAAATGGATTCCTGACCAGGATTCAAATCTGGGACATCTGATCAGGAAGTGATGAAACTTAAATGTGATTTTTTAAAGTATTTTTTATTCAAACGAATAACGAATTCAACGGAATACTTAACTACATACTACTACTGCTTCCACCACCACCACTAATAATGCTGCTGCTACTACTACTACTAATTATTATTATTACGAGTAGTAGTATATAATTTGCTTTGTGAAGGGAAAAATTGATCCAAAAAGGGAAATTGTGCCCCTTGGAAAGGGAAATTATGCCCTCATATTGTGGCAACACTGTTTGTCAGACGGGAGGCAGCACTGTAGTAAGGAGGGTGCAAGCATTGAACGTCTTTAGTTTGTTCGTTATGTTGGACTCTGTACGTCAAAAATCGTGCACGTAATTTTGACATTTGTAAACTCTATTTGGATAGTTAGATTTTGAAAACAAAAGTTTAGAACCATGCACTATTTTCTTGTAAGACTAAAATTACATTCGTTCCTTATTTACAGCGTTATGAATATCATTATTGTTTGCTTTTCATTGTTTGAACTTTTCGCTTTCTTTCTTAATGTACGCACGGGTTTGTCAATCAAGACCTTCTCTTAAAATATTGTATGAAGAATAACACTAACAAAATAATGTTCACAAAGAATCGTCATTTTGTTTTCATGATGTAGAGGTTGTTTTAAAAATCGATTCCTTTATGTACGTAAAATTTACGTAGCGGTAGTTACAGTAATATTGGAACACGGTAGTGTTCTAAGGTTAATGAACTACAAGTGGCCAAAATATGCAAAATGAAATATGAACTTATGACCTACGGTTTTTGTAATTATACCCTAAAACATAAAAAAGTTTAAAGTTTGTTTTAACCACTTACACACATATATGATAATTCGGAGTAGACCTACTGTTTAAAGTTGGGTTTGAACCATTATGTTCCTCCACCGAGTATCGAACGTTACCACTACATCATCGACGAAGGCATTTAATCATAAAAGAATATGCTCAAAGAACATTATGTATATCATTTTGTTTCTATTTCGGTTCTGCTACATTACTTGCCTACCTCTTGGGTTATAACACCATTAATCCTTGTTTCCATGATATGAAAAACTCAATATGCTGACCAAGGCAGAAATTTATTTTATTAAAAACATAAACTAAACGTAACGTTTCAACCTTCTAGCAAAGTCTTCTTCAGACTCTGCACCAAGTACAAATGTAACAAGGTACAAAACAGGACGAGATATATAATTTTTCTGTATATATATCGTCCTGTTTTGTATCTTGTTACATTTGTACTTGGTGCAGAGTCTGAAGAAGACTTTGCTAGAAGGTTGAAACGTTACGTTTAGTTTATGTTTTTAATCAAATAAATTTCTGCCTTGGTCAGCATATTGAGTTTTTCTCTTTGGTTAATGGCGCCCTTGAGGATGAATGATGAAGGGAATGATGGGACAAACACAACGACATGTCTATGCATTACCAGTGGTTTCAACCTGGCTTCATAGTGTGCTACACTAACCACTTCACCAGAGAGACTAGCAATTAAAGTTTATAATAAATAAATTAGTTTCTCATATAGCTTAGTTCATGAGATGAACTACTTGGCAAAACAAAAGACAAATAAGTCAAAAGAATGAAATTTGAGAATATACATATAAGTAATTAAAATTCAACAACTTGGATAGAAGAAACAAAATCCGTGTAAGTTGTTTTTGTTACAATATGAATTTCTTGTTATAGGAATATATATCATACATATATTTGTATCCTAAAGAATATGCCAAGTCATGTAAATAACTAATCGTATTACTTATTAAGGTAACGATGGAGGTAGGAATAGAATTTTCTGCAGATCTATCACTCTTGCAAGTCGGTGGTAGAACATGGTAGAAAAATAGACAAGGTAAACTTAATTAAAGTGTTCTATTTATGGAATATTTCTGTTGTTATTGTGTTACACATACAATTTATATAATGTTAAATGAAAATACGGGGTTCGTAAATTTTTATAATTAAATATTTTTAACATTCACTAAAATCAACAGCAAGTTACAATGACAACAACAGGTTCAAAGTTATTGTCGATTGAGCCAAGGGCTGCAGACATATATATGTATAAACCTATTATAGAAAATATCACCATAAGGAGATGCAAATAAACTTAAAGAAATTTTCACGCTTTAGAAAAAAATATTGAAAAAAAAAATTCAAACACTGCTGCCTCTGGTTAAGGTTTCGATTAAGGAATTCACTTTTAAAGCTGGAAATGTCATTGAGATGGGTTTGGAACTGTTGGTCAATATTACGAGTTAACAAGGGATATTGACCTTGATTTCCCAGAAGACCAGCAAGCATAGATGGAATCTGCTGAACATAGATCAGGAAATATTGCCACTTATAGAATTTCCCTGGTGTTTAGAAGGGAATGAATTCCAAATCTTAAGTTCCTGCTTCCTGTGAGGCTGTCCCTGCACATTGCAATATACTGTGAATACTTATGAGGGATGTGGAGAGATGGCCGAATGTGGCAAACACATTCACTACCTCTGCCACATTTGTTTGAGTTTTAAGTCCACTTTATGCACAGGAAGACTAATCGGGACTGGACTTACAGTTTAAAGTGGTATCCGAATCACTTGGACCCCAATCGGATCCCAAACCGGGATCTCTTGATTACAAGACAACTACGTTACCAACACGCTATTGGTGAGGCCCTTTGCCATTTGCGGCAACTTTACACATTTTCTCATGTGGTACAGGCTGGATGAACCATAAAGCCGTACACGGAGGGACATTGCTCGAAACATTTCAACCATAAAATTACCCATGCCAGGAATCGAACACGAGTTTCTCGCGTGCCAATCACCGTAATTCTAAGATATAGGTATACATGTTTGAGCTTGCTTTTAAGTTCACTTTACGCACAGAAAGGCTAATCGGGACTGGACATAACTTACAGTTTAAAGGGGGATCCGAACCATTATGTGCATCCACCGGGTATTTTTCTCTTCTTCATGCTCTCTACACAGTGTGAAATTTTATGGGTGATATCAGGCCATATCCTGTATACATATCCTCCATAGACGTGTACGGAACTCACACACTCTCGTGCCGCCATACATGCACTTACGTCACATACCGTGGTACCAGGGGCGGATGAAGATACAATTTTCATCCGGGCGAGGTGAATTTTTTGCGCGATCCCTAATCTTTACCCTCTCACCCCCTAACTTTGTATTTATTTAATACCTATGGCCGGCCCCTGTGGCGGAGTGGTTAGCACATCGCGCTACGGCGCCAGGGGTCCAGGGTTCGAATCCTGGCCTGGGCATGGATATTTGTGAGTGTCCATTCATCAATTTCATCATATCATCACTCATCCCCATCTTCGCAAAATAGCCAAAAGTGGCACAAAAAGCGAAGTAAAATAATTTTAAAAAAAATACCTATATGATGATGTCAAAATAACAGTGATATCTTAGCTTAAATTGCTACATGATTTTGCAATCTGCTTATTATGTTATGCAGCAGTAATTTCAATTAATTTTTGTCTTCACAAAACCAACTCCTTTTTAAACAAATAGTCTCACTTGTATGTTCAGAAAAAAGGTTTTTGCGCTACTCAAGTAGAACGCCCGGTTTGACGCCACCGATGGCGGCACCCCGTACAGTCGCCCCTGTGTGGTACCCCAGAAAAACATTCTGTATCCTCCTATGTCAGGAGGCACTTTTCTCAAAGGACTATCTCACCTAATTTGTTCCATCTCACTGGTGTGACTCTGCCTCATTTTCACAACAAGGACGCGGATGACGTTCAGCAGAAAAATGAAATTGAACTGCAAAGAAAAAAGATAGACATTTTTAACAAATAAAATATGAGAGCATTGAAAGACATATGTGCTTTTTTTTTAAAAAAAAACAGGGACTTTACAGGCTGCGTAACACAAAGTAACTGGACTGAAAGTTATCTTAAAATACAGATGTAACAGAAAAGATATGTCCACGATGGATGCACACAAATGGAAATATGCATGTGGTTGACTCTTTCTGTTTCTCCCAAATCTACACTTGCAAAATTCCTGGACACAATGTTGATTCCAACAGCTGACCAATGTACAGCTGGATTGCCTACCTTTTATACAGATCGCATATGCAAGTGCATGTTTTTATTGGAAGAACATATTAAATTTAGAAAATTAATGATATGACAAAATATGTAAGAAAATGGAGGCATATTTATGTTGCATATTTTGGCAATATATACATATTTTGTTTATTTTTCATATAATGTGCATATTTTCCAGAATTTTCCAGATTGCAAGCTTGTTTGCACCACTTTCCAAGGTAACTTATCCCATAATAATCGAAGATGCTGCAGCAACATTTGAAGAAATTCATGGAGGTCATAGAATATGCAACAAGTTTCAGATGGTATTGAAAAAGAATTCTGATTTGGATCACTTGAAGAAAGTGTGTTTGGTTTTATGAAGGATTTATTGATTGATTTGTTGTTTTAAGTCCACTTTATGCACAGAAAGGCTAATCGGGACTGGACCTACAGTTTAAAGTGGGATCCGAACCACTATGTGCATCCACCGGGTATCTAATTACAAGGCGACGACGCTACCACTGCGCCATCGAGGAGGCCCTGGTTTTGTGAAAGACATTGTGCCGGTACGCTGACAGAAAAACAGTTATTGCGTTGTTCCGAACATGTAGTTTTCGCCAAGTGTTACGTCGTGTGATGTTGAGAGATCTTTCTCTGCCTACAGACTAGCATTAACAGACAAACTAAGGACATTTACAGTTGAATAAATATAGATAAAGCTTTAATTGTTTACTGTTACACGAATTATTGTACGTACACAGCTTTGACCCAACATTTTCAGTAAATGAAGAATACCTTGACATTTTGTGTCTCATTTGAGTTATAGTTTTACGAAATATTCGCACTTCATAGGATAAGAAATTGTATTCGTGCTTACAAGTCTACAAAAAACAATTACTTTGCATATTTTAGTGCATATTTTTAAGGGATTTTGGCAAATTTGCATGCATATTTGGTAGTTTTTAATGCATATAAATCCTGAGTCTATTTATTAGGCAATCTTGTGATTTTTACTAAATATAAATTTAGAAAGAGTTTGAAATTTAGACCAAGTAATACAAACGAAGTTGTATTTGCATTGTAGTCGCTTTTCTTCCATCTTTCGCTAATCGCGGCGATGAGGATTAGGTAAAATTGATGAAGAGACACTCATAAAAATCACACATGGCCAGGCCAGAACTTATGCCTGGGAACTTCGATGTTGACTTGGAACACCTATCAAGCTACTGATGCCGAATCAGAATAATACTGCTCGTATGTTTCCTCGTCTTGTGTGTGCTAAACAGTAATGATAAACTCTTTTAGCACAATGTTTCTTCCAGAAGGCAAAGTTTTATTATTCAGTTTATTATTATTATATTAATTATATTGCCTTATTTTATTTATTAATAAGACTAATACTATTTTGTATTAGAATAAATTTTACATGTAGTAATACATGCATAATTAAAACAGTCTAATAGAACAAATTTAACAATAGTATAATCTACTGCAATATTACAAATACATACAGTATGTAACATTCTTATTCGTACACACGAATTTTCAAAGAAAATGCTTTAATATCTGAAAGGAAATACACTCTTTTGAAATTGTTTCTTTACAATTCAATAACTAATATCATTAGGAACATAAAATCTTACCCAAATTCTGTATAACCAATGAGAATAATAAATTAAATGAAACTGAAAGAGAAACATGCCATATTTTGTACAACTTTTCTATTCGTACACTTAATAATATAAAAGAAAAAAGTATATTCATAGCAAATTGATTCACAGTTCTAATACTTTGATGCGTATCCTTTGGCTTTAATTACTGCTTGACACCTGTTCTTCATAGAATTAACCAGTTTCCGACATGTTTCAGACCTTATTTTATTCCACTCGGCTTGCACAACAGTTTTCAACTCTTGTTTGGACTTGACGCCTGCTTTATGGACTCGCCTCTTCAACATTTTCCATACATGCTCAATGGGATTTAAGTCTGGACTTTGAGCTGGTGTTTGTAGTAGTTTGGGCACATTCCATATTAGCCAATTCATGTTAACTCGCGCCTTATGCGACATGTCCATTTTTGGGGCACTCTGCTTTACATTGTTCTTCAATATGTCCAAATAGACATATGCATCCATGATACCATCAATAAACTGGATAGTACCAACACCTTTGGACGACATACAGCCCCAAATCATTAATGACCCACCACCGTGCTAAACTGTTGGAACTGCATTAATGTGATCATTGTCTTTATTTGATTTTCTATTTATCCTATCTGACCCGTACATATTAATATTGGACTCGTCTGACCATATGACACTGTCCCAAAATTCCTGGTCCTTGTGTTCGTGCTCTTTCGCGAATGGAAGTCTATTCCTGCGATTCACCTTTTTTACATACGGCCTCTTTCGTAGTATTCTGCAATGATATCCATACTTCCACAATACACATCGAACAGTTTGATCGGACATCATTTTGCCAGCAACATTTTCTACTAACGGTCGTAACTGAGGAACACTTAGTCGGGGGTTTACTCGCACTTTTTTTTAAAATAAAGCGTTCATCACGTTGATTCAACCGTCTCTCTTTTGGTTTTCTTGGCACATTCTGTGTTGAACCTTCCTCTCTAAATTTGTTTACTATGTATTGTACTGTGGAGTGTGATTTATTGACTGTTTGTCCAATTTTTCTTAACGAATAACCTCTAAGGGCCAAATTTATGATAGCATCCTTCAGATCGGAACTAAGTTCCTTCACCTTACCCATTTCGAACACGCTGATAGATAGACGATAGGCCTACAACCCTTGGTTATTTGTCTATGCCTACAACAATACCTACGCCAGCATTCCGCTTGACGGGGAGCGCGCCTACATGTTCAAACTTGTTACGAAGTTGCAAACTGTACGAAATCGCCAGAATAGCGGTGGCGCTGTATGCGAGGAAGATTGAAACTCTTGCCTGTACGAATAACAATGTTGCATGAAACAGCGTGTTTCTCTTTTCACACAAATTATATGCTCTGTTTATGCACTGTGAACATATATTTTTATTGACATTCGTTGGTGAAACCTTCATTAACATTAATTTCCAGGTACATATGAAAATGATTATATTTACTAGTAGATATGACATTTTTTCCTCGGAAATTCTATGTGTACGAATAACAATGTTACATACTGTATATGAACTTCTGTTAGGCAATACCTCCAAGAAAGTACACTCCCAGTTCCCAAAGCCTGAAGTTTTGCTTCTAAAGGTGATATCTTAGAACGCACAAATGGAAGTGGACACTGAAAACCAATTTCCAATGAGATTGCCTCTTTAGAAATAGCAACGAAGATAAATTTAAAGATACAGCTTTTGATAAAATGTTTTAGAGAAACCAATGTCCTTTTTACCTACATTCATGGGCGTATTTAAGGGAGGTTCAACGGGTCCAACCCACCCCCTTTTGGTTCAGTAAAATTACCAGATTACCTGTTCTATCCGCTTGTTCATAAAAATTTCTTCGGACTTAATGTATTTTCCTAAATTCGAGACGTATGGGACGAGATATGGATGGGAAGGAAGTTACGTAATTCCACACACCAGATGGGACTGCAGACCAAATGTCTTTAATTTCCTTAAAGTTTCGGAATTTCTGCGATTAGAAACTACATTGGGACTGTCAAATGAGTTTTCATTATTTTCCCTCGAGTCTTCTTAAAGAAATTTGTTTTTTTACAAACGCAGTGCAAGAAAACCATGTAAACATCGTGACATTCTCAAGTTGTTTGACACAAGATGGACAGAAAAGTATCAACACTAAGTAACGTGACTTCGTGACTACATACACACAACTTTGTTGGGTCCAGCACGCCCCTCCCCCGCTCCCCAACAAGCTTCCGGTCGGGCCCTGGATTTTCACTTATGAAATAAAGCAACCCCCCCCCCCCCCTTACGTGAACTATATACGCCCATGCCTACATGGTGAAATTTCCCCTTTGCCATTAAAGTTGCTTCAAAATTTCCTTAGACCTAGGAAATTTTCTCTAGGATTACTATTCGAAAATTCCGGTAGCGTACTCTGCCAAACAAAGGAAATTTATCACCGTACAGATTAACTTTCCGGAAGTTTCTTATTGTTTCACGCCTGTCACCCGCTGAATGTCACTCGCAGCGGACGAATGCAAGTGACAAGTAGGAAAGTTATCGGAGCGTGACAAACCGTTAGCAGGAGATCGATTAGATTTTACGCCACTGTAAGCTTCTCGATATATTTCTCTTGTGTTCCTGAATGCTGTTGATGATACAAGAATTGGATACGTTCTTCGTAGTTCTCTGGAAACATCTCCAACTATGTAAGCCAGGTGGCGCCACACAAAGCCTAAACACTCTAACATCAACTTTGTCAATTAAGTGTATCTCCTTGACCCTACAAGATTATACATAGCTATGGCAATGTACAGTCAGCGGCAATAAAAATGCAACTCCTACAAAAAATACACTTCTCTGCAATGCGTTATGTATGTTGCCTAAATCTAGAGCGGTGGTAGAAGTTGTTATTGAATATTTGCTATTAAAATGCACTTCTCGCCATAGAGTTACAAAACGCACAAATGAAATTTCTGACTATACGTTTTTGGGTGATTTACATTATAAGCTTTTCCTACTTGTTTTATATCTGAGGTCTGACATAATTCTGCTTAAAACTGTAACAAATGTAAAATTGTTCATGTACAGTAGAAGGTAGGTTAGTTCAACTGTTCATTTGGCACAGGGTGGAGAGATAGAACGTGATGGAAAATATGAGAGAGAGAGAGAGAGAGAGAGAGAGAGAGAGAGAGAGATAAGAGAGACTTAATAAACATAGACAGAAATGGACAGATATAGTGAGAGAAAGAGACTGGGATACAAAAATTTAAAAATATTATAGAAGAGAAAGAGAGAGAGAGAGAGAGAGAAAGGGTTAGAAAGAGGTAGAGAATGCGAGTGAGAGAAATAACAAGAAAGAGAGAGAAAAAGACAACGAGATACAGAGAGAGAGAGAAAAAGACAACGAGATACAGAGAGAGAGAGAGAGAAAGAAAGAAAGATGGTGAGAGGAAGAGAAAGAAATGGAAAGAGAGAGGAAGATAAATAAATAGAAAGAGAAAGAAATAGAAAGAGAGAAAGATGGTGAGAGAAAGAGAGAGTAAGAAAAATAAATAGAAAGAGAGAGAAATAAAGAGAGAGAGAAAAAGATTGTAAGAGAAAGAAGAGAACGAAATAGAAAGAGGGAGAGAAAATATGACGAGAGAAAAAAGAGAGAGAGAGAGGGAGAGAGAAAGATGGTGAAAGAAAGAAAAAAAGGGAGAGAGAAAGATGGTGAGAGAAAGAAAGAGGAAGAGAAAGAGAGAGAAGTGGATAAAGAAAGATGGGGAGAAAAGAAAGAGGGAGGGAGAGAAAGAAATAGTGTAACGAACCTGAGAGTTTAAGGTTTTATATTTGTAAGAAGTTAATATTTATAAAATGTTTGTTACGTCAAATAATGTACAAGTTGTCACAGACAACTATAGTTAGATTGATACAGTTGTGTTTGGAACTTGTATATATGTTTATAAATACGTCATAATCTGTTCCTGTTGACGTCACTTTCTCATCTCAGCAGAGGAAGTGAACCCACCTGAATGTTTTTCACCTGACGACAGACTCAGTTAGAAAACAGGTGAAGGTGAGAAATAGCTTAATTAGCAATGGAAAAGTAGTTCATTATGTGTGGGTAAAATCACACATTAATATTTACGGAAATGAACAAGCAGACAGATATGCAAAACAAGCTGCTCAGATGAATGAAACAATCCAGTTACCACTGCATTACACAGATCTTTTGCCGAGGGTTAAGAAGAAAATTTTTGAAGAATCGAACTTATGGTGTAATAATGCATTAGAAAGTGTTGGTGAAAGTTATCGTCCTTATGTTGATTACACTAGGAAAAAACCTTGGTTTTATAATTGTAAAGGTTCGAGAAATGCAATTGTTTTAATAAATAGACTAAGAAGTGGTCACGCGAGAACATATCGTCATTTATTTAAAATACACATTTTAAAATCTCCGAATTGTGACTGTGGTGATTTAAGGGGTGATGCTCATCATATTATTTTGGAATGTCCAATTCACTCAGAGAGAAGAAAGACTTTATACAAAACATTGTCAAAAATTAATGTTCCTTTCCTCATTAATATGACTTCAATGTTGTATGCTCCAGATGTTAGAATTGGATATGTTATACTTGCTTTTTTGAGAAAAGCTGATATACAATTATAATATTTTTATGTTACTGACTGAGTTAATGTAGTTATATAAAATTGTATTTAAGAGCGTTTATGAACTTTGTGTGTAAAATTAAAAATGTATCTTATGTACTTATAATGTATGCTGGGCATAAACAGCCACCTGTAAAGCTGTAAGTCCAATAAATCTTTGTTGTTGTTGTTGAAGGTGAGAAATCAACAGAAACGTGGAAACGGTTAATGGAATGCCTTAATAGTGTAATTGGTAATTATTTTCGTTTCATTCTGGCTATACTCGGAAATAATAATTAAGTACAGAAACTTTCGTGTATTTACGTTTGTTTTGTCCAACGTTAATTCTATATGCAAGTGTGTTTAGTGATTGTGATGTGATTTAATATGATACAGAATTGTTCCTCTTCAGGCAGAAACGTAAGCGAATCTGTACCTTGTTTGTAAGTCCACATACGATAGGAAATATAAGTGATTATAAAACTGCGTTTAACTTGGAATACTGTGTTGTGCTTCTTTTCTACCCTGCAAGCCCTGATGATTTGCAAAGATTCTCATGTTCCCGACTAAAGGAGTAGCGGACTAACTTTCTGACGACTGGTGTACAACCGGGGGACGTTACAATAGAAAGAGAGATACGGAAAAGAAAGGAAAGGCAAGGATAACAGAGATAGACAGAGAAGCGGAAACAAGCAGAAACAGATGAAGAGAGAAAAAGATCTAAAGTATATGCATGAGTGGAGCGTGTGTGTGTGTGTGTGTGAATGAACAAAAGGGATATAGATTAGCATGATCATAAAGTGACATTTTTAAAATAAGCATGAAGAAGATTAACTAATAATTGCATCAGAGGTGTAGTGCGGGGAAGTGTTTAGTAATTTCCGTGTCCTCCTTCTACCTGTCTCCGCTTTTCTGTGTATCCTTGTTTCCCTTGTCACACTCTTTCTCTTTCTTCCGCTATCTGTGTCTTCTTTCCCCTTCTCTCTCTCTCTCTCTCTCTCTCTCTCTCTCTCTCTCTCTCTCTCTCTCTCTCTCTCTCTCTCTCTCTCTCTCTCTCTCTTTCTCACTATATCTCTTGCTGACCTTCCCTCTTTATTAAATCTGCGAGTTCTTTGTCTGCATCTTCTTCCATTGTATACCTGAACATAAGATACAAGCGTTACTTCATAGAACGCTTAGACATGAGAAAATTAAGGCAAATATGTTCCCTGAGCGTAATTGAGCTGTACGATCAGAAAGTTTATAAAACAATTACAAATGAAAAATTAGCAAAAGGCAACACTTACTATTATTACTCCTAACCGTGGTCCTTCAAGAATCCAAAAATATAAAGTGAGATTGTAGCCCCACCAGCACCTATGGAAAGAAACGAAGTGCATGAGAAGTTATTATCTGTAACAATATACTTGTTCATGTAATTTTAATACATGAGAATTTTATGAATATCAATACTGGTAGTTCAGTGCTGTTTATGAATGTTAAGTTTCCACTTTTTTTAATACTTTGAAGTATACTGGTAAACCTGAAGCGAAACGTTGTCTCATCGGTGACTCAAGAAACCCACATCTTTATCTGAAGTTTTATTAAGTGTAAAAGTTGTAAGGTTAATACTGAGACGAATCTTAAAATTCTTACCTAGAAAGTCTCGAGAGGAAAATGAAAGTTTTTGAACCTCAGTCTTCTCAGAGGATGACTCATAACGGGATGTTTTGAAAGATGAAACGTTAAGTAAGAAACTCGCACAATATCTCAAGTTTCGCGAAGACTTTGGGAAATTTAATTTTGAAACAATGGGCTGAAATTGTTTTTTTTTTTTTAACTCAAGGTCTTTTGGTGAAAAGTTGTATCAAGTTCTCGATTAGTTTTCTTTGCACTTATAATTGTTATAGTGTTAATATTACGCTACCCTTTGCGAAACATTTAGCTAATGCCATTGTAGTTGCTTGAGATATGAATGTTTCCATTCCCGTCAAAGTCTCCCTTCGCAAGTAAAGGTAACAGCTAAATAGCCAACAAGATAACACCTTACGAACTATGAACTAAACTGATTCGCTAATTTACTCGGTGGGAGTGAATGTCTTGTAGGGTTATAGGCTTTGGTTAGTTGATTTGGTGTTTTAAGTCCACTTTATGCACAGTAAGGCTAATCGGGACTGGACCTACAGTTTAAAGTGGGATCGAACCACTATGTACCTAAACCGAGTATCGAACCCGAGACCCCTTGATTACAAGTCGACGACGCTACCACTGCGCCATCTGGGAGGCCCATAGGGTTATAGGTGTTTGTTCCTAAATAGAAGAATATAATAGCACTTATAGGAGCCGCGGTTGTTCATGTCTACTTCCGTAGCGGAGTGATTATCACGCCAGGAGTCCCGGGTTCGAATACGGGGTAACATGGATGTTTGTGTTTATCCTCAATGAGAAAACAGAGAATTGTGTATAACTCATACATGTGAAAACAGAAGAAGAATGACGGGCAAAACTGCCACTTTGGAGGTTTTCATTTTATGAAAAGAAATTCGGTAGGGCCCCTAAATGCCACGTGGGAGACCCAGATTCGATTCGCGGGGTGGGTGACCTAAGGTCGGAATTTTTCCGGTCTTGTCCTTGTATAAGGCGGCTCTGGGGTTCACTCAGCCTCAAATGAATGGGTACTTGTGCGGAGGAGGGGTTAAAGGCGGCAGAAGAGTGGTGCTGATCACATCAACTCCAAATAATGGCCAACGTGTGAGGAGCTATCCCCACGCCCCCACCAAATGTTCATACATGGCGCTGTGCAATATGCGTGGGGGGGGACTTTTACAGCGATCTGTGCAGATGAGTGAATACACACATGAATGTCGCCATCAAGATATTGTCGCCACGCTTCGGGAGACATACAATGCGTACATTTTAAAACCAGCCCCTATCACAAATATGAGAAATGTTACAATATACTGATCTGCGTATTTAGTACCTTACAAGAAATGTTGGAAATGAAGTCCTTCTTGCAGGATACACATATTCCTAGCCTTATGGAGTATTTCTGCGGTGATATTCTGAATGGCAACAGTGATGCTTCAGCTCTTTTAAGGTGCGTGGATTATGTCTGTAAAGAGTTTGTTTTAAAAAAAAACCTGTAGGAAGTAGTCCGGACTTGAGAGATCGGGAGATCTGGCGGGCCATAGTCCTTGTGAAATAACCCTGTCCCCAAAAAAAATCCCTCAAACAGAAAATTCCCTCAGACAAACACGCAATGCGGTAGGGAAAGGGAAAGGGAAGAAGAGGAGGGAGGGAGGGGAGTATGAGTATTAAAGAATTGAACAACAAGGTCCAACAAACAAACATTTGTTGTAAGGTACTAAATGCGCAGATCACTATATTGAAACATTTCTCACATTTGTGCTCGGGCCCGGTTTTAAAATGTGCGCACTGTATTATTTGCAGAAGATATGTTTGATTGTAAAAGGTTTGTTTATGTTCCAGCATGTTAAAAGACTTTCAGTTCCTCTTTTTCCAAATAATGTATGAAGATAATGTTGACTCACCTTGAGAGACCGTAGTGAAGCGATGTGAAAACTGCCCACACGGCAGTCATGAGAACAGGAACTCCCCACCCTATCACTGTGTAAATAATGTAGTGGGACTTCTCCTGGAACACGGTCACTGAAATAAATTGAATGTCAACAATCTCATTTTAAAAATGACAAACTCAAAGGATAGAGAATGAAAGACAATTATAGAACATCTAACAAAAGCACACGAGACATTTTTCTTCCTTCCAAGCAAGGATTCAAAGAACAGTTCGTGGAAATATGTCCGCAAATCGTTCACATGACATTGTTTGCCGTCACTGGAATGTGCGTTAATGCTTTTGGTTGGGAGACCTGCTGTGTATCTTTTAGCCGGTGAAATAAATGCATTGTATCGAAAAAATAGAAGGTGTGTGGGGGAGGGGTGTGATGACACTTGGTGGGATGTCACACATTCCTTCCCACACCTCAATTTTGCCTTTCTCCTTCAAATCTCTATGAGGAACATGTTAGCTTTTTCGCATAACTTGCACTCAAATATCTAGAAAACGAACCAACGTAGGATATACAAACTACTATATACTTGAAAGTAAATATTTTCAGTATCTTAGAAAGGACCATTATTTGATATTTGTACGCATAATCAGTGGCCGAATTGGAAATAAATTATCTCTGGTATGCTCGTATACACAAACATGTCTTGATGCAATCGTTTTATTTTCTTTCGTGATTTCTTAAATAATAAATCGATTCTCATTTTCTCTCTTTTATAAGCACAAATTGCACTCCTACTTTATTTGTGCGACGCAGAAGTTCCTAAGACCAGAAAAATCAGCCATAAAATTAACATGCACGATCACTGTGATTTATCCTGCGAACTGATACATTGTTTAATTAATTGCAAGTTATGTCATGTGGTAAATATAAAAATGGTCGTCCTTTCTTACAAATATTATGTACAATTCTACACACGTTACTGGTTGGTTGTAAGTATTTTTGATTGAGCATGTTGATTGATTCCTATATTTGATTCAGTTTAGAACTGTGAGTAGGCATTTATTGTAACCCTAAACGGCAAATGGAAAATGTATATTTGGGTTTCAAATTCTTCTAATTACAAAGTTTTCTCGTTTGTATGGTGGGGGGGGGGGGGTGCTTGCTGACTTTGGTGGTTACATATTTTCCACTGATTAAAGAATACTTCCGCTCTAGTTGCGCAGTGTGTACACATAAATGCGTACTGGGTCTACAGGCTGGAAATTGACGCATAACAGAAAAAAGCAAAACCGTTCAAACAGGTCTAGTCTCTCAAGTCTCAAAGAATAAATCTGCGTGTGTGAGTGTTTGTGTGTCTCTGTAGGGGATTTTTTGAGTATTTACAATTAAACCTGATGCTAGTACAGAGAAAAAAGTAGATAGAGGAGGGTGTACAGCTGCTTATCGTATTTCCGCACATGTTCCTTTCTCATGAATGTGATTATATTCTGCTCTAGCTGACATGATGCTGTGCTGTTTACTCAAACTTGAAGTAAACATTAGGAAGAGATCACTCAGGCAACCTCAATGCACTTTCTAATAACTTATAGAAATAACTTCAAGATTTAAAATATTTATGGATAAACTCCATGAGAAAATGTTGAAGTCCGAGCACACCAAAGGAGACTTTGAGCTTACAACTGCTTCCCATTTCACAATAACGTAACGATCTATGAAATAATTAGAAATATCCATATAAAGAACATTCAAATCCCAGTTATTCAGCCATCATTTTCCAGACAGGAACTTGACAATCAGGAATGCAGTATCAAACATTACCTAAGCTCTTCCTGGTCACCAACGGCGTAAGCTTGTAAACAGGTGAAACCAGGAAGAGGATACGGGTAACTGACTGCATTTGCTTAGTAAAATCGATCATAATAAATATCTGGGAGGAGAGAGGTCATTAGTCAGTTTTAGAGCAAACTTTGAGAGGGGCGGAACTACGACTGAGTCAGGAAACGTTGGGGCGAGCAGCAAGTCAAACTCATGACGTACCGTACAGTCACGGTCATAATTATTCACCATGTGAAGTCCATCTCCATTTACCATGTTGATCCAGTCTTAGGGTGTATAAAATTCAGGTGTTGTGTTTTGCCATTCATACATGTGTAGGTATCACCTCTCGCACCTTACCAACAAGCTAATCATGAACAGCGAGTATGTCAATAGTCGGGATGAATGACGAATGAGCTACACCCACTAGTTTCGATCCCACATATCGAAGGGTATGTTACGATAATTTGGAACATATTGCTTTAAATACTTAATAGTTCGTATCCAAAAGCATGTTAATGAAGTCAACTCCGCTCCCAATGCACTCCTAGGGATTTAGATAATATGTTAATCGTATCCGAAGTTCACTTAAACCTAAATGCTTTCCCTTAACTTGAATTGAGGTTAACAATGACACTGTTTTTTATTTCCGCTGTCACCACTAACCACAATTCAGCATAATGGACGACATCGTAAGGTCTACAATAAAATTTCACAGGTTGCAGTCGTTTTTTATTTAAATTATGATTATAATTTGGAGTTGAGGGCACCATAAATATAGTTTTTAAAACTGAATCATTACAATTACATAAATTAAGTTAACTATGGAAAAGCCGTTGATGTTGTTGTTGTTGCTTTAAATTAGCTAAAAATATACACATGAGTTTCGCCAATTGAAAAACTAGCCAAGCAATGTTACAGATATCGAGGAATATATATATATATATATATATATATATATATATATATATATAATAACATACCTGTGATCATGTTGTGAAGGTAGAGCCCTTCCACAAACATCCACATGAACATCGCCGTCCGCGCGTACTCCAGAAGGACGTACGATGATTCGCACAATATTGGCTGCAAATAAAAAGATAGAAGAAAAAATATGTCAGTTTTGCAAAGCTATGAATTTTCCCAATTAAACTTTACAAACTAATGTAACTAAAATCAGTGGAAAACCTGCGTCGGGATTCGCAGTAAAGAACATCAACTACAAATTAATCCTATGAAATTCAACTTATAGTCGAGCCCAATTATTGACAACGTATTGTATCCAAATGGACTGACACTGACTTTACGCCGTAGCCTGGTAATCAAATGGTCTCGGATTTGATACAAGTGGTGGCACAGTTGGTTCATATCCAATTTTGAGCTGTAGGTCTAGTCCCGATTAGCCTATATGTGCAAAAAGCGGAATGAAACTCAAACTAACAGTAGCTGTAAGGGGATATTATTATATTAATATAAGTAAGTATAACAGGATATTTATATCACTGATTGCATTACAGGTATAGCATTGGATTGTCATGTAGGTTATATACCGGGTGGCCAGAATTAAAGTTACCAACTCAGAGCCCTCTGTAGCCTGTTTGAGGCATCGTAGAACTGAAATTTGGTGAATCCACTGTGTGCCCGTAAAATAATTGTGGGGTTTTAAACAGTCATAGTTTTGGAACAAAGCATGGTAGAGAGATGAACGATACGTCAAAGCAAAGAGAAACTCTCCAAGTTTCTTACCTGTTCAATAGACTTCGATGTGTGAACCCTTAGTTGCCCTGCAGACGTCAAGACGATATTCAGTCTCTTCCCATACACGGCAGAGAACATCCGGCGTGAAAGACGAAATAGCTTCAGTGATCCTTGCTTTTAAATGGTCCAGATTTCGAACTTGACAGGAAAACACTTGACATAACCCCACAAATAGAAGTCCATGGGTTTAAGGTCTGGAGACCGTGGGGGCCAGGCAATCCACAGTCTTCTTCCGACTCATTGCCGAAGAAATGTTTCGTTAAGAAAATCCAGCACGATTGTGAAAAAATGTGGAGGAGCACCATCTAACTGGAAATGGAATTCTCCGATATTTGGGGTACTGCATACCATTGTAACGAATCCAGGAAGGTGGTCCCCGTTATTGTTTGTTCAGCAAAAAAGAAGGGGCCAATAACTCTGTCTCGTCCAATAGCGCACCACACATTCGCTTTTTCACTGTCACACTCATGTTCCATAACGGCATGTCGAGGTTCACTACCCCATATACGAACATTATGCCGATGTACCGATCCCGAAACATGAAACGTTGTTTCATCACTGAAAATAAACTTGTTGAAAAACATGATGACATGAAAACATGTTGAGTAGCGAGGATGACTAACGAGCTCGTTCAGCTTGCGTGTCCTTGAAACATGATGCGCATGCGTTACCCCTCGCGCCTGTAGGTAAGCTTTTGCATACATAAACTTGGAGACTTTCTCTTTGATTTGACGTATCGTGCATCTTTCTACCATGCTTCGTTCCAAAACTATGTTTAAAACCCCACCATTATTTTACGGACACACTGTATATTGAAGATATAACATAAATAAATGCATAATTTACTGTACTATCTGGGGAGTGGATTGCTATTATCACTGTTTTCTCGTGTGATATATATGTAAATCAAGTCGTATGAACGCCTTGTGTAATTGGAGACCATCTTCGTTGAAGGTAATACATAAATGAAATATTGCTAGTATACGAGTATATACCTTACATATCGAACAAAATATCTTAGTTTCTAAGTTCATATTGAGCAAATTTGTGTGTTTAATATTACATAGAACATTTAGTAAATTCAATGATCACATAACACATAATCTGTGTATTGCAGTAAAAAATGTTTCACAATGAACTAATTTTGGAGGCAAGTTGCGGAAAACAGATGATGTGTCATACCATTGTATTGCACCCAACTGATCTTCACCATTGTTTCTTGCAACTTTTAAAGAGTAATTATGCATTATAAGGTGAAATTCAGTACACAAATGAAAAATGTAGGGTTTTTTTTCAAAAAGTGCTGAATAGATCACAAATACTTTATTTTTCAATTTTAGGAATTAGTGTAAATCAGTCTCACACAGGAGCAGAGATATGGATTTTGGAGGTCAAAATTACCAAGCTTCCAGAACTCCGTGAATAGCATTTCTCTTTGATTAGAAGACAGTTCTTTGAAACAATGCTTAGGGCACATACAATCTTCACCAGAAGTAGCTGCTTTCACCTTCTTCTTTGCAGTTAATTTGCATCCATGGCTACTGTTTCGCAAATTCTTCTGTTCATACCGCACCCACTGGTTGCATTTCTTTTTCCTTTTCCTAGGTAATTTCCCTTGAGAAGTAAACTTGAGATCTGATGTAGCAGTAACTTTATCATCCGAGGTCATGGGAGAAGTCTCTAATGGCAACACCGAATCATTTTTCAGATAATTTAGGTGCAAGATAATGATATGCAACATAAAACAAAACTTGTTTTCCGGTGCAACATAATGGTACACAGCACCAATGAATGAACACGAAAGAAACAAATACTTATACTTTCATAACTAATTGAGGATGGCTTGTATGATAAATCATTACTTCAAAATCACTTATATCTCCGATAAGTTCACTTTCCAATTGCTCCGATGAACGTGCACAATTTCCCAGCACGACGGGCATCTTACCCTGTGGGTTAACACTATGTTGCTACGAATATGTAGTGATGGTATAATTTCGCTCAAGCCAGAAAACATACATGGCACTATCACATGCGAACTCTGACAAAACAGGAGGGAAGACAAGGATATGCAATCTCGTGGAAAAACCGTAACTCAATTTTGGTCAAACTGTGGGTTACCATTATCTTGCACCTAGGGGCAGAATTAGGTGAAAATATCCTTAGAAGTTGTATTTCATTTACTCATGTACTCAGCGTAACATGATAACATTATTTCATGTGTAATTCACATGCATATATTTTGCATCATTACAACACTACAGTACTACAAAAATAATAGGGAATACTTAATATAAAATAAACTAGATAAATAATAATGAAGTTACACTTTGCGAAATCCTGAAAAAAATTGCCTGTTTGACAAATCACCTAATCTAATTAATTCATAATCAATTCTCGTCCTCGAACTCAAAATGCAGAAGAAAAACACATGCAAATTAAACAAAATAAAAACTATTGATTCTTTATTATTTATTCTATTGATTAATAAGTGTATTTGTGTGTGTGGCCACTCACTTGTGTATTTAAAATGAAAGTTTAAAAATTTTAAGCCAATTCTCCAAAACAAGTCGTATGTATGTCTTTTAAGTGCCTTGTTGCATTTCTAACAAATAAATATTTGAAATATTAAAATACAATACATGTAGAGTGCCAACCTAGGGCGTTGACCGTAAGAGTCGAACGTCAGCATTAGAAACACAATACTATGCAACGTAAGAAGGAGACACACTTGCAGAAGAACCGACCCAGGGGGAAAAAGACAGAGATGTTGATTTCCAAGAATGAAACCAACACCCCGTTCAATTATCCCCTGATGAGGTATAGCCTTCCCAATGGTGTTTGTTTAATGGCCGCGGTTTTTGACCGTGCGAAGGTAGCAAGGGCGAAGACCATATCTTAGAATAATGAAATTTGATCTCCCGTGGGGACAAGTTAGTTGAGAACAGTATTTTGTGGTGTGTGAAATACGGAGTATTGGCGACAGTTCTTCTTCAAAGGAAGTCTAAAACTCAGTCTTCCTTTAAATAAGGAAGTGTGATTATCTTGGATGAAGGAGGAGATTGCGTCCATGGAGCGATAAACGCATCCCATAAAAGCATGTAAAAATCTCCATCTTCGTCTGTTCTACCTTAAATTTTGGAGATGAGATTTTCTCCACAACACGTTCCTCTCTAACAAGCGGCAAATGGTTGGGCAGTAATGGAAAACGGTAACACGTCTGATCGACAATCTTAGCCCAGTGCTTATGAGTACGATATACTCATACATAAGCGGTGAAACGTCCTCGGATGAATGCAAACAAGAACCTTAGGATCTGTGGCGATATAATGACTACACAGTATAATGTGACACAAATCAAGTTTTATTACTACATCAATATTCGCATATCGTAGAGAAGATGGCAACAGCGAAGAACTACTCAGTTGTTCTTCTAGAAAACACCATTGTTATTGTTATTGTGTTGGAGACAATAAACTAGGATTCCAAGGAGATTAGAGTGCGAAAGAGTTTCGTGGGTATGCTTCTCTCGCCTAGTTTTAAGCGTAAAGCATACGTATACCACTTACACAAATAACTCACATTAATAATTTTGTGATGTTAGTATCTATGACCTTTAGCATGCAATGCAGATTCGACATTATACATTGTCTTGCTCTTTTAACTATGTTTATTCTAGCACTACGTTTTGAAAGAAGACCTCTTCCTTTGTCTTCAGGTGAACAAATTTCTTTTACCGGTGAAGGGGGTCGAACCTAAGACACGTTTGTGATTTTACTACAACTCCTGGGCACTAACCAACTACTTCACGGCACCCCATAAGTGTAGTTAAGAGCCCTAAACAATGGACAATGTGAAATTAACATTTGTGACGTCTTGTTCAAATTCAAATTCGTTCTTGTTCTTGGCAATCCGTCACAACCCATTCTTTTTTTTATTATTTTGGAAGTACGTGCGTTCCCTTGGATATCTCCCTGTAATAGAAATAAAATAACACCCCCCCAAAATACATATATGCAAATATATATATATATATATATATATATATATATATATATATATATATATATATATATATATATATATATCTTTAGTTCTGTCACGGGTGGATCGCGCGCTGTTAGGAAGAAAACCAAGGATCAGACAAATCAAAATGGGCAAAGGTCAACTACTGAAACCCAGTAGTGCATCGCTCCAATTCCTTCTCGCATTTACCGCCAGCTGGTCGGGAGTTTTGTTGAGGGCTCGTCAAGTCCCACTCCCGACGAACTAACGTGTATAGGACTCAGAAAATATACAACTGCTTTTTTTGCCCCTCCAAAAGAATACCTGCTACCCAAGAAACTATACAGGGGAAAGGTGAACTTATCCTAAACGGCGCCCTGCGCCCTCCTTCATTACCTGAACAAGTAAGATTGTGTATTTTCTCAATATACTTTTTATTTCTTTATCAAGTGCAGTTTTTGATTCCTTACAATAACAATACGTAACAACGTGTTCTCTATAAATAAGTCCCTTCAAACAAGAATCTGTTACCAATTACCCCCCTTGACAGATTTTACAAAATATTTACTACGACGATCAACGTCGACTATTCTTTTTATTTACATATTTTTTTTGGTTCCACTATCTCTTACAAACACTTATCCTTACAAAAGCTATGTCCATATTCATTCCTTCTCTTAACTACTCTCATATTTTGCAGGAATTAACCCCGGCGATAGGAAATTATTTGCAATTTAACTCGCGATGTTTTCTAGAGTTTTAAATAAAAGGGGAGGGGAAGGGAGGTGAGAGATTCAAGATTTATCAATTAAAGTAATACGGTAAATTAAACCCTTTAGGTAAAATACTTAACTCCATGTCACGTAAGCTTCCACGTTCTTGTCGAACGTCCCGGGTGCACGGGAAAATAAAGGCTGAGTCACGCCCACGTTGGCTCAGGCGGCTATCACGTCGTGGAGCACCGTTGCTGGAGTTGATGTTATCGCGGTCGCAGCTGGGACAGAACTCGGACTCGCTTAACAAGGAAACCTCTGCCCCGAGAAATTCGCCAGGTGGCAGTGTCGTCGATCCCATGCGAGCTTCTGGGAAACAAACGAAATTTCTCAGCGAACTAACAATCCTAAGCATCGGGTCTAATTCCTCTTATACGGGATGGGCCGAAGAATGTGGCGAAACGGGATAAACAAGTCCCGATTCACCATACATTGCATGCCAATAACTCATAAATCGTGTTTTACATTCTATAATAAAACACTATTACACATTTACAACCACACCTTGTCGTACTGACTCAATAATTGTAACCTAGCATCAGGCTTCTAAAGCGTGTTTCGTCATCTTCTTTACGTCACTATCACTTTAGTCCGCTATATGGCAACTCATCTCCACCATAACAAGTGGTAATATAATTGAATGGATCGAGAAGAGATACTACAAAGCCAAAACAATAATATATAAATACATCTCCAATTCGATTTGGCAGCGCAATAAATATCCCCAAATATTTATTTTCTCACCGAACTTGCAAGACATACAGGGTGTACACAAAATAAATTTCGGAGTTGTAAGTAGTTGTTATGGCTATGCAAGCCAACATATGCATTTGTAGCTTAAATGCAATAAAAGAGCAACTGTGGAAATTTTGTCTGGCAACAATGAAAAACCGTTAATTCATTCCGCCGCGTGACAACGCCAGTGTTCAAGATGTCGACTTCTAAGCACATTTCTTATCGTGCTCTGCAGTTTACGAAATGCAATTAAGTCGTTACATTTCAGCGGGTATTCAAACATGAATTTGGAAGTGATCACACTTCGGACTTGAGACACTAGATTGTGCAGGCTGTTGCACCCATTACGCCTCCCGTGGTGGAGTGGTTAGCACATTGCCCTACGACGCCAGGGGTCCTGAGTTCGAATCCTAGCCTGGGCATGGATATTTGTGAGTGTACATTCATCAATTTCATCATATCATCACTCGTCCCCATCTTCGCAAATAAGCCAAAAGTGGCACAAAAAGCGAAGTAAAATAAACCAAGTCAATCAAACCATTACGCCGGAGACGCTGACCAGAATGTGGGAAGAACTCTCCTACCTGTTGAATGTGTGCCCCTATTGAGCTCTTATAGTGTGTGTGGAGTGTGTGTAGTAGGTGTTGTATAAACTTGTCGGCTTACTCTTCTATCTTATGTATGGCTTATTATTGTATGTCGCAGATAAGAGAAATCACACAAACTTAAGACTCAGATATTATTTTGTGTACATCTTGTATAACATGAAATGGTGTGGAAGGTACATATATTATAAAGACAGGTTTTATCGATAGATTAGACTTGATGGTACGAGTGGCAATAGAAGTTTTAATGCAAAGGCAAATTTATGGATATGTTTGAACTATCAAGTCTGTGTTTCCCACAAGTACAAAAATGTGGTACTATTTCCCACCGACACTTTTAATTTTTCAAAAGAAATAGGTAATAATTGCAGAAAACCTGAGAATTTTTTTATTAATTATTAATTAATGATTCACTCAAAATGCATTGCAATTCTATTCACCTTTGACAGTTCTAGATAGTGTTCCCGAATATTCCAGGAACTCTCGTATTAAAGCTAATTTATATTATGGCCCAGGCTCTCGTATTGACATCCTACAGTACTTCTCCCGTACATTTCATTAACAATAAAGATCGCAAAATTTCAATTCATGCAGATATAATACGAATTCGGCAA
Source organism: Lepisma saccharinum (assembly GCF_977018435.1). Classification (NCBI taxonomy): domain Eukaryota; kingdom Metazoa; phylum Arthropoda; class Insecta; order Zygentoma; family Lepismatidae; genus Lepisma; species Lepisma saccharinum. The sequence goes on from NC_139251.1 coordinate 53,517,783, forward strand.
GCCATGCAAGGAATCAAGTCTTTTTCCATTAAATTTAAACATTGAACTTTCTTTCAGGCATTCGCAAACGATTGCAATATAATTAAATCTTGATTATGTAAATCAGGACAGCCTGTATGAAGAATGTCTAGTCCAAGAAGTGCTGCAATTGTGGTAAAAAAACATAAAGTTTAGAACAAAGATGGGTTTAAGTCAGTGATTTAAGAAATAATCAGAACTGATGGTAGCAATTAATCATGGTTTTTAAAATTTAATTTTAAAAAAATGTTTGGTTCTGCAGCATCAGTGGACAAATACATGTAGGTTAGGACTAAGAAACATATAAATTTGATATTTTTAATTATGTATTGTCACCTGTATATTACATACATTATAAATTAATTATTTAATTTAATATTATTCAATCCATGAACATTTACTGCAGTGATGCCATGCCCTAAATTTGTTGCGACTAAATCTCTCTTAAATTCAATGCCGAAAGTTGGCTACCCTAGTTCTAAAGTGAATGTTCTAGTTCCCAGTTGTGTTTTGCATGACGTCATACTTCTCCTCCCCCACCCGATATCCGAGTGAATTTTGCTGGAAGTCAACCTAACTTGACAGTGACGTTGTAACAGCATTGCAAACGTACAGCGTTCATACTTCCACTGTCTGCAGTCGAAAAAGGAAAAACAAGGGAATGAAATTCAATAGATTTAGATATAAGGAAAGGAACTTCAAAATGTCACAATGCGAGAATTCTTGCAGAATATAATGATGTGTAATAAATAGTAATAAAAATGAGCACGAAACTTATTTGGATTGTGATAATGAATACGGGTTGGCAACGCGCCTTCGAACAACGAGTTCGCGAGACTTGAGCACAAAAGTATAGTTCCTTAATTGAAGCACGTTGCAGCGTACGCAGTACATAGAAATGTATAACAGATATAAGATTCTGAAAAACCTGTTGAAATGACGAGTATTTGGGACGATTGTTTTACTGCAAGTCGAAGCTAAAAAAATTAAGCGGGTTCGTTGAGCCGAATCTCGGAGCTGATTGAAAGGTCGAAGTGAGGGTAAGGGCGAGCCTATATTTGTCTGCTGGTTGTACGCGTCCTCAGCGAGCGAGATCCGTAAAGGTTTCTCGTTCGCTTGAGTGTTATTTTAAATCGCATTGTAAAGGGAGAACTTTGAATAGTCATGCATAAAAAAGAAGTGTTGAACGTATTCGTATTTGTGACGTACTTGTGATGAAACTGTGAGTTCAATTGTCACAAAAATATTTATCAACAATGAGCGTATTTTGTACGATCTGGGTTTTGTATGTACGATAAGGAAGCAGTCGTAGACGACATTGTTGCTTGGCTCCACCTTTATCTGCGCCAAAAAAGCGATATCGGATCGCCGTGGGAAAAAATCTTCATTACGTGGACGAGACACAATGGCGGTCATTCTGTAAACAAAACTTGGGAATGCACAACAGTTGTTTCACATCGGCATGCTTTCCTTCTCGGGTCAGAGTTCAGCCTAAGGCGAAAAAAGAAGGTTTATTATTGTGTAGGAAGGAAGCGAAGATGGTTTTGTGGAAAGTGCTTGTTTGTTGTTTCGTTCGAGAAGAGTTGTACAGACAGCGTTTTGAACGTGGTTCGTGGATAATCTGCCTCGAGAAAAAAAAATACATAAACAGTGGGTTTCGTTGAAAACTGGTAAAAACAAAGTTTACTTTATATCAGTACGTCGTTTATTACACGTATTCAAAACATTAATCTTTTGCCGCCCAAGGCCTTTTTCACAAGTAAGCCTCTATTGCCCGAGCCGATTTTGAGTAAAATGCAGAGTTCCAATTAAATGAGTGTAGATCGGAGGCTAATTGCCCTAGAGAGATGAGTGATATACCGTTGTACGCGGAATAAACCAGAAATTCAGACTATATGAAATTTTTGAAAATTCGGCGTATATGTGGCGGGGGGAGGGGGCTAACTCTCAAAATTCCAAAATTTCGGAAAAAAATATTGGTTCCCCCACCCTCCCCCCAAGAAAAAAGTACATGACAGTGTCGACATGCACATGGAAATGATCGCTGATATGTAAGGAACACAAAAATATTTGCATTATTATCATATGACCAATGTAACTTGAGTTGTACCCTCAAAAGGAATGGTCGTCACGCCACTGATTCAAGCTTCAAAATGCAGCGGTACCTTGAAATGACTATAGTTCAGAAACTAAATGCCCTAGAGATATGAAAGATATACCGTTGTACGCAGAATGAATCACAGATTTAGACGATATATAACTTATGCACATTCGGCGTATATATGGAGGGCAAAGGGGGAAATCCCCTGAAAATACTTTTTTTTTTAAAATGGAGTTTCGCCCCCCCGCCCTCCGGAAAAAAGGATATGAAAAGTTCGAAATGCACATAGAAATTATCGCTGGCATGTAAGACACAGAAAAATATTTGCATCATTGTCGTATGACCAATGTAACTTGAGTTGTACCCCCGAAAGGAATGGCCACTGATTCAAGCTTCAAAATGCAGCGGTACCTTGAAATGACTATAGCTCAGAAACTAAATGCCCTAGAGATATAAAAGATATACCGTTGTACGCAGAATGAATCACAGATTCAGACGATATATAATTTATGCACATTCGGCGTACATATGGAGAGGGAAAGGGGGGAAATCCCCTCAAACATACTTTTCTTAAAAAAAATGGTGTTTCCCCCCGCCCCGAAAAAAAATGTCAAAATGCACAAAATGCAAAATTTATGCAACTTTGGTGTATATATGGAGGGGGAAGGGAGAAAACCCCCAAAAATTATTTTAAAAAAATTGTCACTTCACCCAAAAAATGTCCTCGCACTTGGGCACAAAACGACACCTACGCACAACATTCACGGACGAAACGCTAGAACGTAGTGACAAATGAGCGCCAATTCTTGCAGCTGCTGAAATTCTATTTTTAGACAATGCTGGGTAACCCCTGTTGCCACTTGTGCTAAAAGAAACAAAGGTTTCCTTCAGCGCGCTTCGAAATTCCATCCTCACAACGCAGATTCAACAACCAGTCTTCCCCCTCCCCCCCCCTGCTTGCGCCCTCACGGAAAACTTTCATTTTGACATCGGATACTGATAAACAAGCTTCCTTCGAATGCACTTAGCAAGAGGGAGTGAAAAGCATTGCTTTAGAACAACAAAGCCGGTCTTCCTTTGTCGGCAAAAAATTGACCTTGAAAAGAGACGCAAAAGAGAAGTCCCTTTTCCCGCTTTTCCCCCTCCATTTTCATGAAGACAAAAAAAATGCAAAAAACCATTTCTGTTAAATACATGTGTTAGGAACAATATAAAAAAATAAAATCGAAATTCTAGCCAAAAATAGAAAAGTTATAACGTAAAAACTACGACCTTGACACAGCGTCTCGATCGAGACGCTTGGTACCCCGAGGGTTACTTTTGGGTATCTCGTTCGAGACGCTTGGGCACCAAAAGGTTAAAACGCCGTAGTTTCTCAGTCCAAATATATTTTTTAACTTTGTAATTTGTTTATCTTTTCGTGTTTGTATTTCGTTAGCGCCAAGCATTGGCAGATACAGATCAGCTATAGACAAAAGCGTTACGTGTGCTTTCTCTGCGGAGTCTGAGACGCAAATGTGACTGGGAGAATTTCCCATGCTTGGCGCCCAGTGATACACTAGTAGTGTAGTGCGGTCCCAGCTGGCGTTACTGTCAAGATAGGTTACATCTTAGTGTACTCAAAATTCGAGCAGTACCTTGAAACAGAACGTCATCCTGTCAGATATGCAACCAGCTGTAATTCAATGTCAATGTGGTTGCATAACAAGAAGGCGTTTCGGAGTTCGAAAGGACTTAACATCCCTAAGCGCACCCACTAATCCATTTCATCTGAATGGGTAATTATTTCACAGAAACGACAATTTCTTTCCTGTTGTTGCATTCTATGAGCAGTAGTATACCATAGTTGGCATTTTAAGTAAAACCTTCTTTCAGTTCCTCAGCAAGATCCAAGATTAAGGTGACCAGATTAAAAAATAGGAAATTTTTCATATTTTTCTGAAAGAAAAATGGGACGAGAAAAGTACACATTCTAATATAAAACAGTTTCGTCATAAATACTCATATTTGAAAACTAAATAAGTAAATATATAAATACTGTGTAAATAAGTTACATAATATGGTGATTTACACTACACTCCAACCAATCAGTCTTTTAAATAGAAATCATCCATCACAATAATAGTGAAGAAGATGTATTGTTGCAGTAATTCTATGCCAGTAAGTCATTGTCACACACAAGGGACGGTAGCGTTGTCTCCTTGTAATCAAAGGGTTCCGGGTTCGATACCCGGTGGAGGCACATAGTGGCTCGGATCCCACTTTTAACTGTAGGACCAGTCCCGGTTAGTCTTACTGTGCATAACGTGGAATTAAAACACCAACTAAATGAATCATCAAACAAAGAAGGGACATTTTGGCGTCCAATTTTACATTAAAAAAGCAGAACTGAAAGAAGGGACTGTTTGGTCACCTTACCAAACATACTTAGAATTCTGTGCCTAAGGTTCGTTAAGTTAGCAAACATAGGTAAACTTTTGCCACGCATCTATTCCATTTGTAGTATGCAGCACACTTATAGTCTGTTTAGACTGTGCCGCAGGACGTTGCAATATATCCGTACACATTCACGCACACATTCAAGCACCCCTTCAGTAAGCAGCTGTAATGAAAGTATCCACAATTTTCGCACGCACTCTTTGAAATAAATGTATAAATAATTTATTATTTAAAATGTGTAGAGCTAACAAATAAGTTAAACGTAATAATACTTTTGGATTTAACCTGGGCCTTCGTAACAGTTTTTATTTTTCTATTTGTGTGAAATAATTAATAACATTAGAGATCGTCTATTAGGGTGGGTATGTTTCCGTTTCAAAGACCTCTTTGACAAGAAAATATTGTTATGTTTGAAATTAATTTAATTCCAAAGTAAAGAGTACAGTACATTGTTAAAAAAGAAAGATAACATAACAAACTTGATTATATTTGATATTCATGATGTTAATTTTTTGATGCACATATGATTTATTGTATCATCTAATTTTTGTCATTTTTTTTCACCAAATCGTGGATTACAAACATTTCTTGATGTCTTATCAGCTTAGATTGTTTTGGCTACTTGTGTAAAATTATTTCTCTGTCGTCTTATCTCGATTTCATCGGATGGATAGCTACATTAAAGTTTGGTTTGCTTATATCGTCTGACAGGATATGCTGTGGATGCAAAGAAAAAGAAAAACAAGGGTAAGAGAATGTAATGCACTTCAAGTCTGCAGACTCGACTCAAACCACGGCAGGGTAAGAATTAAGCCATTTCGAGTCTGCACTCGCCTTCTTAGCATAAGAAAGATGTAGCACTTCTCTTCGTGGAATGTGCCGAGACAATAGTAAGCAGGAGGAATTACGAAAATCTTCATCTTCGCAGAAGAAAGGAGACCGTTAAAGAAGGATTTCAGAAGCGAATTTGAAACGGCGCTAATGTTCGCTGCAGTACTTGGAGTTTTGTCCTGTCTATCGAGAGGAGGACATTTTCTTGTACTTCGGAAAGAGTTATTGGAAAGTCTTCTTGAGTTACAGTCTCGCGTAAGTAGGGAGTGGGGGGACTATACATTATTTACGTGGAAAACAAGATATGTGATTATTACTGGGTTTGATTTCCGGGGAGGGTGTTCATTACTTACTACCTTAGCGAAAGAGGCGAATTTAGATAAAGGCGGCTCAAACATGGTGCTGATCTAGAATTTGTGGAGCCCTACATCCACGACGCCTAGGAACGGTGAAATGCACAAGATTATTAATTTTCCTTTCCGTTGTTAAGCTATTTATGTTTCGTTCAGAATATTACATAATTCGCACCCAAGAATGTAATTTATCTCCTAAGCGGAAAGAGAAGCAAATAATGAAACATGTTCTTCATTACTAAACGAAATATTTACGTTACTGATACAAAATAGTATATTTTCTGTTCTAATGTAATTTACATTAGCAGGAAATTACATACTGTATCAAAAATTTAATTTCGTATGTGGACGATAAAAAAAGTAAGAATGTTTTTTCTTCGGAGCAATAAGTTGTTATCCAAAGCTAGTAGAGCATCATTTCATATCTCCAAAAAAGGAAGTAATAGACAAACTAATGCACATTTTTGGACAATAAAGTACACATATAGACTCTTATAAGTAGCCAAGCAGCCATACCACTATTAAGCCTGAATGAGCTGCATTTTCAATTCAGGCAAAATGTTCGTGTATTTTGACTTTCCTTACCGCAGCGTTAAATGATCGAAGTTATGTGGCGTGAATAACGACCAGGACACAGGAATTTTCTTTTGAGTGTCTTATCCCGAATTTCTTCTAATCTTAATCTTTGGGATTATCTAAAAAGGCGACTTAAAAATGAAGAAAACAAATAGAGGTGTGAATTCTCTAATTACGCCACTCTCACTTGGATTTTACAGTCTCATTCTCCATCTCATCCGAAGGGTGCCTCCGTTAAGGTGACAAGATCCCGTCCCGTATTAGCCAGGACAGTCTCTTTTTTAATCTCTATCCTGTTTTTTCTATCGTAAAACGGGACGCCAAAATGTTCCTTTTTCTTTACTTACCGGTACAGAATTACTGCAACAATACACGTTCTCTACTACTAGTATGACATTGTTAGTAGATATTATTTGACACTCAATGTCAACAATGTGCCATATTCCAATTTTCTAAACCGGTCCCCGTGGCGGAGGGGTTAGCACATCGCGCTACGACGCCAGGGGTCTCGGCTTCGAATCCTGGCCTGGGCATGGATGTTTGTGAGTGTCCATTTATCAATTTCATCACATCATCATTCATCCCCTTCTTCGCAAATTAGCCGAAAGTGGCACAACAATCGAAGTAATATCAACTAAATCAATCAACCAATCAATTCTTTAATTAGTTTTCAAACATAAATATTTATGGCCAAACTGTTTTTATGTTAAACTTGGTCCATTGGAGTGTACCACCTGTGTGTGGATACATGGAATATCGTGGTAAATAGAACCATTATAAACAATAGCCAAACGATGCATTGAGTTGGAATTGTAGGATGTTTACTGATCCGCATGTATTTATGTAAACATGTGTAAAACACATTAGCATCACGTTACATTTCATTATCACCCCTCTCCCCTACACACATGCCGTTCAAATATTGATTAGAGTGAATGAAGTGTTTAATGTCGCTTATTAAGGTTTCCAATATAATGCATTATTAACACTATGCTTTTGTAATCAAGGGGTTTTGGGTTCGATCCACGGCTGGGGCACAAATCACAATGGTTAGGATCTCACCTTCGGGTTTAGGAATACTAGAGAGTTAGTAAGATTTGTTATCAAATAAGGACTTCACAAAACGTGTGCAAGAGTTTCTACAGCATTTTACAAGTCTAAATTAATCTGTACACAACCTGATTTGTTTTCACCATACAAAAATAATTGAAAATCGAAAAAAATCAACATTTATTTCGTAGTATTTTAATCTTTCTATTTTCGTTATTTTACATCAAATTTCTACCTCCCTGGTTAATAACAATCAGGCTGAATGATGAACGGATAAAATGGCTGATAGGAGAAGCGCAATGATACATGCTTGTCTAAACAAGGGTTCGAACCTGGCACCGTTGCGTTTCGTAGCCCATTAAGCTTACCACCAGCCACGGATACATGCGACGTATTTCATTCTTGAATTTAGTTTCTGTTATTTAGCGTCGCCTTCTGTCACTTTTTGTTAATCGCAACGTGGATAATGATATGACGAAGGGACACTCACAAAGTATATGACCACAAACTGAATCTAAAACGAATCTGTAATTGTCTTCATGTGAATATACTGTACATGTACACAAGTTCGTCCACTTTATGCACCAACAGGCTAATCGGGACCGTTAATACAGTTTAAAGTGGGATCCGAACCACTACGTGTCTTCCCTAGGTATCGAACACAAGACCCTTCATTAAAAGTTAACGACGTTTCCACTATGCCGTCGGGGAGACACAGAGATACGTATATTTGAGGCTGTTTTTATTATCTAGAAAAATCTCATTCTGAAGACTTCGGCGCTGACATGGAAGAATAGACTTAATATACAGGGTGATCCAAAAAAAGACTTTACAACTTTAAAAGCATATAGAAATTTATTCAGACAACTTACAGAGTCGGTTGGGGTGCCATTGCAAAGCAAAACACATCAAGTTTGTCATACAACATTCATGTTGGGTCGATTTGGCTACCATTTGTAATGCGGCATACATCCCACCTGAAGTCGATTTCATTCCAGACTTTCACCAATAAGTCAGACGTCGCATCTGCAGCGGCGGCGTTAATTCGAAGTCTCAGCTCGGAAAATCTGGCGGTTCAAATCTGGCGAGCGAGGTGGCCATGCAATTGGACCTGCACGACCAATCCATCGACCTGGGAATCGGGTATCAAGAAATTCTCGGACTTCTACGTGGTAGTGTAGTGGTGCCCAATCTTGCTGATAGTAAAGGTGTCCGTCTATCTTTGTCATCCTCGTCGAACTGAGAGAACACACAGCAAGCACGTTCGACACCAGTAAAAGTAGCCAGTTTCAAGAACAATGCTGACAGCGCTATTGGTGGGTGAGTTTGGTACTAATGGATTACATGAGTCAAAATGTAATGTGATGTGTTTTGTTTTGCAATGTCACCTGAACCGACTCTCTAAGTTATCTGAATAAATTTCTATATGATTTCAAAGTTGTAAAGTCTTTTTTGAATCACCCTGTATACAGGGTGCTCATTCGGACACTGATCACCTATGCATGCATAATCTGGATGCATACTGCTCAGAGTCATTTGAAAAACTTAAGGTTTACAAACAAACTCTGAGGATTATTACTGCGGCAGACAGATATACTTCAAATGTTGAAATTAGAGATGCTAGTGGAGAAGAAACACTCTTCAACTTCATGCGTCGACTCAAAGTAAAGGTCTGGGCACTTCATCCACACCTTCCCAATCCGACCATTAGTGAATTGGATTGCAAAACCCACGGCGACACATAAGCTGCCAACGATTGACGGCTAATAAATCAACACCTAATCTTATTTGTAACTGCTACAACTTATGTTGCCATAAGGGGAAAACAAGGAAATCCAAACCGCGACAGTTGTAAAGAGGATATACAGAATATCCTGCCGTCATCAATACAATAAAAATAATGAGTCAAAGTCCAACCAAGGGCTGACACTCAAATACAAACATAACCCGCCAAGACACTAAATTGACTTGACTTGCACCGCTTATGGGTAGGATTACACTAAGAAGTTTCTCCTCAGGCATTTGTACTTTGATTGATAATCCCGTGTGTATTAAGAAGTTTCTCCTCAGGCATTCTTATCTTGACTGAAAATTCCGTGTGTATTAAGAAGTTCCTCCTCAGGCATTCTTATCATGATTGATAATCCCGTGTGTAATAACAAGTTTCTCCTCAGGCATTCTTATCTTGATTGATAATCCCGTGTGTATTAACAAGTTTCTCCTCAGGCATTCTTATCATGATTGATAATCCCGTGTGTATTAACAAGTTCCTCCTCAGGCATTCTTATCATGATTGATAATCCCGTGTGTAATAACAAGTTTCTCCTCAGGCATTCTTATCTTGATTGATAATCCCGTGTGTATTAACAAGTTTCTCCTCAGGCATTCTTATCTTGATTGATAATCCCGTGTGTATTAACAAGTTTCTCCTCAGGCATTCTTATCATGATTGATAATCCCGTGTGTATTAACAAGTTTCTCCTCAGACATTCTTATCATGATTGATAATCCCGTGTGTATTAACAAGTTTCTCCTCAGGCATTCTTATCTTGACTGATAATATCGTGTGTATTAACAAGTTTCTCCTCAGGCATTCTTATCATGATTGATAATTCCGTGTGTAATAACAAGTTCCTCCTCAGGCATTCTTATCTTGACTGATAATATCGTGTGTATTAACAAGTTTCTCCTCAGACATTGTTATCTTGATTGATACGCCCGTGAGTATTAACAAGTTTCTCCTCAGGCATTTGTACTTTGATTGATAATTCCGTGTGTATTAACAAGTTTCTCCTCAGGCATTCTTATCATGATTGATAATCCCGTGTGTATTAACAAGTTTCTCCTCAGACATTCTTATCATGATTGATAATTCCGTGTGTATTAAGAAGTTCCTCCTCAGGCATTCTTATCTTGACTGATAATATCGTGTGTATTAACAAGTTTCTCCTCAGACATTGTTATCTTGATTGATACGCCCGTGAGTATTAACAAGTTTCTCCTCAGGCATTCGTACTTTGATTGATAATTCCGTGTGTATTAAGAAGTTTCTCCTCAGGCATTCTTATCATGATTGATAATCCCGTGTGTATTAAGAAGTTTCTCCTCAGGCATTCTTATCTTGACTGAAAATTCCGTGTGTATTAAGAAGTTCCTCCTCAGGCATTCTTATCATGATTGATAATCCCGTGTGTATTAACAAGTTTCTCCTCAGGCATTCTTATCATGATTGATAATTCCGTGTGTAATAACAAGTTCCTCCTCAGGCATTCTTATCTTGACTGATAATATCGTGTGTATTAACAAGTTTCTCCTCAGACATTGTTATCTTGATTGATACGCCCGTGAGTATTAACAAGTTTCTCCTCAGGCATTCGTACTTTGATTGATAATCCCGTGTGTATTAAGAAGTTTCTCCTCAGGCATTCTTATCATGATTGATAATCCCGTGTGTATTAACAAGTTTCTCCTCAAGCATTCTTATCTTGATTGATAATCCCGTGTGTATTAAGAAGTTTCTCCTCAGGCATTCTTATAATGATTGATAATCCCGTGTGTATTAACAAGTTTCTCCTCAGGCATTCTTATCTTGATTGATAATCCCGTGTGTATTAACAAGTTTCTCCTCAGGCATTCTTATCATGATTGATAATCCCGTGTGTATTAACAAGTTTCTCCTCAGGCATTCTTATCATGATTGATAATCCCGTGTGTATTAACAAGTTTCTCCTCAGGCATTCTTATCATGATTGATAATCCCGTGTGTATTAACAAGTTTCTCCTCAGGCATTCTTATCATGATTGATAATTCCGTGTGTAATAACAAGTTCCTCCTCAGGCATTCTTATCTTGACTGATAATATCGTGTGTATTAACAAGTTTCTCCTCAGACATTGTTATCTTGATTGATACGCCCGTGAGTATTAACAAGTTTCTCCTCAGGCATTTGTACTTTGATTGATAATTCCGTGTGTATTAAGAAGTTTCTCCTCAGGCATTCCTATCTTGACTGAAAATTCCGTGTGTATTAAGAAGTTCCTCCTCAGGCATTCTTATCATGATTGATAATCCCGTGTGTATTAACAAGTTTCTCCTCAGGCATTCTTATCATGATTGATAATTCCGTGTGTAATAACAAGTTCCTCCTCAGGCATTCTTATCTTGACTGATAATATCGTGTGTATTAACAAGTTTCTCCTCAGACATTGTTATCTTGATTGATACGCCCGTGAGTATTAACAAGTTTCTCCTCAGGCATTCGTACTTTGATTGATAATCCCGTGTGTATTAAGAAGTTTCTCCTCAGGCATTCTTATCATGATTGATAATCCCGTGTGTATTAACAAGTTTCTCCTCAAGCATTCTTATCTTGATTGATAATCCCGTGTGTATTAAGAAGTTTCTCCTCAGGCATTCTTATAATGATTGATAATTCCGTGTGTATTAACAAGTTTCTCCTCAGGCATTCTTATCTTGATTGATAATCCCGTGTGTATTAACAAGTTTCTCCTCAGGCATTCTTATCATGATTGATAATCCCGTGTGTATTAACAAGTTTCTCCTCAGGCATTCTTATCATGATTGATAATCCCGTGTGTATTAACAAGTTTCTCCTCAGGCATTCTTATCATGATTGATAATCCCGTGTGTATTAACAAGTTTCTCCTCAGGCATTCTTATCATGATTGATAATCCCGTGTGTATTAACAAGTTTCTCCTCAGGCATTCTTATCTTTATTGATACGCCCGTGAGTATTGGCCTCGGTATATGGTAACCTGCCTACTTTCCACTCTGCTAAACGTTTTAACACCTGTTTGGAACCCCACAACTTTGCAAAACGCTACTGGCCCTTGTAGATCAGTAAAGTCATAGCACTTACCGTGTTGTCTATTCCCTGCTTATAAGATTTGATCCAGCCTTCCCTGACAATGGCTTGATCCACGTAGAGGACTAGTCTGACAATAACCTGGATGACCATCGCTATGAACAAGTTCTTGTGGATTCTCGTTCTGTTGTTTTTCAAGCTCCTGAAACACACGAAGATAAAAAAATGAATCTGTTTATAAGAACCAAGCCATCACTATGAAAGGTCAAAATTGTATTTCAAATCGATAGGTCTTGCCTACATTTTAAGCATTGCGCAAAACACTTCATTTATTCAATACGCAACTGTACATTCCGTAATATACTTGGAGAGAAGAACTAGGATTTCAAGAAGTGAGGGTGTCTATGTAGCTATACTCCTTGGACGCCCTCAAGAGACATGCACGCCAACAAAATCTATATATTATATGTAAATAAATATAATATTCATGTAAGCTACGCAACAAGAAACACACTTGCATGTATTCAAAAATATAGGTAACATGAGAGTTTTGAATGATTCCTTTGAATCTCAAACATTTGGTATTTTTCCATGGATTATCATAAAATGGGTGTGTAGAAAAGACAAAGTACTATTGAATAATGTAACTTATTAATACAATACAACGAAGCAAGGAAATAGCTACGACCATAGAGTACTATTCAGTACATTTTAAACTAATATCAAATCTTCAGTGTAAATATTAACCATTTCTTCATTTAGATATCACGTTAATAATGAAAGAAATATCCTCTCTTGTATACACAAAGGTAAAATTCTTCATCCTCAAACACTGTTATTAAAATAAGAGACATCTAGTGAGCACAATTTATATTAGCACCGAGGAAATTCGCCCTACGCATAAAGATTTAACATTATAAGATGAACATGAAAATTTAACATTTTAATTATGAATTGTATTTAAAAAGTATTTGTTTAATGAGATACAAGGCACGGATGATGTATCATGCGATTGGTAATTTTTACAACAATGATCCTGCCGGGGAAGGGGGTGTTGCTGGTTAAAGATGGCCGGAGCTTGGTGCTAATCACATGACCTCCAAAGTGGCCAAGGTTTTAACATGTGGGGCCCTATCGCCACATGTTTTCTCTATCTGCCTGTCTCTCTCATAATATTTATATATATATATATATATATATATATATATATATATATATATATATATATATATATATATATATATATATGTATGTATGTTGATTTGATTTGATTTTGTTGTTTTAAGTCCACTTTATGCACAGTAAGGCTAATCGGGACTGGACCTACAGTTTAAAGTGGGATCCGAACCACTTGTGCCTCTACCGGGTATCGAACCCGGGACCCCTTGATTACAAGGCGACGACGCTACCACTGCGCCATCGGGGAGGCCTATATATGTATGTGTGTATGTATGTGTGTATATATATATATATATATATATATATATATATATATATATATATATATAGAGAGAGAGAGAGAGAGAGAGAGAGAGAGAGAGAGAGAGAGAGAGAGAGAGAGAGAGAGAGAGAGAGAGAGAGAGAGAGAGAGAGAATGTGCAGCATAAAAAATAACTGTATTTACTTGAAAATGACAAAAGATGCTAACACTAGAATTCAACAGTCCAGAAAATATCGAAGTTCACACATAGAATGCTTCTCATACATAAATACGGATTCTACATGTAGTTTGTTTCTTCAGGAGAAATGTAAATAATGCTGAAAATGTATCAATTTTAGAAAGCACGAACATATTGTCGCAAACGTTTATTATTTCGGTAGACATATAGTGTATAATGAATGTACAGTCAACCAGAAAATAAATAGGTTGCGAAGTATGTTTATAATGCATAATTTCACAGAATGAAATTCACACCATATAACTCATGAGTTTTAGTCTTGTTATTGTACTAATACTTTGTTTTCTTCCACATTTAGTTGGAAAAAGTTTATTTTCTTCAGGTTAGCTATGACAATAACATTTTTTTATCTAAGGAAGACAAATTGATGATGAATATGAGGTATGAAAGTTTTCAAAATACTTTTTAATTCTTTTCGTTAAAATTAAATTAATTAGTGGATCCAAGTGTGGAAAATAATGCTAATAGTAAAATGTAACTGAGTTGTAGCTACTGCTACTTTTTATTTGATTGATTGATTGGGTTTATTTTACTCAGCTTTTCTGCCTCTTTTGGCTAATTGCGAAAATGGGAATGAGTGATGGTATGATGAAATTGATGAAAGGACACTTACAAAGAACACCCATGTCCAGGTCGGGATTCCAACCCGGGACCCCTGGCATCGTAGCATGGTGTGCTAATCATTCCACCACTTAGGCCCGTAGTAACTGTGTTTATGGGTGACGTGTAGTGAATTTCGTTAAGAGGGGTATGACTTCATTTTAAAACTTCACCGTTATTCATGCATCTAACATTCTTGAAAAGCGAATGTTTCAAAGGATTGTTGTAAACCGTATCAACAGTGCTTTGCCAGCTGTATTTTCAAAATGTACAGTCTGTAACAAAATAACTGCACTACTTAACACAATGGAACGCAAACTGTGTTTTAGATGATATGTAGACAATTATACCGCTCATATTTTACTTTATATTAATCCTGGGGCTTTGTTTTATATGTCTATTTATGAAAAACCAGCTGATTTCAGGGCCATACTCTTGCCTTGTTTGCGTGGTGAAGTATCACTTAGGATTTTCCCCATGCCTGTACACTGGTCACAGTTACAGCACTTTAGTAATTGAGAATAGTCCAGACTACCTCTCAGACATGGCTGGAACACACTTTAGTAATCTAGCGATAGAGTGAAATCCATTACACAGATTTTCCACTTATATTCACATGATTTCCACCACTAAACATGGCCTGCACGTCAGGAACAGGCGGCAGCCATTTGCACACAGACGTCAGAGACATAGGCGCCGACTCCATGGGGCTTGATCTGGGGACAGAGCCCCCAAATAATTTTGCTTTAGAGGATCTAAGTATTATTTTCCTTCTCTTGTAAAGTTTACTCTGAATTGTGCCACATGAACTTAACTTTAAATACACATTTGAAATGTTCTAGACCATCAATTTGGGGGTCTGAGAGCGCTAAACCATCAACTTTGTGGGGGGGGGGCTATGACCAGAGACAGCAAAACACATGACTTATTACTATATACTAAATATGTAATTATGAGTATTGTTAAAATTTTTACTAAATAGAGTTTCAAGAGACGATGTGCATGAACTAGGATAGTGGATGGGACGTTTAGGCTACAAATGGCTCTAACATGAAATTCAGACCGATATCATTGATATATTAGGGAGATCTGTTTTGCGCTCCGTGGTAGCAGATATTGAAAGTCGGGAATATTTTGCTATTATGGTTGACGAAACTTGTGACATATCCATCCGTGGACAATTAATATTCTGCATTAGATCTGTGAATAAAAATGTTGATATTTTTTAGGAATTCATGGGCTTTTATGAGATTCCGAACTCTGAGGCCAAAACTTAAAAAAAGGGAGAGAATGAGTCATTCATTAATTTATTTCAGTGATCAGAGGCCCCCCCCCAATAATTTTGACAAGTCGGCGCCCCTGGTCAGAGACACCTGTTGGCAGAGAGTGGAATGAAAGACAGCAGTGCAAAAATAACAAAAGGAATCAAGGAACAATCCCAAGTGCAATTTGCCATTGTTTTGCACATTATTACAATGGCAATTTAAACATATTTCAATATTCGCCTCATTTTTAGCGGTGATGCGGTTATTTTGTTACAGACTGTAGTTTGTCATAGTTTACATACAAAACATTAACTACTGCTTCGAAAGTCATTATTAGCCTATATGAAACGGTTGCTGTTTTTGTAAACAAAGAAAATAGATACAAAAGCATAAACCACTCACCTGAAGTAGTAGAATACCATTAAGGACAGGAGAAGAGCGCACAGGGAAACGCTTAATCCAATTATTTCAAGCGTTCTGGTTCTGCTGGCAATGGCCAATTTAACCTGTTAATGACAAGGGGAAAAGATTAAAGTTAACGTAAAGTGATTTATTTTCACATAATGGAAGAGAATCACAGTAAATGGCATTTGGTTTCCATGCAACATTTTATCTGAATTTCCTCTGTAAACATTGCGTGTTCGAACTATACTTGAGTGATATTAACCATTATTTACACTGATTATGCACTAAATGTAATGCGATTGCGATATACACTCTTCGCAGTCCACCTCGATGGCGCAGTGGTAGCGTCGTCGCCTTGCAATCAAGGGTCCCCAGCTTCGATACCCGGTGGAGGCACATAGTGGTTCGAATCCCACTTTAAACTGTAGGTCCAGTCCCGATTAGCCTTACTGTGCATAAAGTGAACTTAAAGCACCAACTCAATAAAAAAATCTTCACATTAAAAGTGGGTCTTCTATGCGCACAGTTTTTCTGGAGTTGGTACAGTCACGGACGCTTCTGGGTTGTAATAATCCAATTGAATGTCAGTGAGGATGTTACAACCCAGAAGGGTCCATGACTGTACATCCAAAGTTGTAGAGACATACCCGGTGGTTATAATTAAAGTGACTGTGTTCAGACTGGTATAGCACGGGCTGTAATGAGAGTAGCAGTCTGAAACTTCGTAGATATGCTAATGAAGCAATGCGCTCGCGAATTATACAACAAAAAAAGTTCCAATTCTCGCCACCGGGGTAACAAATGGCTCTGTAAGCAGTCAAAACGTGGAATTTTCCGTAACTCTGACGTCAAAGTCGGTGATATTGCCTAACCATTGTGTGAGCTCCCTGGTTGTTGTTGGTGACGCTTGTTGCTTTTTCCTTTAGTAATGTTCATGTAATTCGAATAGTGAAATTATAGCGATATTTTATTACAAAGAGTATTGTTTTCTGCGATTTATAGTGCATTTTTCCTGTAACTATACCACGTTTTGACTGCTTACAGCGCCATTTTTTACCTTGGTGGCGGGAATTGGAACTATTTTTTTTTTTTTTTGCATAATTCGCGAGCGCATTGCTTCATTAGCATATCTACGAAGTTTCAGACTGCTACTCTCATTACAGCCCGTGCTGTACCACTCTGAACACCGTCACTTTAATTATAACAACCTGGTATTTGCTTCTTGATAGAATAAAAAGAGCTAGAAAAAGCACAATCAAGCAAATGTGGTTCGCGAGACCAGATGTAGAATAAGATGTATAAAAATTACCAGGCACATTGTCTCTTACCACGTTTATTCAGTTCGGTTTGAGACAATGCGAGTTTCACGAACTGAAACAGGTGACACGTGCATCAGCATCATTGCAATTACAGTTCTTAAGAACACGTAGAACATTAGCGAAAAATTAAGGACAATTTGCCAGGTAATATTTATGCATCGAACTGTACTACGAATGTATGTATGAATGCTACAGTGAAAGTTACCAAACCCGACGATTCCTCAAACAACAAGGGTAGCTTTAAGCATTAAGATATCTTAATAAAAGAAGAATTAGCACAAGGGGCTCAAAATTGAGGGGAGGGCGTTAGAGTAATAGGCCATTGAATTTGCAGTAATTAATAGGTCGTAGGTTATTAATTGTAATTGTAATTACAAATCATACATTCTACTTAATGGCTACTTTTATATTTCTGAGTTTTGGGCACTTTGGCAATGAATTAGTTTCGGTCACGTAAGTGTGACAGCATCTGAAACCCTATGTCCTTTACTCGTTCGTTGGTTGGTTGATTTGGTGTCTTAAGTCCAATTTATGCACAGTAAGGCTAATCGGGACTGAACCTACAGTTTAAAGTGGAATCCGAAACACTATGTGCCTCCACTGTGTATCGAACCCAGAACCCCTTGATTACAAGGTGACGACGATACCACTGCGCCATCGGGGAGGCCACTTGAATAGTTGAAATAAGAATGATTATAATAATTATTATCATTAGGCTTATTTATTTTATTTATTTATTTATTGAGAAAATTTCAGACACAGCACAGGTGGCCATTTTACACTGAAATTTTCAACAATGAAAACATAATAATAATAATAATAATAATAATAATAATAATAATAATAAGCAAAAAGATATTAAAAAATAATATTTAAAAGTAACAAAATAACACAAAGAGAATAGCAAATTGACAAAAAAATAAGCAAAAATGGCACTATTTGATATTATTTACAAACATTTCTTCCAATAGAAGACCGAAAGGTAAACTCTGAGGAAAATATATCGATTCTTGATGGGAGGTCATTGTGGTGTGTGGCAAGTCTTTAAAAGAGGGATCTTTTTTGAATTTGTAGTCTAGGTTTCTTTGTGTAAAGTAATCTTGTGTTGTGAGTTGTGCGCATATGTACTCGAAAGTGGAATTCCTCAAGGAGTGTGTTGCAGCGAATTGTGCCATTGACAAATTTGTATAAATAACTGAAATCTTTCTGGAAACGGCACTGATATGCAGTCGGTAAGTTTAGAAAATACAAGACATGCGGAGATGAAAAATTGCGTAAAGAGGGAACCCTATAACGAACTATAGCCAGGAAGAAGTGAAAGACTGAATCGATTCCTGAGAGCTGAGTGGGACAAGCCATAGACCAGACGGGAGAGCAGTATTCTATTATTGGGGAAATGAATGATTTGAAGTACAAGGTGAGGGCTGAGATGTCACTAATTTCAGTGAAACGATACAGTAAACCTAAGAGACGCATGGCCTTTTTTGTTGTGCTTGTTATATGTTCTTCAAATGTGAGTTTTTTGGTCGAAAACAATGCCTAGGTCTTTGTGAGAGGATACTGCTTGGATGTTATTGCCAGACACGGAATACGATGACTTTAACAGGTTCTTCTTGAGAGAGATGGTGCGAGTAGTACACTTTTCAGGATGTAATGTAAGGTCCCATGCCAGGCACCAGGAAGTAAATGTTGTTATGTCATTCTGAAGAAGATGAGTATCGGCGGAAGTGGAGATTTCTCTGAAAATTTTACAGTCATCCGCGAAAAGAACGTAATTGCTAGAGGGAGCTGTGAGATGGTCGTTGACGAATAATATGAACAAGAGAGGTCCTAGAACACTACCCTGTGGAACTCCAGAGAGCACAGGGAGAAAGTTAGATACGGTTCCTGGAAGAACAACAACGAAACAAATTTTATTCTAAATTTTGTTTTTATTATTAATATTATTATTATTATTCTTGGGGAAATTTTTCTAATCGATCTATCAGATGGGTGAAGATCGAACACAACTGGTTTTTGTTATTTGTGTTTTTTACATATCACACAGTTAGTCATCATGGAGTTTTTGGACTATTAACCACTGTTAATTTTTACAAATAAAATATTTTACCTACGTTTCGGAGGCTGAATCTGCCTCCGTCTTCAGGGTATCGTGTAGTCTGTAACAGACTACACGATACCCTGAAGACGGAGGCAGATTCAGCCTCCGAAACGTAGGTAAAATATTTTATTTGTAAAAATTAACAGTGGTTAATAGTCCAAAAACTCCATGATGAATAAATCACCACTGAGTAGCTACAAAGAAGAATCACACAGTTAGTGTATCAAAAACCATAGTTATTATATTTTGTTATTAACTTTTACACACCACATTTAGAAGGAAATTTTAGCCACAGCGTGCAATATCACATAAGTCTAATTTTTGGGATTTTGAAAACTGTGAAACAATTTACTCTTTGGTTTAAATGGCAGAAGATGAAAAGATGTAGCTACTGGTTCCTGTATGTCACCCTCATTTTTTTCTATTTAACGCATTTTTTACTTTGTTATTCTGTTCGAATAATATGAACTGACTGTAATTTATTTCTGTTATTAACAATAACAGTAAGTATTGCAAGTAAGGAGCGTTATGTCTTTTGCAACTTGAAATAAACAATGCCAGTTTGGACGGGGGGAGTACCTGATCAGTTTAACTAAAAGCATCAGAAAAACCACATCAGAGAACAAAAAAACATAAAATTAGAATACGTTAAGATGAAGGGGGGAGGGAAAGACGAGTCTAATATTTCTATTTGACCTCCCCTTTTAAGTAGACTCTTAACAAACATCTCTGTCTCCAATATCGCATCTCTAAATCTCTTTATATCTCGCTGTTTTCCCCTCCCCTTCCCTTAAAACTGATATTTCTGCTTTGAAGAGAAACTCCTGGGATCACCAACTCACCTGAGGGGCGCCCTCTGAACCCGAGTACAACTTCTTCATGAGGCCCAGGATTTCTGGAGTGAAGCACGGTGTGTAGTTTGTCCATCCCTGGGGCAAGCTGAAGTCGTCTGGACTCCTTCCTTCCCAGCGGCCGTCCAGTGAACACCGTTTGAACGCGAATTCTTCAAAGAGAGAAAACTTTAGATCAAAGATATGAAGTCATTAATCATTTTGTTTCATATATCTTTTAATATTTTTCTTTACATATTAACTTCATTTTCCTACATTTTTAATAATTATTATGAAGACAAAGTATCGAGGACATGTATATACATTTAGTTCAAAACATTTCTGACTACTGTTTACGATTTCAGTCTGTTTAAATTTTAAATAGAGAAAAGGAATCCAGAACACTTATGTTAAATGTATTTTATACTATTTTATGTTTTGCAAATATTTTAATATTAACTATTATTTACTGTAATACAGCATGTCATTTTGCTATAGCTCATGTCTACTCTTACGGCGGGCGGCCCATTAGCTGGCAAGGGAAGAGGGGAGCGGGGAACACGCCGCAGACCAACCAGACAACCGCGGTGGCGTATGGAGTTACGATGTGGTGGGAGGAAGTACTACGTGCGCTTCGTTCTACAAGCTGCTGCGTTTCATATCGTGCTAGATTGGTAGCTTCCCCCCTTGCCAGAATGTAGAGCGCCAGCCGTAAGACTGGACAAGAGTTGTTAATCTCGTCGCTGTAGAAATCAGAAACGAAAAAAGGCAACACAATGTTAACAAAAGTAAAGCGTCCCGTTTCGTGAATTTCAGTAATGCAAAAACAATTTTGAACCGGAAAGAAACAATCAGAAACAGTACACTATATAATGTTAAAGATAACAAAAACACTATCAAGATAAAACAGAGCCAATACAGTGTACAATGTTTTGTAGGTTGGTGATAAAAGACGAATAAGAGCTGATGATATCAATTTGGATCAGTTTGGTTTTAGATGTTGAAGTCTATGGAATAAGGAACATTATGTGGATGAGAGTCTGTTAGTTGCAATGTGGAAAGTTTCCTCGTTCCGTGCTTTATGTCTAGGCACTATGAGGGAAAGTTCGTGGAGTGGAAAGCTACATCTTAACTTTAAGTTAATGATCTCTTAAGGTACATGCAATTGCATGCATCCAACGCACGTATGAGATTCTGGGATATTTATGTATGCAGGATGTCGCAAACCTAAACCCGGCTGAGGTTTTCTTCGCAGGTTCTCCTCATAGCAGTGCACGCGGAGGAGGGGGAAGGGAGGGTTACCTGGGCACCTCCAAACGCGTGTTGTGTATCCAAGCACACGCAGATTGCACTTAAGGTGTCGACTTCGTTTTGAAAGGTATGCACAACACTACACCAAATGCCACTAAACATTTTACAACCAATTTCATATCTGTTACTACAAATATATTTCCGTTTCCAAAGGTCTTATAAACCATACAGTCCATTTACACACGCAATCTCACAGACGATGAGTGCTCCAAAAATAAATTAAAAATGTAGAAACTACCATTAAAACAATGAAAATGAAAACAATATCCGTGTTGCCCAGTATATACGGTATGCGCCAAAATATACAGTACTGAAACTCGCGCATCTCGAACACGTGGTTGCATTTGTCGACGGGGCATAGCTCCAGCTGCACATGTTCGCAGTAGCGAAAAGGAAGTTGTGTTGTGCAGTTGTTGTTGGAAATGGGTCTCTCGACGGAGGAAAAAGTATTCATAGTTGAGCATTATATCCGCTCATACGGAAGCGGTCGTGAAGGTGGACCGAGTTTGAAAAAGCTGACTGGTCTATATGCAACCCAAATGACAATCGTCCACTTCAAATGCTCTAACCTAACCTAACCTTAGGTTTCCTAACAGTTATGCAACCCAAAAGGCACGATTGTTATTTGGGTTGCATATAGACCAGTCGCTATATTGTAACATGTCTTATACTTTTGTTCATCTTTTCATTTCAGTACTGTATATTTTGGCGCATACTGTATATATTGATGAGGTATAATGAGTGAAATTAACCTGTCGCCTTCATCGATTGCCTCCCAAGTTATCCCAGGAATGCGCTGCATTTCATATTGCTTCAATACTGAAGTCATACGGGAGGTTACGAAAGTAGCCTCGCCGATAGAGGACTGGAGGAGTAACACCTCTAGTCCGGCAGGAGTATAAAGGAGAAGTCCGCTCTCATTCGCTCACAGTTTTACTCAGACACTTCTTCCGATACACTCGGCGCGGGATAACGGAGAACAAGTTGGTCAGAGTCGAAGTACGGACTCTGACACGTTATGGACACAGCATACATCTTTATCTAGGACAGGACAAGGACTTCGAGCAGGTATGATAAGTGTGGAGAGAGCATTCTCACTCAGTTATAACTCATCTTCTCCTTCATGACCGGGGCGGGTCCCTTTTTGCAGTTGTTATGAACCATAAACATCTCGCTTAATAATTTGATACATCCCGGTGACTCTTGATCCCCGATATATATATATATATATATATATATATATATATATATATATATATATATATATATATATATATATATATATATATACCGGGTGGTCCAAAAGTCCCGGAACGGTCACATATCGTGAGAAATACACATCGAATCGGAAAAAGAAAAAAAAATACGTGTTTAATAAGTGAAAGAAAGCTATTCAATGATATCACACTTGATTCCCCACACCCGCTCCCATATACTCTATTGAAAGGTCTTGACGTGGAGATTCCGAATCTGCTATCCCTTTCACTCTAGCTCAATTAGGGGCAGAGCGTCTCTTTGAATTTGTTTCGGGTTTTATGAAATTTTCACCTTATTATTATTTTTTTGTGTTTGTTTGTTTGTTTTGCGAAAATTTAAAATCGACATATCTCGGTTCCTAATTGAGCTAGGAGTATGGTTGATAGCTCGTTGGACTCGGAATGAAGTCCTCTTTCCGATTCTACAATACAAAATGGGGTTTCCATTTAAAATTTCACAGTTACCGCCCACTCTACCCCCAGGGGCGGGAGTGGGGAATCAAGTGTGATATCATTGAATAGGTTTCTTTCACTTATTAAACACATATTTTTTCGTTTTCCGATTCGATGTGCATTTCTCACGATATGTGACCGTTCCGGGACTTTTTGACCTCCCGGTATATATATATATAATGTCCAACATAATGTGATATTGTTTACTATAATAATCAGTAATCACGAGTAAAGGAGGGGGCCTCTCTGATAGCGCAGTGGTAGCGTCGTCGCTTTTAATCAAGGGTTCCCGGGTACTTGGGGTTCGGATCCCACTTTAAACTGTAGGCCCAGTCCCAATTAGCCTTACTGTGCATAAAGTGGACTTAAAGCACCAAATCAACCAACCAACCAACGAGTAAAGGAGGTGTTTCTCACTAATCAGCTCGCACTTCTCTCTCTCCCGAGGACAGCCTCGACTGCTAATGCAATCTTCTTCAACTCTCAAGGCTTATTTGTTTTTTAAATGTCTACAAAACAAGAAGGTTGCAGTAGAAATCGAAACACCACTCACAACAAAAAGAAAGACATGCCGATTTATGGAGAAGCTCTTTGCAATTTAAGATAATGATCATAATACTGGTTTAATAACGGCAAATTGTAATTGAGAAGTTGTTTGGTAGTTGTATGAGAAGTTGGAGAGAAATTCGACTGATGTTACCTGTAGAGATATGGCCTGTGTTATATTTGTGAAGCTTCATTTTAATTATTTCAATAATATAAAAATCGTCATAATGATAGGAAAATCTATGCTAAAGTGATACCGAATACTCAATGACTATAAATTTTCATCTCCACGTACCTAATTGTTTCTCTAACAGGGGAACATGAAGTTACGATAATAATAAGGTAAATGTCTGTTATATCGGAGACACATTTCTTCATTTTTACAGAAGAAACTACTTACCGAAATGAGTTTCTGTAGTATTTTGAAAGTTCTTGGAGGTATTTTCTCACCGTAGAATGCTGCACAACAAAAAATAAGAACTTTTGATATAATAAACTTGCATTTTGTGCAAAGCGACAACAATATGACGTTGTTTCCATTATGTACCTAGGATGGCGCGAGCGTCGAAAGTCATGCAGTCTCGCCAGTGTTTCCAAAGTGCCTTTTTTTTACCAGAATTTTTATTTTTTAAAATTTTTTAACTATGCTTACCTAACCTAACCCAACCTAACCTTGCCGGAAATGGTTTTTGGGGCTATCCGTCAATGGTTTGTGATGACATAATGAACACGAAAGTGGGTATTTTTCGGTTAAGAAGGTTGAAACACTACATACCCACTCCAAATCGACAAAACACAAGCACGACGCGCGAGTATCCACATCTGTGGGAGCCATATTGCATGTCCCGCAACGGAAGTAAGGACCCAAAAGAATTACTCGTAATGTGAAAGATCGAAGTGATTTTCGTGTAAAAAGCATAATGGCACCTTCAACTATGTTCCGCAATACACAATTGGTAAGTACGAACCATTTAAAACTGAAAATATCCGATAGAAATGTGTCTCCGATATAACAGACATTTACCAATTATAATTCAGCTAATATTGTCTAGATAGGTAATTGAAACTCCCCTTAAGGCACTCCAAAATAAATCAGCCTGCGGACGCCTATGGCGCTCCTTAAATATTCTAGTCATTTGTTAAGATGTACGAATCAGGGGTGGCTCACGATAAAATTTTCATCTGGGCGAGATGGATTTTTGGCGGCCTCTACTTCCCACCCTGCCATCCCTAACTTTCCACCCTGGTCGTTCCACTTTTCACTCCAAATAAAAACCTTGGCCATATAACATATTTACGGTTTTAAATAAGAACAATAATAACCTTGTTTTTTAAATAAGTTTAGGAGTTACTGTTAAGGAAAACGCTATGCTATGGGTAGGTATGTGTCTATTTAATATCATAATAAAAGTAATCTCTTAGTTCAGTGGTATTCAAAGAGGGAGGTGCCGAAGTTTCGCAAGGGAGGCGGGATGTTTCCGAGAAATCTTTTTTTTTTCTGAAAATGTGTATTAAAAATATCAATTTATTCTGTATTACTGCAACTCACGTTGGTTGTCCTTCGGTAATGTCATCTCTCGTGTTTCTGAACCGAGACAGAAACTGCACTCGTACTGAATCTTATAGTAGAAAACCATACCAACGCTCAAAACTTCATTGATAGTGTCTTTGTACAGAAACTGTCACACATTTCTGATATTTTCCACAAACTTAGTGTTCTGAATGTATTTGAACCGGTGCGACAAAGAAGGGAAAGATTCCACTTTTTGAACAAAATGGGCTGAATACATATCAGAGCTAAAGATAAAGGTTTTAAAAACAAACCACTTATGGAATATTGTTACTATGGTTATGATGAATAAGTTTGTAATTGTAAGTTTCTTCATCCGGCTTTTAGTTTTGGTTGCTATGAGGTTTTTTTCAGGATTTCCCGAAAGTAAGGTCGAGTGGAATCTTTCCCTTCTTGGTCTCACCGGTTCATTTGTACAAGGTACAAGAGTATCCTGCGACTATCGCACAAGGTGTCAGCAATCAAAGGGAAGTTGGAACCGCTTGAATATACCCTATCCCAGGTAACTGTGGAGCAGGGTCACACATAGCGGCAGAGGCTATACTTAAAATAGTACGTCCTCCCTTCCTGTAAGTTCTTATACCCACTTTCCCCAGCACTTTGCATATCTTCTCTGTAGCATCGCCCATACTTCCTATACCAAACCATCTCTCTTTTTCTTTTTCTTCCTTCTCTTCCAGTCCTCATTCCTTTTCTTCATCCTTTCAACTTTCTCTAACACACTCTTTTCCTTACCTATATGTGTACTACAAACAGTAAACAACAGAGGCTTCCAGTCCTCTCTCTTTTTATAGCCAGCAAGAAGAAGGAAGAAAAGAGAGAGGAAGAAGAGGAAGGGGTTATCTACGAGGTGAAGTGCAGAGGATGTGAAAGTGTATATATAGGGGAAACGAAGAAGAGACTTAAAGAGAGGTTAAAGCAACACATGGATGATGTGAGATTGAAGAGAGACAGGAATGCCATATTCAAACACACTAGAGGAACAGGACATGAAGTTGAATGGGATTTGGCTAGGCGAATAGGAAAAGAGAAGAGAGAACTAGTGAGAAAATGGAAGGAGGCCAAAGAAATAGAAAAGAAAGGAGAAGACATCATGAATTGGAATGGAGGACTCAAGATAAACAAGGAATGGAAGAGTGTGTTAGAGAAAGTTGAAAGGATGAAGAAAAGGAATGAAGAAAAAAGAAGTATGAAGAAGGAAGAAAGAAGAGAAAAGAAGAAGACCAGAGGAGGAGGCATTCATCCATAACCAATAAGGCAGGAGGGGTGGGGGAGTGGTAAGCAGGTGCTAATCTTGACCTGCCAATCACCTGTCAGTGTAGTAGACCCATTAGTCAACAACTGTCAGGAGGTGATATGTTTAATTCCTTTGGAGAAATCTTCCTAGATAAGGACTGTCAACTTGATTTGTTGTTGTGTGGCTTGTGACCTGCTATGTGTATGTAATCTTTCTGTGTGTAGTATATTTCATCATTTTAGTTTAGTTCTTCGTCTGAGGAAGACCCTGATACAGGGTCGAAACGTTACGTGTTAAGTGTTTTCATCTTAATAAACTGCCTTGGTCAGCAACTTATTGGTTTTAATATGGAAACAAGGCTTAATTATATTACTCTGAATGAAGCGACACTAGCTTATAAACATTAAAAAAATGTACTCCACTTGTATTAATCACACACACTATGTTTTCCTTACCTATATGTGTACTACAAACAGTAAACAAACACATGAAGAGATTTTGTGTTGATCTTCCATGGCCACATCACATGTATCTATCTGTTATCATATTTTTTTTTGGGGGGTTAGATATTGACAGCGGAGGGTAGCAACGACAGCTGGAAGTTTGAAAACCACTGTAGTTAAATTGATACATGATTTTGTAATATATTTATTATGTTATGCAGTAGTAACTTCAATTAATTTTTGTCTACACAAATCCAATTCTATTTTGAACAATTAGCCACGCTTATATAATCAAGAATAAGGCTTTTTCACTACTCAAGGAGGGCACCCCAGTTTGGCTCTTCCCAAGGGAGAAGACAATGGTAAGGGAAGAAGGCCACGCCTTTTGCAGTTAGAGTCCTCTATCGGCAGATGGCTGAACTAGTATTACTCGAATTTAGCGATTCTGACAGGACGAAAAACGAAGTTTTGAGGTTTTTGAAAACGCATAGCAATGTTTGTAATGGCGTATTGTCACAATGGGCCTCTGAATTTGTATAAAAGTAAAATCAGTTTACTCAGGAAGGATGCAAGAAAGACTTGCAAGGTTAAATTTTTACAGTAACATAGAAACGGGCTCTATACGCCGATCCAAAAACTGAGCCATTTGACAGCTAATATCTTTTAAAATATAGAAGTGATAAAAAATTTCAATATTCACTGTTAAGATTCATTCATTCTAATCAATTTACCACAAAGCTGATTCAAATGTCTCAAATTGTTTTTGAGTAAAAGTGTTCCGGATGAAGGTCTGTTTTCTGCTGGCCATGATATCGCCTCTTAAACCGTTCCTTGTACTGAAGTTTATAAACGCTTATTTGGAGAAATTCCCTACACCACGATCCAATGAAAGCAACAAACACTTTTGCTGTTGAATTTGTGGGTTTGGTTTGCAGAAAAGGACATCAGGAAAACAAGTACTGAGAACTATTCCAGGGCTTTGCGAATTCTGGAAAGAAAACTACAGATTTTCACGACATGCATCCCTCCTACGCAGTTTCCTTCAGAGAAAATAAGGCTGTCGGGCGATTGTCAGATTGTGTGGACATCAAAAATCTGCGGCTGCCTTTTGGTATTTTATGGAGGCTTAGTGTGGCTAAATTCGTTGTTATAGAAATGGGACAACTTTCCTCAGCTTCCACAACCATCCATGGAGATATTATCTTCCTGCAAAACAAATCCGGGGATATAGGAGTGGACTGAAAGCAGATGACGAGAATATAAGAAGTTGTAGATGTCTACCATTGCCGGTTAGTGCCAAGCGTCACTGTTTACTCATACAGGAGGCTTCATCCAATGGAATAATTCGAAGCGACAGATAAGAGAGAAAACATGTCAATCACCCAGTCAATGTTTACAGCTTCCGAACGAACCGTGGGACATTTCTGTTGTCATCATTTTGACGTGGAAAGCGGAAAATCAGGAAGTTAGGAAGTCGTGCGTTGATGAAGGTCTAGAGTTAAGCTATGAGGAGTCTCAGGAAAACTCATTGTCTGTCACCTCTCTCCCCTTTCATTAACATTGATTTATACATTAATTACTTAAAAGTTGTATGTACACACATAATGAGAATCAACTTTTAGAACAGTTTAATAGTCGAACAAAGAAATAAAATCTTGTATTAGCTTGAATGGTGAAATTTCTTTTGGTGGTCATATGATTCTTAATTCAATTGTTGGTGATAGACTTGTGTGGAAAAATGCTTAAAGAAAATGATACGAAGAATAATGCTTTTGCAACAATAAATAGAATTATTCCTCATCGTCAACCTATTATAACTTGATTTGTATGTAGTCCTTGATATGTCCCTTCTGGTGAGATATCTCGTCATCATTGAATTATTGTGAGAATTATAGATGTTATTCCTTTTATTAATAATAATATATTTTGTTGATGAAATCATATAATTATACCTGTGGTTAATATTATTGCTCTAATGGCCCCTGTTGCTGGTTATGGCCCAATAAAAAAATTGTAATTGAGCATCTATGTGAATCATAAATGAACACACTAGATTGATAACTGCTTGCTGACGCCATACGTTGTGAAGTGATTAGCGCAGCGCACATCAATGTTTTCCATTAAACCATATCATCCTCATCATCGCGATTAACTCCAGAGTTAGAAAACGTGGCGTAAATAACCAACATAGAAACAAAAAACTTATTATTTTCATCCTTACTTGGCATTAAAATGTAAGGCAAACCGGGATAATCACAAACACAGAGGTAATATCGAACACAAGGTTTTCTGTTTTCCTTCCTTTGTAAGAGTGATCCAATTAGTGCCGCCACCTGCCTTAAGCTCCTAGCGTCGTCATTATTCTGTGAGGCATCGAAGCCTGCGGACAAAGATTGTTTTCATTAAATTTGTTTGTATTTTATGTGCTGTATTTACTTCGAGATAAGTGGTGACTGTTATACTTATTAGTTTTTTATGTCGTTTTCTCTTGTATACAGTGCTTTTATTTAGGCAATTTTCGAACACACTGGAA
This sequence comes from Lepisma saccharinum, assembly GCF_977018435.1. Taxonomy (NCBI): domain Eukaryota; kingdom Metazoa; phylum Arthropoda; class Insecta; order Zygentoma; family Lepismatidae; genus Lepisma; species Lepisma saccharinum. The sequence continues at coordinate 53,547,525 of NC_139251.1, forward strand.
TCTTGTACGTTTGATGATAATGAAAACAAGGCGTAGAAACTGAAAATGGAAAACAGGTGTCTATATTAGTCTATATTAGACAAAGGAGAATAAAAGATGTGAAAACTGGATCCATAAAGACTGTACTTCATGGCAAACAAAATCAAAAGCATACTTGTGTGACTTTTGCTCATTAAATTGAGAAGAGAAAACTTCACTGTTTTGTAGCCGGAGAAATCGCATGTGTAATGCTTCATATTCAATTCTAGCTGATTGCCCGGCGTTGCCCGGGTATTTATTTATACCAATCTTCTAATACACAGGAATATGAAGAATTCTATCTATGTAAAATGAACTTGGAGTTGAACGGCATTGGGGGTGTCACTATTCATCTCAGCGGCCCCGAAAACTATGGATTCGACACTAATATCGGTCGTTTTACATGTCACCCCTTCCTACACCCACCCCTAGGGGTGCTAGGGGTGTCTTACCCCCACAGTATTTCTTTCTAGATTGTAAGTCATATGTGTACAAAGTTTGGTTGAAATCGCTCCAGGTGTTCGAGAGTTATGCCGGAACAAACATATATAGTATACACACATACATCCATTTTTATATATAATAATATAATATAGATTATATATTTTGGTAAAAGTGTAGTCACCGGCAATAACAAAGGGACACCTAGTTTAATACTCGCTTGCCTGCTAGGCGTTATGCCTGTTGCCTAAATCTGCGGCGATGGTAGAAGTTGCCATTGAAAATATGCTATTAAAACCCTTTTATCGCCGTAGATTTAGGCAACACGCATAACACGGTGCAGAAAAGCGAGCATTCCAGGATCTAGGTTTCCCATTCTTATTGCCGGTGACCGTATATAAAATCAGGGTCTATATTCCGTTTCATTTACTTAATTTGTCTTTATAGTAACTATTTTTCATAAGGTGTAAAGGTGAACCCGATGTTTGGCATTACTCCGAAAAAATAGGGAAAGTCGAACATGACAGCCGTGTCTTTTTCTTAGTTTTTTGTGAAAAAAAAAGGTTGGAAACATTTTTAAGATTTCACTTTGAAGAATAGGTATTAATGTTTCCTTGGAATCTATGCAGTGTTTATTTTTTTAAAAAAATACAGTAAAACCTCCTTAATCCGGACTAATGGGGGGATAAGTTGACCGGTTTAACGAAAGTCCAGATTAACTGAAATAACCTAAAAGAACAGTAGAAAGTGCATTAAAACTCCGTTTATTATGGTGTATTTAAAGGATATAGGCCTAAATGCACTATACAGTACAGTACAAAGTCTGCGGGAAACAGAATTTCATCAGTGGTTGACTGCCTTTTCTTTGGGAAGTTCTCTTGTTGACTTCTAGCCACATTAAAACCTTGCATTCCGCTTTTCTTCTTGCGTTTTGCCTTTTGCCTGTCCGGATTAAGCGAAGTCCTGCTTATCGGAGTCCGGATTAACGAGGTTTTACTGTAATTCCATAATTCACCGCCAAAGCTTAAGTACTCAGCAATACCCCGGTTACCCATAGATGAAATGTAAACCAACATGGCACGTGTGGAACATAGAAACAGAAAACAAATGGCATAACAAAGAAACCGACCATAGAGAAATATATTATAGGTGTGTTCCATCTACGTCACAAACTGTTGCATTGTAGCTTCAAGCACAGTTCTTTTAAGCATACGGAATTCAAGAGGGCTAGCGGGAGATACTAAAGCCGGATTTAGACGAAAGTATTTCCTTTAACATTTTTGCTAGCATAAATGCTATGTAAATGCTTCCAAAAATCTTATAGCAGATAGTAGTACTTTACACGAAAGCATTTCATGGAACATTTCGGTTAGCTGTTTCAATTACATTGTATGATACATATCCTACAGCACGATAGGCACATCGAGTTACACCATATATGGCGAGTTCGCGGTGTTTACAATTGAAAACACTAAAATATTCTTCCATACGTGCAGAGAAAACGTTGTAAAGTATATATTTAATCAGCGCCATGCTTCTCTACCTAAAACCATTTTATACGAAACGTAATTCCTCTCGGTTGAATAATTATCGTGTTTTAGAAATGTGAAGTGATACGTTGTTTAGATCTCACGCGGCCGCCATTACAACTGCGCTCGTGACCTAGAAGTCGCTTCTGATTGGTTGCGCTATGAAAAGTGCTACGGACCGAGCCAATCCTTGAGAATTGCCATGAAATATGCCATGGCATCTGAAATGCCATAACATTTCTCACTTTACACGGTAACTTTTTGGTCATTGCACAAATGTTAAGAAAAATGCTTTCGTCTAAAGCAGGCTTAACACAAACATTCGTGATTTGAAACAAACGTGCAGTTGGTGCAGATGTAACGAACACTACGTAGTGGATATTTCTTTACAAAAGACAAATAAAATTGGCCGCAAACATGGCGGCTGTGCGCATCCTGACGTCACATGAATCCAGTATAGTGCGATAATCAGAAGTAATGCATGTTACACCACACTATGAGAGCAATGTAAGGAGATAAATATTTGAATGGAAACATTTCTTAAAATGTACTTACTTGTGGGGTCCACTCCTTTACGTGGGGGACAGGACTGTCGTGCTGTGTTCCCCGCCTTCGTTGGAGGCCAACAAAGCACAGAATCCCACGTCCAGTTGCAGTAGATCTCTGCAAAGAAGAGAATAGTCGTAGTGAGAAATATTCTATCTACATCAATGGAACAGATTCAGTACACCATTGAGCATGTATACCAATCAAGAAGCAAAAGTGTTAGGAAGAACTACAACCCATTGGTTAAAAAAGTGAATATTCGTCAGGTTAGGAAGCTGTCTGTCAATTGTAAAGTTGGGTGTATACGTATGTCCAGGTAAATTGTCAGTCAACTTCAGTCCAGAATTTCAGCCTCGCCTTGGAATCAAAGGATTCCCGTGGAGAAACATACCATACTTGTTCGGATCTCACTTCAAACTGTAGATGCTGTCTTGTTTGGCCTATCTGAACCTAAAAGAACCGAAACTTCATGCCAGGATTGTTAATTGTTATTATTATTATTATTATTGTACTAGTAGTAGTAGTAGCAGAAGCAGCACTAGTAGCATCAAAGACGTTATAACCATCGTAAATCACGTAAAATGGGGTAGAAGTCGGTGCTAAAGCATTTGTGTTGGCACAAACAATTTGAATTTTATTTTCAAAACGTTCAATTTCACATTAATAAATGGAAAACAAGCACACAAACTGTATTTTTGAAAGACAGAAAATGCATTCCGATTAAAATTCTTTATTCACACATAACATGTATAACTTGTGATGTGTTTTACACATATGCAACATGGAGCGACGTAAAATAAGAAAATACATGTTTAATATGCTCACACTAATTGTAAACGTATTCAAAGCTTCTAAAATACATACATATATGTACTGTATATCATATACTATTTAAATACATTACATAATCAATTTGTCTACCTCATAATAAATCAACAACAAAAATGATATAAATTGTCTCGCAAATGTGGACGCTCCTTTCCCTCAAAACAATTGCTCATGCATTTAAGACAAAATCAATGAAGATAAGTTTTATTCCTCTCTCTGATAATTTACAATCAATTACAGAAAATAATCATGTATTGCGAGCGAAACGAGCAAGATTTTTTTTTTTCAAACTGAAAACAATGTTGACTAAATGTGGTGCAAATAATTTTCACGAGGCGCCCTGGCATTCTCTCTTTTGTAATTTTTTTCATATAGGATCGGTTGGCTCCCAGGCCCTAGCTACGGCTCTGAACTTGATAAGACTAAGGAAAGCAGATATTGCAAGCGAAGCAGCAAGAAAATTTTACGAAATGTGTTTTTATTTGCATAAAATTTGAAATCGAAGGGGGCGATTGCTCGTCTGTGCCCCTGCAGGTGCCCTTGGCCGTCAATGTTTGCCCCCGAAAGAATCGATTTCGTCCAAGGTTGGGGAGCCATACCCCCTGCCCACCTGTGGTTGCGTCACTGATCCGTAGGCTTTTGCCTCTCAGGATTACCCCTCAAGTAGTAGAGGAGGCTGCGTTACCTTAGAGCCACACCATGCAGGGGAATGGAGAAAAAAATTCGTGTTACAAGCCACAGGAGCAGGGAACTTCAACGGATGACAATAGATGGCACCACTATTATATAAAGTTGTTACAGCGACAAGTCAAAGAAAAGAATAATATATATTTGACAAAAATGTGGTGAATAATTAGAAAAATATACAGAAAGGACAACAATGGAAGAGAGAAAAAAGAGAAGTGATATAAACAATAAGGAATAATAGCTCGCCTTAGTTGAAATAAGGCAAGTTTATAATATTAGTGAGTAAATAAGATAGCTCATTCTCCGACATGTTATGGATCGTCTCTGAAAATGGCTAACACTCCTGCAATATAAAAGAGAATCACTTCAATCTGTTTCTGTACAACATTGAGGGTTAGTGATTTCTACTACTACTATCTCTTATATTTTATTGTTGTAAGTTACAAGCCCAAAAATCCCGCCATCTTTGTATTTTTGCTAGCATAAATGGTTCTATAAATTTTATAGAATTTTTTTGTAGTAGACAGTACTTTTACACAGAAGCATTAATATGTAGCTATAATATATCTAAGTACCTAGTAACTCGACGTGCCTTTCGTGCTGTAAATGCTTTCGTGTAAAGTGCTATCTGCTATAAGATTATTGGAAGCATTTACATAACATTTATGCTAGCAAAAATGTTAAAGAAAACGGTTGCGTCTAAAGGTGGCCTTATTCTACGGAAATAGGGCCGATTCTATCCTTGAGAAATGCCATGAAATGTGCCATATGCCATGAGATTTTTCCCATTGCACGGTAGCATTTTGGAAGTTGGTGGTCGCCTTATCGTCTGGCTCTGCAAAGAAGGGAAAAGGGAGGAGGAGGAGAAGCTCGTGCCGAAACAGAACACAAGCGTTTTTTGGAACACATCTCGTCCATTCGCACAAAAGTACCTCGGGTACACGAGTCCGTTGTGTTAGAAATTCCTTTTCTACGGTCCTAATAATACCAACAACGCAAAACAATGGGCAGTCGATAATATACGAACTGGCGATCAATACAAGGTTTATTTGAAGCAAACACGGCCCTTGCTAATTCTTTACCAAGGGTCTATAAATAGCAGCGAGAAATGCGTGGGGAAGAAAGCTATCAGTTTCATCTACTTCCAGCGATGTGCATGACATTATTCTTGTCCCTTGTACCATATTTCCATTTCCGAAGAACTTTAAAAATAGTAGTTGTAGATTTGATTGATCGATTTGGTGCTTTAAGTCCACTTTATGCACAGTAAGGCTAATCGGGACTGGGCCTACAGTTTAAAGTGGGACCCGAACCACTATGTGCCTCCTCCGCTACCAATGCGCCATCGGGGAAGCCCTAGTTGTAGAATCTCTTCATGTACTGTTATCGGCAATAACAAGAAGTAAGAATTCTATCCTGAAATACATGTTTCCCTGCATTGCGTTATACGTGTTACCTAACTTACGGCGGTGAGCGAACATCAATAACATCTTGTCAATATAGGCCTTGAGCCAGGCAAGGACGGGTTCTAATATGATTTTTTGGAAAGGTTGGGATGCCTAGAGATGGAAAATACGTGATAGCATGTCATAACTCTTTGCCTTCTGTGTGTTATCACTCCACTTCTCACATAACCTTGATGTAAATGGAAAGTATTGATCATTTTTAATATTTTTCCTTTTACTATTAGAAATGACAATTACAGTAATTGTGATCCAAATTAATAATAATGATGATAATAATTAAGATTATAATAATTAAATATGTGAATATTTTAATAACTTAATTGACAAGTTGGATGAGATTTAACTCCATTACAGGATTCAATTGGCTACTTGCTCATCATTATTGCCGATATATGTGAATTGACAACTGAAGTGCGTAGCTGTGAGAATGACAGTAGCAGTCCAAGGACAGTGCAAAAGATCATTGAGGAACGTGGGCAAGTGAGTGGTACAATGCCTCTAATGTGTGATTTACCTGAATCAATGGCGTGGAGAGCCATAGGAAGGATGGAATCTGGACAGACAGCGAGAGGTATATGTAGCCCTTGGAGTGTCTCAATGCCATTCTGTTCCAAACAACGGAGAATGTGCGAGGAAGGCAAGGTCAAGGCCGTCGGCGAGCGACAATAGCAAGAGAGAATGGGTACCTCTTGTTAACAACCGATTGGAACAGATGACAGAATGCAACGAAACTACAACATGCCCTTCTCACAGCAATAGGGAGCAGGTGTCATCTCAAACTGTCTGCAATCTGCAATCGCCTTCTTAAAGATGGCCTCTATGCATATAGACTCATGGTGTGTGTTCCATCACCGTACAGCTTTCAGTCCGTAGAAACTTGGCTGAGGAACATCGCAATTGGGGCCACAACGAATGGGGTGGAGCGCTGTTCTCCGATGAGTCGCGATTCAGCCCCCAGCCTTACAATAGTCGTGCCTAATCTGAAGAGAATGCGGAACACGCTATAACCCTGTTTTTGTTCAAAAAACATTCTAAAATGGAGGTCGTGGGCTGATGGTGTGGGCTGTATTCAAAATAGTGGTACGCACGGACCTCCACGTGATCCAAGATGGCAGTTTGACGGCCCTTAGATATGGACACGAGAACCTCAGACCTCTTGGCATGCAGTGCGCATATACAAGATGTGGTTGTTTCCTTTTCATCGGCGATAATGCTCGTCCTCACAGCGTTCAGTTAGTGCTCAACGTGCCAGAGGACAAGGGAATAGTGAGTATGGAGTGGCCACCGTGATTACTGAACTTAAATCTCATAGAGAATGTTTGGGATGCGCTTGGCAGACGCATTCTAGGTAGGATGGCACCTCCCTCAACTCTTCCAAAACTGAAATTGCCCAAAGTAAAGAGTGTCGAGGAATCCTCCAGGATCTCATCGATCACCTCATCGAGTCCATGCCACACAGATGTGCAGCGGTGTTGGCCTTTCGAGATTACACACCACACTAGGGGTGAGTTACTGCTGTGACATGTCCGTTTCTGATCTGTTCAATTGCTCTATAGTGACGCACATCATGTGAGTATTGGTCCAAGCTACTGTAGGGTACTTCTGTTACCTGTATTAACCCATTCTCTACTGTATCTGTTCTTTGAATGTTCTTTCAGTTGCATAGATATTGTTTTCGTCTAGTTCTTTCTGTTCCTCTCTTGATCCAAGACGAAGACGGTGGATAGTTATGGCAGATCAATTATCAGACAAGACACTATTTGGTCGAATTATTGTGACAGCGCAGGATCGGAATCTTCAAATGAGCTTTCCTTTAGAACCATTATCATGGGCTTTAGAGACATACTTCCAGAAAAATGTTATCCCCACTGAGGAAATATCTGGAAATTTGGCCACGGCAATTTATGGTATGACTCTTATTCAGAGAGTAATAGAAGTGGAGTCAAACTTTGGTGAAGTCTATCTGCCTTGTCCATTGCTTTTCCAGAAGGAAATACTAGTCCAAGAATCGATGTGTGTCTGAGCCACATACAAGGAGACGTCTATAAAGAACACCGAAAGGACAATCACGTGGGAAGAATTCGGAAATCAGTCACAGAGCATCTCATCTTCCCAGATTGTCAGAAACTGAAGGAAATTCCTAAGTCACGTAATGAATAAAACAACTCCAATGCATTTCTTGTTAACGAATGTAGGAAATCAGAGCATTTTGTAAATCTTTTGAAAAAAAAACACTTCGCGAACTGTGGAGATAAATGTTGGAACATCACATCTGAAGGGAGCCAAAAGTGCCCAATCTCAACAGTAAACGTGGAGAAGAGATGGTAATTTGTTGGTGAATACTGCCGCTGGTAATGAGAGGCTCAGGTCACACAGATGTGTGTATTGTGTGTTTGAGATTCCATGAAAGAATCATGGTTAAATTCTTTCTGAAATATAGTACTAAAATACCCATGTGGGTTGAAAATAGCTTCAATTCTTATTAAAAAAGTTTGTCGAGAAGTCTCCATATGCCTTTACAGGAAAAGGAAAAGTAAGTGCATCCTTTCTACCAACAGACAAACACAGGAAATATTTTCGCACCCTCGGAGATCAATGGGATTTCAATGAAATAGTAATGGGCAAACTGTAGTTCTCGTGCTTACTATATGCTCCAAAATCTTCCGTACATTGTGTGAATGACATGACATGTCTATTCTGTGCAAAGAAGGGTGAGATAGACATTTATAACCTTGCAACAAACATGCTTAACGTGCGATTATCAATCCGCATTAAGCAAGAGATGTCTTCTGAATGATCCACGTACGCCTAGACCAAGTGGGATAAGGTGGACATTGAAAAAAAACACGATGGAGCAGAGAAGCTGGTAATGGATTGGATGGAATGGCAGCCAGCATCTTAAATTCCTCTAGATCTAATAGCTTGCAACTCCATTAGAAAGTATCTGTATCCCTGATGGTGCGGTGATAGCGTCACCGCCTTGTAATCAAGGGCTCCCAGGTTCGATACCCGGTGGAGGCACTTAGTTGTTCGGTTCCCACTTTAAACTGTAGGTCCAGTCCCCACTAGCCTCCCTGTGCATAAAGTGGACTCGAAACACCAAATCAATCAACCAACCAATTCAATAGAATTACGAACTGCATCTTCTGTCTAAATAACATCAGGTGCATTGACAACTGCCGACTACCCACATGTGAAAATCAATGAGTGATGACACCTATTCAGAAGATGATGATGATGAATGTAAATAATAAAATTTTGTTTATGTTAAATTATAACATACATGCATATTTAATCTTTAAGCCACTATTATTATTGAAAATTGTAAGTAAAACGTATGCATTTAATCTATGTCAGTATATAAGCAATATAATAAAGTTTTATTATTATTATAAGGATTATATTAATAGTATTACACTTAATAGTTATAGTTATTATAAAATAATATTGAATTTAATAGGTCTGATGAAATTAAATTTATTTCAAATATTGTGATCAATTTATATGCTTTTTATAAAAAATATGAATAACCATTATTTTTCGGCCATGCTTGTAATATTGTATAAAAAGCAAAGAGTTATGAGATGGTATCAAACATTTTCCAGTTCTATGCATCCAGACCTTTAAAAAAATCATATGAGAACCTATCCCCCCGAGTGGTACCGATCGCCTAAATTGAAATCCTCCTGGCTCATGGACTAATAGCAAGTTCGGCTATCGACGTGATGTTAGGTAACGCGCATATTACATTGATACACTGATATTCGTGTGTTACAGATAAGTTTTGGTGTAACACTCTGTCAAATAGTAGATATTTGGGAGGCAGGGAGGGGGATATTTTCGGGGATCATATTCAATATGTCAATAAATACCATACGCAAAATACAAAATTTAAGAAAATATAGAATGTTCGGCGCAACAGTGATATAACCTGTCTTTAAAACAGACTAGCCAAGCTAAGGAGAAGTAATGTAATTTTGCATAGATTCATACTGTACAATTGATTATTTTTAATATGTACTGATTTCCATTATATATCAATTTGTCATGCTCATTCTTGGGTAAATTGCCTTAGGATAGCATAGCATACCTCCGTTACAACAACGCGGTACAGCGCCAAGGGCACAGGATTCGAATCCTGCCCTACGTGTGGATGTTCTCTGTGAGTGTCCCTTGATAAATATCATCATTCAAAGTGCCTTCCGATGACCATGCTTTAAACTGTAGGTCCAGTCCCAATCAGCTTATCAGTGCATAAAGTGGACTAACAACAAAACTAAAACAAACAAATCGTTCATCCTCATTAGCCACCGACAATTGAACCAAATCAATCAGTTGTGTTTTTTTCCCATCAGCAACAAATATTTTGGGTTAGAACACTGATGCAATGAAGAGTTGTGCTGTGACGTGATATGTCTGATCTAGTATAGATGACTCGTTTACTTGCTTAACGTCCAAGAACTGAAGAGAGCTGCCGCCACGATCGTGGGTAGGGATAGGTAGCGGGCCAGTTGTTTTCGTCCAATCACCTCAACTTTCAGCCAATTGTCGCAGCTGTCATACGCTGTTGCCGTACTTTTCAACTTCAATGTGGAGACCGTCGGAAGGCGGATGGACAAGATGGCGAGAGTGGAGAGTAGGTGTGTGGCAACACTGTGCGTTGAATGTGATTGTTACAGATGGTGGGCGCGCTCCGTGGACTTCAAAGCCAGCCGGTCCTCCAACTTTTCCTGAATATAAATTATGATAACAGTCTGATATAGTGAAAACACATTTCACTCGTTTATTTCCGAATTATTTACATTTGTACTTACCTTATATGCACAGCGAAACATTTTTCAACTTGGGATTATGTTTTATTCACTGAAAAAAGCGTAATTTTCCACATTACAGGTATTTATTGGTCGTTGCTAATTCGCTTTCGTTACACACAATATGGCGGGCAAATCTTGACTCACGTTGGCTATCGTCAGCTGATATGCAGTGTTTCCAAACTTATGAACCGAACAATGCAGCACAAACAAAAGGTTTCTAAGCGAAAATTGATCCACAAGCCATTCACGGAAGGTTTGGTTAGGTTCAGTTAGGTTAGGCTAATATAGAAAATTAAATTGAAAAAAAAACACGCTGTTTCACTTTCACTTTCAGTACACTTAAATGTACTGCATGCTACCGGCTTGCTTAAAAAATGCATGCACTCTTCTGTCTAGTGGAAAATTTCTTCTTTCACGATTCCATGTTCTATTAAAAAATCTCGTGGGTCTTCAATATCCGGGAACATTTTCACAATGCAACCTTCACACGTCATCTTGTACAACTACCGCGTGGTTGCTACACTGATAGGGGGTTACATAATCGAACGCACGGAACATTTGATTCACGTAGTCGACGGTAATGGCGGCACGAGCTATCGTGCAACGGAGATACATTAATGTCGAAAATTACATTATTTACCGGCCGAATAAGTTGCACGAATGGAAAAAAGACTATTCCGAGCTTCCAAAAGTCCACAGGAACTCAATTCCGTAAGTACAAGTAGTTTCCCATTTTTTCTCCTGTAAATTTGAAGAAATGTGTTTTCACTATATCAGACTGTTACCTAAAGAATATATCCTACCAAGCCCTTAATCTATGATTATTTTTATAGTATTTGTAGTGAGGAGCTCCGTCGCGGAGTGGTTAGTGTAATGCACCACTAAGCTATATATATTTTCCAGTCTTACGGCAGGCGCCCTACATGCTGGCAAGGGAAGTGGGGAACGGGGAAGCGACCAATCCAGCGCGATAAGAAACGCAGCAGCCTGTATGTAGAACCAGGTGCACATAGTACTTATTCCCGCCACGTCATAACTCTTGACGCCACCGCTGTTGTCTGCTTGGTCTGCGTGAGGGCCACTCGCCGTAAGAGTAGACGAGACCTATTGGAGTATAAGATTCGAATTTTCTGCATTATATGAAAGTTTCATTGTGTTCGTCAGTTCACCACCCTTGTTCGTTGTCGCGATTTTAATTTTAAAACTAGAATGTGTAAGGAGTGAATAAAAATATAATCGAGGGGAAATAATGACTTCATTGACGACTCTGTAAATAAATCAGCGAGGAAGCGGGGCGAGGAATCACCTTAAATATGCTTGGAAATGCACTACAGAAATGCATATTTGGGGTGAAGGAACGTTTATTTAATTTTCTTTCCTGTTTGCTGGAAGGGAGGGGTTACAGAAGCGGTCTGCTATACTGCTTTTCCGGATTCTCTGGTGTAGCGACGCGCAGAGGGGAAAGCTTGTGGGCGGGGCCAGACTGGTTGGGGAAGGGTGCGGGATGAAAGCAACGAAGTGCTGAGCGGTGTAACGGCCGTAAAGCAAAAAGCTTTCTGCTGCCAATTTTTTCCTTTATTCTTAACAATGGCCAGTGCATTGTTTTACACAAATAACAAATAATATTACACGTTTATTTGTCTTTTGATGCCACGAAGAACAGAAAAAATTAAAACAAATTTAAACATATATTTTCAAAAAACATGCAAATAACCACAAACTATGAAACATCATGTATCAAAATGTGTTTTAAACAAGTCTGAAAAACATGTTTAAAACACTTTGTTTTAAACGTTTTAAACATTTGTCAAAAAACAAAGCCATGTGTTTTAAACTTTTCAAACAAGTTGTTCTCTACCACATTCAACACTATGCGGGGCTCTCCTGAATGCAAAGTTCCCCTAGACTTGCGAGCTGACATGTTTACTACGGAACTACTGGACCGCGAATGAGCAGTCGAGTCGCCCCCTCCCGTGGATACCCCTCCCCTTCGCGCGTTCATTGGACGAGGCGCACACCCTTCAACATGCGCACAGAACGCGTTCGCGATCCCTTACTCCAGAGAATCCGGGAAAGAAATATAGAAAGGAACCTGTTTCCCCACTGGTACCGTCACTGAATTACTATAACCTAAAGTCTGTCTCTGTAATCTGCGGAACTACATATAACGGAAGAAAATGGAAGAAAGCTATTGGACGGAGCAATGCAGTGCGCGCTGTTCGAAGCGGCTGGAAGCTGCGCTCAATTCCCCCTCTCTTGCGTCCATTGGTCTAGTAGCCCTCTGGAGTCACTACTTGCGCAGAGACTTGTTTTCGGTCGCTTGCTCCAGATATTCCCGGGACAGAGTGTAGCTTATCGGAAGGGGGCGGCTGCCAGACCCACCACCTCCTGTTTCTCGATTTTTCAACTGTGAATATTTTTATAAAAGATTGAAAATAAATACATTGCTCCCTATGGAGTTCCCAGCGTTTCTGTATTACTCTTGTTCATACGTAAAAACATAAAGCTAACGTACACAGAAGACAAAATTCACGCGGTTGGCCTATCCTACACTCCCCCCCCCCCACTCCCCGGCCCTTGGTATGTGTACAGTCATGGACACTTCTGGGTTGTAACGATCACATTGAAAGTTAATGGAGTTGTTACAACCCAGAAGTGTCCGTGACTGTACATGATACTCTTACAAGTGGCAGTTAACAATTGGTCCTTGCTATTTATTAATGATGTTATTTTCTTAATTATTATAATCATTAATTAAATCGCCTCTATAAACAAAACAGACATTGATGAAAAATTAATATGTTTATTTGGTTTGAATGAATAATAAAAATATGTGTGACATTCATGTAAGTGACAGTAAATAATTTTGTTATGTTATTTTTGTAATTATTATATAACTGATCCTACGTAAACAACATAGGAAGCAGTGGTTCAATAAATTTATTTTTAGTGCTAAGATAATGTGTGGGTCTCTAATGCACCCAACTCTCGGGTAAGTAAGATTCTTGTACGGACGGTACGCTAGGGTTAATCTGACTGGTAATAATAATAATGCGTGTTGTTACTGCAGCTCCTACTACTACTGTATGTACAGTCACCAGCAATAATAATGTGACACCTATATCCTTAAATACTCACTTTCTTGCAAGCCGTTATGTGTGTTGCCTAACTCTACGGCAGTGGTAGAAGTTTCCATCAACATTTGCGTAAAACTTCGCCTAACGGACACCTCTGAATAGCGAACACCTCTAAATTACGGACATTTTTAAATTCGCCAACAGAAATACGTTGGGTTAATGGCAATATTACTTCTCATTAACGGACATTCTTAATAACGGACGCAGACACTGAAAACTACCTCCCCAACACAAATAAAACTTCTTAATAACGGACAGCCTGAAAGAAAACGGTCGCAATTCCTGGAATTCGACACAACAATGGCCAGTATTTCGAACTAGCGCGCATTGTTGCATGTTACACCGAACGTATTTCTTTTTAAAAGTGCAGACAGTATTCTTTGTGGTTATCGTGAGAAGTGTGTGTCACTTCTGCTACGATGTCGCAGAAACACAAACGACTGACTTTAAAGGAAAAGTTGATGTAAAGAACTTTAAGATTCAGAAATATTTAGATGATTGTTTTGGACAATCTGGGTCTGGCCAGAAATAGTTAGAGCCTATTGAAAATGAAAGAGCATTTTGAATGCAGTAACTTAACAAAGGATTACACTACGTGCAGCTACTGTATTTTATTTCTTGAAATTTGTAATGTAGGTAGTGATACTTTAGTAAATTTAAATTCACCGTATGTAGTACAGTATTTTGTTCCTTGAATGTAGGGGAAAAAAGCATTATGTTCGTAAAGTACGCACTGTAATATGCTTATCCTATTGTGTCACATCCTACACTTTTTTTTCTGAATAGCGAACACTTCTTAATAACGGACATTTATGTTTCCTCCTGGCCTGTTGAGAAGTTTTACTGTATTAAAATCCACTTAACGCCATATAGTTAGGCAGCACACATAATGCGTTGCAGGGAAGCAAGTATTTCAGGATATAGGTGCCACATTATTATTGCTGGTGACTGTACTTACTCGCGGGTGGACTTTAATCAATCTTTCCATACACTTTATATTTTCACTGTATAATATTTTATCAGACACGTTTTTCTAAATATTATTACATTGATTGCTAGCAGCTTTATCTTTTGACTTTCTGTAATCCTAACTCGCTTTTCAATATCTTTAGCCATAGCCATCCTCTATGATGACTGTGCTCGTTAACAATAAAAATTGAGCAAGCTCTGTTCCCTTTTTAAAGTCTACCTCAAGCATATTTTCCTATTTTCTCAGTAGTAGCAGCGTCACCCTTCTCGAATTCTCCATTTCCTCATTTCTGGACGATTCTCGGAACATGGCTTTGAACCCGAATCGTCGTCAGGAGAGCAACGTTCTCTGCGGACCTTTCATCTCTGTCCTCACCCCCCAACCCACTAGAAGCAACGCGCACCTTCTGAAGGTAGTTCATCCCCCTCTTCGCTTACTCTGGTTCTTTGAATTACCCACACTAACGACGACCAATTTCAGTCAGTGTTGCTACAAGGAGGCGAATTTCCCTTTTAAGTCTAAAGGAAAATTCTATACAAAATACCATTTCCGTGAATTTGAAGATGTATGAGTAGCATATTAGTACATACTGCATTAGATTCCGCATCTCCAACCACGTATCATTCTCTAGGCGTTACGACGTCACGTTGCGCTCTAGAACCCGCATCCATCACCACGTGGGATCGTACTACGGGTGATGTAGCTCATTCTTCATTCATCCCCCAACTATTGGTATACCCACTGTTCATGGCAAACCTGATGGTAAGGTGCAAGTGGTACTGACTAAACACATACGTGTGGCAAGACACAACACTTGAGTTTTAAACCCCCAAAGACTGCATCAACATGGCTTATTGGAAAGAGTATATCTGTCTCTGCACTACAGCTGAAGATCTGCAATGAGAGGTTATGCTCGAGACTGTACAAAGAGTCTGACTTACGACTCGCCTCGACACGGTCTCCCCAAGGCGTCCTCTTGTCTCTCTCCGTAATCCTCGTACTCGCTGACCTGTCTCCTCCCAGACATTTGTTCCAATCGAATTTACTCAGTAATGCCTACTCAATTATCTGTAGACTCTTCCTTGATTGCGATCGTTTACACCTGTTTGCAACGATGGCGATCAAGGAAGCTCGGCAATGTCTGACAAGACATTCACTCCTTATATTGTTCTAGCAATTTCCTGATTGGAAAGGTGAAAGCTAAATGTCTGGGATTTTAGAGTTCGTTGTACGTTACATTAAAAAGATTCTACAGATTGTTACGATGCCCCTCTCCGGAAAGTAATTCCTTTGAATTCGTCTTTATATGTGATCCAATCTTATAGGGGTATCGTTCATTACCAAAACATAAAATCCTACAGATCGTTACGCATTATTGAAAGAAACATTACCTTTTCTTCAGTTTATCTAATGAGGATCAAAAGTTTAATAGAAAAATAACTGCTTAGATATTAGCCAGTTACTAAGAGTCTGTGAATCCGATGCTTGAGGGAAAGCACAAGGGAGAAGGGCGTGAACTTTTGAGATTTTGTACTTCTAGTAGTGGACTAACAACTGACCAAAATGCATCTTTTACGGAATTATTCCCCAACATTCGTCGTTTTTTTCCGTTAATATTTTTGACTAACACAGAAGTTTTCACAACACGCCCACATCTCGTCCCCACGAATGCGGCTAAAAATATGAAAACATTAACGTATAAATTAGCAATAACAGCACAAAATGAAGAGGAATATCACCTGTCCCTGAAGAGTAAGTATGCATATCCTCTAGTGCGACACAAATGAAAAGTCTCATCATAGGGACGCTGCAGCTCAGTACATTGCTGATGCAGGACAAATTTCAATATCATTTTTCTCCCTTATATCAAAAAACACCTCGATAAAACTTTCTCAGTATGAAGAGGAAGGATAGTAGTTAAAAATATCCAAAAATGAGAAAAATCGATTGGGGGTGTTTTGAACTGTTCAAACGTAAAATTTGAACAGAGTGTTCAAATTTTACTAAGTTTCAACATTTGATCATCTCATAATATGCAACCGTCTTTCCTCTTTACAACGAGCTCAAGAACGCTTCTGTATCTTTGTTCGTTCTCGAGATATACTTTATTGAAAAGAGCATGTTGCTCAAAAATGACATTTTGAACATCCCTCATATAATTCGTAATAATCATATTTCAGCAAAATCCTTTCACATGTATCGGTTTTGGAGCAAAGCAAAGCTGTGTACCAAATATCGTCAAAATCGGTGACTCCTGCCTGATTTGACATGGAATGATCCCTATATATGTATATATGTATATATTATATGATATTCAAGGATTCGAGGACCATCAGGAGGTTAAATCAGCTCTAAAACGGTGGGACAGGAAGTGTTCTGTGGAATTTTTCCAAACTTTTTCTTTAGGCCTTGGTAAAACGCTGGCGCAAGTACATTGAACGTGATGGGAACTATGTGAAAGGGTAAATCTGAGTAGAGAACACTACAGGTAAACTATATATATGTTCATTGTTTTAATCTTTCCACTATTAAACGAATTATACCTCAACAGGCAAAACTTCTTGATGCCCCCTCGTATTTTGGTCTGAGAAATTGAGTGTGTAATTCTTTATCTTCATACGTCGGTAAAATGTACTTAACATCAGGGATTTTATTCCTAATTTTTAATTTCATTTGTCATTACATAACTATTTTTATAAGAGCTAATGGCGAACATGATGTACGGCTTTTCTCCAAAAAATCAGGGCAATGAAGAACATGACAGCTGTGTCTTTTTCTTAGTTACTTGCGAAAAACAAATAGTTTGGGAACATTGTTACCGAGTTCATTTGGAAGAGAAGGTATCAAGGTTTTCTTAGCATCTATGCAGTGTCTATAATATTATCAAACAATTCCATAATTCATCATCAAAGCTTTAGTGTTGAATACCTCGGTTTCCCCTATTATTATTATTATTATTATTATTATTATTATAAGTTTAAAAAGTTTAACAAGACTTTTTAAAAAAGTGTTTAAAGTTTTAAAATAGTTTAGAAAGACGATATTTTAAAAAAAGACTATCAAGAACATTATTCTGAATGGTTAACACAGTTGAATGTGCCTACCTTAGAAAATGAAGAAAAATGAAAAGGATAAATTTTGTACAGAATATTTTATCTTTCCAAATAGATAGTAAATACTTTCTGATTAATATATCTCATAAAATTCCCAGATATTCAATTTTATAATTTTGTATCACCTATTTTGACACTGTGATGTGCCTGGTTGTCAAATCGTGCTCATCACTTAAATAAATATTATTGCTATTATTGTTATTATTATCATCATATGATTTCTTATATGAAAGGGGAAATTTGGCCGAAAAGGGGAAATTATACCCTCAGATTGCGGCAACACTGATTGCAGTCCGTCGCTCACTGCCTTATTGGTCACGGTAGAATTCCTCTTCACTTTGCTTCTGTCCCGCTTCACTACCTCTTCCCTTCGAACTAGCTTGGTCAAGCAATCCTTGTTTCTTCCTGAAGAAGAGCGTTGATGGTCAATCCTTGCTTCCAGGAATTTCTGCTCTTTAATACTGGACGGAAACAAAGTTATATTGGGTTCCTACCAATCCACGTAAGGTGGCGGTTTGCTCTTATTTTCTCCTCAATTCCCACTTGTGTCTCTAGTTGACCGAGCACGTTCATTGCCAGGCAACCAGCCTCATCTTCAAAGTCTTCGGGTTTCAGTGTCACTCTTACTTAACCAGGCCGTGAGTGGTTCATTAGGTGTATCAGTGGCGTATTCTGAAAATTTGACCCGGTTTCCCGCAACAATTATTATTTATTGTAAATTCCTAAAATAAGTTCTTTATTTTTCATTTTTTTCATTTTTCATTTAGCTTATTTGCTTCTCCCTTACATGTTTCCAACCCTTAATTATATTTTGTCCTTTCTCGGGTAATAATCATCTTAATTTATATTTGACTTGCATATATGACACCAAGCACAATCATGTCTATTAATTTGTGTATTTTATTTTCCTTTCCTTTTTTTGTGTGTTAGCGAGCCTTTGTTCTCACTTTTGTATTTTTTCTAT
Source organism: Lepisma saccharinum (assembly GCF_977018435.1). Classification (NCBI taxonomy): domain Eukaryota; kingdom Metazoa; phylum Arthropoda; class Insecta; order Zygentoma; family Lepismatidae; genus Lepisma; species Lepisma saccharinum. The sequence continues at coordinate 53,566,038 of NC_139251.1, forward strand.
TTGTGTGTCTTATATTCTTCTTATTTTTTATTTTGTGTGTTTGTTTGTTATTTGTATTTGGTATGTAGCATATGTATCCATTGACGTTAGGTGGCAGAACAGCCGCAAGCAGAACCTCACCCTTCAACAAAGGAAAATTGAAATTGAAATATTTATTATTCACCTCTATCTATATCTTGTCGAACAGTAGCATATACTGGGTTAAGAACCTGTGCTATCGCACCATATCATAGTGTTCGAGTGGACAAAAATTTGCTGGTGTGGGTGTTTCTGTTTTTTTAACTCATTTGGGGTGGCGGGTTAAAGTGATGTGACTCTGTGATTAAAAATATATACCTCATAAATAAAACATGGAAATATACACTGTCAGTAAGGAAAGGATTTCAAGAATTTCATTCTTATTTGCATAAATGAGAGACCCATATTGTGAAATATTATGTAGGCCTATATACGAGAATATAAATAAAATTTCAACCTACCTATTTTCACGATTTTAAGTTCGGGTACTCCTTGTTGGCGGAGTAATAACGTCGTTGCCTTGAAACTAAGGGGTCCCGGGTTCGATGCATGGTGGTTTAGATACCACTTTAACTGTAGGTCCGATCCCCATTAGCTTATATGTTCATAAAGTGGACATACAAGAAAAATCCACAACGATTTAGAGCTTATCGTAATTCACAAAAATACAATCCACTCAGTACTGTATTCACACGCTGCCTCTAAATAAATTCAACGCACCAAGACCACTCGACGCGATCTAGACTAGAACTGGTCCTTGTCATTTCGGTAAACCATTCCCGCTCAGCCAACAATTTTCTACTCCCCACTGTATCTCTAGTTGTTTGAAGGTCAACGACCTCTTTTTCAACTCCTCTGCAAGCGTTCAATGATGTTCTTGTCCCTGCCACTTTACACTTTCCCCTTTCCCGCGATAATTTTGCTTCAAAATTCCCCATTCCTGGGAAGATTACGTGCTGGGAAAAATTGGTTTGCAACATTGACCCAGACTGTTGAGGAAGTTCAGAGGGTTTTTTCCCCGCCATACGCAACCCTGTTCTCTCTCCTGTAACAGTTTGACTCCACAATTCCCCGATCCTGTTGAAATTACATGGTGGGAAAAATTGGTTTGCAACATTGATCGGAGCCCTGTCAAGCTTACCCCCAAACCCCCGTGGAGTTGCCCGCCAGCTGGGCCAGCCGTCTCGCGAATTCAAAGAAAGCGGGCAATGTTTCCAACTTCTAAGAAATAGGTTCATCTTCTTATTGAAATGAAAAATTTTATGCACATTTTTTGATAGATATTTTTTTTTCTGTATTTTATTTCTCGAGTCTGGGCCTCGCAGATAGCCTAGATAGTCCCGAATATACGCCTCTGCTGTCAAACTATCTCTGGAGCAAGGTTACGCATAGCGTCAGAGAAGTGGGGAAATAGAGTGGGCAGAGCGAAGCAGTACACGCTGCTGGGAAGGCTGGTAACAGCAGTCGCCTCCCCCTCCCCGCAATACCATTCCCTATCGCGTGTTCATTGGTGGAGCAGTCACGCGTCACTACTTGCGCAGAGACTTGTTATTGGTTACCTGCTCCAGAGATAACTGAGACAGAGTGTAGATGAATTAGATATTCGAATTCCAACCTGTCTCCTCCTGCCTGGCAGTCAGACAACCGGCAGGTTGGTCCGTCGAGTGCGTGAATTAACGGGGAAGGGATGACGGAGATTTCTTTCCCCCTCTCACAAAATTTTTTATCCTGCCAGAAGAATTGTTTTAAAAAAATCACGTCCAGAGGTGTTTTTACCCCCGCAAACGAAAATGGCATTGAAAGCATGAAGCATACCATTTTTTAACTATGGACCGAACACAACTGAAGAGCAATTCAGGTAAACAGTAAATTAACCTTTAAAACAACTGCATCCTACTTCACTCCTGAAGTTCTACTTTTAAAATAGATCATTGTTTATTTGTTTATTGTCGTCGAGTGCAGATCATTTACAAAATGCTCTTAGACTAAAGCCCGCTTTAGACGAAAGAATTTTCCTTAGAATTTGTGCCATGATCAAAATGCTACTGTGCAAAGTGAAAAGCATATTTCTTGACATTTCTCAAGGATAGGATCTGTCCTATTTTCGAAGCTTTTTTCGTAGCATAACCATAGTAGTATATTTATTGACCTTTAGAATGTATACATTCATAGTTTTATCATACATTTCATTGGATCACTACATTGGATCAAGGATAGGCTCGGTCCGTATCATTTTTCGTAGCATAACCAATCAGAAGCGAGCTGTAGGTCACGAGTGCAGGTGTAATGGCGGCCACGTGAGATGTAAACAATGTATCACTTCACATGTTTAAAAGCCGATAACTATTCAACCGAGAGGAATAACGTTTCCTAAAATACGGTGTTAGGTACAAACCAGTGGCACTGCTTAAATACATGTTTATAACGTATACTGTACACGTGTGGAAGAATATTTTAGTTGTATGAAATCTGAACACCGTGAACTCACCATAGATGGTGTAATTCGGCGTCCCGTTGTGCTGTAATACATTATTTATTGTAATCGCAAAAGTCAAGCGAAATGTCACATGAAAAGTCTCTATCTGCTATAAGATTTTTGTAACCTTTTTACATAGCATTCATGCTGGCAAAAATGCTAAAGGAGATGCTTTCGTCTTAAGCCGGCCTAACGCCGTTCTGTCGATTTTCAAAGTACGAAATCCTGCAGCCATTGCAAGAAGAGCTGATTTTGTCAGCTATATTCGTTAAAGCTACATTGATCACATTTATCGCCGTCATTGACTTGAACGCACAATAGATATTCGGCCACGTTATCTCCGTGTTACTACTATCCGTGACAAAAATATTGAGTCCTCGGTTTGCGTGCTTGTAAAATTGTACTCCGTGGGAGGAAAAATGTCAAATATACATCATTGGAAAACTGCAAGTGTCTGCTTTTAGAAAAAAAGCAAGACAAAGTGATTTTAACTCTGTCTGTTTTCTATTCAGAAAAAAATGTTTGTAAAAGTGTAGTTTTTCGTGTATTTTTTACATAAGTCGAATTTAATTGTGTGTAGCTTCGTGTAAAACCATGTTTGTAAAAGTGTAGTTTTTGTGTATTTTTACATAAGTCGAATTTAATTGTAAAAATATGATTTTTTTTTGTAATTGAAGCTTGTTTATGTGGAAATAAATCAGCAAAATATAATAGTACTGTCAGCTGTGGAACAGCCACAATTAATGATTAATTATGATGTTGCCTCGGAAATGGCCAGTCCAATGGCTATGAAATGCATATCAAAATGATGGCCGTAGAATAAAAAAAAAGGTAAAGTGTTCCCCTGTGCTTAGCACCACGCCATGAAGGCGTATAGGGGGTGTGGGGGTAACGCCCCACATTTTCTTGATCCGGTCATGAGTGGGGGTGATGTGATCAGCATAACGCCCCTGACCGCCTTTACCCCCCAGGGTTTCCCCAGGTACCCATGTCATTCGACGCTGGGTGGGCGCTGGGGCCGCTTCCAACGTTAGAAAAGTTCCCGGATTTGAACCAGCCGGGGATCGAACCCGGGACCTTGAGCATGATAGTCAGACACGTTACCGACTGAGCCACCGCGGCGTAGAATAAATATCAAATTTCTATATTTCATTCTTTCACACTGTACGAATTGAAAACAACAGACAGAATTGTTTTTCTTGGCAACCGGTTCCCGCGCAATTCACATCGTTGCTAAGAACAAGTGAGCCTTGTTGCCAAGCGTCGCCGCTTGCCCTTTAAACGTCCAAGCACCTTTGACACGGGAAATGAGCCGAAACAATGTGTTGCGCAAAGGAAAGCATTGTAGAGATGACGAAATTTTCTTTTGACACTTCTGTGTTTACATTCCTGCCATGAATTATTTCCTGAATTCCCACATAGCCATGATATTCTTACGTGCATTCTATACAGCAAGTCGGCCTATCACAAGTTCGCGTGTTTGTTCGTACGACAGTATTGAGTGAGTGATGGCGGTTCTGTGAAGTGATTAAACCAAGGCGGGGGTTACTTCAGCATAGTGAAAAAGGTACGTAAAGAAAAAGGGAACAACAAAAATTTGTATCGACCCAATATTTTATTGGGCACGTTTTTGCAAGATGTGGTGAGAAAAAAGATACACGACTTTTATTTTAATCATCCAGTTCAACAGAATCCGTTATGAACACCATTTTATACTTTTACTTTTCACTCATTATATTTATTAAAAATTTATTAGTTTTTAGTCCATCTGTCTTTCTTAATGAACAGTCGGCCCCCGTGGCGGAGTGGTTAGCACATCGCGCTGCGACGCCAGGGGTTCCGGGTTCGAATCCTGGCTTGGGCATGGACGTTTGTGATGTCTATTAATCAATTTCATAATATCATCATCATCACTCATCCCCATCTTCGAAAATTAGCCAAAAGTGGCACAAGAAGCGAAGTAAATTAAATCAAATAAAAATCAAAAAAATCTAATCTCTTAATGAACCCACAACTCCTTGCTTATTACAAGAGTTGCAGCTGTGAAACATACAAAAATATAAGAGCAATATTTCAGGTGGAATGTATAGCAACACGTTAAATGCTGAAACCACCACAACTACTCGACACGATGATTAAATGAATTTTGCAAGATAAACGCAATTTACATGCGTTTATGCTCGAAATATATTTTAAAATATTAGTTGAAGGCTTCAAATGCGCAATTTTTTTAATTTTTATGCATTACTTTCACCAGTACGCACCTCGCTCTGTTTCCCATTCTTATGAAATCGCTGTAGGGTCATTCCACATCAAATCAACGCAAAAAAACTAAGATTTTGACACCCAACATCTCAGTTTTCGATGAAATTTGGTATACACATCAGTCAATTTTGACCCTAAATTTCAGCCATTTGCATTAGATGTGGTAAAAAAACGATACGGAACATAAAATGTAGCCTGAAATGTACTGAAAACAAAGTTTTTTACCCCAGATTTCTCTAATTTATCTTAGCTGAGTTACCATAATTATCGCAACTGTTTACATAGGCCAAAAATGTTGCAAGTCATGAAACAAACATGGCCGCCATTTTCAAACGAAATCTAGTTTTAGAAAAATAATGCCTGTTTTGAACTACTCTTGTACAGGGGTTACGATGACAAACAAATGAAAAATTTTAAAAATGGTCGAGCGACCAGTGCTGAACCATTTGGTACGGATTGACTCTGAAATTTTAGGCAATTTCCAAAAAAACGTAAAATTTTCGTTAGAAGGAATAAGAAAACCAAAAAAATTATTTCTTGTAGAGAAAGAGCATGTCTTTGCAATGATTTTCAACATCAAAAGTTTTTGGTTCCATCATACCCACATGATGAAAATTCAGATTTTCGTAACCTACTTTTCCCACCACAAAAATTAGGCTACAAATTCATTATTAGTGTTTTTATAGGCATTTGTAAAATTTTTTGAGTGTTCATGTATTTTTTCTGAAATCCTCATTATTTCATTGAAGTTTGTGTAAAATTTCAAAGAGATCTGATGATTGGTTAAGGAGAAAAGAAATAAAATGTAAGCAAGGGTATCTTGTGTCGAGGGTTTCCAGAGTGACAGACAACACTGATTTAATGACATTTCAGTGCTGTAAAATGAAAACCGTTTGAGATAGAGTGAAAAAAAAAATTAGGGGGTTTCTTTCAACCATAATGGAAAGGTGTATACCAAATTTAATCGAAATCGAAGTTGGTGGGTGTCCTGACCTCGTGGAAATGGCGTGGAATGACCCTGTACACAGCAGGTGCGTTATTATTGTGTACAGAGAAGACTGAATCTTTCATCGACTTCATTCAAATCGTCCTCATTGAACATCTTTGCACTCAATATATCTGTTTAAATGTGCGACATAAAATAATACTGGGAAAATGACGTTCATATAAAGCCGAGTTGAGTTGTTTTCTCTTTCTTTAAGTCCACTTTATGCACAGGTAGGCTAACCGGGATTGGACTCACAGTTTAAAGTGGGATCCGAACCACTATGTACCTGCAACGCTGTGGAAGCCGCTTGTAGCCCGCGGAGTCTGAGATTGGCCGCACCCGGGCATACGTCATGCACCCGTTTACCATATTAGGAGTGTTAAAGAATAATTAATATCTGGAACCATATTTGAGGTACATAAACCAACCTTCTGGAATTTGATCATATTCGTTATATCAACAGTTTTTTGCAATTTCATTGAATTTGTAATTACGCATTTCAAGTTTGCACTTTTCTCTAAAATGCCAATTCTTAAAGTATCTAGTAAAAATATGCATTTTATTTTTTCTACAGAGGTGCAAAAATAATCAAACTTCAAGTACACAAAATCTCAAAATTATATATACAGTCAATTATGAACTGTATGGTGTTAAGTTTCCCGTTCGTGAAAATTGGAAGAAAAACTACACTTTTCAGTGATTTTTTTATTATAGCAAGAAAACAAAGTTAAGATTAATTTTCAGATAACGCTTATTAAAAAGTAGATACTTGAAGCTTTCCAATGAGGTATATTTGACTTTTTTCCTCCCACGGAGTACGTACAATTTTACAAGCGCGTAAACCGAGGGCTCAATATTTTTGTCAAGGATAGTAGTACAATAGCTCCTTATGTGAATGGGTGTGGGTTTTCTTAGGATCTGCATATACTAGCTAAATGTATCTAAATTACGTCTAAATGTTATCACAAGATTTAATGTGGTAGGCACTTAGAACTGGAAAGCAATAGTACAGTTTACTAACTGAAAACACATACAAATTTGCATACCCAAAAAACCTCCCCCACCCCCTCCCCAGCCCCGGAAATGAAATCACAAATAAGGCACACGGAGTGAGCATCCCCCGAAAGCAAAAAAAAAATAATACTCCCACTGGGTCTATTTGCTGCTCTAGCTGATTTCAAAACTGGAAAGAAATAATAAAAAAAGGAAATAAAAAATATAATAATAGCAAAGTGGTGCATGAAGTGTTTTCTTAGGCCCCGTTTAGACGGAAGCATTTCCTTTAACATTTTTGCTAGCATAAATGCTATGTAAATGCTTCCAAAAATCTTATAGCAGATAGTACTTTCCACGGAAGCATTTCCTTTACATCACGTATGGTGTTCACAATTGACACAACTAAAATATTCTTCCATACGTGTACTGCATACGTTACAAATTATGTATTTAAAATTATTCGATACGCCATCTGGTGGGATTATCCGGAACTACTCCACTTAGGATACTTTGTGTTGAAGTCGTTCAAAGCATGGGAAATGTTCGAAAGAGTAACATTTACTGTTCAGTTTTTGCTCTAAATCGTTTTGTGGATCAGGAAAAGTGAAACGTTTACATGTGTTTCCACCCCCATGGAATCAACATAATTAAATTTGTAAATAAGTCAGGGAAGATAAAATTGATTAACAGAAGATCCGCATGGGGAAATTCGGAAAGGACATTACGAAGAAAGCACTAGTCTGTTCACTTTATTTTCCGAAAGATGATTTTATTACCTTAAATAAAACTTTTTTCGAAAAAGAAATGTGTTATGTAGGAAATTTGGAACAGGTGCAAGTCGATTACGTGCGAAGATGAAAATTGTTTGAGAATTAATTAAGGTCTGTTATATAAAGGTAAGCAGAAAAAAAGCCATGCTGATGTTGCTGTTTAATTTAGCAATTAAGTCCTTTTCAGTGAAGCCTCGAGGAAATTCTGAATTTTATTATTATCCTGTGTTGTTATTAAACCAGCCTGCTTCTTTGGGAAAAGAACTGAACTGGCATGTTTGCGTTTCGCTCCTGACCAAGCATTGCAAAAACAGGTGAATTGCTTTATATTCAAATGATTCCCTAGAGCCAGTTACAACCTGAGGTGTGATGAAACAGCACTGCTTTGAAGAACCAGTGAGTGTACATTAGTGTCGTTTGCATTCTCCATGTTATTTTTGCCTATCATAATTAAATGCTTCGTTCTCAGCACAGCTTCACCTTCGTTAAAGTTCTTAGAATTCACATCGCATTCATAATATTTAAAAATATCGCGTAATTTAAACGTTTCTTCCGTACCAGCCATGACAACACGCTGCTATTACATACTCCTACTGAATGTAAACAAATATTTATTCTACATAGAGCGGCCATATTGGAAGCGATACTAGCGCTCAGGTGGTATTTTTTATCGCAAATTGCTTTCTACCTAAAACCTTTTTATAGGAAACGTCACTCCTCTCGGTTGAATAGTTATCGTCTTTTAAACATGTGAAGTGATACATTGTTTACATCTCACGCGGCCGCCATTACACCTGCACTCGTGACCTATAGTTTGCTTCTGATTGGTTACGCTACGGAAAATGATACGGACCGAGCCTATCCTTGAGAAATGCCATGAAATATGCCATAAGATTTTCCACTTTTCACGCTAGCATTTTGTTTATGGCATCAACGTTAACAAAAATGCTAAGGAATATGCTTTCGTCTAAAGCGAGCCTTACAAGTATTGATCATTATTTTCTCGCTGCGATAATTAAAATAAACATTGAAAACCCTAATTAAAGAATTAGACGAGTCACGTGGGATAACACGCGATCATTTCGAGCCTAATCCGGATAAGGGGAAGGATAATTACAGTCATCGCATTGTTTCGCTGGAGGTAACAATGGACGACATTGTCTGAAAAGATGCTATCGGTATCATTCAGAACTCTATACACGTCTTTCTCCTTGAAGCTTGATAACACAACTCCACATTCGATAATGTTTGTGCAACTTCTGTTTGTTATAGAGCTTAGATTTCAAACTAAACCAATATTGACCGTCTAAAATCTACAAGTCTTTTAAGACAAACTGATCAATAATGTCGTTTCCTTAAGGTAACAGGCATTTTCTATAACCTTGAACGGTGGCGGCGATTGTGTTCCAAAACTGGGAAGGTGCTAAAACTGGGGAAGGGGGGCATAACAATCTACTTTCCTTTGATAACCTACATAGGTTTAAGCAAAGTTCGGGAGCAATATGGCAAAAAGTGTGTGGGGGCAATGCCAGCGTAGCTGTCCGCAGTCATTGAGGAACTTCTGTTCCACAACGTCCAAAATTCCTCTTTGACAATTACTATGAAAATTGAATAATGTCACAGAAATCGAAGAAGTTGTTAATTAATCAACCAGTTCCAATGCATTCGCCGAATTTCAGACAAATGCTTTAACCAACAAAATAATAATACAAAATTCTAACGTTGCACACAATGTTTTACCAAATGATCTACTTAACCAGTACATTATCTATAGTGGGACTAGACACTCCCTTTAGCAAATATGACTACGTGGTAGACTATGAGTTTTAACGAAGTATAAAAAATTCTACCTTACGTAACCATATTATAATTATTGCAATTATTCGGTTTTTCTTTCATGTCAATGGTGGTATTGAATTCTTGTCAGATTTTCTTATATGCAGAAATCTAACGGGAAAATGTGATGAACCACAAAACTGGTATCGCCGTCATTGCATTTGCTCGTGTGTATTAACGTTATTTGTGCATTAATATTAATTATATTTATCTGTAATTAAGATGTCTCGGACTCGATTTTTCAGTGGCGGTACATTTCAATTTCAAATCGATTCATTAGCGATTATCGTGATTATGAAGCATTTTCTTAGTGTTCTTTGACAATCTGGAAATATTATGGCAGGATTTTCTTTTCTTGTTGCTTGAACTTCTTTTGATCGTTTGGATATAACAATATCATTCATTTTCATAATACTTTGGGGAGGTACTTGCCACTGTGTCCCCCGAGAAATCAGCCAGTTTGGACAGGACACACACAACAAATTAAAATAGTATGGAGACAATGAAAGCAATGTCATTATAATACCACAATTTGAATTAGTTTAGACACTGAAAAGCACAGATAAATATGGAAAAAATTAATTCCTGGCGTCTCACTGTGAAATTTGTTCAATTATTAGAAATACCCAGACTGAAGATATGCGTTTACCTATTACCTAGGCCTTTGGACGCCATGTTACTTTGTTAATGACCCTCAATCTTTTGTCGAGGCAATATAGAGAGTATGATACTTCTTCACATATGACATGTATGGCATAGGGGTCATTTCCATTTACATACCATATTTTTATTGTTTGTTCATTTCACAATTCTATTAAGAATATCATTAACGCAAATTTAGCTTATGCATTTTTCAATGTTTGAATTATTCACTTTTTTAAAATGATGTATACATTTTGGCTTAAATGTTATTACGAGGTTCAAATTAGTAGTTAGTATTTTACAGTGTAGTTGTTTTAATATGTTAAATGGGCAAAATTAACAACCTTTGAATGAGCTGCCATCTCTGAAACAGATTTACTTATCTCCTTATGCATAATTATTTGAACAATGAATGTATTGCATTACAAAATATTTAGTCTGACTTGATATTTATTTTGAACTTCATATCAATCAGTGGCGTCTCATCCCTTGGGGCTTCCGGGGCTTAGCCCCTAAAGAAAAACGGACGTATTGACGTAATTTTCAATCACCATAATACATAACACATAACTATCACACAATCTTTTAAAAGGCGATTTTTACCCACGCAAGTTCATCGCCTGCTGCAATGGATACGACAGCGCTCCTAGCGGCATTGATGTCAGTTATCGGTCTCGGGGCTCGTCGCAGTAGTGTAATTGACTGTATTACCAGCTCAGGAAAGGAAGAGCTCCCCTCAAGCAGATTTACCTACACTTAAACCTAGCTCAACATGCCCATATGAGCTTTTTGCTCAAGTGTGGAACCCCCTCTAATCTAAGAATTTTGTAAAAAAAGCCCTCATGGATTCCATGAGTAAGGAAGAGCCTCCTCAGATTGATGTGCCTATACTTACAAAAGGCACTTCTGTGAGATTGTTGTCCATAAACTTGTTAAAAATATGCTCCTCTTGATATTTTTTTACCCACACCTAAAATTATGCCAAACGTATTAATACGCACATACACACCCACACCCCCACACATACTGATCTTGATCTTGACATGACCTTGACCTTGACCTTGATTTCGATTATTTTTTTCGATTATTTTTTCGATTATTTTTCGATTATTTTTCGATTATTTTTTCGATTATTTTTTCGATTATTTTTTCGATTATTTTTTCGATTATTTTTTCGATTATTTTTTCGATTATTTTTTTCGATTATTTTTTCGATTATTTTTTTCGATTATTTTTTCGATTATTTTTTCGATTATTTTTTTCGATTATTTTTTCGATTATTTTTTCGATTATTTTGACCTTGACCTTGACCTTGATCTTGACCTTGAGATGACCTTGACCTTGACCTTGATCACACCCACCCACATACACACCCACACCCACTCACATACCCACTTACATACCCACACACATACACATACACACACACATGCACTAGGTATACACACTAGGTATACACAGCACAGTGTTGAACCCAACTGATCCAGTATAGAGTTTTGAATTGAATCCCAAGAAATTGTATATAATAAACAACAACAGAAATTCCATAGCCATACACACACACATGCACTAGGTATACACACTAGGTATACACAGCACAGTGTTGAACCCAACTGATCCAGTATAGAGTTTTGAATTGAATCCCAAGAAATTGTATATAATAAACAACAACAGAAATTCCATAGCCATACACACACACATGCACTAGGTATACACACTAGGTATACACAGCACAGTGTTGAACCCAACTGATCCAGTATAGAGTTTTGAATTGAATCCCAAGAAATTGTATATAATAAACAACAACAGAAATTCCATAGCCATACACACACACATGCACTAGGTATACACACTAGGTATACACAGCACAGTGTTGAACCCAACTGATCCAGTATAGAGTTTTGAATTGAATCCCAAGAAATTGTATATAATAAACAACAACAGAAATGCCAAGTCAAAAATATTGTAATCAATGCAAAAAAAATATATTTAGCTCTAATTGGGCCAGACACCAAAAGATTTGTGACCCAGACAAATACAGAACTCCCACAAAAATATGCCCCAAATGCCATAGAAAATACAGCATGCAATACTTCACATATACACATAAAGATACTTGTTCCGCACAGTCATCAACATTGCCCCTACAACCATCCACATCTGGTCTGAAAAGGAAGCATGAAGTACCTCTTAATGCCAGAGCAGCAAAACAGCCATGCTTTGCACCTATCCATAGCAGTTTTAATGCCCAACTTAGGGATTATCGGTTTGTATCAGAGCCAAGATGTGGTATTGAGAATTTCTTGAACAGTATAAATCCTGATGTACAGGCAATTCTAAATACACAAAATGGCTCTTATAAGCTGTCCCTCAAATTGTATACTCAATATAAGAAGCCAAATGGCACAAAATTTACACAGCCCCACATGACAGAAACTGTACCTGTATATTCAAATGCAAATTCAGACACAATAATAAGCAGTTTGATAGAACAATTAAACATTAAACACTCTGAATTTGCAGCAAAAGAGTCTGGATGGAGCCTATGCGGCTCTCCACACAAGTTATATGTTAATATTTCTGAATTCAGCCCATTACAAGGATCTACATATCTGCCATTACCTATCAATATTAAAAACAAACAAGCCGTGGTTAATATTGAAAATAATGATGAGAAATGCTATTTGTGGTGTATTTTAGCTGCTTTGTATCCAGTTTCAAGAAATTCTCAGAGAATAAGTTATTACAAACAACATGAACATGATTTTGACGATGCAATGGAGGGTTTGGAATATCCAATGTCTCTTCAGAATATTGATAAATTTGAAAAAAAGGCCAGGGATATCAATGGTGAACAATTATCTATTAATGTATATATTTGTTCTACTGGCAATTGCTTGATAGAACCTCTCAGAATCAGTACAATTGATGATGATTTTGCTGTTCCAATTAATTTGCTCTTAATTGAAGAGGATGGCACATGTCATTATACTCTGATACATAATCTTGAAGCTTTAGTGAGAACACAACTAAACAAATCTAATATAATATTTAAGTTGTGCAGAAGATGCTTAACTGTATTTTATGGTCAAAAAATGGTGAGGGGGGTTCGTGAAGAGAGTGCAGAAATTGCCAAAAACAAGTTAATTGAGCATCTGAAATATTGTGGGAAGCATAAACCTGTTCATATGGTGATGCCTAATCCAAGTGAAAATTGCAAATTCAAAAAGTTTGAAGCCTTGTTGGAACACCCAGCATATATTGTCTGTGATTTTGAATCGATCCTCAAATCTCTTTCATTCTGTAATCCAGATCCTGAAGAATCTTCAGTTACACCATACCAGCTACATGAACCTTCCAGCTTTTGTTATGTGGTTGTACAGGATGGTGTTGTTACTAAAAAAGATTCATACTTGGGGCCAGATGCCATCAAAAAATTTGCACATAGAATAGAAAATGAGTGCCGTGACATAGCATCTAACATCTTATTAAAATCAAAACCCATGTTGCCCTTAACAGAGAAACAGATTGAGGATTTCAACAATGCAGAAAAATGCCCACTATGTGATTCTGAATTTTCAGATACAAATATCAAAGTGAGACACCATTCTCATACAGATGGTCGATATAAACAGGCCCTGTGTAATAGCTGTAATATTAAGATCAAGAGAACAAGATTTGTCCCCATATTTTGCCATGGAGCATCCAATTATGATTTCCATCATCTAATCAGGTACGAGGGGTTTGAGAAACAGAATTTAAATATTTTAGCTGAAAATGATGAAAAATATATATCTATTAGCAAAACAATTAAAGTTAATGGTGTTCCTATTCACATGAGATTTCTTGATTCTTACAGATTTTTATCTGCTAGCCTGGCTATACTGGCCACTCAATTATCTGATGATCAATTCAAAATCACATGTGCCATGTTTCCAAATCTGGACCTGAAATTAATTAGGCGAAAAGGTGTATATCCATATGATTATGTTACAGATTTTTCTAAATTTGATGAGTGTTCTCTGCCACCACAAGAAGAGTTTTACAGCAAAATCAGAGGATCTGGAATCACTGATGATGATTATCACCATGCCCAATTGATGTGGAACAATTTAAAATGCAAGAGATTTCGTGATTATCACATGGCATATTTGAAACTTGATGTGACCATCTTAGCTGATATATTGCAGGCATTCAGAAAATCTTCTATGCAAAATTATGGACTGGACCCAGTGTATTTTTACAGTGCCCCGGGCCTAGCATGGGCTGCAATGTTTTTAAACACCAAAAAGCCATTGGATCTGATCCAAGATCAAGATATGTATCTGTTTATGGAGCAAGGTATAAGAGGAGGGATGGTGCAATGTTCTCAGAGATATGCCAGAGCAAATAACAAATATATGCCTGATTATAATCCAGCACTGCCATCAAATTATATAGTGTATGTGGATGCAAACAGCCTCTATGGTCATGCCATGATGCAAAAACTGCCATATGCAGGGCTTGAATGGGTCGAAGGTTTCAATATTGAAGATCTTCAGAACTATGATGACCGTGAACATGGCCTCTTCTTAGAGGTTGATCTGATATTTCCAGATTATTTACATAACAAATTTTCTGATCTGCCCCCAATTCCCGAGGTTCAGTGCTCACCTGGCTCTAAACAGAAGAAGCTCATGATGACACTGGAGGCAAAACAGGGCTATGTCATATATTACAAGAACCTCCAGTTCCTGATGAAACATGGCGTCCAAGTGACCAAAGTTGGAAAAGTTTTGAGGTTCAGGCACTCAAGATGGTTGAAACCATACATTGATACAAACACAAAGCTTCGAACATCTGCAAAGAGCCAATTTGATAAGGCCTTGTTTAAATTGATGGTTAATTCTGTATATGGCAAAACAATTGAAAATGTCAGAAAACATACCGATGTTAAAATAATTACTGACCCCAGCCTGAGCAAAAAATTGGTTGCAAAGCCCAACTTCAATTACAGAAGAATTTATGATGAAAATATGGCACTTTTCAACATGAAAAAAACAAGGATTAAGTTTGATAAACCTATTTATGTAGGGGCTGCGATATTGGAATTGTCCAAATTACATATGTTAACATTGTATTATGATGTGCTGAAACCTTTTTATGGTGATAATGTAAAATTGATGTACATGGACACGGATAGTTTTATTCTTGATATTAAAACAGAAGATGTTTATCAAGATATGTCACAGCCTGAATTGTTTCAATATTTTGATACCAGTGAACATAAAGAGATTCAACACCACCACAACAAAAAGGTGCCTGGCAAGTTAAAAGATGAGACACTTGGTGATGTTATTGTGGCATTTGCTGGGTTAAGTGCCAAGATGTACAGTTTTGAGACATGTAGTGGTGCTGTTGTCAAAAAGGCCAAGGGCATTGGCAGAGTTACAGTGGAAAAAGAGCTCCAATTTGAAGATTATAAAAATTGCATCAAATCCCAGAGTTCAATCAGAACATCAGAATCCAGAATTCAGAGTGTGGATCACTTATTGACTTCAAATGTTGTAAGAAAAGTGGCTCTGGACCCACATGATGATAAGAGATGCATTTTATCATGTGGCATTCATACTTTACCATGGGGGCATTGTGATTTGAAAAATGGCAACCAATGCACAAGCACAGAGCATGATTTGAAATAAATAAACATGCCTATGAACTTATTTGGGTTCAAAAAACAAGGTATTATGGAGCTGCCAACACCACAACCCTCTTCTGATATGCTGTCTAAACTGAGTGGCTTCTTAATTATTCATCTGAACAGTATACTTACAGATATTGACGATGAAACAGGCAAAATATTGTACATATTTAACAATAATTTAAATCATTACCAATTACCTGTAGGTGGGCAATTGCAATTTATTACAACCCCTGAGGGTGATGTTAAAATTTCAGTAGGGAGAAATATTTACAGAATTAAGCACTCAAACATGGTTTCTGGCACTGTTTATACTGTTTCTGCTGGTGACTGCTTATATATTGAGGTCCCGGGATCCTATGACAAGCTTATACCTTTTTTTATAGAATTAAGAATTAGATATTCAATAATAAATAACCACTAAAACAAAAATGCCTAATGATATATTTGGCCATGCAAGACATGAAGATCACAGTGATGAGATTCTGATGCTTGATGTCAGAGTTAAAAAATTAAGAAGTGATTTACAAGCTTTACAAACCACACTCAGTGCCAGTTTTCAACTAGAAATTACAAATTTACAATCACAATGCATGGACCCTCTTCTTAAAATTGATTCTGAACTTAAACTGCTGCTTCAGAAATATACTGATTTGGCGACATTAGATAATTTTCAAAGTTTAGAAGAAGCAGTTGCAGCTCTTCAAACCAAATTTAAGACCCAGGCCACCAATTCTGAGCAATTGAAACAGCAATTGGAAGAGCAGATAAATAATGTCCAGACACAACTCCAAACAATTGTCAAAAGCATAAAATCGCAAGAAGATTTTGATCTAGTAATTTCCACTCTAAAAGAACAGATTCAGTCACTCCAAATACCTAATCTGGATCCTCTGAACAATGCCATAGCCGAGGTTAAAGAAAAAATTGAGACACTTGAAAATTTTATGAACAATTTGCCATCTTCTGATGCTTTGAATGCAATAACTCGGAGTGTAGCAAATATTAAGCTGCAACTTGAAACATATGAAGATTTTGGAAAAATTCAAAGTTCCATAACCCATCTTGAAGGTACAATAGCAGCAGTGCAAAGTGATTTGGCAAATGTACTTGAATCCAGATTGCCTGGGATTGTAGATACCCTTGTCAGTGTCCAGCAACAAATCACAAAGCTTGAAAACCTCAACACTGAATCTGAGCTATCTCATTTTCATCACTTGATAGATGATATCCAAACAAAACTTGAAATTTTACAACAATCCACACCCTCTCAGGCAGATATAGCCCTGCTCCAAAATGCTATGCAAAATGTGGCTGATGCTTCTGAATTACACAATGTAAAATTGGCACTTGAATCTTTGCAAAATACAGTATCAAATCTTCCCACATCACAGGAACTTAAAAATATTAAGAGGGCAGTGAATAGGATATTGAAATCAGAAGATATCAAGAATATCCAGGCAGAGATCAAACATCTCACTCAGACAGTGGCCACTCTACCAACAAATCAACATATTAATGAACTGCATGCCCTGTTTGAGGATATCAGAAGACAGGTCCATGATCTTACAGCTCAAAATTCAAAATTGGCAGTTGTTGAAAATTTGCAACAAATTGTAGCTAATATCAAGCAACAGCTAGGGACCATGGAATCCAATCAAGCAAATGCTCTGTCTGTTTTTGCCACCCAGCTACAAGAAATTGTGCAACAATACAAGAAACTTGCTGTTGACATAAGAATCAAGCCTGGGCACGATGAGATTGTTAGGACCATCAATGAGCACCTTGAATCTGTAACAAGCAGATTGCTCACAGCAGAAAAGGAAATAACAGGCATAATCGAGAATCCAAAACATTCAGTAATTCTTGAATTGTACAGTATCCCCAACAAAGAATATGATTCTCCATTTACACCAGGTGGCAAAATATATATGCTGTCCCCTGCACAATTTTATTATCAATTTTTTGTTGGGGGCACATTGAGACCAATCAAGATCAAATATTGGCTTCAGCCACAGGCACACCACTACCCCACCTTATCAATAACAAATGCTAACAACAAAGTGAAAATCAGCAGTGTGGAATTGGAGGATTTTACAGATCCCAATACATTAGAAACAGCCTATACTGAAGATGATGGCTCTTTGGAATTTAAAATACAGATAGGGGACAAATTATATTTAGAAAATCCTGCAGTTTCAGCTGCTGAACACCCCATAGTTGCAATATTCTTGTTTACATACCATGTCTAGACAAATTATTGTTGATGAATTACACAGACAGGCCAGACATAATTTTAAGAGACTCCCAGTAGTCACAAAGGGCATAGATGATTTATGGCAAAGCGACTTGATTGAAATGGCAAGTGGACAGTTGAAAAACTTAGACAAAATCAACAAGGGCTACAAGTATCTACTCACTGTAATAGACACATTTTCAAAATTTGCCTGGGCTGTGCCACTCAAATCCAAGACTGGAACATGTGTTACAGAAGCTTTTAGAACAATCATCAATCAGAGTGGAAGATCACCGCGCTATTTGCAAACAGATAATGGCAAAGAATTTTATAATTCAGTGTTTCAACAATTTATTAAAAGCCAGGCAATAAAACATTATTCGAGTTACAGTGATCTCAAAGCCTCAATTGTAGAGAGATTCAACAGAACCTTAAAAAATCTTATGTATAAACAATTCACACTTCAAGGTAATTATAAATGGATTAATATTCTTCCAGAACTTCTACATAAATATAACAACTCGGTCCATTCCACAATCAACATGAAACCCTCTGAAGTAATAAGCTCATCTGATGAGCAAAAATTGATCAGCACTGTATATTATCCTAGATACCAGCCAACAACAAGAAAGGCCAAATACAGGGTAGGGGATCAAGTAAGAATTAGTAAATATAAGCACTTATTCAAGAGAGGCTTTACAAGAAACTGGAGCACAGAATTATTTACAGTGGTTCAGGTTAAACCCGGGACCCTTAACACATATATAATAAAGGATCACCGAGGAGAAATTCTCAAAGGCAGGTTCTATGAACAAGAGCTCAGCAAAACTAAACAGCCTGACACATATCTCATAGAAAAAATCATCCGCAGAAAAGGCAAAAAGTTACTTGTCAAATGGCTGGGTCATCCGGAAAACAGCTGGATCGATGCAAACAAAGTGATAATATGAACACCTGGGATGTTATAAAAAGGCTGCCAGAACCTGAACAGCAGAATAAGAGAAACGGCAACTTGCTACCTGATAATATTAGGTGTCTTATTGTTGGGCCATCTGCTTGTGGTAAAACTACACTATTAGTTGATAATTTTTTATTGGCACCCAACTGGTTAGACTGGAAAAACAGGCACTTGTATATCTTCTCTAAGAGCTTGGAACAATTAAAATATCAGCAGCTGATGAAGCTTTATGATGGATTGGATATAGCCACTTTTGAACCAGATGTTAAGCCACTTGATGAATGTCTCGATAATTCTGTTGTTGTGTTTGATGACATTATATTGGATAATCAAAACAAGGTTAGGAATTTCTTTACACAGGGCCGGCACAAAAACATTGATTGTTTCTACCTGGCACAGACTTTTTCAAAAATACCCAAGCAACTGATCCGAGACAACAGCAATTTTATATGTGTGTTTCATCAAGACCATACCAACCTCAAACACATACATGATGAATATGTAGGTGGGGACCTGAGCTACAATGATTTTTCCAAATTTTGCAGCACGTGCTGGAACCAGGACAGTTATGGGTTTGTCACAATTGATATGACAAGAACACCCAATAGTGGCAAATACAGAAATAAAATCAACAATTTTCTAGACGTTGAAACATTTTCTAGACGTTGAGACGTATATAAATAAACATGAAAAGGCCAATCATTGATGATCTTAAGTTAAGAGATTATCTTGTAAAAAGATTTAAGGGATGGAAATCAGAGAACCGTGGAATTTATGAAAAACACAAACAAACAGAACAGCCTGTAATTGATGCTATTAATAATTTAGGTAAGAATATCAAAACTGTTACAGAGCAAAATCAAAATTTGCTCACAGAGCTTGTACCTGTAGCTGCTAGGAACATATTAGATTATCCATTCACCCCACTTTCAAGTATTCATACACCTAGTCCTCCTAGAAGAATTGAGGCTAGTCAGGATCCTATTGAATTGGGTCTTCTTGCTCAAAAATATTTAACCACACCTAAAGACAATAAAGATGAGGTGTTTGGCTTATATGCTGACACAGAGCTTGATGGCAGCATTATTCATAGAATTGGCAATTTCAGAGTAACATTTATGGGAGATGATATAATTGTATATTCAGAATCTCGTCTCGGAGAAAAAGGTGCTTTTGTTAAGTACACCGGCACACCTGGATTGTGGGAACTCATGACCAGGAAGAGACCTGGCAGCTATACAGATCAAGATTATGAGGATTACAAAGAAATATTAATAAAATCAGATGCTCTATACCAGAACAATGATCCCACACAAAAAAGAGTCAAGTCTAGCAGTGGAGCAAAATACAACAATTTAATCAAGCCCATATGGTCACAGATCAAGACAGGTAGTGGAATCAAACAATACAACACCCTGCCCAAAGAATTTGTCTGGGTTGATGATGTCAGGAAACTTGTAGATAGGCTATTGGTGATAGCTGGGGAGGAAAATGCTGGGAACAACAATTTTTACAATGAAAAGGTTGGAATTATGGACATGATAAGCACAAAATTGTCTAATTTTATAGTGAATGATCCTAAAGGGATTGGATATCTCATAAAAATTATTAATACTCTACCCCCCAAATTTTGGAATATTTCTGAGGGTCGGGGCTTGGTTAATGACATTATAAACAAGTTGCCATTTGAACTACATATTCCAGGCTATCAGTATTGTGGTCCAGGCACAAAATTGGATCATAGATTAAACAGAGGGGATCCTGGTGTTAATCCCTTAGATGCTGCTTGTAGAGACCATGACATAGCATACAACACACATTCTGATCTTGACAAGAGACATGTTGCAGACAAGAAATTAGAAGAGGCTGCATTTGGCAGATTTGTAAGCAAAGATGCTTCTTTGAGTGAAAAAATAGCAGCATTGGGAACCACCATAGCTATGAGCACCAAACAAAAACTGGGGTGGGGGTTGTGAATATGTATATAATAAACCTACAATGAAGGCCAAGGGTGTTATGTATCAAATACCTTATGCAGGTCTTAAATCTCTTAAAACTATTGACAGTCTCTTGACCAAAAAGCAGCGCAAGAAAAAAAATTCTTGTATTGCAAAAGGACATGGTATGAAATTGTTGCTTAGCACCCCCCAATTAAAAAAATTACAGCAATCAAGAAAAAAATCACATGTGGGGGGATTTATATTTACCATCCCTGCCATCTTAGCTGCTCTCGGGGCTGTGGGGAGCTTGGCTGGGGGTTCAGCTGCAATAGCAAAAACAGTAATAGATGCCAAGAAAAATAGGGCAGAATTAGATGAGCAGAGGCGCCATAACCTGGCAATTGAGAAACAAGGCAAAGGTGTTAAAAGAGCCATGAATAAGTTAAAAAAAAACAAGAGCCGCTTACAAACCAGGATATTGAAGCTTTAATCAAGCCACTGGGCATCAAACATTTTAGAGGTGTGTACATGTCTGATTCTTTACCAGAGCAACCACTCAACAAAGAGTGTGGCATTGTTAATTTGGATAAGTACAAAAATCAAGGCACTCACTGGATCTGCTATCTTAAATATTTAAAAAATGAGGCATTTGTGTTTGATTCATTTGGAGGTGTTCCACCTGAAAATGTAATAAAATATCTAAAATCAGCTAATCTTTATTACAATAATGCCCGTGTTCAAAATTTCAAAGATGTTAATTGCGGACATTTGTGTTTATCAGTTCTTAGATATATGTCTCAAATAAATAAACCATCAATTGAAGATTTTCAAAAAGCCTTGTGGTATCTAAAACATCATGGGGGTATTCCATCTCACCAGCCAAAATTCAATATTGAAACTCAAATTGCATGATGACATTGTGTATCCCAAAACAATAGCTCTCAGAGCATTTTATGGCATGTACCTGATCCCCAATATTACACATCACAACAATACAATTGCAGTAGGGGATGAAAAAATTGTCATCACTCCAGGGCAATATAATCTGTCCACTCTAAATGCTCAATTACCCAGAGGTGTAGTGTTAAGTCAAAATTCTGTCACTCACAGAGTAGAAATTGTATCTGCCACAGAAACAGTGAATCTGGGTACTATAGGAGAGCTGTTGGGCTTTGAGAACAACACAAAACTTGAAGCAGGCATCAAACACACTGCTATGAATATACCTAAATTCTTAGCCATAGAGACTCTAAATATTCACTGTAATGTGGCTGAGGGTATGATCACCAAATCAAATGGCATAGGCACTCACAAACAAACAGGGATCATTGCAACATTCAAACCTAATTCTGAATTCATGGAGCCCATCATCTACAATCCATCCCCAACATTATATTTTCCTGTGTGTCATAATAGAATAGATAATATTGAATTGATGGTCACTAATGAAAAAGAAGAATTAGTTGATTTTGCTGGAGCCACAACAACTGCTATCATAGAGATTAATATTTAAATAAAAATACATACAATGGAAAATATTGAGAGTTATGAGCTACAATCATTCCCTCCAAACAGGAGGACATTTGCAAATTTAAATCAACCCAACACAGAAATCGAGGTTGATCTTGATGTAGGGGATGGATTTATACACCCCCACAGAGCAGATCTATACATCAAATTTGATGTTGTAAAGCTCGATGGAACAGCTTATCCGGCAAATTCAAATATAAGACTTGTAGACAATTTTGTGCCACATCTATTCTCTGAAATTGAGATCAGAAAACATGGTGTTGTTATAAACAGAGTGGATTATCCCGGCATTACCTCCACAGCTTTGGCCACATTAAAATTATCCAAAACCGAGGCTTCTTACTACAAAATAGGAGGATTCGAGGCTGGTGATAAGATATTATCTAAAAACCACACAGTGCTGTTCCCCATGCGCCTGTTGCCAGGATTCTTCTCAGATTTCAAAGATATTATGTGGAAGGGTGGGTTAAGAATTACATTTAGAAGAGCTGCAAATGATAACAATGCCTTGATGAGGTACAGCACAATAAACTCTACAGGGGAAGCTCTGCCTAATACCCTACCAGATGCAGGCAAATGCATTATTCAGACTATGGAGTTAAGAATCCCTGTTGTTGAGTATGAGGCCAGCTATGGTCTTAAATACAAAGCAGATATAATAAAAAATCCACAGATTCCTCTGCAATTTTATACATATCAATGCGTACAGAAGCCCGCATCTGGTACATATTATGAGTTTGATGCTACAAATTCATTCTCCAGCATACAATTTGACATGCCTGATTTTGTGGTAGTATTGTTTCAGACTGGAAGACACAACAATCAGGAAAAAAATTCAAGTAAATTTGATAGCTGCAACATCAAGAACATATATCTTAAAAATGGCAGAAATGAGGTCTTTCCTAGAGAGAATTACAATTTAGACATGTCCAAGGATGATTTCCTCAAATTATATGAGGCTTTTTCGGCTTTCAAGAGAGTCACTACAGGCAATACTGACATGTATTACACACCAGATGAATTCAAAGCACAGAGACCCATGTTTGTAATCAATGCTTCAAAAAGAAAACAAGTTGTGGTGAATGACAGAACAAATATTAAAATTATCTGTGAATTTCATGAGGCTTTACCTGATGACACCATATGTAGTGTTATTCTCATAGGAGAAAAATCATATGTTTATGATGTAAGAAATGAGAGGGTCACAGAGCAATTCTAGAGGGTCTCTGCATATTGCTTTGTTTTAATATACAATTTAAACCTGGTATCCAATTGAACTTAAACCGGAAGTAAATATGTGTGTGGGTGGGTGTAGGTGTGTATGTGGGTGGGTGTGGTCAAGGTCAAGGTCAAGGTCAAGGTCAAGGTCAAGGTCAAGATCAAGGTCAAGGTCAAGGTCGGGGTCAAGGTCAAGGTCAAGGTCAAGGTCAAGGTCGGGGTCAAGGTCAAGGTCAAGGTCAAGGTCAAGGTCAAGGTCAATATGTGTATGTGTGTGTGTGTGTGTGTGTGTGTGTGTGTGTGTGTGTGTGTGTGTGTGTGTGTCCTGGCCTAGTTTTAAGTGTGGCCAAAAAAAATATCAAGAGGAGCATATTTTTAACAAGTTTATGGACAACAATCTCACAGAAGTGCCTTTTGTAAGTATAGGCACATCAATCTGAGGAGGCTCTTCCTTTCTCATGGAATCCATGAGGGCTTTTTTTACAAAATTCTTAGATTAGAGGGGGTTCCACACTTGAGCAAAAAGCTCATATGGGCATGTTGAGCTAGGTTTAAGTGTAGGTAAATCTGCTTGAGGGGAGCTCTTCCTTTCCTGAGCTGGTAATACAGTCAATTACACTACTACAGAGGAAGGCGCTACAGTGAAGGCCACGTGCTAGCAGAGAGAGCGAAGGGGGGAGTGCAATGGGTTTGGGTGTTGATTCGGGGCTAGTTCCGTCGCGTCGCATTCGTTCGATCCCGCGTGTTGTAGTGTAGCGTTGTGGTGGCTTTTATTTGCTATGAACAAAGTGGATTTCTTGTTGGCAACACCATTTCAGACATTGAGTGACCAAGAAAAACTTGTTGTTAAACAATTAGGTCCTGACCATCCGAGTGTTAAATTAATACAAAAACAAATCACAATCACGCTCTTTCAATCCAGACTGGTACAACAGAAAACCGTGGTTGACAGCTAGCGAGATGGTCATTATTTTAAATTCTTTAAAAAAATAAGTCCAATGTTGTAGTTTAGAGAAAGATAAATACCTGTTTTTTTGTAATTAAATTGTTATTACCTTTTAAATACTTTTTTAAAAAAATAAGTCCAGTTTTGTAGTCTAGAAGAAGAAAAATAGGCTACCTATTTTTTGTAATTCATGTGAATTGTCATTATATTTTAAATTCTATAAAAAATAAGCCCCGGCCAAATTTGAGGCCACGAGACGCCACGATTAATATTATCAATCGTATTGGTTAACATAAAGAAAGAGAAGAATGATTTGCAGTACAAATGTAAATATGTCCATAAATGATGGATGACGATCTTAAGTAGGTTATTAACATATTTACTCTTGCACTGCAAATCATTCTTCTATAAGTAATATAGTTTACAAGTGGGTTGGAAATAATGATCCCTGGTTGAGATGTATAATTCATTACCAGAGTTTTGATGTTTCAAAACAGGAGGTGGGACGGGAGGGGGGAATATCTTCTATTGCCCCTTTAATCGCACCGCACCTATGCAGCATCCAAGCTCAAAAGTTCATCCCCCCCGAAAAAAAAATATCCTTCATATGCCAGTGGGTTGTGCCTTTTGTTAGTTGTAGTCTTTTATTTTGCCATTTTCCCCTCTTTAGAACGTTTTTTCTCAAACAAACAGGCCGAGGTAGCAAGAGGCAGAGGTCACTCACCCTTCCAGAAGGGTGCAGCGAGCTAGCTGTGGCAACCGGGCTCGCTCATTCGCGGACCTGATTGGTTCTCGCAGACACACCCCCATATTGTCGTCTGCTGTAAGCCCGCGAAGCGATCTTTTTATGACATCATGGAGTATAGTGATACTGATCTCTCTCTCTATATATATATATACGAGCCCTCTAATTGTGTGTGTGTGTGTGTGTGTGTGTGTAAATGAGAGAGAGAGAGAGAAAGAGAGAGAGAGAAAGAGAGAGGTGTGTGTGTGTGTGTGTGTGTGTGTGAAGGCAAAAGGGAGGATCTTGCCTCCAAATCTCGACGTCTTCTTTCTGTAACATCCAAAAGTTTCAAATTTCAATTTCCACAAAATTATGATAGCAAGTTTGGATGATAATTGCTTCGATATCTAATTTCTTGGCTTGGAAAGAAACTTGACGAAATTAATTGAAAACTCCGCCGTCCCCTCTCCCACGAGCAGATAACAAACAAAGAGGCTGGAAAGATGTTTTGTGCTCCCTCAACTCTGTCTATCCACTTTCTCCACTGGCCCTCACTTTCTTTTACCATTAATCTCTCTCCTTACACAACTCTTTCAAGGTACCTCGAGAGAGAATTATTTACCGTCGGAACCAGTGGCGGGCAATTAGAGGGTGCAAGGGGGCAGTTGCTACCCCACTTTCCGCCACTCTTGCCCCCGCAGTATGCTAAACCTTATCTACACAGGGGAATACACTGTCTTTGCTCCCCCCCCTAGTTTTGGCACCTTGCCCTCCCCGGTTTTGGAACCCAATCGCCGCCACTGGCCGGAACCTTATAAATGACACTTTTTGTCGTCCCTATGGAAACTCGAATGGCATTGATTAGGGAGTTTTCTTTAATTCAAAGCATCTCTGGAGGTGATTAAAATACGGTTTATTATATCCAGCTTCTATTTACATATTTACAATTCCAGGGCATTCGGAAGAAGTAAAAAAATACAATTTTACCACAGAGAGTTATATACGAGCATTCTTTTAACAACAGACATTACAGACATAGTACACATCTTGGAACATCATGGTCTACATTTTTACACATGCCAAATATAAAATTATGCTCATAATATTTTATTTCATTGCGTTAGTGTAACTTAAATGAAAACAACAGAAAATCTCAGTTTGTGATTTATGTGCCTTTC
Source organism: Lepisma saccharinum (assembly GCF_977018435.1). Classification (NCBI taxonomy): domain Eukaryota; kingdom Metazoa; phylum Arthropoda; class Insecta; order Zygentoma; family Lepismatidae; genus Lepisma; species Lepisma saccharinum. The sequence continues at coordinate 53,592,439 of NC_139251.1, forward strand.
CTCGAACATCTTAGAATTGTTTTGCAGGTGCATTATTCAAAACTGAATAAATTTCTAATGACCAACGTTACCCCATAAGCATACACAGGCTTTGCAAAGAAAATATTCATATTTTCGCCAGCTTATAATCAGAGCAGACCCTAGTGACTGACAACTCGTGCGGGACCCCGCGCTTCAGGGGGTTCCCAAACCAAATAAAAATAATTGTTTGTGTGCACTTCATTCTTCTTGACTTCATGGATATTTTTGACAAACTTAAAAATTTCTAAAGTTATTGAAATCATATTCCCAAAAAGTTCTACATAAAGATCGTGTTAAAATATTTCAATCAAAAATAGTTAATATCCACTATTCGAATGAAATCATGAAGTGAAAATATTATTTCATAAGAAAGAACGTAAATTTACTACAACATCAAAATTCAATGAACAGTAAACAAAATAAAATTATGCTACAGAATATGATGAAAATTTGCCACTTTCAGACGTAAGGTAATAGTTTCATACTGAGCACAGCTAATTTTGCAATTAAATATGATGAACTTCGAGCCATCGGAAATGGAGAAAAAAATACTAATTTAGAAACTTTTATTTTCAACATTCACCATGTTCTTAGGTTATTGCTTTTAGGTAAAATCAAGATTTCTTGCTATTATATATGTATTATATATGTGAGTAGCGTAGCTCAGATGAATTGGGGATTAGCTGTAAAAGTATGCATTATTCGTATGGAAGAGACTTAACATACTGATTAATTTAGTAGTATTTGGCTATTTAAGCAAGAACACAATTAGATGCATAAGTAAAAGCCTGACCCAGACTTTTCGTCTTCAGATGTGGGAGTTTCGAAGTGCAAAAAGCTGTGTTGCCACAAGCCTGATATTTGTCCAGTCGTAAATTACACCTTCTGCAGTCAACTTGCGGCCTTCGCTCGCGGTTCAAGAAGAGGCAGAGAATGGGAGACCTTTTCTTTGTCTAACAGGCGGCGGTCCTTTGACTTAGCCACGTCTTGGTCCCCGAACTGTTGCTCTGAGGTATAAATTTGGCAATGCAGTCACAATGGCAACTGCACCAACCTGATTGGTTCAAGGGTCCATGTGACCCTCCCTTGCTTTACGCTGAAAATGGTAAAAATATAATTCTTTGGTAGGAGAGACAAATTAAGTGCACACCAACAATATATCGTCACATTTTATTTTAAATCCGTCATTTACTGATTTCAGCAATTCCCGAATCCTGACAAAAAATAAACAATATTAATAATAAGAACACGGCAAATTGTTGGGTGTGCTCTTGCCCAACGGGCTCACATAAGAGTCTTCGAATACTTCAGAAATACTTTTCTTCCCTCCGAAAAACTTATCGCAATGATATTATCTTTCCTAAAATAAAACTTTCAGTTATAACCTACTGTTAACGTTCCAATTTTATCTCTTGAATCTTTATTCTACGGCTCAATCTGTCATTTTCGTGTTTCTCATATCTTTGTCCATTTACTTTTAAAGTAGAATTCTACGAAAATTCAAATTCATCCGAAAAATTATGATTTTGTAATCCGATATCAGTGCTGCCATCTTTTCAGTATTTTGTGCTAATTTTGTACAATCTCTCAATCCAGTAAATTCTGCATTCGTCTTGTGTTATAGGGGTGAACGAAAGCACTTTACATATTATTGCAGACATTTTTAGCTAAGTGTAGATTTTGTTCTAGTGAACAAATTTGTAGGATCTCAGTACAGAAGTATAGCGCAGAGACTAGTTTTTGTTTGCTTGCTCCAGAGATTTCCGAGACAGAGTATAATTATGGAAACTACCATGCAAACAATCGAACTTGAAATAGTTAGAGGAAAGGAGCCAAATATGGCATACCATTTACATTTTGGTTCATACGTCAGTCAGATTTATTTCCAAGTGTGTGCAATGTACATAAATAGTTATAGTATTGAATGTTGTGTAATTATTGATAATAGTAGTCACATCGGACAACACAATTAGTCATGATATACAAAAAATACAAACACTGCACAATTTCAGACATGGCAAGTAGGGTTACTAATATGCCATACCTGTAACTTCTGTGAACAAACCAGTTTTAGAACCTGATAAACATAACCACATTGCGTTACAGAATATTAGAAAACAGTACGGTCTATGTCAGTGTTTTCAAGTTGTGATAGTCTCTGCCATAGACCTAATAGAACTCTTTCCTAGTCTATTGACAAAAGTAACACACATAGCATTCTTCTTTGATCCAGCAGACTCCACGTGGGCCCACAAACTACACAACATACACATAATCCACTGTTCACCATGAACATCATTTGAAAATTTCCCATCACAGAGCATACAGATGGCATCAGAGTCCTGTGGTTCGTGATCGCCATTACTGCTAAAATTAGAGCTAGATGAATCATCCCTAATGCTCATAACGTCATCTTCCTCCTCGGAATCTGTTGATTGCTGATCGACGTACTTCATTTTCTTTTTCTTGTTTTTTGCTGCCGCAAGAGGAGTCTGCACAGATTTCTCTACTTCGTTAGGGCTAATCATTTGCGCCAATTGAAGTTTCTTCTTTGTTGACTTAGCAGGTTCCTTATTTAGTGAAATTTCCAATGTGGTTTTGTGTGGGGAAGATGTAAGAACAGCTGAGGAACCAGCCTTCCTTCCACGACTTCCAGCACTTTTCACAAGTTTGGGAATGGGAGAGATGTTCCATGGTGTTACCCTCGATGTTGAAGGCCCTGCCTCATCCGTTGCTTTTTGGGATGAAGTGTTGATGTCTGTAGTCAAATCTTCAGCAGAGGCCTCCATCTCGGCATTTATGAATTCATCGGCAAAAATGTTGGGGTTGAGAGGATAAATCCCCGTTACCTTAAATCCATTCACAGCAATTGCCCCTGTTTGAACTTTTAAGTATGCATTTCCCAAATAGTTCTGCAATATCAAAGTTGTTTAGGGGGCGTGAATTGATCTCATCCAGAGGCGGATTTCTTCACTGTGTCTTGCTTTCAGTAAACTCATAAAACTCCTATCTAAAGGTTGAAGTTTATGCGACGCATGTGGAGGAAGGCATACAATGCAAACATGATTCTCTCTTGCCAATAGCAACACCTGCCACTTGCCGTTTACCTTTACGGGCCAACACCTGGCGAACTCTCGACTGCACTATGCTTAACCCAGTTTCATCAACGTTAAATATTCTCTCTGGTCCATAGTTTTTCTTTTCCATCTCTTCTCCTGCAATATGCTATTGCTCGACTCATGTTGTCATGGTCCCACTGCTTCCTTTTGGGTGGCATGTCTGAAAGAAGAATACAGACCCTATAGAACCTCCACTAGCATGTTTAGGTAGCTGTTATCGTTCCATTATAGAGGTTAATGTTCGATTATCTTTCATATTCCTTCTTAGGCAGTGTGTGGCGGTTCCCTATTAATGTGGCTGCCTGCGTCAATTAGGCCCATGGGTCATCCTCTAGTTTCACTGTAGCATTTTTCTACCTAAGACTGCGCAATACTCTCTCTCCTTCTCTTGCGATTGAACAACGGGCAAAAACGGTTCTTTCATATGCCAACGTTAACCTTTACAGTGGGACGAGTACAACTTGCTTTGTATCTGGTATGGTATGTTACAGGAAATTATTCATTTATTTCATTTTTAAACACAACAAATAGTTGATATTTATTACCTAGACTAATGGATACATTTATTTATTATTATTTTATACTTATTGTCACTTTTCTTAGTGTTTGTCATGAAAATAATTAATGTATTCCTACAAATGAACATTGAATAGTAGAATACAAATATGGCGTGGTGTGGGTACAAATATGGCATACTACTATGCCATATTTGTAGCCTTGCCATCTTTGATTTCCTGATCGAAATTTTACTGAACCCTGGCAGCACACATAAAAAACAACTATGCTCATTTGTGCTTCAAACAATAGCCTTTTAAGTGCACACACGGTTATTGCCACTTTGTTGCAACCAAATAAACTGCCGATGGAAATACAACTTACCTAAAAACTTCTGAAATCTTCGAAAAACAAACAAGGTTCTCCTGTCTCACAATACACGTGCAGTGCTCAACGCGAAAACACTCACAATGCAAAGACCTTCCAAGGGTTCGTTCCAGGAAACATCAACAGAGGGTAGTAGTTACTAGCAGAGATAATGCACCATGCCAAATTAGTACCCCTATGCCATATATCTCTCCTTTCCTCTATATTTATAACCACTAGTTAAGAGTAAAGCCTTTGTCAGTTGATTACATAATTAGATATGACAAGCTAAATCTCATTACATTTAAGATCTACACATAATCATATTTTTTTATAAATTTATATACAAAACATCTCTGTAGGCCAAAAGCCACGATCGGATACTAAAGTATTTAGTAAACAAAATTGACGTACAAAGGTTGTTAAAGGTTGACAGGATTTTTTATCCTCCCCCTAAACGTGGTGCGGCAATAATTGGTCTGCTTCCCGATAGATGTCAGTCAATCTTATTATATTTGTTAGAAGTCAGTTTTCCGATAAACGTCCGTCTGAATAGTACAGTTATAAGATAATTAGTGAGGTATTATAAGTGTTATTGTCAAATTTCCCTCTTTGATGTATTTTATTAAGTTCAATACAGTTTCTACAATAATTATCGTACTTTCTTTCTTAATAATATCAATTTCCGATCATGAATTTTGATCCACGTACATTCAATAACGCTTAAAACTTGCATTCAGTACATTCTAAATTCATTTTCTATTATATTGTGGTTATTATGCAATGTAACAGAAGCGTCCCAATGAGAATGCCAAATTACAAACAATGTCTGTATGAATTTCTTTTAATTTATAGGCGGGTGGTATAAACTTGAAGCCTGTAGAAATAATAACAGAGTATAACCTCAGTTATCAAGGAGTTCCGGCTTCGATATCCTGTGAAGGCGCATATAGTGGTTCTTATCCCACTTTAAGCTGTAGGTTCAGTCCCAATTAGTCTATCTGTGCATAAAATGGACTAAAGAAACAAACTTCGTGGGTGATTTGTACTTCAGGTTATTTGAGATGTATAATTTATGATAGTCACTCGGCAAGTTACTTTTTAAAAGTAAATGACGATAAGTTACTTTGTTCGAAAAGTAACCGAATTACAGTTACTCATTTTAAAAAGTAACTCACAGTTACTAGTTCTAGAAAAATAACTTTAAGTTACTTTATATTTACTTTCTGCCGGATATTTTCTTGCATACAAATTACACATAATCAATGATAATTAATTAGAGCTGAGCCGATACCACCATTTGCAGATACCTATGTCGATACCGATACCATGACCAATATCAACCGATACTGCTGCCAATACTTGTATAATTCCAGTACAAAATATAAAGGTTAGTTACCGAGTCATACTAACTCGTCACATCACTAGGCACGTATCTAGAAATATATAATTTAGGGAGCCAGTCCGAGCCAAGTGTCTCAGAAATATAATAATAAAAGTGTTTCTATTTAATACGTTAATATAATTATTTGTAATAATATGAAAATTATTTTTTTCTCTGATGCGTATGGAGTATTGTTGTACAGTATGTAACATTGTTATTCGTACACATAGAATTTCCGAGGAGAAAATGTCATATCTACTAGTAATTATAATCATTTTCATATGTACTTAGAAATTAATGTTAATGAAGGTTTAACCAACAAATGTCAATAACAATGTATGTTCAAAATGTATAAACAGAGCATACAATTTGTGTGAAAAGAGGAAAACACGCTGTTTCATGCAACATTGTTATTCCTACAGGCAAGAGTTTCAATCTTCCTCGCATACAGCGCCACCGCTATTCGGGCGACTTCGTGCAGTTTGCAACTTCGTAACAAGTTTGAAAATGCAGGCGCGCTCCCCGTCAAGCGGAATGCTGGTGTAGGTATTGTTGTAGGCCTATCGTCTGTCTATCAGCGTGTTCGAAATGGGCAAGGTGAAGGAACTTAGTTCCGATCTGAAGGATGTTATTATAAATTTGGTTCTTACAGGTTATTCGTTAAGAAAAATTGGACAAACAGTCAATAAATCACACTCTACACTTCAATACATAGTAAACAAATTTAGAGAGGAAGGTTCAACACAGAATGTGCCGAGAAAACCAAAAGAGAGACGATTGAATAAACGTGATGAACGCTTTATTTTAAAAAAGAGTGCGAGAAAACCCCCGACTAAGTGTTCCTCAGTTACGACCGTTAGTAGAAAATGTTGCTGGCAAGATAATGTCTGATCAAAGTGTCCGACGTGCCTTGTGGAAGCATGGATATCATGGCAGAATAACACGAAAGAGGCCGTATGTAAATAAGGTGAATCGTAGGAATAGACTTTCATTCGCGAAAGAGCACATCCACAAGGACCAGGAATTTTTCAGACGAGTCCAAGATTAATATATACGGGTCAAACGGGATAAATAGGGTCTGGAGAAAATCAAATAGAGACAATGATCACATTAACACAGTTCCAACAGTTAAACACGGTGGTGGATCATTAATGATTTGGGGCCGTATGTCCTCCAAAGGTGTTGGTACCATCCCGTTTATTGATGGTATCATGGATGCATATGTCTATTTGGACATATTGAAGAACAATGTAAAGCAGAGTGCCCAAAAAATGGACATGCCGCCTATCTACAGATTCCAACAAGACAATGACAGTAAGCATAAGGCGTGTAACTAAGCAGTTACACGCCTTCATCGTCACGTTTGGGTTCAGCCTTCACTTACCCATGTCTTTAAACCTTTGAACTTGCCATCTGCTTCCCAGGAGGGTGGGGTTTTATCCAGTGTTTCTAGGGAAATATATGGAACTTCCTGTGCTGGTCTCCCAATCTGTCACAAGGAAGGGTGAACGAACTTTTGAACAGGACAATTGTTGAGACGAACTGTTGCCTTCGCTCGCTTTTCTAGCCACTGAAAATCTTTGGTATCGGCAAAAGAAAATCAACCGATACTCACCGATGCCGATACCGATACATCGGTATCGGTATCGGCTCAGCCCCATCATTAATTGTAATAAAGTAAATTTATGATGGCTTTCCCTTATTTTTTATGTTTCTGGTTCACAGTGTAAGTATGGAAGAAGTGATCATCAGCTTTCCTTGAACGATCATTCACTTCATTTTACTATCTCTATATATGCATACCTTGAACATTTTTGTCTTACTAAACAAAGTTTTTTTTATAGCCGATTACCACGTTCCAAATGATTACAGAAATCCAACCAAAACGCTGAAGTCTTCGCGTACAATTATAAATGACAAACCGCAATAAACTGTGGATGCTCAAAATTTAGTATGCAACGAAGCCCAACTTCGTCGCTTTAGGTGATTCAACAAATATCTATTCACCTTAGCATCCAGAGAAGGCACATATTTGGAAACAGAATTCCCACATTTAGCTGTTCTCCGTGGTACAAAATTTCAAGTTAACAATTATTGTGTCCAGTGTTGCCAACAACTTGAACGTAAAAGTCGCTAAAACGCCTTAGAAAATCCGCTAGAAAGTCGCTAAATGAAATGTAAATGCTCTAGAAAAGTCGCTAAATCAAATATACTCCTAAAATATCAAATACATATGCCTATAAAAACAACATTTCCTCGTCACTTTCCTCTTCCTCTGAACACTGCACTTCACATTGATTACCGATGTCAGATACCAAATCATCGAGAAAATGCACTGCAAGAACGTTGTTTATTATTTCTGTGCACTTGGTTTTATGCAGACGAATGACTGCTACACTGCAGCTGTCACCAAACCTTTTCATACATAACTCGGACAAGTGATTCACGGTTAGCAAAGAACAGTGTTCGGCAATGAATAAAGCTAAACCAGCTTCAGAACTAGTAAATTTTCCGGTTTGAACTGTATTTTCTGCTGTTTTGCAGAACAGAAGTAACCAGATCTGACTTTATGTTTTTGTGTTTCCGAATGTTTTTTTTCCCCAGATCAGTAGCTTTGGCATACAGTTCTACTTTGCAATACTTACAATACGCTTTCGCCGTGTCACTATCGACAGGGGCCAACCATTTGTACAGTTTTTTCAACTCCTTCCGATAATGTTGCTTGCGGTTTTCCCATACTGGACACTGCCCTGCCCTGCCCTGGCCTGCGCGCAAACACACACGAACTTTATAACTTACACTAGCACTTCCTTTGTCACCACACACTACACAAAAAACTCCAATCTGAACCCACGGACGACGCGACCACATAGTCAAACGTTCTGTTTTATAATAACGTGACGTGAATTATCGGATTCGTCCCCGCCTGCCTGGCAGCCGCAACGGCGCCAGGAGGAGTCTTCTAAAACAATGAGCTGTGAGCACTGATGTTTACAAACATCACAAACCTTTCTGAGAAATGGGGTATGCTTTGCTTCGGTTACTCTTTGTGTATCAGAAGCGAATTGCGAGGTTGTTTTTTTATTTAATAACTATGAAACGGACATTTTTAAGCATTTAGACGTACGTATGCAGATATTTTGTGAATTTAGTAGAGTAGTCGCTAAAGAGCACACGGAGTAGCCAGAAAAGTCGCTCGTCACTTTTTCACGTCTTTTGTCGCCAGCTAACACAAATCCGCCAGATTTAGCGACTTCTCGCTAGAGTTGACAACACTGTAACTGTAAGAGTAACTGTTGATACTGTTACTTGCAAGAAAGTCACTCTGTTACATATACAGTTACTTACTTTTAAAAGTACGTAGATGTTTACAGTTAGAAATACTCAAAATGCAACTGTTACTTATAAGTTTTACTTCCGAACATTAGTTCTTCTTAGTGAAAGTAAAAATAGTTTAATTTTACAAAACATTAAAATGGCTGTATCAAAACCGTGCTATATAAATTACACAGCCGACCTCCGTGGTGAAGTGGTTGGTGCAGAGCGCAACGACACCAGGTATCTCTGGTTCCTTGTGAGTTTCCCTTCATCAATTTTATCATATCATCACTCATCCTCATCTTCGCAATTAGCCTGGCAGAAATGCGAATTAAAGTGAACTAAATCAATTGATCATAAATTCCACAGTACTGCCATAATCGTTGACTGCACAATGAACATAGCTGTACTTGTTATTTTTGCCTGGTGGAGAAATAATATAGTTGGCTACACTGCAATTCATGGTACAGCAAAAAAACACCATCGTCTTACTTCAGCTTGTTTCCTTTCAGAGGACATGCGTGTTGAAATGTGACACATTTGAAATGGAATCCGATCCTGCATCGTGCTCAACTGCCAGAGAGAAATGTCTTTGTAGTTTCTCCGACATCCGGCTAATAAGGATTTCATAAGAAAGATAAGACGAGGCCATCGTTCCAGGCTCGAGAGAAGCATGACAACGGAGGAGGATGTAATTCCACAAATCACGCTCAAGACCAGGAGTCGAGTCACGATGTTCGAAAGTCTCTTTAATTTTCGGACAAAATCCATACGATCCAGGTTTCTTCTATTTAACAACAAAACTCCAAAGATTGGACCTTGTCTCGAATAGGCAGCGATGGAAAACTTATGTTGACGTGACAATGGAGCTTTGGGTTTAGGAATGTCAGAGTCCTATTTCATTGGTTATAATACAGGGATATTTATGATTAGTTACCCAAAGATGTACTTACATAAGTTATTTACTGCATTAAAATCTACATAAATACAAGTTTATTATAATGTTCGATATGATTCCCTTTCGTCACTCACAAATATCCCACCGCGGTATGAATCATCATCCCGTAGTTCCGAGACGCTGTTAAACGGTAATGTCGGACTGTTTTGTGAACCACAGACAACACTGCACGTTCTTCGCACCGCTGTAAGACTCCATGCCATGGTTTATTGGTCACGTAATAACCTGCAACAGAGCGACTGGCCTCTGGCGGCCTAGAGATGAAACTTCATTGCATGGCGCCTATTTAGAACAACATTTGAATCAATATTAAATAATACTTTCGGAGTTTAAGGTATTTCTACTGTTACGGCGGCCGATCCTAATGCTGGCAAGGGAAGTGGGCAGAGGGGAAGCGACCAATCCAGCATGATAAGAAACGCAGCAGCCCGTACAACGTGGTGCACGTAGTACTTTTCCCCGCCGCGTCGTCTCTCTCGGTGCCACTGCTGTTGTCTGGTTGGTTTGCGGCGTAATCCCCGCTCCCCACTTTCCTTGCCAGAAATAGGACCGGCCGCCGTAAGGGTAGAAGAGACCTATAGTCAGCTTTAACCGGCCGTAACTTTAAAAATATTGAATTATTTTCACACACACAAAGGTGGTTTCAGGATTTGAAGGATCTGAAACAAATATGTTTCTAGAAAGACAGCATATGTAAAGGGTACACATAATTTTCAAGACAATTCTCGAAACAAATATGTTGTTGGAAACTGTGTTATACATTTTTATGAATTTCAGCATTTCATCATCTGTGAATTAAATAGATAGAAAAGGCACCAGGTTTAGTGATTTCTGAGCTGTTCGATAGTCAACACTGACTGATAGACATCATTGTGGTTAATTAGTACCCTCAGATTGCAACACTTCGCGTCTTGTTAACTGATATCATGACACCTTGTATCGATTGACGCTTTGTGGTGTTCACTTGGAAATATTTCAACGAAGGGGTGAGTTTTATTCCAGGAAATTCTCAACCACCACCCTTTGTGTGAAGAGCCTAGTGTTAGTCGCTGATCCGAGAGAAATTTTGTCCCACACGCAGAGATAATGACTTCTGCTAGCTGGAATTTCGCAATTTCGTTCGTCTGCTTTCAATACAATTCGGAAATGCCTGGAGCGTATGTATTCACATATATAACCGTGCAGTGATATGAAGCAGATGTTTGCAAGCCATGTTATTGAAAAATTATTCCCCTTCAGTATCAATTTTGGACTCAGTGTCATTGAAGTGAAGCTACGACTGAGTTTTATATTGAAATTCTTTGTCTGAAATGAAGCATATACGTGTCTAGACCGATGGAAATATTTACATTCCAATGATGGCAAACTGACTTAAAATCCACTGCACATTGGGAATGCAGACTTACAAGACCACGACCATGGCCTTTCAAATGTAAGTCCTTATTGTGCACTGTCATAGGCATTGAAAAAGTTGTTCTTTGGTCACAAATTGCCCTCATTGGCCAGTTCATTTAAGAATACACAGCTAATCAACTACCAATATGCCAAGTTCTAATTTATAACTGCCGATCATATCGCGATTAGGCAATAAACAGAGCTCCAACTTCATGGCAGTATTTAGAGAGGGGGTGTGGGTTCAACCTTCCCACCTCAAAACTTCTGGCATGTTGGATTAATGAAAGTTTATAAACTAAAATCAGAAACTCACTTTCAAAAAAAATATTCAAAGCTTACAATGCTAAGACAATCGAGCTAGAATTTTCAAACATTTTCAATTCCTGAAACTTGTGCATAACAGGTATTTTTCTCGGAATTGCAGCCCAACCTCAACCCCTCAATTGTCGCTTTTGTTGTTCTCATTCCAGTGTTGTTCCTGGTTCAGACTGAAAATTCCCTTTCCAACCTTTAAATTCCCTGTTCCACTAGACAGGAGTCTAATCCTAGGACCTCCAGCGATCTGTGTAGTGTATACATTTAACCTATATGCAGTCTCATAAAACACATACTTGTATAGTGCATAGTGGTTGTATATAATGTTGTTTGATAAGTATAAGAACAATTATGAGCATTGGGAGGGGAGGATCGAACCGGTCCATATACCCCGTGGAATTGGCATAGTTTATTTTAAGTTGCAAAATAGCAGAAAATTTGCAATTTTTATTTTTGATAATAGAAATAAAGTAAACTTAGTATTCGAACAGAATAACTAAAGAATTAACTACATTAGATCAATAAATTTAGTGTACAATACAGAAACCAGTTTAAGTATTTTTCACACTCTCATTTATAATCGAGAAAATAAATGGTTCCAGTCTTTAAAATTAGAAGTTCTAAGCTTTTTGTGAAAGGTCAAACAACATAAATCACATGATTAAAATGTCCACCAACTTTGAAAGCTTCTTCTTGAACAAGGAATCTAAAAGTTAATAACAAAATTGAATGACTATGCATTTCACTAATCAAACTATGAAACGTAAAAGAGAAAATGATAAACAATTGTTCTCGATATTAATTCATCTCTTGGATCGATTAGAAAAGCATTAATAATAATAATAATAATAATAATAATAAATGAAATGAAATCAGTTTATATTTAAGAGATTTTATCTACTATTGTATAATATTCATTACTATCATTATTCAATTTTTTTTCAATGGCCTTATCCCTCCTAAAACAATTTTGCCAACCCCTTGAAATTCTTTCCTGTCTGCGGCCATGTCCAACTTAATTTTGTTGTAATGTGAACGTACGTCAGAAATTGATTCTATTATGGACTGAACTAGAACGGTATTTCCAGTATCTTCTTGATTCGATTTCTACGTAATTGTTCATGAAAGAAAATCAATCAATCAATTGCGTTTTAGACTGACATTTGGCAACACTTCTTTGGCGGTAAACGAAGGTTTTAGAGATAGAAATAGTGCGGTATTGAAACAATTCGTTCAGAAATTTAAAATCTATCTACTTTTTAAGAACTTGAATTAGGGGTAATTCCATACATTTTCACAGCCAATTTTAAAGATTGTCTTAAGAAAGGAAAAACTTGAACCAGTTCTCATTCTAGAAGAAGTTAACAAGTTTCTTGTTAAAGTATGAATACTACAGAAAACAGGTCCAGCCAGATTTTTATTTGGGGGGGGCTCATCCCTTATCAGCAGCCGCCATCTAAAGGCGAAAAAGTGGGAGGTAGAAAGGTGGGGGGGGTAGAAGTGATGAAGATGAATTTCTCAGTATATTACAATTAGGGTTGGCGACTTTTTTATAAAAACAAGTAAAACAGTTTGTTTGTTTTAAACATGTTTTAAATGTCTTAAACAGTGTTTTAATCAGAAACAAAAATATGTTTCAAACAAATTTAAAACATTATGTCAAGAAAACTTACTTCCAAAGAATAATGGTTGGTTGATAAGGAATCTGTTAATCATCCAATGAAAGACTGCTTCTTCTAGTTTTTTATGTTGACACTTCTTAAAATACCTGTCTATGTTACTTTTAAATCTCACATGCAGGCTGTTCGAGAAGGTTCGACTATTCAACAGTTGCCAGGCTCCATTCTACCCCCGTTGATACTTCTGTTTTCCGAAATATCGCATTTTATTTTGAAAGCAACAATGTACATTTACATTAACAACAATGTGTGGGAAAAAGCTGCTTCATCCACATATTATTCAATTATAAAAGTGTTTTAAACACTTGTAAAAAACATAGACATGTAATTTAAACGATTCAACCAAGGTGTTTTGAACACCTTTGTTTTCAACATGCCAACCCTGCCTGCTAAGGTAGTAAAGTAGTTAATTACCACTGTACACCATTTAAATTAGACATTTAAAGAATTTGGAGGGGGGAGGGCTTCAACCACTCGAACCATCCCTCTGGTTACGTGTCTCTTAGAGATGGGACAGAGTGGCAAACACACAGACATTTTGTACCAGAAAAGGAAACAGTGGGCATTATCAACCATTCTAAACCACTGCAAAACCCCTTCAAACCCTGAGTTGTTAGCATTTGATATTTCTTCCTAGAGGATCACTTGATATATTTGCATCAAATGCTCAGAATTTTAATATCACAATAGGAATTAGAAATACTTACCTCCTACTGGGCTGGAGAAGTTGGAATATTGTTCTATGCAGTTTTCTAGATCCCTATTTTCGTCCGCTTCCGTCATAATTGTCAACAAAATTAAACAATGTCACGGGATCTATCTCATTGTTGCACCATGTCTGTAATAAAGAAGGAAATATTTCAATGTCATTATTTGTGTACAAATAAAACTTCGAACTAACATACTGCATAGCTTTGGTAGATTAAATCATGTTATTTTACTTAGCTTTTCTGCCACTTTTGGCTTATCGCAATGATGAGGATGAGTGATGATATGATGAAATTCATGAAAGCACACCTGGGTGCGAAATTCTGGGGGGACGGGGGATTCCCCCCATCAACAATATTGGCCTCAAAAATCCCCCCCCAAAAGAATTTCCGGGAGAAGAGTTTTTGTTACAACTAACAAAAGATAAGCAATTACTTTAATTTCAAATATACTGTACTAAGAATAATATGGAAAACATACACAAATTAGTGTAGTTGTGAGTGTTCAATGCTTCTCTCTCTCAAGAGATCATTAACAAATCTACATCAATACGCACAATAAAAGTAAAACAAAAATGCAAAACAATAATTACTATGAAATCTAATTGATTTATATTAACATAAAGCAGAAACTAAAAAAAAACTTACACATAACAAAACCACTTTAACTATTTCATAATTTATTAACATCTTAACCATTTCGTAAAGGAAGTAGTTTGCTACTTTATAATACCTGACCTCGTATATATAAAAGTAACAAATATATTTATTTTTGTGTAATTAATAATAATAGTAATAATATATTTTTAATTTAGTATTTTATTTTTACTTTTAATAACATTATAAATATGTATATCGTATAATTTATATGTATGTTTGTGGGGAGGGGGTTTGTAGATTGAGATCTTTCTCCCCCCACCAGTTTTAAGTGATTTCGCACCCTAAAGCATACTCACAAAGAGCACCCATGCCCAGGCCGGGATTCGAGCCCCTGTACTAACCACTCTGCCACGGAGGTTAGCTCACTGTGTAGCTGTTACGATAGTTGAAGTCTACTTTATGGTCTGATAGGGTAATGAGGACTAGGCCTATAGTTTAATGTGAAATCCGAACCCTATTGTCACGTGCATCTATCAACACGTGAACACTGGATAACTTTATGAGAAGGCGACAGCGTTAGCCACCACGGTATCGTAGAATCCTTATAGACGTTATATATACTTTCTATGCTTTCCAGACAGGAGGGGTTAACGGTTGTTCCTTGTAATCAAGGACCCTCTGGTGTCAGCGTTAGCGACAGGATTAATCATTTAAGGGCGCTGATGGGTGCGGAATGAAATTTGTGGACTCCGAAGTTGAAAATAAAGAAAAAATAAACATGCATTCATGTTTTAGCCACTAAATGCAATACTAATCAACATTTAGTAGTATATACTAGCAACGTGCTTAATTTTTTCTTGATTTTAGCGCAAGAACGCATGTTTAGAAATTCGAAAGGAACAGCTTGTCCACTGTAGCCCAAAGGCATACGTGGTCAACCTTAGGATTTTTTTCCCCATAGGTCTGTTAAAATTTTGAATTGAAAAACATATTCCTAGTAATGAACCAAAATGTCATCAGTAGGAGATGTTTAGGGGAGCTAATGGGTCTATTGACGCGTTATATGCCATTTGGAGATTAAGATGCAAGAACAGCAGTCTCACTTCAATACCTAACAATCGGTAGTCAATGTGACGGCATGACGTCATACAACACTGCAAGAGTTAGTGTTTTCGGTTGACCATAGGTTAGGAAAGGGGGTGCTGAAGGGAGAGTGGAAGAAAATTAAGGGCTGCGCGAGCACCCCTTCGCCTCGGCCCCCCCCCCTCACCTGGCGCCACTAGTGTGATTCCTGGTGGAGGCATGTGGCAAAGTGATTCGATTTCCACTTTAGACTGTATGTCCAGAGTAGCCTAAATCGTCATTGAAGAATCCTTTCCATTCTTACGGCGGCCGGTCCTAGTTCTGCCAAGGGAAGTGGAGAGCGGGGATTACGCCGCAAACCAAGCAGACAACATAGGTGGCGCCGAGAGACACGACGCGACGGGATCAAGTACTACGTGAACCTCGATCTACTGACTGCTGCGTTTCTTATCGCTCTGGATTGGTCGCTTCCCCGCTCCCCACTTCCCTTGCCAGCTTATAGGGCGCCCGCCGTAAGAGTAGAAAAGTGCTATAGACAGGTAAATGGGTGGTATCTCTTTTATTTATTTATTGAGAAAATTGCAGATACAGCACAGGTAACCATTTTACACTGAAATTGTGTACAATGAAAATACAATGATAATAATAATAATAAGCAAAAAATATTTAAAAATAATAATAGAAGTAACAAAATAACACAAAAGTAAATAGCAAATTGACAAGAAAATAAGTAAAAGATGGCACTATTTGATGTTATTTACAAACATTTCTTCTAATAGAAGAAAGATAAAACATTTGCAAATATGTTCTTTTGTGTTATTGAGATTAATGTGTGAAGTTAACTTTCTCTCTCTTGATATGGTTGTTTGGGAAACACCCTTTTCCATATCTAGTCATGATACGTATGCTCATGCTGTTTAATGCTTTCAAATGCGGACTGGAAATTTCTATACACCATTCAAGCCAATCACGAACGCAACCATCAATACACACGGGAATTGCACATTGCGTGCCATGCAAGGATAAATGTAACGGACGATAAACATTATCCTGATCTGGCCACGTAAGGTTCCGGGTTCAACCTGGTTGTGGTTGATTGATTGATTTGGTGTTTTAAGTTCACTTCATGCACAGTAAGGCTAATCGAGACTCGGCCTACAGTTTAAAGTGAGATCGGAACCACCATGTGCCTCCACCGGGTATCGAACCCGGGACCCCTTGAATACCAGGCGGCGACGCAACCACTGCGCCATCGCCTGGTCATGGCTTTCTATGTAATGCCTGAATCTCACGAGGATAGATTTCCTCCTTGATTTTCCAGTTGGAATTGGACTAGTTGTGTGGTACTGACTCAGCTGGTAGTTCATCGCCTCACACGACACCCGTTACCATAATTGTCGCGAGTAGCGTAACTAAAACGCTCTGTGACCCCCCAACTTTCGGTTGTGCGCCCTACACGTTATTAAAAAATATGTATTATTTTCTAAAATATTAATTCACGCCTATATTTATATTAGGTAAATACAAATATGGAAATACAAAACTCGTACGAAAGCTTAAGACAACAGACAAACTGTTAAAAATTATATATTAGAGGAGAAGGTCTAAATATGGGCGACGGTTTAAATATGGGTTTTGGAGTTATCCCGGGTGCTGCAGCCTGGCAGAGGCTATTGGAACTGGTTATCTGTCAAGGACAAAGGTTGCTTCGCCAATTCGCAAGAGAAAGTGGTGGTTAGTTTCGGCCTTGGACGCTGTTATAGAATTGCGACCTCCGAAAACTTTTTGCAGGTATGTTTTAACTCGGCGTTTTATGAATTCTCATCTGCTTTGTATAGGTTATGATATTAGCCGTACATAAAACAAATGTGGGCTTTTATAATGACATGATTATTTTTTTTTGTGAAATATGTAGCAGAGAGAGCGAAAATAAATTGAAGAAGAAAAATAGCGTGATGGTCTAAATATGGGCTATGACATGAGGTCTAATGTTGAGATCACATTTTCAACAAATATTTGGATGTTTTCCTTAATTTCGATTTTTCCCATTCCGCGTGATTTTCAAAACAACAGATTATTCATAAATATGAATTTTATAATGATTTAGCGATAAATGACTGTTTTTTTTTAAAATTTTAATTGCTTTTTGTGATATTGCCAATAGTAGCCCAGATTTAGACCACAATTTTGAAATACATCATTTTACCATTTTTTTGGAAATTGCTTTTTTTTTAAAAAAATGGAGACCTTCTATACTTTAGCATGCTATTACATTTAAGTATATACGATTTCATAGATATGCATTTTAAAGGCAGGTGCTTGATATATTATTTTTTTTCCTCCGAAAGTGACAACATAAAAAGGGGGGCCCACATTTAAACCATTTCCTCTATAATTAGACACTGTTACTACAAAAATTTCGATATTGTTAAATGTCCATTACCAGTCCTCTGCGTTTTTTGATCAAAGCAAATTCTTTTCCTAGTTTGGTCAAGTCCAGTTTTCGAGCCATATCGCTTTCGATGCTTAACAGCGAGAGTCCACTCAATTTCACTCTTGTCATTGTGATTCTCAAGTAAGTTTTGATCAATTTTAGCTTGGAAAACGACCTCTCAGCTGATGAAGACGTCACAGGTGAGGTAAAATACACTATATAAGCAGTTCATAAGTCAGGAATGCTACTAGCCAGAATTTTGTTTTCTATCAAGAGGAATTCTGCAACTTTGCTGATGTTCGACATGTTTCTTCTTTTTATTTCAGTTAACACTTCATTTCGAAAACAAGCAATGTCTATAGCTATACAGCTAGATACATCTTTCTTCCAGAAATTAGTAACTGATTCCACTTACTGCCTGTGGGTGTGTTCCGTTAGGGCGGTGGGGCTTAAAAACTAAAAAGGTGAAGCTTTTTTTGATTTTTTTTCGTGCCCTGAAATCTATTGTTTTGTAATATCTAAAGCATGTTAGAAAATCTTTACTTTAAAACAACCCAATGGGTCGAGAACAGTGGCGTATACTGACTCCAAAATCTGGGCTATATCACTATGTCACGTGGTCCTAGACTATGAATAGTAATAAATTTACCAACCCCTAAGAAATCAGGTTGCCAACTCATAGGAAATCAGGTTGCCAACTCATAAGAAATCGGGTTGAAAACTCCAGAATCAGCATCATCTCACTGATACCAATAATAATATTTACAATTTATGATCGATTTTTCTCCTGAATTTTATTCTCTAGACTTCAGGCTTCGCAGATATCCAGCTAGCTTAGAATATACGCTCCTGGTCGAGAAAGCCAACATCTTCTACAAGTTCGTCCAAGAAATGCTTTTCTTTCCCGTTTGGTAGAAATGTGTAAGTAGGGGCGGGGAGCGGTGAAAGTGTTGCCAGCTCATTCCCTTGCCTGTCGTCTACACTTCGGCGACATAAACTATTCAGCTAATGAAGGTTTTCTTCTAATCTTGTAATTCACTTTCTACATTTCTGGTGATTAATATTTCTCTTTGAAGTTGTAGGGGCATAAAAATATAATGTTTGGTTGAAAATATATTTTAACACCGAAAAGAAAAAAAATTGTAAACTATGGGTCTTTCTTAATTTATTATTCTCGCTGCATCCACGAAAGATCGTGCGACCCCCGCACCGCGGAGAGTTGCGGGAGTGTTATTTACGCCACTGATTAAAAGAAAAGCATGGGCTAGAGATTGGCTCGATAGAAAATATGGTAATCAAAGTATATTCAAAAGCTTCTTAATGAACTCGTATATGTATATTCACACATGAGATTCGTAGAATAAATTCATAAAATTATATTTTGTGCAACTAATTATGTCAAACATTGATAAAAATAAGAATTTTTCAATCACATCTCTCGTGTACAAATTTCATCGCTTTGGATACATTCCTAAATATTAATAAACACGAATGAACCTCATCTATCTTCTCCTTTCATTGAGCAGAAAACAAAAACAACCAACTTTGGAAAGCACAGGCATAAAAAAAAAACATTATCTTTGCCAAACTAACAGATAACCTTCACATGACCAAACTCTCCCCCTAATTGGCTCTTCTACAGAATACATCGCAATTAGAACACGGTCCAGTCGTCACACCCCTAAATGAGCCTTCATGGCACGGTGTTACAAGCACGGGTAACTTCACCTTAACTACTCGTCAAAACCAGTCCAGCAGCCAGTCTGGCAACCATCATTCCCAGCCAGGTAACCATTCCAGTGACAACTAGGACATTCCTACTGGAAATCCAGTTATGTGTGATTCGACATTTAATCTCGTTGTATACATTTAATCTAATCCACAGCCCGCTACGATCCTTCAAGGATAGTAGTGGTCTATGTCTAATCACAATTGGTTTGCATAACTAACTACAGATGGCAGAAGAGCGAGAATAAATAAGGAAAATACAAAACACAGACAAGTGGGTTATTTTTTCTTAGTTCTGTTGTTATATATTATGTATTATTCACTTCAAGTTATATTATCATCAAGTTGACAAGGAGATGAAACAAAATTGAATATCGTAGCCAGGAACGGTACAGAAAAAAGTTTTTTCTTCCTCTTAATGCATCATCCTGAAATACAACTACAGCTCTTCGATGCATCACCTTCAAAGCGCTAATTGAAGAAAAACCTAACTTACTGTCCGTCCGTGGATAACAAGACTAGCACATGAAGACCAATCCACACAAGACAGGGTAGGTAGGTAGAAACATGGTGATATTGGGGCACAAGATGGTTAAGCACATTGCGCTACGACGCCAGAGATCCCAGGTTCGAATCGCGGCCTGGGATGGATGTTTGTGAGCGTCCATCATCATCATCATTAGATCATTGTACGTAGATCTAACACAATAACATTTTAACCATACTTATGTAAACCGATTATTCTGGTCTCCGAATAATCATTGGTCTATTTTCTGGTATGATTTTAAATCATATGTAAAAAAAAATAATTCCAAATAAAGAATAAAGAACAAAGATAAACGGAGATCCGAGAAATATTTCGCGTTACTGACATTCCGGTATACACGTAATTTAAGGCACTGGGACAATAGCGCATACCTGTATGCGGGTGGAGGAGGACACTTTTCGGAGGTTCCCCCTTTTATAATTGTCTATTCATCAATTTAATCATATTACCACTCATCCCCATCTTCATAAATTAGCCAAAAGTGGTACAAAAGTGAAGTAAATAAAGCAAATCAATCATATCAATCAATCAAAGACGTCTTTTTCGTACACATTTTTAGAAAAATCACTGAATTTATAATTAATTTGCATTATTTCAAATATAAATTAACATGTGAGTTTGCTTTCAACAAATATCTTACCTAATCTAATTCGGAAAGGATACATTATAATATTCTTCGTCATACACCATAAGGAGCAGAAAGAAATCGTCTAACTCAGAACAGAGAAAATTCCCAGAAATTAAGGTACGTAATCAAAAACTGAGTATGGAGATATAAGACGCACCATGTTTCTTCGACATATTTTTAAAAGAGAAAAAGTGTGTCTTACACGCCTGCAAATATGGTAATTAACTGATTTGGTTCATTTTACTTTGTTTTTCTGCCACTTTTTGCCAAACCGCGAACATGAGGATGATGTGATGAAGGGACACTCACAAAAAATATCCATGCCCATGCTGTGCTAACCACTCTGCCACGGAGGGCTGATGTTCTGAACGAATAATTTTGTCTCTGTTGTAAGAAGATGAAGCCCTTATGAGATCGATACAGAAGTGGTATACTTTTTTCTTCGGTGGAGCAGATAAATTCCCCAAACGTGGCCCTTCACATAGGACATGGCTTTGGCGTATCTATGGCAGCAGCTAGAACTAATGCAAGTTCCTCTCAGTGGAATTCTCTGAGCTTAAACCAGCTTGGACCAGCTGAGGTTTATCTCTTTTTCACAAGAGTGCACGTTCAAAGGATTGGGTTCCATCGCAGCGTGGAACTAAGGCCACGACAACATGAAAACTTAAAAAGCAGGATAAGAGTCTTTTGCTGTCAAATGAAGGGTGAAAATGCTTTTCTCTCTCTATCTCTCTTTCCGCTTCCATCTTTAATCCCTCCGTTCCTTCTACTAATAACATGTTACGTTCCCCAGTTTTTATCGCGGAGAACAACCACTTCCCACTCTGAGGCTACCTCAGACGAAATGACGAAAACTCTTGTGGGAGACGAAAATCTGAGTTTACGCACACACAATGAATTATTATATGACACACGTATTTATTATGTTATTAAAATTAATAGTAAATGACTAAATTTTAAAAATATAATTAAATATATATATAGGAATTCCTTTATTACTTTCATACATGCAGACTCGTAGCGAAGAGTAGGCAAGGTGGGCTGAAGCAAGGTCTCCAATGAAAGCTTTTAATATATATATATATATATAAGACGGAGAACTTTGAGCTTGGAATTTTCTATTTCCCAGATTAGTATTAATTGTGCTTTCAAAGATGTTCTTCAGACACTAAGATATAATTGAAATATTCCTAAATATGCAAAATTCCTACAATTTTTAAGCCTCCCCGATGGCGCAGTGGTAGCGTCGTCGCCTTGTAATCAAGGGGTCCCGGGTACGATACCCGGTGGAGGCACAAGTGGTTCGGATCCCAATTTTAACTGTAGGTCCAGTCCCGATTAGCCTTACTGTGCATAAAGTGGACTTAAAACACCAAATCAATCCAATCCTACAATTTTTTAAATAAACCTATATTTTTTAACGAGTTTTTTTTCCTCATTTCAAAATTTGTTGCACGCAAATATCACAAAACATGGCATAAGAAGATAATATCGAAGGACGCCCATAAAATGTTGATGCTTGGTAGTACAGGGGGGGGGTGAGGCGGGGAGAACCATAATACTGCCTATACTCTACATGGGGGGGGGCTACATTTTGTCCCAGCTATCTTTGGAACAAGGCCGCGCATGGCGGCAGAGAAGAGGGAGGGGATCGCATGGGCAGAGCGAAGCAGTACACGCTGCTAGGAAGACTGGTAACTGCAGTTGCTTTCCCCCCTCCACGCAATCCCGTTCCTCTCACGTGTTCATTGGTGGACCGTCTCGCACCACTACTTGCGCAGAGACTTATTCTCGTTCACCTGCTCCAGTGATAACTGAGACAGTGTAGGCTGCCAAAATCTCCAGCTACGAAGCTACATATATATCAGATATTTATAATAGGGTCAATCTATGATTTTGTGGCACTTGCACTGATTTTTAATGTTAATGTAACCATATCATGTTACATATCACTGTAAAGCTTAAATTCTGCAATTTCTGAATATGGAAGCAATTTTCATTTCAAGATGCAAATAATTTACAAAATAGTTGAAACGATTTTATTTTGTTTAACTTTTGTCTAGTAATTGCTTTCTATTAATATAAATCAATAAGATTTCATAGGCATATTTGTTAATTTTGATATTATTATGCATATATTGTTATTGGTGTAGATCTTGGTTCCTTGAAAGTGAGGTTGCAACACTACTTTGTGTGTGTTGTCGACATTAATCTTAGTAAATTTTGTTTTTTGTTTATTGATTTGCTTTATGTTACTTCGCCTTTTGTGCCAATTTTGGTTAATTTGCGAAGATGGGGATGAGTGATGATATGATGATGAAATTGATGAATGGACACTACAAACATCCATGCCCAGGCCGGGATTCGAATCCGGGACCCCTGGCGTCGTAGCCTTGTAAAGTATATTTAAGTTCAAACTAATTATTGGTCACAAATATATTGCCATACTGATCACATATGACAGAATAACGTGGTATGAGTGATCAGATGACTCTTCGATAGTTTCTTGACACATTATCTCACTCAAAAGTGGTTTTATGAAAAATTAATTAACGCTGACTTCCACTATTGATTAATTTATAGAATTTTCTGCGTGGAGAAAACTGATTATGTTAAGCATTGAAAAATATCTCAATGGATGAGGTTTTATAATGCAAATAAGCTGGGTAAGTTTCTTTTGCGGGTTATGCGATGAACGTTTGGGTTGCACGACTTTTGAAACACACTGTACTTTCCTGTGTTCATGTTTATGATCACTATAAGTGGCGAAACGTTAGATTAAGACATCAACACGAATAAAGATAAAGTGCGACTTGCGACAGCTAAATTCGAACGTCGATACACATCAAGTGTGGGAGATAATTTTATGAGCGCTCGACCATAATTACATTACAACAAGCAGATTGACTGGAGGAATGGGAGGCTTCACTTGTTATTGAGGAATCGTGTGACAGCTCTCTTGGTGGCCAATTAGTCTCTGGTTGACAATGAATTAATGTCAATTAGGCTTTCTAACATGTTGACGAGGATCCATGTCGCCTCACGCAATGCCATTCCTTCAAAACATTCACACCAACCAAGAAATTTATTGTTACATTTTTACCAACAAAACTGCTGTTGTAGCTTTAAATTTTGAGAATCAGGTCAAACAGTATCTATGAATAATATAATTAAGCCTCGTTTCCATATTTAAAAACACTAAGTTGCTGACCAAGGCAGTTTATTAAGATAAAAAAAAACACTTAACAGTAACGTTTCAACCCTGTATCAGGGTCTTCCTCAGACGAAGAACTAAACTAAAAAATCTAAAAGTTCTAAAAGCCCCGTGGCCAATTTAATCCTCTAAGGAACTGTGATTGTCCCTTCATCAACTTCATCTCATTTTATCACCTTTCATCTTCGCAATTACGAAAAGTGGCAGAAACGCAAAGTAACATAAATTAATTAAATCAATCAATCAATCATTCCCCCTTGAGTGAGTGAGTTTGTATCTTAAGTCCACTTTATGCACAGCAAGGCTAATACGGACTGTACCTAGAGTTTAAAGTGGAATTAGAACCACACCCTCCTTGATTGATTGATTGAATTGCTTTATTTTACTTCGCTTCTTGTGCCACTTTTGGCTAATTTGCGAAGATGAGGATGAGAGATGATATGAGGAATGGACACTCACAAACATCTATGTCCAAGCCGGGATTCGAACCTTGGCGTCGTCGCACCCTCCTTGAATAGTATAACATCTTTTACAATGTTTTCAATTGGCGTAGCGTTATAGTATGCCCATACGCCCGGCGTTCCCAGATTTAAAAATTCAAAACTGCGTAAATGCTGTAAATATAAAGTAAAACTTGATTAATTTCATATATGTTTGACCTTCATGGCATTAAAGTAGCTATTTTTCGCGATTCGCTTGCAACGCTCCACTAACAACACTCGTTCTAGCATTTTCTTTCAATGCCGTTCCTGGTCGTACGCCGGGCAGGTTCGGCGTAAAGGACTCTATATTCTTTGCTGTCTATCTGGAGGGAAAGCTTGGATCTCTACAGCACGCGCGCAAATGCTCTCTCGTACGCTCATGTGACCCTTCCTGCCTTCTGAAGGAGACGACAGCGGTAGAATTCCTACCTGGTTCTTCGCGCTCGTGCCACTCGTGCTATGTGATGCTACAATACGCAATATTGACTGACGTAACTTTACCGAACTCAAATGTATACCACTTCATAATGGCCACTGCATTTCATAATTTAACGCACGAACAGTGATGTGCATTAAAAACTAGAAGATCAACACAGTTTTTGTCAAATAAGTTGGTGATGTCCTCGTGGTAGAAGTTCAGCCTGTGGCTGCTCTACCACTTAATCCGCAAGACTATTTATTACTATTATTATTTCGTTAGTATCTGTCAATGGAAATGTTTAGCATTCATTTGAAAACTCTTAACATCGAATGATCTCTGGACAAAATTATTTTAAAATGTTTATCAACATTCTCCAGATGTAATAAACAGTGGTCTGAATTACTAATCGGCACTGTTACGTCAGTTGCATGTACTGTAGTTGAATCATCCACCCACCTCCGTGTCAGAGTGTTTTTCACAGCGCGGCAAGATCACAGAGGCCTCTGATTCGAATCCCGGGGTGAGCACGGGTGTTCTTTGTGAGTGTTCCTTCATCAATATCATCACTCATATTCATATTCGCAATTAACCAAACGTGTTAGGAAAGCAAAGTAAAATAAACCAAATCAATCAGTAGTTGGATCCTCCACAACAATGACGTCTACTGTTGTGTAGAGGCGCTTGTGATTCAGGTAGGTTTTTAATGACTTGCGTGATGCAGAAAGGTATAAAAAAAGGTATAAGACACCAGAGTTCAAAACATTTGTGGCATAGTGAGGCATCTAATTTTCTAGCTAAAACATGCATGGATGATGTTTTATTGAAAGCCCAGCTTACTTCAGGCAAATAATACCTGTGGCGACTAATACCATAAGTAAATTATTAAGCAAGAAAGGGCCGACTCTTCCTTCGGACTTGGCCTTCCCACCCTAAATGTCCATGCTACGCCACTGTATCAAGACTAGTCTATCAACAGCAGCATTCTTCACTTGCTGTTTCCTGATTCTGAGTTAAACCTGTCTCGGTGGCTGAAATCGTTAATTGGTAGACTCTCAATCCCGCCAGCGAAGTCCCCCGTTTCGAGTCCCGGTCTATACAGCGTTTGGTACAACCTGTCACGTTTCCCGCGCTAGCGATCACTCTACAGTTTCTGCGCCAATGAGAAACGAGGAAAAGGCCTTCTGCTGGGCAGCGAGGAGCGAATGGAAGCCAGAACAGACGCGCTTACGAAGACAGCGTTGCCACGTTGCAGTCTAACTCCCATGTGTTTTGTGTGTGTCTACAAGCTTGTTTTATAACCGTGGTGCTGAATTTGTGCATTCCCACGTATCTTATGCGTAACCTGACCTCGGCTTACCCCAGCGCGGGGTTCAATACATGAAAAGAAAGAGTAAAAGTTATCAGCATTAAATATGGACGAGGACGTTTTCAAATCAGTGACGTGGAGGTGATATTCAGCGGTGTTGGAAGGCGTGTTTCTCGAGAACCAAAACAAATATCGCCGAGATATTTTGCACATCTCATGTTTGTGTCATTATCCGTAAAATGAATGGATTCAAAACGTTTTTCATGTCAAAGTCGAAATGTCCATTGCCGCGTACCAAGTGTTGCCAGAAGGCAGTTTGGGTACAGCGTATCCAGTATCCACGGTAGTAGTGTATCCAATATCCAATGTAGGTCCATAGCGAATTTCCAGTGCAGTGGCTTAAGTAGTAACTTTCCTATGTAGCATTATATCCACAAACTGTCTCATTGAGATAAATAACATAAATCGTTGAGACAAATAACCTCCTGTGTGTATAGGACACCTTTAAAACCGAATGTTTGAGGAAATCCAAATTTGTAATGTAGAGTCTTCATTTTCTGATTAGTCTTACGTTATATAAATAAATTATCAACTATTGATTGAAGTACGACGAGGGTGAGTATAAATGTATGATGTAAATGATAGATACTCACAAAGGACCATGTCCAGACCGGGATTCCAATCCGGGAACTCTGGCGACGTAACGCGCTGTGCTAACCACTCATCCACGGAGGTCCACTTCAGCTTAATAGTAGACCACAAAAATAATAAGAAAGTGCTATTAAAATTAAATTCGATACATTTAAAAATGTATTATTAATTATATTAATGTTGCGATTTTTTGGGGGATTTCATTGCAAAATATTTGAAAAAATACAACGAAGCGCCCATACTCTGACTGGCATTCAGACACAGGACTTTTTACAGTGAGATGGTGAAGTGAACACTCAGCACCATCTTGTAGATTAGCCACACACAGGAGATGTACTACTGCAAAGGAAATGGCACGGTATGTCAGAGACCCGGGTTCGAGTCCTGGTCGAGCCTGCATTTTTCGCTGAAAATTTCTACGTCAGCACCATCTGCTTGTAAAATGTTGTATACCGAAATCATAATCAATGTGATTAAATAAATAAAAATTAAAATGTTTAATGTATCAATATACAATTGTTTGATTGATTTATTTAGTTTACTTTACTTCGCTTTTCTGTTGACTAATTGCAAAGATGAGGGTGAGTGATGATATGATGAAAGTGATGAAGGAACACTGACAAACACCCATGCCAAGGCCAGGATTCGAAGCCTAAACTCCTGGTATCGTAGCGCGGTATGCTATAGTCGACGCGCTAGCTACGTTAACAACCGGCTGGCTTTGAAGTCCACGGAGCGCGCCCACCAGCTCCAACAATCACATTCAACGCAAAATGTTGCCACACATCAACTCTACGCCACCTTGTCCCTCCGCGCACAAGAACCTTCCCACGGTCTTTACATTGAAGTTGCAAAGTACGGCAACAGCGTATCCGCAGCCATGTGACTGAGACTCCACGTGGAGTAGACGAGCAGAATGACAGCTGCGCCCATTGGCTCAAGGACTCCACGTGGAGTAGAAGAGCAGAATGACAGCTGCGCCAATTGGCTGAAGGTTGAGTGTGATTGGACGAAAACTCGCACGCTATTTATGCCCACCCACATTTGTGGCGGCGGCTTTCTTCAGTTCTTGGACGTTAACGAAGTAAACGCGTGGAATATACCCATATCAATACAAAAGTATATGAATACGTCGCTCTTTCTCCATTTCCCACTTATTTACTGTTCTATATAGCCTTAGGATAAACAAAACAAATATAAAGTTTGGTGATCATGAAGTCACAATATCTTGCTCAGGATGTGAACACGGAGTCCCTACTTTAGAACAACGATACGCTTATTGATTGCACGTGAATATTTATTATTACTATTTTGTCATTTATTGTTTTTTGCTACACAGCATTTCCCTTACTATCGACACCGTCAGTAGTTTAAAACACAACATTACTTTTTGTACATTGTGCGTTTTAAGTCCTTTAGCCACTGATTTTCTAAAATGCAGTGTTGTAGGTGCAGTCAAATTGTTCATATATTATTGCAACGCGTATTTCTTGTTGATAATATGGTAAATTTTGTTGTGTGGCTCAGGTATCTCCCAGAGTTTAGAAAACTCCATCCATAATTGAAGACTAAAATTGGTAAACGCTGTAAGAGCCACAATAATTCAAACACCGTTTTCCACGTTAAACTGTGAAATGTGCCATGCTTTATAATGTGATAAACGTGAAAAGTGGCTGGTAGCCCTCTAAGTAGTTCAAAGGCGTGTAAAGAGGCACTAGTGTGAAACAAGCTGATGTGCTGAACGATGCGATTTCCCAACACTTTCGCTTTTGGCACTTACAACGTTTACCACTTTTAGCCCTCACTTTAGTCCAGGATAATATTACTAGCTGAATTTGACTTGATTTGTTATTAGCGTTGCTTTTCTGTCACTAATCGCGGCGACGATGGTGGGTGATGATATGATGAAACTGATGTAGGGACACTCACAAAAAAACATCCATGTCCAGGCCGGGAATCGAACCCGGAATCCTTGGAACATAGGTCGGCTTATTGGCATACTATATTCTGATCGATTTTGTTTTTCTATTAATTAATGCTATTGGTACACAGAGGCAATTTTAAACTTAAATGCAGCAAGTAGAAAAGGGGAAATGAAGATGTTGCAAAGTAACACCAGGTAACAGCATGAGCGATAGAACGAGATCAAAATTTCTAGAAGGAATAAGAACAACAATCCTAAACTGCAGTAGAATAATTCTCAATCCCACACAGTGCTCGAAATGTGAAGTTTTGGGAAGAAGGAAGACGTGGGTGGATGCTCCCAGCCAGGACAATTTGCATAAGAATCCCCCACCTACTGCATTGTCTCCATTTTGATCCATCCCAACTATCCCCAAACTGGCCAAACCAACTATCCGTATGTCAGTCACAATCATAGTATAAAGATGCACCATACATGTACTAGATTGGCCTGTCCGTCTGGCTGTGAAAAAGAAACATTCATACCTCAGAAAGTAGCAAATATGATCGACCAACTTGTATGTACTTATCTTGCGTAGATCTGGCAACGTTGCAGT
This sequence comes from Lepisma saccharinum, assembly GCF_977018435.1. NCBI lineage: Eukaryota > Metazoa > Arthropoda > Insecta > Zygentoma > Lepismatidae > Lepisma > Lepisma saccharinum. The sequence goes on from NC_139251.1 coordinate 53,621,809, forward strand.
CGTTTGCCATGACAAACAGTGCTACCACCTGTTATCAAATAATTACCGCAAAATCACCTTTAGTACTGCCTTAAAGATCTTGCAAAGTTAAGCTTGACGTAAATTATTTCCATTGTCCCGTCAGTCTGACTATTAAAAAGGATAATTTACTTCATCTTTTGTCTTTTATATACACGTAAATCAAGAAATCAGGGACGTAGTGTGTGTTTTGACGGTCAAATTGGTTACGCGGAAGTGCCGCTATACATTATTATTATGTACATAGCAACCCGTGGCTCTACAGCCCTGGGAGGGCCTTGGCCCATCCTCCGACTGCCAGTCTCCCTCCCACAAACCTACCTAGAGATAATGGGGTGACGTGAGGTCAGCACGTCGAACACTCAGCCGTTATAGGATATTTCCGAGACCGGCTTATGCTACTCACTCGTAGCTTCCCAATTTCATCACGATGGTGGGTTTGCCACCGGTCCTATACACTGGCCAAAAACCCAGAAACTGAACCCACACGGACTCGAACCCATGCCGTCCGGCAGTCGAAGTCCTTAGACCGCACAGTCACGGAGGAGGACTATTATATACATAATTAATATTATAATTTATATGTTGTTTTCTACATATTAATAATATTTGTTACGTAATTCACATATAATTTATGTGCCATCTCAATGTACTGTACCGATGGCGCAGTGATAGCGTCGTCGCCTTGTAATGAAGGGGTTCCGGGTTCGATACCCGGTGGAAGCACATAGTGGTTCGGATCCCATTTTATACTGTAGGTCCAGTCCCCATTAGCCTTACTGTGCATAAAGTGGACTTAACTCCAAATCAATCAATGTATTGTGTAGTGTAATAGCCAAAAATATGAAACCTGTTGGTCTGCATGCAATGATTTTTAAATAAATAAATAATTTGGCAGGTTTTCATAATATTAGCGTAAATTTTCCTCTAAATCACGGAAAATTTCTAGGACACGGCCAAGTTTCGGAAGTGACAGTTTGCCTAAGGGCGCCGTTATCGACGCTCCTGAAACAAACTATCACAAATAATTCAACCCATGGGCGTCCTGTAGGGGGGCAAGGGGGGCCATGGCCCCTCCCTGGAAAACGAAAGTCAACCAAAAATTACATATTTCACACATATAATTTAATTTCAGCCACAATAATGTGTGTTAATTATTGCACGAACAGGATAAATTCAAATTTAAGCAATGTTTTTTGAGGGATGAACACTATTATTGGGGAAAATATGCTATGTTGCCCCCCCTGGAAAAAATCCTGCGGACGTCCATGATTCAGCACACACTTACTATCTCGCAAAGTATTTCCAATCGTAGAAAATAGTGCTATGACTGGGGTAATTTCTGGTTACTAATTTCTAAGTTTACAACAACGTCACTATAACGTTTTGCTTCGAAAGTCGGTCTAAATGACAGTTTGTTCGTATTTTAGAATGATAGTTGGCACAAGCTTTTCAGAAATTATCTCAACACCTTCAACATTATAGCTTTTGAACTTTAAAATTCTTATTTTGGAAAAAAGAAAATTCTCTCCACATGTAAGGAATGTATCAAGTTTCAATGCTATGCCAAGCAAGCTTCATGGACGTCAGCACGATTTTTTTCCGGGGATGTGTAAGCAAGGTAATTTTTCCAGGGGGGAGGGGAAGGAGGCATATTTTATATTTTTATACTATTCATTTTGCCCCATAGTAGTGACGCTTCATCAAAAAAACACTGCTTCAGTCTGAAATTATCATGTTCCTTCAACGCCTGTATAATAATTAACATAAATTACTGTGATTGAAATGAATTTATGTGTGAAATATATATAGATTTAGGTGGATAGTTTACCCCACCCCAACCCTTGACCCCCTTCCGGACGTCTATGGCAAGCGAATGGACTGGAGACACATGCAAATTGGTACAGCTAAAAATCTTGCCTACCCAAAGTGAAATTGCAACTTTAGAAAAATAGCAAATACTCACCCTTTGGTGAACGGCGTCAAAAACATTTCCGCACGGACACACTGCAATTTTCGAACAGCACTATAGTTTCGTATCCACGTAAATGTTCACGTAATATCTCTCGTAGTCGGATTCCAGCGAGCGCGTACTCGAAGCCAACCGCTTCTTCCTGCCGAACCAAAGCGACTGCATCGAGGAGGCGCTCGTTCCTGCGCAGCATCCCACCCGCCCCCCTCCTTCCCCTTACACCGCCGTTAGGAGACGATCACGTGTATCTCCAGAAACTACATCTGTCACTGAGGTCACAGTCTGCATCCCCCGGGGGGACAATGCGGGTCACGTGCAAAAAAATTCGTCATTATGTCTTGTTTATAACGTCACTACGTAGCTATTTTTGTAAACCAAAGGGAGAAGAATGTCGTTTTCCCCTTTATTATGCACGGCATCTGCTTCTTCAGTATCTATACTCGTTATTTTCTTTTATATAAGCTGCTAAGCTGGATGCGTCGTTTAATTACGGTTCTGATCAACAGGTGTTTATCACTGAATTAATTAAGTGATGCAGTCGTGTTTTGGAGCAAGGAGAGTACCAGCGGCGGCGAATAGGGGGCAGGGGTGCAGTTGCCCCCCACTTTTTGCCGCTTTGGCCCCCGCACTATGCTGAACTTTATCTAACAAGGGAAAGTAAACTGCCCTTGCGCCCCCTCCCCACGTTTTGGCACCTTGCCGTCCCCAATTCTGGAACCCAATCGCCGAGAGCACTATTTAAAAGTCGAGACGAACCGCCTCGGTGAGTGGTCAATGAAGGTTGCAGGTTCGAATCGTGGTTTCTTTCTTAGTGATCATCAACTTATTATCCATAGGGCCTCTCCGTCGTCGCCTTGTAATCAAGGAGTCCTTGGTTCGATACCCGGTGGATGCACATAGTGGTTCGGATCCCACTTTAAACTGTAGGTCCAGTGCCGATTAGACTTACTGTGCATAAAGAAGTGGACTTAATACACCAACTCAATCAATCAATCAATGAAATCAACTTATTATCCTAACAGTGGACCAGAAATGTTTTTGGTTTTATGGGTAGAGAGTTCAACCTTCATATATATAAATATATATATATATATATATATATATATATATATATATATATATATATATATATATATATATATACACACACACACACACACACAGTGCTCGAAAAATCTTCATCAGAGCTAGGCGCCAGCTCTGAAATTCAGGCGCCAGGAAACCACCTGCTGGCAATTGTGCATCTGTAAGAAGTTGAGCCTCACCGTATTCAAAACATTGCTCAATCATTTGAGAAAGCAGAAAATTTTGGGTTGGGAGACAAAAGCGAAAGGAATAGTTATCGATTCTATGAAATGTTCACAACGCTGATAAAAAAATCATAACACCATTAAGCCTTGTTTCCATGATATGCTGACCAAGGCAGAAATTTATTTTATTTTAAAACATAAACTAAACGTAACGTTTCAACCTTCTAGCAAGGTCTTTTGTACACCCAACGGCGAAAGAAACACTAGGCGAATTGTCCACCACCATTTTCATTCGGTCTGAATTACACGATATGATGACAATGAATTGAAATAATAACTTCAATAAGCAAAGAACAATGCGTGTTTCGAACCAACACAGGATGTCGAATAAAAAAGTAATGAAAATAGCGGTGGACATTTTGCTTACCATTATCTTTGCCGTTGACTGTACTTGGTGCAGAGTCTGAAGAAGACCTTGGTAGAAGGTTGAAACGTTACGTTTAGTTTATGTTTTAAAATAAAATAAATTTCTGCCTTGGTCAGCATATTGAGTTTTTCAAAAAAACTATTTCAAAAAAAAATATTCGAACTTAGAATCTTCAAAAGTTCGTACATGCAAACTTAAAAGAACGGCAACATTACAGCAAAAGATCACAGTCGCCAGGCTGAAATTTTTAGTGGCCATGGCGACCTGACGACTGGGATTTTTCGAGCCCTGTATATATATGTGTATATGTGTGTATATATATATATATATATATATATATATATATATATATATATATATATATATATATATATATAGTGAAAAAGGAGAGAGGAAAGACTCACCAGGACAAAGAAAAAATTCAAATTTTCGTGATGGTATGTCACATCTTCAGGAGTAGAGAGACATTGTAGAATTAAGTGACTAGAGGGAAGAGTAAGCATGATCTGCAGTGTTGCCAGGTCCCGAAGGAAAAAAAGTGTTGACAGTACCACAAAAAAAATATATATAGATCGTTCTTTCGCCTGGCTTGTCGAAAACCATATCTATATATATATATATATATATATATATATATATATATATATATATATATATATATATATATATATTGTGGTACTGTCAACAAACCACAAAAAACCACAAAAAAATATATATATAGATGGTTCTTTCGCCTGGCTTGTCGAAAACCATATATATATATATACTGTCAACACTTTTTTTCCTTCGGGACCTGGCAAGACTGCAGGTCATGCTTACTCTTCCCTCTAGTCACTTAATTCTACAATGTCTCTCTACTCCTGAAGATGTGACATACCATCACGAAAATTTGAATTTTTTCTTTGTCCGGTGAGTGTTTCCTCTCTCCTCTTTCACTTTTTATTTAGCCCTTGTGGCCCTCCTTCCTTTTATCCTATATATATATATATATATATATATATATATATATATATATATACAGGGTGTCATTTTAATGGCGCCCACGGACCACGGAAACGTATAGAGGACATCAAAATAAACAACTTTTCTCAGTAACATTTTTCTCGTTGGTGCGTCATTTCGGCGCTACAGTCGTTCAAAAAAGCCCGTTTTGCCGCCTGAATGCTGGCAACCACACACAACATTTGATTGCATTTGTGACGTCATATCCCGTCGTGAAGCGATGCGTTCCAGGGTTGCCAGGAACACACATACTCTGTGAAAAATGACATAGCTACAATCAGCCACATTATGTACCGTAACACAAAACGAGAAAACACGTTCTGTAACCTAACAGGAAGTAAACAAACGATACGAAAAATGGTAGAAAGAAAATAAAATTCAAGTGGAAGTGGTAATATCGAATTTTGTCTCAGCTTACATGTCAAATATTTGCAAATCTAGTTACCAAGTTGGCATCTACAATTTAGTCTATCCACTTCGTCCTTCTGATACTAATTGTCTGTGACACACTGAACAGATGACAAAACAGAAATGAAAGAACTCAAAATTCCAAACGTAAGCAACAGATAATATAATGTATATTCAGAGCATTATGAGCCAAGTGGCAAAAATGATTGAAAATACAGGGATATAAGTATACTACAAGCTCTAAGACGACTATGTGTTTATCTATGCACCGGATACACATGTAATAGTTTGCATCTGTGAACAGGGCAGTATATTCGGTACTGATTCATCATTAGATTGTTACTGTGGTTGTACATGTTTTAGTCGTAATGATTGTTACTGTGGTTGTACGTGTTTTAGTCGTAATGTAACAACATGAACCTCGGATACTTCCGTTAGCAGCACAAAAGTACCGCATGGCATCTGGACACAAACCTGTAGATACCAACCTTGCAACGAGATTTGCAAATATTTGACATGTAGTTGGGCGTAAACAGCCACGTGTAAGCTGTAAGTCCAATAAAATTTATAGTTCTTGATATTTTAGATGTAGGCTGAGACAAAATTCGACATTGACATTTCATTTTGAATAAGATTTTTACCATTTCTCATATCGTTGGTTCACTTCCCTCTTCCCCTGAGATGACTGCTGATCTTCTGGCTGGTAGGCTATGATGTTCGGTCTGCTGGACGCGTTTCTCGCTTCGTTTTACAGCTAATAATGTGGTTGGTAGTTTGTCATTTTTCACAACATTTGTGTGTTCCTTGCAACCCTGCCGTGCGCTGTTTCGCCGGAGGATATGACGTCACAGGTACGATCAAATGTTGTGTTGGGTTGCCAGCATCCAGGCGGCAAAACGGTCTTTTTTGAACGGCTGTAGAGTCGAATCGACGCACCAACGAGAAAAATGTTATTGGGAAAAGTTGTTTGTTTTGATATCCTCTATACGAATCTGTGGTCCGTGGGCGCCATTAAAATGTATATATATATATATATATATATACTTCCACTTGCCGAGGTGGTGGGAGATCCACCAACCAGTTACGGGGTGACGTGTGGACCGCACAGACCCAGGCATTGCTGTAGGTTTTCTATGAGTGAGTTACGCTAGTCATTCGTAGCTCCCCAATTTCCTCACGATGGTGGATGACCAGCGGTTCCATGCAAAGGCCGAAATCTCAGAATTTCCCTAAGGAGACTCAAACCAACGCTCAATATATATTTGTGTGTGTGTGTAGGGGATTAAGCGAAACGAGACTCCACGGTTTGTACTACCTTATAAAGTCTTTCAAGAATAGATATCAAGTCGGGTAATTATTAACATAAGGTAGCATAATAGGTTTCCGGCCGTTTTGATTCTTTTAGATAGGGAGATAATGTAGAAGAATTGTAAATAATAAATTTAACAATTGTTTCCAACAGAAAGTGTTCAACTGGAAAAGAGTATATAGATCTTGCTCAAGATAGGGAAATATGGAAGGCCTGTGTTGCTGCAGCCATGAACCTTCGGGTTTAAGAAGGCTAGAGAGTTAGTTAGTTAGTTAGAAAGTGTTCAACAGTCCTTGCGTTTTTCTATATTTTTAATTAATATAACATATGATATTAATGAAAGAGTCAACGTAGTTTTTAATACAATATTCCTCGAACGTATATTTCTTGGTTACCAATAAACATTAGAAACACATCTTCCGCTTCTGCGCTACTTGAAAGGGGCGAAAGAGCTTTCTTTAATGTTTTTTTTTTCCCTACATGATACTACCATGCTAAAGGTCCCGGGTTCGATCCCCGGCCGGTTCAAATCCGGGAACTTTTCTAACGATGGAAGCGGCCCCGGCGCCCACCCAGCGTCGAATAACATGGGTACCTGGGGGAAACCCTGGGGGGTAAAGGCGGTCAGGGGCGTGATGCTGATCACATCACCCCCACTCACGACCGAATCAAGAAAGTGTGGGGCGTTACCCCCACACCCCCTATACGCCTTCATGGCGTGGTGCTATGCACAGGGGAGCACTTTAACTGGAGCAAACTAACCAAAACACGAATTTATAAGTAATAAAGAATATAATCATTCATTACTTGACAACACGGTGTCTGAGGGACAGAAATATAATCTTTGGTTGTAAGAAAGCAAATCATGGATGACTCGTAATGGCAAATAGTCATTTAGCAGATCTTCATTTGAATGCAGGTGTCATTATGTAAATCAGAAGTAATGACTGGGATATGTCACAAGAAAGGATGAGAGCCTGATGGTTAAAAACCACTTAAAAATTGGAGGAAGAGAATGTGACGATAAGAAAATGGGCAAAGGGGAAGTAGGTGACAAAAGATGCGGAGGGACAGACAAGACCTAATGAGATGGCGGAGAACCGGAAGTCCTTAATGGGCAATGAAAGATGAAAGTAGAACACGTGGCTATCTTATTAATAGGGACACAAATTTATGGTAAATAAAAACTGAGGAGAGCGGTAAATAAAATGTTAGATCAGCGGTATATACCAGCGGTGCAGAAAAAAATGGCACACACTTTTTCATTATGAGAGGAAACAACATACAAAAGAGCTATAAATTGATAAACTACTTCATTTTTATATACTGTACACATACACAAGTACTTAGCTGTCCAACCAAAAAGAAAACATCAACCCAAAATCACTTCATTTCTAAATTGTATATCTCAAGTGATTTATTCATTGTACCTAGGTGTATTTAAAGGATATCCTTGCTGTCCAACAAATAAAATAATCACTACTATACATACACAAACACATGTGGAAAATCACATGATGATAAACAAAATTCATACATGACTGAACACAAATGACACCATTGTTTCCCTTGATGTGCGGGAACAGACTAATCTTATTGCTGCTACAGTTAGCAAGTTCAATGAAACTGGAAGTTGAGTAGATATTCGGGGGAAGGAAGGAATGCAGCTTGACAGGGAGCGAAGTTTTCGAACTAAGATTATGTGCATGGGAAATCCCAATTTGCAGCGTCTTCCTGATGTGATCGAAGAAAAAAACGTTCTTCAGCTGGAAGTGGTAGGAAACTTTAGGCTAACGTTTCGTTACAAATCGACAGTTTGCGCGCACAACCTCGATTGCCGGTTTTTTCGTGTTTTCCACTTAATTTGATGATATTTCACGGTTATTTCGCGAAAAAGCGTTCATTTCGTGGAAAAGCACACATTTCGCATTACTTCGCGAATAAAACTCATCCATGGTGGTGTAGTTACGTGCAGAATGCTCAAAATTGCATCTTTTTTTTTTTCACATTTCGCGATTTCGCGCATCGCGAAAATTCAATGTCCCTACTTATTAAGTAATCAATGCTTTATTTTCTCATCTTCTCATACACGATTAGGACGAATGATGAAATGGATGAAATTTGCATTCTAATGCGGGACTCTTACTATTATTTCACAGAGGTCGGCGCTTTTTCAAAACTCGATTAATCACAATTAGAAAAATCCCAAATTTTTTGTTTTGTGTAAACTGAATAGGAATGTGTAAATCAAAGATAATGAGAATTCTCATTTGCACTTTAAGTTTTCATGTGAATAAATACGCGGAAATATACAGTAAAACCTCGTTATTCCGGACTAACTGGGGGATAAGTTGACCGGTTTAACGAAAGTCCGGATTAACTGAAATAACCTAAAAGAACAGTAGGAAGTGCATTAAAACTCCGTTTATAGCAACAAAACACGTGTATTATGGCGTATTTAGAGAGCATAGGTCTAAATACACTATATAGTACAGTATAAAGTCTGCGGGAAACAGAATGTCATCAGTGGTTTGCTGGCTTTTCTTTGGGAAGTTCTCTTGTTCACATCTAGCCACATTTAAAACCTTGCATTCTGCTTTTTTTTCATTTTGCATTTTGCCTGTCCCGATTAAGCGAAGTCCGGCTTATCGGGGTCCGCATTAACGAGGTTTTACTGTAATATTTAATTAAATTAAAGTCCGGGCTCTGTGGTCTGTGCCCGTCTCGTCTTTTTCGATTTCGCTTTATGAAACGGCGAAAAAGGGTAAAACACGGACTCTATTAATACCTTAGTTTGATCGAAATGAAAACAACCCAATCGGAACGTGTTTCCGTTTCGTAGGAAATATTCTTGACAGGATTTTTAAACAATAAAGTTTCTTAACGTTACTGTGTGAAATAGACCAGTTTCTCATAAAACACGCTTACCAAATAAGCTTAATTTTTTTAAAGACTGATTTCATGTTTTCTGGTGTACCCTACAACTCACGAATGCATTACGTTTCAAAAATGGCATGAGATTTTCAAGTGAAGGTTCTGCCATTCTGATTAATTTTTAAGAATTGCCAGCGCACATTGACGTCTAAGTTGTCGTTAAATAGGCTTGTAACAGTTTACCGTATATTGCTTGACTGTGTCTGAACATGCGATTCACTTAAAGGAATCTGACTAAGCACTGACTAAGGATTTACGAACTAGAAAGTGGGGCATTGTGCATGGCAAAGATATCCGTTTTGATTTCAGATTACATTAGATCGTTAACTGACGGCCCTGTAAGCCAGGCTTACACTATTATAGTTCCAGTAAAGTGGCAAAATGCTTAAACATTTTGTGGCAACTCGGGTCGATGGACCAAATGCCAAAGTGCATCATCAAATAATATGCCGAAAAGTGAAGCTCGATATGGACAGACATACTAACTTGCCCTATACGTAGCTATATTGAATTTTGGCGTTACCTTTGCAAAAGCGAATCAACTTTAATTTTGATTCTTGGCAAAGACCAAAAACCACACTTTAATGCATTAATCGATACGTTTCTGGCCAGTGGCGACGATTGGGTTCTAAAACCGGGGGTTAAAGACAGTAAGTATATTTCCCTCTGTAGATAAGGTTTAGCATAGTGCGGGGACAAAAGTGGGGGGGGGACTGTCCCTTCCTCGGCAGCCCTAATCGCCGCCACTGTTTCTGGTGCATCAAATAGATTTCATGCATTTAGTTTCCTGTGTGTATTATCCTGATAAGTTTCAAACATCTATGTTCTTGAAATATTTCATTTCCGCTTCACGAAAGAGTTAATTTCTGCTCTAGTACTGAGAATGAGCTCAATAGACATGTACTGGGTGGGCGAAAAGTCCCTTTACATTTTAATAGCATAGTACAGTTACACATGTAGATATACATTGTTATGAATACAAAATAGTATATATTTTTATAAATTTCAACATTTATTTTGAATAAACAATGTCTGGTTAACATTAACATTTATTGTGAATAACATATTAACATTGCTACAAAGGTTCAAGGTTCATTGATCAACAACGTCAGTGTGCATTCCTCCATGTTCGATGCAAAGGTTGATGCGTCGCCTTGTTCTTGTGTACATCCGCTGCAGCATATCAGGGGTGATCCTTTTAAATGCCATGCGAACTCAGTCTTTCAGTTGATCGTCGTTCACCATAGTGCATTGTCCGGTGTGGTGAGGTCTGGGCTTCGTGGAGGCCATGGCAACGGTGCTGGAAGGTCTCGTGATCCACGTCCAATCCAGCGGTTTGAAAACAGTTTCTTTAGCCGTTTGCGGACACTCACAGCAAAATGTGGTGGAGCGCCGTCTTGTTGAAGTGTAACGATGTCAGCTATTCCTCTTGCCGTCAATTCTGGAAGTAACCACGTGTTAATCATGTGGAGATAGCTGTGCTGGTTAACAGGACCATCAAATAAATATGGTCCAGCAAATCATGGCATGCGGTGGATTGCACTCGATTTCCTCATAAAAGTGCGGATTGTCTTTTGCCCCCAAAAAAGACGTTACGATTTCGTGAGCTACGATAAATCGCACACTCGTCAGAGAACATAACGTTTTTTTGATCATTTGCATGCAGGAAGCATGCGAGCAGCATTTCACATGCATGCACACGTTGCTCCAAGTCACGATCACTCAACTCATTCACTGAGGATGGCCGAAAACATGAAACGTTCAAGTCTTTTCGCATGTGGTCTCGCATAGTCGATCGCGGGATGCCTAATTCTGCAGACCGCTTACGGGTTGACTTCATCGGCGATCGTTCAATTCATTCCGCCACAGCAGCACAAGTTTCGGTGCGAGTCGTAGGCAATAGTAAAAAATATACTGTTTTTGTATTCATAACAATGTTTACCTACATGTAATTAACATGTAAAGTGACTTTTCGCCCATTCACGAACAGACACGAGTATTCTCCACTGCTACTGGTACACATGAAATCATTGCTGTGGGATTTCCTCGTGTCACCAGGCTGCAAAAAACTTCTGCATAAACATTTGATACTTCAACAATTTTCGGAAGAGAGAATTCATTTCATCTTGAATAAATTCCATCCACTGAATACGTCCGGCGTTATTTCTGAACTTATTAGACTTTCAAAACACCTTTGTGCTTATTGGTGCATCACCTCAAGCGATCATTCGCGGCGTACTGGTCGAAATCGAATTACCGTCAAATCATATTTCACCGCAACTGGGGACTTTTGCCGGCTGTCATCTTTCATTCTTAAATCGGAACATTTACCCGTTGTAATTATGTTTAAAAAAATGTTATTTTGTAAATATACAGTATTTTCTTAAGTATATTCAATTCATAGCTTTATTGGGACACCCTTTATTTTGTAACAATAATGAATAAATAAAATAAATGTGGATAAAAATAGAAATCATACTACATAAACATAAGTTCCATTTCTAAATAGGCATTTTACACAAAATTTGACTCATGCATAGATTAGAAGAAAGGGTTGGTCACATAATTTTTATTGCTTATTAAATTCATGATTCTAGAATTCCTCTGTTTTGTAAAATAATTGATTCATTAATATTTACTGTTTTCCTGAATTTAATGAGGTTGTTATTTTCTATTTCCTCTTGTAGTTTATTCTACAAGTGCAAAACTTGGTATCTTGTTCCTCTTTTTGCCTTGGAGGTACGAACTGAAACGACATGCAGTGAGTTATGTTTCCTTGTGTGATACTTGTGTGCAGGGTAGAGTTAATGAGAAAGTCAACTGGGCTCAAACAGGGAAAGTTGCGGATACGCCACTGTGTTTAAACATATCTTCCCTTTGTGACAGTTACCCTGTCTTTACACGAACACGAACCTAAACGACCCACGTAATGGAAAATGAGACTGCAAATGTGCCATCTTCTTTTGAAGGCACGAGAACATTCTACTCTTCTAGGCCAACGACATGTCAATATTTTCCCACATCCGTGTTTGTGCCCACGATGCAGGTTCCCTGGAGGTAGATGAGGAACTCCCTCATTAATAACGCTGGGCCCGAGTCCACGTATCGTAATTACTACGCCCTACGTGGAGCGGCGTAAACATTCTCTCCACAGGATTAGTTGGATATTAAAGAAGAAAATTTCAAGTCCGGAAAATTGAAATGGAAGCGAGCTTGGGTGATTGGTAATCGGAAACTGCTAGACTTTGAAAAGAATTCTCAGTAGATGTATCAAGTGAGGAGGTGTGTACATTGACGATATTGGAGAAGAGAGAATGGCATAAGGTGTGTCCAGTTGGTTCCTTACAGGCAACAAACATGTGTGTAATATGAGTACTTATTAAAATTTAATTAAAGCGGCCCCCTGAACATTGCGACATGCAGTTGAGGTAGGACCCCACACATTCAACATCACCATTTGTGGAGGTGATGTGTTCAGCACCAAGCTTTGGGAGCCTTTGCCTTCAGGGTTGCCCTCAGGGACCCTTTTATTAGGCTGCGTGAACCCCAGGGACACTTCATGCAGGGACATTGCTGGCAATTTATGTACACACATACAATCAGAAATACAAGGCGCTCAGTTGTCATGACGCCTGAAAATTTTCACCTGCCGCATGAATTAAAAATTTTCCTAAATTTTTTTTTAACATTTTTAATTTGAGCTTTTAGTAGTTTGAGTATGGAAATTCTCATTACTTTTTCCTTAAATAACGAGTACAGTAAGTGTTTTTTTTTTGTTTGTGCGTTTTCTGTATCATGTGTATTAGAATGATTAACCCTTAACTTCCCACGTGCGGTCTCACAGACCGCTAGCGTTTACTGTTAGGGTGGGATAGGAGATTGCAGCGCTGTCTAGTTGTCCCTTCCCGAAACCTGCATTGGTTTACGTCGTCAGTACCCACTTGAACGTGACCTTGAGCGATATTTATAGCTTTTTTCGTTCTTAGCGGTCTCCGAGACCGGACCTGGGCCTGTGTGTTATGGATTCATTACTCGGCCAATCGTCTATTGTGTGTGTGTTACAGACCCTGATTTTGAGGATACTGTTTTAAAATGATTTGAGGATCCTTTAGGAAGTTATGTGGGATCATACCCCACCCCTACGCATAAACAACAGAATAATAATAAACGCTAGCGGTCTGTGAGACCGCACGTGGGGAGTTAAGGGTTAACTTGCCATTATATTTTTTTTGCCCTGTTGCCATCCGATTTTTAAAATCTGTAGCGATGTGGTAGAATATATTGCATAGTTCTTAACGCTATTACCAGTAGAGCCTTCTGTGTATGTAGTACTGTAGGAAGAATTAATTACTTTAAATTCAATCTTGTATTCATTGTATTAATCACATGTGTTAAAGTCATATATCAAAATGAATGGCTTTATCTTAGTTGAATTCATGGCTTTCGTTGACCGTGTTTGAAAAATACATTAAGGGGCCAGTGCCTGAATTATTTTTAGTTTTATTTACCCCTGCATCTAATTCTTTAGTGATGCCTCTCTAAAATTAACACTAATCTTTTGCTCTAACAAATATGTATATGAACATGTACAGTGTCTCTCAAAAGTTTTAGGACAACGACATTTTAAACTAGGCAACCCAATTTACACAAGGTGTTGGTGAGTTGCGTGTAGAGTTAGGCTCAATTTCAGGGTTGCCACATGCACAATAAATATTTATAAAATACGCGAAAGAAATAAAAACAAGTATTAGTGTATAAAAAGTATTAAAAATATCAATATTATATCGCAAGTGACAAAATTCTTTCTGAAAGAAAAATAATAGGTTTTCTAGCATTTCATCGCTGATGAGTCTACAGAAAGGAGAAGAGATGAGAGAAAACGAGAGGTGACAAATGACAGGAGAAAGAGAAAGCGAGAGGAGAAGAGGAAAAGTAGAGGAGAGAAGAAAGAGAGGATAGACGAGGAGAGGAGATGTAGTGAGGAGAATGGAAAAATATTCTAGGAGAGATGAGGAAAATGGAGCAAAGGAGAGAAAAGAGAAGGAAAACGAGATGAGAGAAGAGTGGAGAGTAGAGTAAAGGAGAGAAAAGAGAAGAACGAAAAGAAGAGGAGAAAAGTGCGTGGAGTCTGAAATCTAAGACAGGAAAGGAGATACGAGGAGTGGAGATGAGTGGGATGGAGATAAGATGCGAGAAAAGTGGGGAAGGCGATATGAGATAAAGCAGAGCAGAAGGAGGGGAGAGAAGAAGGAGAAGGAGAAGAGAAGAACAGAAGGGACTGAAGAGAAGAGGTAGTTGCATAAAATATCGTCATTTTAAATGTATTGGAGAATGTATTAAATCGGTGCGAAATGCCTTTTGGCTTAGTTCAGAGCAAGGTAAAATCTTCCATGTAAGATCTTTGATTTTACCTGCGATTATACCACTAAAAACAAGAATGTAATTTTCATATTTATAAGAATTATCCAATTTTTGTCCAATTCTCGGTTCGTTGAAATGGAGATTTTGTAATTTAATATTTCCCCTCCCCCCATCGTTAATTCCAAACTGAATCATTCCGTTTCACACGGGGTGAACAATGAACACAATGGGATAGGTCTAAAACGTACGAAAATTTTCTGCCACCGGAAGGGTTTGAACCTACGACCATCAGATTGACAGTCCTGAACGTTAAACACTACACTACAAGCTTTCGCTCCTGAAAGAAAGTAGAAGGAGCTGACCAATGTGAAATGTAGATGCAACTCTCCTCCTACATGTAATGTGCAAACAATACTTGTTTGTAACAAAGAAAACGAAGGTAGTACGACTCGGAGGAAACATTTAATGGAGAATTGCACATGATGAGAACTTTTCATTCCATATTTGCGGAGGTATCCTTGCATTGAAATCGAGTGGGAAAAGGGGTAAAATTAGTATGTCCTGAATTGCCACAAATATAAATAGTTATTTCATTAATATTTGTCAATGTCTTTGAAGCAGTACACAATTATCGTTAAAGTATTATAATTCACGATCTTATACATGAAAATATCCCTTTGAACGTGTGTCAATTCATTTATTTGTTTATTTTTTTATAAATTCCATTTGCAGAACAATGTAGCTACTATACACTGCTATTACAATTAATGTTACCATGCTCTTGTTTGTAATAAAAGGAGAATTAAAAAAGGAACACCTCCTAAGGAGGATCGAACCTGGGACCACAATCAATGCTTTCAACCACTACATCACGCCCTTACTTTCGATTGAAACAACAATTTTTAAGTATTCTGTCTCTCCAATATTGTAAATGAAGTTGGGTATACATGTGGTTGAACTTTTACTTTAATTTTGGATTGCTTTCTTGTAGTATAGCAGATATCTTCGAGAAATAATTTTCGAAGTGATAAAGAAAAACGAGAATATTGGTAGTTGTGAAAATGCGAGTTATTTCTTCTAACTTATTATTGTGATTAGACATTATTAATGAAAAATATCTAGAGGCTTGAACATTGCAGGACGATGTTCTTTTCCTGTGATACTGCAACAGACGATATGCTTGTTTACTGACGCAAGTCTGGTGTTCAGAACAGTCTTATGAAAATGTATTTGCTGTTGCGTAAGGTAACACGAAATAATTACACCGTTTGCGAACTACCAAATCTGCGCAACGTTAGACAGGCGGAAAATTTTATTCTTCACACTTGACAGTATTAGTCAAGAGAGACTCGTGGGACACTGTGTTAAGGTGCTGGAGTAAATCCTTCTTATTTTTCTTCCTCGAAGGACAAAAATTTTTATAGTAGAGAAACAGTAGTCCCGCTCTTTCTTATTTCTTTTAAATTCTTCCACATTCCTTTCATTGGGTTAAATATAAATAAAAGTATTGCTTGCATTTCTGTCATTGACGTAGACCACGCCAGTACGCAGGATTTCTTTGCGGGAGTGGCCAGACCCTAATATATATATGTGTGTGTGTGTGTATTTTATTTGTAATTTTATAACGGTTACATGGACATCTAGGAAATAGTTCCTTATAATAACCTCAGGTTGACCAAGTTGCCAATACAAACAAATGGAATACAGATTGTCTTCGAGCTTACATTGTTAAAAAGGAGCGGGTACGCGTATTACTATCCCAATATTTATTCAATAAGTTTTCTTGGTTGTCAGAAATTATCACTTAAACTATTGCATGTTGAGCTAGTGCCCACCTAGCCGCCTCTGATGAAATCTATCATTCTTCAGATTCTCTTTAAAATTCGACTCTGGTCACTCGTAACTTGCTGGGTGCATCGACAGACAATGTTTTGCGATAAGAAGCGGCCTTGAATAGCGTGAGTGAGTCACTTTGAACGCGAGCAAGCTACGCTACCAAGGTTGTCTGCCTTTGAAAACGAAGTCATTTTTTTTCACCGTTTCCGAACGCGATTGATATTGTAGAAATATATATTCTCACAAAAGAGCAAGAAAGAAAATTAGTGCAATGTTCTCCCGTCGTTTAAAACCAAATATTATCTATTAAACGAAAAGTTCACGATTGTCAATAAACCTATCTGAGCATAAGGTGGATGTAAATAATAAATTTAATACAAAGATTCTCCAAAATTTCTCTCCCACTGTCTACGTCACTAACGTCGGGCCAGTATCCAGGGGGGGCATGGGGGCCATGCCCCCCTCGAACCCTGAAATATTTAAATGTGAACCTACCAATAACTTCGAAAATAACATCGTCGATTTTAGAAAAGTGTAAACATTTCAATTTTGTTCTTACATAAAGGAATCTGTTTCTTGCGCAAAAGTCTTCAGGCTGCATATTGGATGGTTTTAGTTTTATGATGCAATGCTAGCAGACGTCCGATTCACCGATTTAGTCAGGACAGTGCGCTACTTTCAATCCCTGACCCGACTTTTTCGAACTGCAATCGTGATGCGAGAATGTCTCTTTGTTATTGTTGTGTTCTTAACTCACAATTAGACATGTTCTTTATTGTAATAACAATTCCTAGTACGCAACATTTAATTTATAAATATATTATTTTCTAAACATAGAATTATCATGACTTTTGTATCGCGCTCGCACTATTTGAACTATTTTGTAATATCTGTCTCTCTCTCTCTCTCATACACACACACACACACACACACACACACACACACACACACACACACACACACACACACACACCATCACACACACACACACACACACACACACACACCATCACACACACACACACACACACACACACACACACCATCACACACACACACACACACACACACACCATCATACACACACACACACGCACACACACACACACACACATATATATATTAGGGTCTGGCCACTCCCGCAAAGAAATCCTGCGTACTGGCGTGGTCTACGTCAATGACAGAAATGCAAGCAATACTTTTATTTATATTTAACCCAATGAAAGGAATGTGGAAGAATTTAAAAGAAATAAGAAAGAGCGGGACTACTGTTGCTCTACTATAAAAATTTTTGTCCTTCGAGGAAGAAAAATAAGAAGGATTTACTCCAGCACCTTAACACAGTGTCCCACGAGTCTCTCTTGACTAATACTGTCAAGTGTGAAGAATAAAATTTTCCGCCTGTCTAACGTTGCGCAGATTTGGTAGTTCGCAAACGGTGTAATTATTTCGTGTTACCTTACGCAACAGCAAATACATTTTCATAAGACTGTTCTGAACACCAGACTTGCGTCAGTAAACAAGCATATCGTCTGTTGCAGTATCACAGGAAAAGAACATCGTCCTGCAATGTTCAAGCCTCTAGATATTTTTCATTAATAATGTCTAATCACAATAATAAGTTAGAAGAAATAACTCGCATTTTCACAACTACCAATATTCTCGTTTTTCTTTATCACTTCGAAAATTATTTCTCGAAGATATCTGCTATACTACAAGAAAGCAATCCAAAATTAAAGTAAAAGTTCAACCACATGTATACCCAACTTCATTTACAATATTGGAGAGACAGAATACTTAAAAATTGTTGTTTCAATCGAAAGTAAGGGCGTGATGTAGTGGTTGAAAGCATTGATTGTGGTCCCAGGTTCGATCCTCCTTAGGAGGTGTTCCTTTTTTAATTCTCCTTTTATTACAAACAAGAGCATGGTAACATTAATTGTAATAGCAGTGTATAGTAGCTACATTGTTCTGCAAATGGAATTTATAAAAAAATAAACAAATAAATGAATTGACACACGTTCAAAGGGATATTTTCATGTATAAGATCGTGAATTATAATACTTTAACGATAATTGTGTACTGCTTCAAAGACATTGACAAATATTAATGAAATAACTATTTATATTTGTGGCAATTCAGGACATACTAATTTTACCCCTTTTCCCACTCGATTTCAATGCAAGGATACCTCCGCAAATATGGAATGAAAAGTTCTCATCATGTGCAATTCTCCATTAAATGTTTCCTCCGAGTCGTACTACCTTCGTTTTCTTTGTTACAAACAAGTATTGTTTGCACATTACATGTAGGAGGAGAGTTGCATCTACATTTCACATTGGTCAGCTCCTTCTACTTTCTTTCAGGAGCGAAAGCTTGTAGTGTAGTGTTTAACGTTCAGGACTGTCAATCTGATGGTCGTAGGTTCAAACCCTTCCGGTGGCAGAAAATTTTCGTACGTTTTAGACCTATCCCATTGTGTTCATTGTTCACCCCGTGTGAAACGGAATGATTCAGTTTGGAATTAACGATGGGGGGAGGGGAAATATTAAATTACAAAATCTCCATTTCAACGAACCGAGAATTGGACAAAAATTGGATAATTCTTATAAATATGAAAATTACATTCTTGTTTTTAGTGGTATAATCGCAGGTAAAATCAAAGATCTTACATGGAAGATTTTACCTTGCTCTGAACTAAGCCAAAAGGCATTTCGCACCGATTTAATACATTCTCCAATACATTTCAAAATGTTATTGAATGTTTCATGTCGATAATTTGACCAATGCATCAATTCTTGACGCTGAGACGATATTTTCTGCAACTACCTCTTCTCTTCAGTCCCTTCTGTTCTTCTCTTCTCCTTCTCCTTCTTCTCTCCCCTCCTTCTGCTCTGCTTTATCTCATATCGCCTTCCCCACTTTTCTCGCATCTTATCTCCATCCCACTCATCTCCACTCCTCGTATCTCCTTTCCTGTCTTAGATTTCAGACTCCACGCACTTTTCTCCTCTTCTTTTCGTTCTTCTCTTTTCTCTCCTTTACTCTACTCTCCACTCTTCTCTCATCTCGTTTTCCTTCTCTTTTCTCTCCTTTGCTCCATTTTCCTCATCTCTCCTAGAATATTTTTCCATTCTCCTCACTACATCTCCTCTCCTCGTCTATCCTCTCTTTCTTCTCTCCTCTACTTTTCCTCTTCTCCTCTCGCTTTCTCTTTCTCCTGTCATTTGTCACCTCTCGTTTTCTCTCATCTCTTCTCCTTTCTGTAGACTCATCAGCGATGAAATGCTAGAAAACCTATTATTTTTCTTTCAGAAAGAATTTTGTCACTTGCGATATAATATTGATATTTTTAATACTTTTTATACACTAATACTTGTTTTTATTTCTTTCGCGTATTTTATAAATATTTATTGTGCATGTGGCAACCCTGAAATTGAGCCTAACTCTACACGCAACTCACCAACACCTTGTGTAAATTGGGTTGCCTAGTTTAAAATGTCGTTGTCCTAAAACTTTTGAGAGACACTGTACAATCGCCAACCAATGTATAAACAAATAGCAACCCATAATTTTGTGCATTGCTGCTGAAACGCACAGCAAAAGTTACTGGTAATAAATTTCGTTACTTTTACTGGAAAAAGATACTGAGTTGCTGTTACTTCTTTCAAAAAGTAACTAGTTATGAAGTAAGGCGTGTAGTGTAATTGGGTGACCCTTCCGAAGACATCCACTTTCACGTAGTACGCCCTGGATTGCATTTTGCAGACTAACAATGCTCTGGCGTCTAGGCTTATGGCCAGTGCAATGGGCCTTGTGCTGTGTTCTGTGCATATGTGTTTGTGATTGTCCCTTCATCTATTTCATGTTATCACCATTCATTCTCATCTTCGCAATTAGCCAAGACTGGCAGAAAAGAGAAGTTATATAAATCAAATCAATCAATCAATCAATTAAAAAGTAACTATACTTTTATAATTACAGTAACTCATTTCAAAAAGTAACTAGTTTCAGTTGATAATTTCAAAACCTAACTAGTTACAGTAACTCCCTTCAAAAGTAATTACTTACAGTTACTCGTTTTCAAAAGTAACTACTTGCAGTTACTCATTTGTAATGGAAGTAGTTAAAATTAATTATTTAAAAAAGTAACCAATTAGTTATCATTGCAAAACTCTAGTTACAAGTACTGTTACTCGAGAAAGTAACTGTTACTTGCAGTTGGGTTGCAAGTTGCACTGGCTCCATTACATTTATTCATAACTGGTTATAGATCTTCATTCTTATGACCATTTTCTTTTGTAATGAAAGGTTGAATGACCACTGACACAGTATCTGTAATTCCATAACATCGAAGAAGAGACTTCCCAGAGTTGCACATTCAGCGGTGATGAGGAAATGTTCAGGCCATTTCGTCAAAGGTAATTCCAAGCGTATACGGTAATATTCCTTTGGATCCGAAGCAGAGTTCCTTCGACACAGTCCGCATACACAGAAGAGAATCCTGTCCTTTCAGACGCCTTGGAGTGGCTAATGAAGAGACGCATTCAAGAATTAGGAAGAATCCACAGACACTAATAGAGTTAAACAGCAAAGTGTTTGTGCGTTGTCTTCCATTAAAGTATTTGAAACAGTTTTCAAGTCGAGAAGATACGTAATAACCGTTCTTTTTTATCTACGAAGCGTTGAATGGAAAATCTTGTCTTCACTACATTATGAGAATGTGAAGGATGTGAATTTGAGACCTGATCAAAGAAGAGAAACGACCCAATGAAATTTTTTTAAAAATAATTATTTTCTAAATAATTTTCACTACTTTTGTATCATAAATACAATGAAGATATGGTTTTCCTCTTAAATAATGAAACAATTTAATATTGTACAAATTTCAATGACATCTCTTATTTTTTTTTCAGAAATCAAATTGAGTTATATGTACATTGTATTTCTCCTAAAATGTTATTTAAGGTAATTTTATGAATATAAATGAAATAATATTTTAAGGGTTCAGTCCGTCTAAAAAATGTTCTAATAAACATTCCATAACCTTACAATATATAAAATACTATTGTTTGGTTCGAGAATTATTAAGTCTTTTAACTCACAGTTATTCTCATAAAATGTTATAAATAGTGATTGATTGATTGATATGATTTATTATACTTCGCTTTTCTGCCACTTGTGGCTAATCGCGAAGATGAATGAGAATGAATGATGATATGATGAAATCGATGAAGGGTCATCCATAAAGAACACCCATACCCAGTCCGAGATTCGAACCCGAGACCTCTGGCGTCGTAGCGCGGTTATAAATAGTAAGTTTTGATACGAAAGTGTTACTTTTAATTTTTCAAAAATAGATTAATTGATTATTACACTATTTGGAGCATTTCTGAGAAAATGGTATAACAATTAATCCTACCAAGTCTCTTGCTTTTAGCAAAAAGTCAGTTTTTCGTCACTTTGCCGCCAGACTGTGATAAAGAGACACTTTTTTGGACTATCCTTCATTTGGAAACGCATTTTCTGGTACACCTTCCATTAAAAGTACATTAAAACTAAATGGTTTAAAGGCTTATAAATTAGGCTACAACTTTCATTCCAATTTCCTGTCACTTAATTTATGAAAAAGTTGCAAGGCAAAAACTTCAAAAGGTACTAGAAAAATTACACCTTTTGAAGTTTATTTTTTAAAAAATTAACGAAAAACCACTGACATTAGAGAAAAATCTATCAGAATCTTTTTTGTAACCCACCTAATAAGGATTAAGACTAAAAAATATTATCTGCCTATGACCATTTCTTACGGAGATATAGGTCAGAAACTGAGACTGTGCGTATCTGAAGTTTCAGAAAAAGGTCTGGGGGTCACCGGGGGGAGGGCAGGGACGTTTGGGATTTTGCACTGCTAGTAGTGTTCTAGCAACTGGCCAACAATTCAGCTTTTACAGAATTATTGGGCTATTGGGCGATAATCCCTCTATCTTATTCTGTGTAAGTATCACCAGTTTTGTTTGGGTCGCAAAACAATAGATTTTTGTCGCTGATTGACTCTGGATATTTCAAGAAGCTTCTGAAATCAGGAAGTAGTTTAAGCTTCCGGTGCAGATGCCTTGGGGATCCTAGACAACTCCATTGTCTGCACAACAAAGCCCTTTCACCAAGATGGCTTTGGCTCAGATTCAGATCGATATTATTATCTATTTGTGTCAAATGAGAAACTATTGTTGCCAAACTAATTTATAAAATATAAAGACAAAATGTTCTAATTGTTTATAACTTGATATCCTGCTCACGACTGTATCTTACTGACCAATATTACGATTTTGCTAAAATTTTCGGCATTTTAAAGATGTTACCGTTTAGATCAATCGTGAGTATAAGGGAGAATTCACACCGAAGAAACACGCGACATGCAACACGGAACACGTGTCGCTTGGAAGCTAACACTCAGTCATCAATGCAGCCTTTCGAACCAAAGAGACACGGCAAGATGCACATGTTGCGTGTCGCTTACGTGCCTCTCGGACTGTGCCGTTTTCTCAATACCGTGCATCGTGTTGCTTCAGTTTGTTGTTCGCGCATGCTCAGCGAATGCTTCATTCCAACGAGCTGTATTTAGACTCTAGAAGAGAGCCCAACCTGCATTATGTTTGATCCTCTAATTTGTTGATATAATAAAGTATTGATGTGTACAATGTTTTAACAATGTTTTAGGATTTAAACACAACGTTCATTTCGCTTTATCAAGTTTTTTGATGCAGTTATATATCGGCTGTAATTTGCCTTCAACATCGTGAAAAGAGGCAGTGTTTTGGCCATTTACCTGACTGCTTTTATTTGAAAAGGGTCAGCTTATTGAGGCACTTTAGTCGAAACTATATTAGTCAACATGGTAAAGTACTCTAGTGCATTGTCTCTCAACCACCGGACCGCGACCCGATACCGTGCCCTCGTATCAACTATACTGAGCTTTGAAATGATCTGCTGAAACTGGTTGACAACTATCATAATCCCAATATCATATTTGAGTTGTGAGTTTTCGTTTTTTAAGTCCATTTTATGCACAAATAGATCTGCCCCTTTATTGTACCCGGGATCACTTAATTACAAGGAGACGACGTTACCACTTTGTCTTCCATATTTTTATATTTGTCAACAATCCTATACACGTAATCAAACTATTATTACTCTTATGATTATGCTAGAATTTATTTATCGATATTTAATTTCATAGGTACACGTTAATTCATGCATAAAATCTTCAATACTATAAAGATTTACGAGGAAAATTCTTCGGCAAAGGGCATTGGCTTAAAAAGAATACCGTGACATGGTTTCACGAAGGTTGAGAACCATTTCTCTAGTGTTTAGGTATTCGCTTTATTCAGGCTGAAAAGTCTAGCGTATACAGTTTGATTTCAGTGCATATTATTTCTCAGTTTTCTCGTGCACAACATGCCTCTCCCAATACCTTGCACAAATTTTACAA
The DNA here is from genome assembly GCF_977018435.1 of Lepisma saccharinum. Lineage (NCBI taxonomy): Eukaryota > Metazoa > Arthropoda > Insecta > Zygentoma > Lepismatidae > Lepisma > Lepisma saccharinum. The sequence continues at coordinate 53,645,818 of NC_139251.1, forward strand.
CTCAATTTACATGTCACAATGTCTCTTGTTACGTTATTTTCGGGTGACTAATAAACTGATTAATGCAATTATATCGGTACCATCATGCAAACTGAGCAAAGAAACCAAGTGTCGCTTGCAGCGTGCCTCTTGTCTCTTCGGTGTGAAACACTCGTGTTGCGTGTTGCATGTCGCATGTTGCGTGTTTCTTCGGTGTGAATTCTCCCTTAGTGTAAATAGACGATAGAAGAAACATTGACGCGCTTCTACATTACGTAAGAATTTTACCAAAGACTTTGTATCTCATTATGATAAATTATTTCTGTGAAAATCGATTCCCCGATACAACAATTTTACTCGTATACATATATCTTCATAATCTTTACAACTCTATATTAATTAATATGCACTCTTGAAATTAATAACTAAATAATGGCATAATCATAAAAAGGTAATAATGGTAGGAAAGGGAAGCAAAACAAAAAATACTATCAATGAAACGGTGGCTCTACATACGAGATATTGACACCAGGAAAGAAGTAAGACCCTTAGAAAGTAGCTCGCTACGGGAATAACGAAGTCACAGGTGTTGACAACAAATTGTCAATGTCATAACGAGCTACGGTTGCCATGGGTTCACTAAATGCGTGATAATCTTCATGTGTACGTAATTATGGTGCGACAGCAGGTGGGAGGGAGGTGGTAATTAGCAATAACCTCGGTTTGAATTCGTGCAGAGAAAATCTTCAACTGTTAAATTTCTAGAGACGAGTGTCTTTCCTCATAATTACTTTGGAGACATTCCTCGTGCCTTGCTTTCGTGTTAAATCCAGCAATGAGTCGTCATTTGAGAACCCACAGGGAAAGAAGCAGGAGAAATTCCAAGGCTTTGGTCACGTTAGAGAAACGTTAGATGTTTTGTAAGTAGCTACATACATACACGAAACAAGAAATTAAGTTGTGTACGTAACAACGTGATTTGAAGACACCAGGGAAAGGTTGTTGAACCTTCAAATTCTCGAAGGTGACGTCATCAGTATCGCTAGGTCTTGGATAGAGCTAGCTACCACTGCGTTTGAAACCCTGGCCAGAAAGCAGTGGCGCTAGTGTTGCTAGTTTAAGTCACGGGTAGCCTAGGACGCACTCCCCACCCCCCAAAGGTTGAACATGCCCCCTCCCCCCTCATTAAGTTTATTTGGGTTTATTGGTCTTGGATTGGAATATTTTGGTATTAGCTGAACATGTTGTAGTTCAAGAGTGTGTTTATCCCAACTGTATTCACATATGTACCTTGCTCTATAGCATCTGAATAACAATACTTGACACAACATTATTTTCCTCCTTTTCATTTCATCACTTTCACCCTTAACGTCAGCCATCTTTGATGTTATTACACTGACCTCTCATTGGCAGTTTGAGGTTGGACCAATTTTGCACTCAATCAACACGGAATTTTGTTCGGGTACAAAAATAAGTGGCTTCTAACCAGGATATACGTGGTGAATTGGTCTAATCCACATGGTAGGAAGATACTTCACCTCGATTGCAAACAGATGGCAGCATTATCTCATTTTGCCTGTTGGAGAGGGGTAGACCACTGTTGCACAGACCACCTCAACTGGTCAAACAGACAGTTTGTCTGCTTGACTAACCTTGTATTAATGCGAACAGTACACCCCCTTTCGAAACCAATTTCAAAGGCATAAGAAGTAGTGTTTCATTTCAAGCCCATCTCGGAGATAGGTACCAGGTAGGTAGAAAAACTTTATATAATATCCATACCTAAAAATCAATAATAACAAACGAAATAATCCTCAATTTTTGTGTGAAAATATATAGCATTGGTAGCTAAACTATAACATTTTGTCCCCCCAAAACAATTCCCATGACGCGACTGACCCTCGCTTCCTGTGGGCACCCCTGACAGGGTCGATATCTGCCTTTAACAATAGAGACAATCTTGAGATCCCACATCCTTCAAGACAAAGCCAAGAACGTTACATACACTGGCGTACGTAAGGGGGGGCTGAAGGGGCTACAGCCCCACGAAATGTTTAGAAAATAACTCAAATGAAGGCAGTAGTGAAGTCGGAAAAAATAACTTAAAAATATCCCCGATAATCATTTTCGTGTTTGAATAACTTTCAAAACGAACGTTTAAAATGGTAATTGTAGCTCATATCTCATGAAAATAAAACACCAACAATGGGGTATCACAGAAATTGATTTATGGCGATGTATTCAATGATCCAAGCAAATATTTACTCTGTTCATTAACTGTTAGATTCATTCCACTGAGCCCGTGTTAATATTCAGCTGTAGATATTTGTACAATTTCGATTGAATTTACAAGGTTACACATGAGGCTAAGAAGTTGATAACCTAAAAAAAAGTTTTAAAATTTACCTAAAATGACCTTCAAATTATTAATAAAATGGCATAAAATATTTTTGAAATGACCTAAAAGTAATTTCAGTAAAAAAAATATTTTTTTGCATTGACCATATTTTCAATTAGCTAATGACCTAGATGTTCTGAAATTTCAATATGTCAGTTAATTTACATAGTTATGGTATACCCAGTCTCAACTTTCTCTGGAGCAAGACGAAAACAAGTCTCTGCACAAGTAGTGACGCAAGACGGCTCCACCAATGAACACGTAAGACGGAATGGGATTGCGTGGAGGGAGAAAACGACTGCAGTTATCAACGTTTGCAGCAGCGTGTACTGCTTCGCTCTGAGTACTCGATTTTCTCCCCATCTCTGCCGCTATGCGCAGCCTTGCACCAGAGATAACTGGGACAGATCAGAATACGAAACCGATTACGGACATGAGGGCCTCCCTGTAATCGTCGTCGCCTTGTAATCAACGGGTCTCGGGTTCGATAGGCGAAGAGGCACATAGTGGTTCGGATAACACTTTAAACTGTAGGTCCAGTCCCGATTTGCCTTGCTGTGCATAAAGTGAACTTAAAACACCAACCAATTCAATCAATCAATCAGTTTTATGAAAAACTAAATATGCTGACCAAGGCAGTAATTTATTTTATTAAAAACATAAACTAACGTAACGTTTCAACCTTCTAGCAAGGTCTTCTTCAGACTCTGTATCAAGTACAAAAGTCTGAAGAAGACCTTGCTAGAAGGTTGAAACGTTACGTTAGTTTATGTTTTTAATAAAATAAATTACTGCCTTGGTCAGCATATTTAGTTTTTCATAATCATGGAAACAAGGCTTAATGGAGTTACAATCAGTTTTAATATGGCAAATGGTTTTCAGACCTGGAAATGTAGAGGGTTTCCTAAAAGTCCTTCCCACATTTAAATTTACTCCAACTTTGCAACGAACAGAAATATTTCAGTGAAATATAGTTTGTACTGCACAGCAGCCTTTATAGTTTTACCTGGCAAAACTGCACGTTGAGCGGATCACGTGACTGCGAGCGATCAGGTGATTACAAAATGGTGTTGATTCAGGAAAAGTCAGTACGTTTTGTGGTATGCACAGTTGAAATCGTGCGTTCTGGTGCGCGAATTCCAAACCTACGAGAGGGATAGCCCAAAATTGAATGTGTGGTGCACTGTGTTGACGGATCAAGTAATCGGGGCTTTCTTCTTAGAGAACGATATCGTGCCGGGCGCTACCGATCTCAACGTTCTTCCTTCCCTAGCTGATTGCACTTGGTATAAAGTATGACGTGCACTTCCAGCAAGACAGGACACCTCCCCATTTCGCTCTTGCAGTCAGAAACTTCCTGGATCAAGAATTCGGAGGCAGGTAGATTGGCCGCAGAGTACCCACATCATGGCCCGCAAGGTCGCCAGATCTGACTCCGTTTGACTTTTGACTGTGGGGATATGTCAAGACGGAAGTGTACGCGGAAAAGCCAAGAGATCTGGATGACCTCAAAGCAAAGATATCTGCAGTCTTCGCGGGGTATTTCGGATGATCAGTGCCGGAAAGCCATTCTGTGTTTCAGGACGAGATTGTAGGAATGCATCGAGGGAATGGTGCCCAGTTGGAGTTGGAGCGATGAGGAAGACATATATGCAGTGTTGCCAGGTAAACTTTTAAAGACTGCTGTGAAGTACAATCTTTATTTCACTAAAATATCTCTGTTCGTTACAAAGTTACAACGATTTTAAATGTGGGAAGGACTTTGGGAAAACCCTTTGTTATTTTACATGGATTTTCTACCACTTTGGATGAAATCGTGACGATGAAGATAAGTGATGATATGAATTTGATGAAGGTACACTGACAAACAACATGCAGAAACTTAAACCCGGGAATTTTGTTGTCGAGATTCAAAGTTAGAATCCCGGATAGGACATGGATGCTTGTGTATGTCCGTAATGAGAAAAACCTAGAATAGCTATTAGTTAAAAGTGATATTTGTGAAAGTTGAGAAAATGGTTAATGTCGGGGAATACTACCGAATAGGAGTATTCCTTGAGAAATAAGAGTCTAGATGGATGACATCTGGTGGGAGGGAGGAGAACGTCTAAGACATAATTATCGTACAGATGGCCGGTAACGAAACTTTTGAAAACGTCACGCCACTGGCAAGTAAAGAAGCGGTCTCTTCATTTTTACAGATTTAAGTAACTAATGGAAATTATCGCACTTATGTGCCTACCCTGCTAGGAACTCTACGCTTCGCCACTGCTCATCTATTTTATCTATGAACTAGTGGGCAAGCCAAAAATCCATTTGGTTAGCATTGAGTCAGTCACTTCTCTGCCGTCCCCCACAACTCTTCATGGGGCACATCACGGCTCAGTCGTCATATCTGACCAGATCAGAGACCAAAATTTTGTGATCTTGTTATTGTGGTTTGAATTATTGCTTTAAGTCTACTTTATGCACGAATAGGCTAATCGAGACTGAACTCACAGGTCAAAATGGACTCCAAAACACCAAATGTGCCTCCACCGGGTATTGAACCTGGGACTCCTCGATTAAATTGGCGTTTTATTGTTAAATAGCCCTTTTGGACAAAGTCAACATGTTCCTTTGCAGATACCTTGACTTTCAAAACAAAACATATTATCTCCCGCATACACTAAACTGGCATGGTGCAAAGCACAAGGAAATACTTTACCTTTTTTTACCTTTTTACACACTAAACTATTTTCTATAAAGTACTGCATGCAATGATATAAGCAATTGAACCATACATGACATTCTTAAAGAAAAAACAAATGTAATAACTCCTTGAGTTCCGCGCTTGCAAAACTGGGCGGGAAAATAACCTAAACTTTCTCGCTCATCTAGCACCCTAACGGTGCTCCTTAGAACAAAAATGCACATAACCTTTTCTGTAGAGAATTTTATGTAGATTATTTTTTATTATAATCTCTTTTGCTGTAAAGTGCTTTCCAAGCGAGATATGTGCAAGAAACTGATTTTGGGCGCTATTTTGTAAAGACGGCGGCCAAATCCGGGGTGGTACAGGGGTGTAAAATTAATATGTTGTTAAGAAACCTTTTAGAAATATAATAAAATTTGTTCCAGCTTTCCCTATTTTTTTTCCTTTTTGGACCCCATTATTGACTGGCCTACATGTTCACTCGAGGGTTTTTTATTTAACCAGCAAAATCTTTTCATTTTTATTTGAAAATTTACAGAAAGTATTCTTTGTGCATTGCAACTCATCACGGCCCATAAAGTGAACTAAAGTATGTATATGAAAATATTTCAGCATAAGTTAGATATTGATGTCTGAAACCGTCTAATTATAAGGGCATATTTTTAAAATTATAGTGCATATTTTGTAAAATTTTGTCATAAGAGCATATTTTATTTTTGCACATTTTGGTGATTTTTAGGTCATATAAATCCTTGCCCTAGTAATGACCGTTAATAGTTGAAAAACGGTCATAGCCATATTCACGGTAGTTGGATGGAAGCTGAAATTGACGATTTTACACCGTTATTTCTCCAGGCAACATTGATTCTAGATATGTATCAATCCCACTCTTATTCGCAGATAGGCTAATTTGGACTGTACCTACAGTTTAACGTGGGATCCGAACCACTATGTGCCTCCACCGGCTATCGAATTCGGTTCCTCTTGACTCTTGATTACAATGCCACGGCTTATCCACTTCATCATACGAGAGGCCCTCTGCAGGAAACTTCACACAATGTAGATATGTTGCATTCCATGTGAAAGTGGCCCTTATTCTCAATTTTCAAAATGCTATTTGTAACTTCATTCTCTCTTGTGATTAAATAACAATACCTTGTCATTTGGATAAACATTCCAGTATTTTACATAATTAAGTTCGAATATTTTACATATTGTTCGTTTATTTTATCTTTTTGTTTTTCTTTTGTTCGGTATTGTGTCCCATGCGTGACACCAAAAGCAATTAATTTCTCCATTAAATTTTGCATTTCCCTTTTAACTCCACTGGAATATTCAAATGTCAATTACCATTTCTCTTTGTGTTAAATACAGTAAAACGTCTCCCAACGGACACCTCTAAATTACGGAAATTTTTAAATTCCCCGGCAGAAATACATGGGGTTTAATGGCAATAACGGACATTCTTAATAGCGGACGCGGACACTGAAAACTACCTCCCCAATGCAAATAAAACTTCTTAATAACAGCCAGCCTGAAAGAAAACGGTTGCAATTCCTGGAATTCGACACAACAATGGCCAGTATTTTGAACTAGCGCGCATTGTTTCATGTTACACCGAACGTATTTCTTTCTAAACGTGCAGACAGTATTCTCTGTGGTTATCTCGAGAACTGTGTGTCACTTCTGCTACGATGTCACAGAAACGCCGACGACTGACTTTAAAGGAAAAAGCTGAAGTGATCAACTAGGGTGACCAGATCCTTACCAGCAAAAAAAAAGTACACACACATACCATGACAAACTTTCTTCAAAAAAGGAAAGTCATAAAGGACAAAAGTTTTAAAAATAATTATTCTTTTATTTGATGAATCCCCAAAGTATATGAGTGGCATAAAACAAAAATGAAAAATAAATGTATTTAAAATTTGACATATTAAACAAACTACAGTTGTGAGCAAAATTTTGTTGAGAACATGTCACTTACACTTTAAGTCTTTAAAACAATTCCAATAACTTCAAATTAACAAATATTACATACTCAAATGTACCAATATTTAAATATCATCCTTAATGGTTCTGTACTTTTGCTTCGAGTGAATAGCATGTAATAACTTTGTATTTTCCATAACCATATCATGGAATTCACTACAGGTATAACTGAAATTATATTTAGTTATTATTAGGTGTTTCAGTTTTCGATTGAGATTTCTCAGCAGTCCACATGTTATTCATTAATAAGAAAACTCTCTCAGTGGGTGCATTTGTGGCTGGAAGGCACAAACTGAACTCTACAATATCAAATACCTGAAAAAAGGAAATACATTTTTCCTGAAAATATTTGAATATCTCAACCCATCTTAAATCTACTCATGTGAGCAGTGTTCCATGCTTTCAGTTTTTCAAGACTTGCATACGCTCTTACATTTGAAATTTCATCAAAGAGATAAGAATCATTAAGTTGCTTTCCTGACCATTTGTTGAAAAATTGTACGCTATTTTGCACCCTGTCCCATTCGATCATCGAATCCAGTTTTACCCAATCCAACACAGTCATTTCAGAAAAGGGAGAGGGTCACTGCTTAATATATTCAATACAAGTTGAATAAAATGAACGCACGTGTTCCTTAAAACTTGACATACAAACAAACCCATTTTCCTCCAGACTTTTCAGTTTCGACTGCACTATAAGAGGCAAAAAAGGCAGTTATATCTGTCAACTAATTTTTGTTTAAGTTCTGCAATCAATGCAGAACCTTCTATCATAGAAACATATTGACCCTCTAGAAAGTGAACAAAGTCATTAAAAAGTGCTGCATTGGAATGGATAAAATAAAGCCATATTTCAGATAGCGGGTCCTCAAAGAACATTTTAATGATTGTGGGACACTTGTCCTGTGATAGAAAGTATGATTTCAATGCTGGATAGAGTTTAAGTATGCGCTCTACGGCTGACAACAAAGAGAGCCACCTAGTTTTGCTATAAGAAAGAAGCTTTGAGAACTCTATCTCCACGAAGTCACAAAATTCACGTAAAGCATGTTCACGTACTGTATATATGTAAAAATATGAGTACATTGTGTGCACCACACTTTCTATGCAAATCCGTAAACAGTCCATCGCAGTTTGTACACAATTATTCACTATATGTGCAGAACAACCTACACGTACAATTGGTTTGTTTAAACATTCCTGAACAATACTGTAAACATTTTTTTTACCTTTTCTTGCTGCTCCTCCAAAGTTGCAGTTGGTGTTGTCAGCACATAATCCAACAACTTTAGTTTCAATGTTGTATTCATTTAATGTCTTCAGGATATACGAAGACACAATATCGGACGTTTCACCACACTGATCTTGAAAATCCAGAACTTTAACGTGCACTCCGCTCAAAGGAAGGAAGTAACGCACCAACAATGGAAACGGTTCGACGAATCTGTGTAAACTGTAATGTAATTTACCTGATCCAACTCTTTCTGAAGCTCTGCAATTGCATAGGGGCTTATCACATTTGTCATGATCGCTTCACATTTTGTTCTTGCACAAGCATATTGTGGTTGGAAGCACTTCTTAACAAGTTTCGAACTACAGTCTGTAGAACGAAACGATTGATTATGGGTGCGTTCCGAAAGTCTTAACGAAACGAACGCATTCAACGAAAATAACTGGGCTCGTGAATCTGGTGAAACCAGTTATTTTACAGACTTATGGGACACGCTAGGCGAAAGCGCAGGCGCAGCGTTTTGTTTAGAGAAAGTTTCCGCATGGCGTCAGCGGAAGGAATGTCCTTATGGCAAAAATAAACTCTGCTGTGTTACTCATTTTAATCACATTCTAAGAACGGTCAAGGCATACCATCTTGTGCACGTTGCTTCATATTGGTCTCTGTTCAAATTATAATACATTTTCCGAACTAGTGCAGTTTGAATCCATCAGCACGCGCTTTGTCTGCAAGGAGCAGAGGATTCTCACGGAAAAAACCAACCTCCTGGCCCGTGCATTTGGTGAATCTCGTTCTTGCACGAAACGAACGGAATGCGACTTTTGGGACAGCATAATGAAACTCACGAAACGCACTGAAGCACTTCTGGGACAGCCAGTTACCATAACTCGTTTAACGCGTTAAACTCGTGCCACTTTCGGAACGGGCCTGATTATGTTGCACTGTATGAAATGCAAAACACGCTTCTGCTGCTGCTGCCAATTTTTGTTCTTTAGGCCCAAAATTCTTGTTTCGAGAAATGTAGAAAGAGTAGCACTAGATGCAGCAGCAGCAGCAGCGTCGGCAGATTTGTGTTTTGCCGTTTGCAGATGTCGTGTTATTTCAGACATTCTACTGTTAGCAATTGAAAACGCACCTGAACATTTTTCACAGTGAAGATTACTATCGCTTTTGCCTCTCTTTAGAAATGGATAAAGAGATTTCAGTTCTGAATTAAATGCACATTTCCTCCTAGGAGCTATCTTCACCCGACAGTGTTGAAATACGAGACTTCCACTCTACGCACCCCGCAACAACTGGACAGATCGGCGCCACCTGACCCTTTTGTTCGCAACTGTCTACAACCTGCTCTCTGCCGTGGTAACTACGCATTGTTCTAACCGGATGTTCATTCTCTCCAGCCCGACCACAACAGAAAAGTATGTACTGCATAAACTGTTGACATGGAAAAAACAAAAGAAAATATAAATAGAAAATAAATATTTGGACTTCGGAGACCGGAGTAGAAATCAGGACATTTCGCAGGACATATGTGAAAGAAAGGACATATCTTAATTTTATACATGGCTTCGCATTCTGCAGGACAGCCCATAAAAAAAAAGGACTGTACTGCGAAAATCAGTACGGATGGTCACCCTAGATCAACGTCTGCGAGATAGAGAAACTTAGTGTTCGAGACATGGCCTTGCGGTTTGCTGTAAAGTCTGTAGGCCTAACATGCTTATCCTATTGTGTAACATCCTACACTTTTTTCTGAATAGAGAGCACTTCTTAATAATGGACATTTAATTTTCTCCCAGGCCTGACCGTTATTGAGAAGTTTTACTGTGATTTATTTTTCATCATTTGACAATTCACAGAAACTAAAACAAATTTCTTATTAAGTAAAGAGGCAGTGATTTTTCAGTCCCACCGATGACACGAAATTGTTGACTTACAGCTATAAATTTGGGAAAGTATTTATGCTTAAATAGTGTTTAGTGTTTAGTTTCGTAATTCATTTCACAGAAACTGTAAGAAAAACAGTTCAATTGTCCGCCACCAGGTTCAAATGTGGCGCTGTACTTCCATGATGGGTTGCAATAATGACGTAAACTGCTCCAATTGGTTATGGATTTGCCTTTACCTTGCAATCTTGCAATAAACGAGAGATTATTTTTCGCAACTTTCAGCCACTAACAAATGTCTTTCTAATTAATAACTCAGCTAAATCGCGAACAAAAGTTCGGAAGTGATCACCATGTCATTAAATAAGAAAGAACGTGCATTGCATGTGAAGTTGTTTTATCAGAACGGTAGTAATAGTGCAGCTGCATATTGAACGCTGCTGTACTGGCAGAAACCAACAATAAAGATTTGTACACCTGACTTATGTTCTTCAATATTCATTATTACAGCGCCACATTTCAACCTGGTGGCAGATAATTGAACTTTTATTTCTTTTCTCGCCGTTCTCTTCCCCATGGTCTGCATAGTGGATTCACCAAATTTCAGAGTTCTACGATGCCTCAAACAGGCTACAGAGGGCTCTGAGTTGGGTAACTTTAATTCTGGTCACTCGGTAGCTACGTACTTGTAAGGGGGGATACACTACAACATATTTCGTAATTATCATTCATAACCTCAGTTTTTAAAGTTGTTCAAAGAAAAAAAATAGTAATCTGGAGTCATTTTAAGGTGAGTTTGGCTTTTCCCCAAGTTCTTTACAACTTTCATCCGAAAAAAAATATTTTCTCAATATTTCTGGAGGGGCTGTAGCCCCACCTGCCTCTCCTCCGTAAGCCAGTAGTCCTTTACTTTTCCTCGTTACTAGCCCAAAAGAACAACATTCAAAAAATTCTTTCGAACTTGCTGTGTCAATTAGCCACTGAAAATAACATGTACTTGAGATTTTGAATGTTCGTCTATAAATACTCGGAACCACTTCTCTGAGGAGACATTGATGTCTGTCTCCTAAGCCGTCTTCCAATTGACATAGTGCAGAGAACACAGATCAATTTGTTAAGTATTCCTCCTCCAGATTTTTTTCTACTCTTCCGGAAATTCATTAAGATACGAACGTTTTAAAGCGATCTGTTTCTCTTGCTCCGGTCCCCCTATCCGCCAATCAATCAATGCCACACGTACTTAGGAATACAATTGGGCACTGGGTAATATGCTTTTCTAATTTGTTCTCTCTCTCTCTCTCTCTCTCCACACACACACACACACACACACATAAATTTTAATTTTCATCCCACGAACAGTCAATTTCATTTACACCCACCCAATTTTATTCTTCTGTTTTCTTTTCAAACAAAATACAAAGTAGCCGAAAAAGAGTATATTATTATTCTAGCGGCATACAATGGTGCTTTTGAACGTAATCGTGAAGCGACAAAAAAGCAAGTTCGTCAAATACAGGGTGTCCGAGCTAGCTAACTACTTATAATGCAAAAGCTGCTACTTATATTGTCTCGTAGTGAAGCTTAGTAGATAGACAACCGATCGAAGATTTTAGTAGTCTACTTGTACGATCAATATTGCTGTTGAGTCACGCATGCGCACGTTTCTGAATGAAACGTTTCCTGAGCGCTGAATCGGAAGAGCGGGCCCAACTGCCTGGCCACCGATATCCCCAGATTTAACACCATTAGACTCTTTTTGCGTGGAGCTTCATTAAAGCTGCTGTATACAAGAGAAAAGTTCACGGTTTGTGTGATTTGAGTCATCGTATCGTTGAAGCGGTTGCGCTAATAACGCCTCAGAAGCTGGTCAACACTTGTCACGAGCTTGAGTATCGTTTGGTTATCTATCTAGCTCCAAATTGTGCCCACATTGAGGTTTAACAGGGTACATAAAAACTTTCGGAGTTTCTTTGTACAAAACCTAGACAAAAAGTTAATAAACTTTACAGATGCTAAATAATATGTGTCTATTTTTGTATACCCCTAGCCCGGACACCCTGTATTTGTATTCACTTTTCCAATGAATGAGAGATAGCCATTTTTCATTTTTTGGAAGAGGTTGTTGCAGTTTTGCAGTGTCTTTATTGCCTGTGTGGCAGTTCTACGTCTCATAACTTCTTCTCCTCTAAGTAGTTTCTCTGCTTATGAATAAATTTCATTGAAGCTTTTTGCTCTCAGTTCCTTTAATATTTCAATTAGAATACTGACATGTTCATAGAATTGAACAAGATCATTGTCTACCTTTTCAAGTGCTTGCTCGTAATGTCGTATGAAAACACTTTCTTTAGAAGAAGTAAAGATACCATAAACTCTCCAGAGGTTACAGTGAAGAACTGAAAAGCTCGCTGAGATGTTTCTCTTGTACTGGTAATTTGTAAAGTTTCTTCAGTTGCTTAATATAATTCCAGGAATCGAGCTACTGACTCATACTTTTCTGTCCATCCTGTGTCACACAACTTTAGGGTGTCTCATATCGTGGCTATCATGCACTGCGTTTTTGAAAAAAAGAAATTCCTTTGAGAAGACTCGCGGGGAAAAAAATATAACGAAATTATCGTGAAATCTCAGACATTTTCCATCCAGGCTGCCTGGAATAAATTTCCGTCATTATTCCATCCTGCACGCCTCTAATTTAGAATAATAAATAAGTATGAAGAATTTTTTGTGAACAGGTCACTGCGCGTAGGGGATAAAATAGGTAATATGGATAAATTTACTGATCCAATTGGGGGAAGGGGGGGGGGGTTGAACCCATTGAATAGGAAAATGGATAGCCGGAATAGGTCCCATTTCCATCGCTGAGTCCAGATTTGATGTCAATGGATGATTTATTTTCCTTCTGGGCCTACAATGTGTATCAAGAAAAGATTCAGTCACTTGACCACCTGCGCCAAAGAATAACCATAGATAAAATTCCTATAGACAATCTTACGCGAGTGTAGACAGCAGTGAAGTATCGCCTTTATGTCTTAGAGCTGTAAATGGTGCATACGTCGAATTTCACTAAAGGTAATGAAACTTTGAACATTGTCGATTTATTGGTTATTGATTTTACTTTACCTCGCTTTTCTGCCACTTTTATCTAATCGTGAAGATGGAGATGGATGATGATATGATGGGATTGATGAATGAACACTCACTAACACCTATGCCCAGATCGGGATTCGAACCCTGGCGTCTTACCGCAATGTGCTAACCACTCCGCCACGAGGGTCGTCTTTTGAACATTGTACTTCCATAATACCATAGTTACGTACATATACGTATACACGTTTAGTTACACCGTGTACTTATATAGTTACATACGCGTATTTTCATTTGCCTTGCTACTATATAACATTCTATGTACTCATGTAATTTCTTGCAATTCGTCTCATTTTCCTTACAAATAGTTTCTTTTATGCCTTCTTTTTTTTCTATTGGGCATTAAGCCATTATTTGCATTAATACCATTTGAAGGAAATACTGCAAGGTTTAATTGTAATCCCAGTAGAATAAAAAAATATTAACAAAGAGTTTTGCAATTTTGTAACTATAGGGGACTAAAACTAAAGCTGAAAATAGTGAACGTGTCCCCATGGAATGTTACTTTATTATTTCTTCAAAACGAAAATCAAATATAAAATTGATATATGAAATAAATAACTCCATATTTAGAGAATGCGAAACGGCAAACGATCTAGGAATATATTGTAACTCTAAATTACTTTTCACTAACCATATTGAGAGACTAACGAAGAATTCCTACAAATTTGTTCTATTCATTGTTATAAATATGATATTATATTTCCATTATTGAACACAGAACCCGAAATGTATCAATTGACACAAATCTAATTTTGTGACTCCAGTAATACATTAAACTGCTATTGATGTATTTTCGTTCATCAAATATACGGAAATGCATCATGCGATGAGCTAAAATGCATCAGTTGAGATCAGACAGTATAATTTTAAATAAACCAAAATTACACGTTTGACTATGGCAAATGATGCGGAAAAGGTTTATCAATCATGATTTGATGCATTTTGAGTTGTGTTTGTGCGCACAAAGACTTGAATTTGGCTCTGTCATAAAAAGCACTGATATTCTGAAATACACTACAAATTTAGAGCTGGTTCAGTGAAATATGTTGTAACATAGGGAATACAAACTGGAAGGCGTATGCCACAGATTCGATTCGTATCAGGCATGTGTTTAGAACTATATTTAGGGAGGGATCGGCGTTGTGTTAATCACATCAGCTCCAAAATTGCCGAGATGGAGAATGTGTTCGGCCTTAGCCTCACATCCTTTAAATGTGCCTTCAAGGCACGGTGTGATATGCATGGGGAATTTTATCTTTACCTTCACAATAGCAGTTGCTGTTTTTTTGATTTGAGGTATGTTGTGTACAGTGGCGGCGATTGGGTACCAAAACTGGGTGGTAGGCAGGGTGCCAAAACTAGGGGACAAGGACAGTTTACTTTCCCTTGGTAGATAAGGTTTAGCATAGTGCGGGGACAAAAGTGTCAAAAAGTAAGTGGAGGCAACTGCCCCCTACGTCCCCCTAATCGCCGGCACTGGTTGTGTAGACAACGGAAATGTAGTTACCTTGAACCTGCGACTGGGCATAAGGAAAGGGTAATAAGCTCATATTGAAATATATTTTCGGATAAATTTAGTCATTTTTAATCCGTACGTTAGAAAAACTACAATCAATATTCCTGAAACTGAAAAGACTTACATGTATTCTTGCCCACTTGTATTTTAAATTTTCCAAATTTTGAAATCACTAGTTTTAATAAATTAAACTATATTCATAATGTAAAAATCGTTGAGGGTAAGAAAAGAACTATGCGTTAACTCTTCCAGTGCAAGTTAGCAGAAAATGAAATGAAATATACGTTATGGATACACACACACCATTGTACTTGTTACCATTTGTGGCTGGGAAGTTTACATGACACGTTAGGAAACCATAGGTCATATAAGTATGAATCTTGGGTTAAAAACATTTTTCTATCAATTCATCCTCATAGTCTTGATGAACTCCGAAAGATAGAAAAGCGGCATGAAAAACATTGCTCATTAACAATCATTATTTTTCATAAAATAGTCAATTTTGAAAGTTGATACTCTAAGTGGTTCAAGGAAAATTGTCATGAAACTTTCAAAGCGCCTCATACTTGAAGGCAGTTATTGAAGTGCAAATAATGATCACTAGAAATATCAGAAAATCCATCATAATTGAATGTTTATGAGAGGATATGCAAATATCTCTTCTCGTTATTCTGTAAGATAGAATTGCATACTTTAGAGAACTTGTTCCTTTCAAGTATATAATGCTACTTCTCAACTTGCTTTCGGATTTCTTGTTTCGTTACTATAACTTGACAAGTTTAAAAACAAGACGCTGCAAATAGCTGTTGTGCAGCCCACACCACATTTCCCCACTCCATTCTCCGCAGCGACGTTGGTTCGCAGTGTTGCAACCTGGAGGGAGCGGAATGGTCTGAGGATTTTCAACGAAATTTGTATGCGCTTTTTCATGGGCTGTTTTTTACCTGTCGGAGTACAGAACTTCAGCTCACCTTTCGCCAACTACTCTTTTCCTTCTTTTGAAACTTGGACTCCCCGATGGCGCAGTGGTAGCGTCGTCGCCTTGTAATCAAGGGATCCCGGGTTCGATTCCCGGTGGAGGCACATAGTGGTTCGGATCCCACTTTGAACTGTACGTCCAGTCCCGATTAGGCTTACTGTGTATAAAGTGGACTTACCTCTCGGAAAAGTTCAGTTTGATTACAACATCACCTTTCGGAAATGTTCTTGATTGATTGATTGATTGATTGTTTATTTTACTTCGCGTTTTGTGAATCTTGGCTAAGATGGGGATGAGTGATGAAATGATGAAATTGATGAATGGACATTCACAAACAACCAAACCCGAGCGGGATTCGAACCTGGGACCCTTGGCGTCGCAGCGCGATGTGCTAACCACTCCGGGTCCGGCCCTCGGAAATGTTCTGTTTTGTAAACAAAGAGCAAACCTCGGACCGCGCAAAGAGTAAAGCACTCGGTGTTTACAAAATGCAATCAATGACGGCTTCTAACCACACATTCGCACACATTATTAGCATTTATACCAACTAGGACGACGTTTACAAACAATGAAGTCAGTGGCGGCTTGTAATCACACATTCGCGATTATCTCAAAAACGGCTCGTTTGCTGACCCATGTTTACTGAGACCTTTTTGCTTCTATTATCGTGTATTTTCACCTGTGTCAGTTTGCGCTATTACTTATGAGACACCCTGTATACGTAACGTACGGAAAGATGATTTAACCTTTTCTGTGACGTGCTTCTTAAATAAGTTTTAATACTATTCATAGTTGGAAAGGACCGTTCACATGTTGCCATCGTTGCTGACACCAGCACCCTATTTTCCAACACACTCGGGAGAAAACATTTTATTGCCTGAGGAAGACTTTCATGTATTTCGTGAATGTCAGCAATGCTAAGGGGCGATAAAAGAAAATCGGCGAAACATTTTCATCTCCTGGATGAAAGAATCCCATTCAGTTCCATACGAAGTAATTTCGGAGTCAGTTTTCTTATCATTCTCCAATTCAAAGGGCCTCCCCGATGGCGCAGTGGTAGCGTCATCGTCTTGTAATCAAAGGGTCCCGGATTCGATACCCGGTGGAGTCACATAGTGGTTCGGACTGTAGGTCCAGTCCCGATTAGCCTTACTTAAAACACCAAATCAATCCAATTCAGCAACTGGAGATGGTAATGTAATTCCTAGGAGTTTCGTCGTAGTTTTGGGAGAATCGTTCATTAATAGTAGTATGTCATAAAATATTTTTTTAAATATTTATTTCGTTGTTTCGAATTTTGTCTTACTTGTTGGATTAGGCGTGTGTTCCGTTTTCTCGGCAGTGTCTTTATTGGTGGTAGGATTGAGTATGAAATTTAAAGGGGGAGATAGAAAGCTCTTGATAAAGTGTTAAATCTTAGATTGTCAAGGGATTTCTGTAGTGGAGAGAGAGTTCGAACATTACATTTTGGAGACTGTATTTAGCGATAAGGCATCCACAAGTTTTCGACCCCGAATGTGCCAAAGCAAAAGCTGGAAAAAGAAAAGACTAAATATCTCTGGATCTTAAGAAAGTATTGACACTCCATTAAATTAATATTCTTCAAAGCCTGCAAAGAAATGGATGTAAAGAATTTCTTGCTCGCTTCGCTTGCAATAATTTGTTGCTACGATGTGTGTTTGTGGCTTTAATGAGATGAATAAGAAGTTTTTATACTAAAGCTGCATTACAAGACAAGCGATATTCTCGATCGATTGATTGATTTATTTGGTGTTTTAAGTTCACTTTATGCACTCTAAGGCTAATCGGGACTGAACCTACAGTTTAAAGTGGGATCCAAGCGATATTCTAAATTATGATGAACGATTTTAGGGGTGGTCTTGGCAGATCAATTATAATGTTCAGTAAAGCTAAAAAAAAGTTACTTTCGGTAGACACGCTGTCGTAAATAAATATTTTGTGGGGATTACGATATGGTTTAAGGGTGTGAATGATATGATTTGGGGGAAACGCATGACATGATTTTGGGGGGGATGCGCCATTGGCCTTGGGGGGGATGGGCACCCCTGAATACTGGCAAATTAAGGTTAGTTTATTTTCTATCTTAAACCAGTTGTCTATGACATCATAAATATTACTATCGCTTGATCGTATTATGTGGTCAAATGGACACACGGGAAAGAATTTCCGTTCGTTGGTTTAATTTTGGACATTAGTATATTAACATAGCAAAAAGTTAACGCCACAAAATGGATGAAGAAGAACGAAAGAAATTTTTAAAGATAGGGAAACGGAAAGAGAAAGTAAGAAGGTGAAACAAGTGAAGAATGAAGGTACAACGAAGGAAAGAAAATATGGAACGAAACATGGGAAAAATAGGGGGAGAAATAAAGATAGGGAGAAACAAGTATATAGCAATGATGATGGAAATAGAAAGAGATAAGGAAATAGAGATAAAAAGGAATAAATTAAGAAAAAGGGAAGGGATGAAAGAGCTAGAGAAATGTGAACGAAAAAAGGGAAAAACGAGAAGAGGAGAAAGATAAATATAGATTATGAAATGGAAGGGGAAGGAAGAAGATGACAAGAGGAAAACATGAGACGAACGAGGGGAGATAGACAGAGAAAGGAAGATAAGAAATGGGGAAGAGAGAAAATATAAAAAGATAGGGAAATAGCAATAAATATACAGGAAGAGATTAAGAAAGAGAGAATGGATGAGAGATATAGAAATTGGAACAAAGAGACAGGGAGTGAAAGACTGAAACATGAAAATAAAGATTGTGAAATGGAAAGGAAAAGATGGAAGGTGGAAAAGGGGGAAACTAAGTGTGAGAGAAGGAAAGAGGGGAACAAAGAATAAGGAGAGAGAGAAAGATATAGCGAAGCAAAGGATGAAGGAAATATAGATAGAAGAACAGAAATAGAAAGGAAGAAGGAAGGAGATTATAAAAGGGAGAAATAGAGAGTGTGAGAGAATAAGAATATAAGCATAAAACATAGAACTAACTGACCTGGACTATCTTCGTGGTTTTAGAATCTGGCCATGATGGTCGGTTATCGAACAATCAGGCATCTGGCCAATTTGGTCATCTGTCACCGTTGCTCCGTTGATCAGCCCCAATCGCTGCACGCACCTGAAAAACGTTACACCTCACGATTCCAAAGCACATCGCACTCTACACAACAACTGCCCAGTCTCGATCTCATTCTCATCCGGTATTCTTTCCTGTACAAACAGGAAGTTCGAAATCAGCAATCTGTTTCCGGTTCGTGGAAATATATCGAAATGCAAACTTTTATCGTCAGATAACTTACTAATGGGAACTAATTTTAGGCTTGTTACTGGAAATGTACGCGCACATGTTGTCTGTATGTTATTGTGTGTTGTTTTTGATCTCTCTGGGCCAATCACCACCAGTGGCGTACCCAGAATTTCAGTTGGGAGGGGGTTGAACCCGGGGGTTGAATATAGGAACTAAACTAAAACTAAATCCACTGGTGCAACAGTGTTCTAAGCACCAGGGCCTGAGAAGCGGGTGACCCATGGTCAACGTATCGAATCCCATCGCCGATGTTTTCAGGTTTTCTAAACTGACTGACACTGTGCCTCATCTACCTCATTGCCTCCTTCATATAACGTAGCTGCAAAAATGTTTATTTTATTCTATTTCTTATATTTTTCAATTATATAAATTTATAATATTCAATTTTATATATACTTATAAACAAATAGCATAACTGTATATTAATTCATGTAGGTCAAAAAGCTGTTTTTGTAGTTCAGAATCAATGTAAAGAAAATTGTAAGCTTAATTGTAACCCTACTTTAATAATAATAATAATAATAATAATAACCACAATGAAGTTTTGGAGGCTCCACCGAGAAACGAACTGGAACCTCTCTACCAAAGGCAAGGGTGCTAACCGTTTGGCTAAGCAGGTGTTCTATCGCATACGGGAAAGATCTTGATTGGCTTGATTATTGTTATTTAGCGTCGCTTTTTTCACACTTGGCTAATCGTGACGATGAATGAAGTAGGGTTGTCCATCCCCCCCAAAGACGTGGACGCATCCCCCCAAAGTCGTTCATAAAAATCCCCCCCAAAATAATTGTTCATCATAACCTCCTCCCCACAAATATAGTTGCGATAAGCACGAAGGAATTGATTTTTGTTTGAATGTCGATAATTTGATTTCATTTTTTAAAAGAAATATTTTTTCGAAATGCGTAAGCTTTAGACAACGAGACCTGACAGTATTTTACAATTATCCAGTCAGTCGTAACACAGGAACGAATTCAAATGAAACAAATTGTGACTGAAACAATCCAACACTAAAACTGATGTCAGCATGTCCAAAGTTACGAGCCGACTCGGAACTACAACCTTAGTGACAATGAAGTTCGACCAGTCACAAATATAGGAGTGCGTTGTGAAAGAAGGAGAACACATGCATATGCTGAACATATTTTATTCAGCAGGCTACATGGAACAAAGGAAAACATAAATTTCCGCTGCAACGCAGCAATGTATGGTGTCCACACAAAATAAAACATTTTCGTCCATCTACACGTGACATTGAAGTTCGACCACTGTTAGAGGGGATCCTGTTTACCATGGTGTGACGCCGCCCCGTCGGCGAATAACTGTGGCAATGCGTCGGGGCATGCTGCGGACGAGTCGTTCAAGGTATTCCACATCGATGCGGTGCCATTCCTCCTGCAGGCAGGCGATAAGAGCAGCCACTGTCGTGGGTCCCCTCGGTTGCACACGTCGCTTAAGAACACGCCACACATTCTCAATGGGCGAGAGGTCGGGACTCGATGGTGGCCATGGCAGAGTTCGCACGTGATGGCGAGTCAACCGTTCTCTTGTCAGCCACGCTGTATGAGGCCTGGCATTGTCGTGTTGAAAGATGAGACGCCGCCTGTGGAACAGGTACCTTCGCACTGTGGGAAGATGCCGCTCCAGTATGCGTGTATAGGCGTGTGCATTCACAATGCCCTCACAGACGTGTAGTGGGCCGGCTGAGATGCCAACAATCGAAAGTCTCGTCACATTCGAAACCTTTCATCGTAGTTGAAATTAAAAGACTAATGAATGAAAATGTATGGCAAGTCAATCAAACGAAACTCACCCACCTTTTTTTGTGTGAAGTTATATGTGAACTGGTAGCTAAACTACAAAATGTTGACCCCCCCCCCAAAAAAAAAATGCCCATGATGCAGGCGCGTGGACACCACTGGAATGAAGTATGATATGATGAAATTGACGAAGGATGCCTGACCAAGAACATCCATGCCCAGGCTGGGACTCGAACCCGCCCCCCCCCCCCCTCGCGGCATTGTAGCGCGCTGTGTTAACCACTCCGCCACGGAAGTCGAAGGTGGGTAAAGTCTAGAAAGAATATAAGAAAGGTAGGTACAATCTTATCTCTTACCCCAAGTTATTCATTTTGTATTTTTTGAAACGTCTTATATAAAAGGGGGTTCGAATCCCGACGAGGTACATTGCACAGACGTTCGTTTTCCACTTAAGAAATTAAATGTACTAATAACTCATCTAGTACTGCACATGTTTTAATAATTTGGTTTCTGAAACTAGAAAGAGAAATGCGGGAAATGAGATCAAATTTCCAGGTGATCAAAGTGCAACTACAGATATTCCAGAAGATAGAGAAATAACCAAGGTTGTTTGTGTAAATAACTCTGGAGGTAATAAGTCTGTACGCTGAAACATTACACTTTTAATACGTCAACTATTTAGTATTTTAAATAAACCGTGTGGCAGCCGTCTGATTCTAGAATATCCAGGAAGCCAAACAACAATAATGAAACGTTCTCTTACAAAGATTCATAAGCATAAACACAATTCTTGACTTCTCATAATTTAGCGGTTCGAGAACATCGAGAAACATTATGCACTGAGAGCAGAAACAACAGAAATTAAGGAAACTTTGCGTATTTGGTGAAATTTCTTTCGAACACCAAGAACATTTCAGACGTACACAATAACAGGAGATTCAAAATTATTATCGACGTTCTGAAATTCAAAATGAACTGATGCAGGTAATGAGCAACGAAGTCAAAATGGCTATATTAAAAAAAAGTAAAATTGGTTATGTCCAGAGCTTTACTAACTTCACGTTCAGTTTCAATATTTAGGCTACTTTCTTTATATTCGAAACTTCTTTTACATTCTAGATTATTTTGTAAGTGAACGTGATGTAACACACAACAGCACAACAATGCTTTTAACATGCAACACTTATTATTCATTGTTGAAACTTGTTACAGTAGCTATGGAACTACACTCAAAAACTGACAGCCCGACGCGTATACTAATTCTATTCTACTTTTACTGAAGGTAAAAGTTGTTAATACCGGATTTCCATTGAAAAGTGGATTGATTCATGCTGGCAACTGCAGGATAGTTCGTAAGTTTTTAAATTTTGTTATTTTCAATCGCTTTTTCTGTTGTTT
Organism: Lepisma saccharinum; assembly: GCF_977018435.1. Taxonomy (NCBI): domain Eukaryota; kingdom Metazoa; phylum Arthropoda; class Insecta; order Zygentoma; family Lepismatidae; genus Lepisma; species Lepisma saccharinum. The sequence goes on from NC_139251.1 coordinate 53,668,125, forward strand.
TTTTTTCTGGCTAATAGCGATGAAGCGGATGAGTGATGATGTGATTAAATTAAAAAGAGAACACTTACAAGTACACCCATGCCAAGATCGAGATTTGAACGCGGGAACTCCTGTGACAAGATCGAAAGTCGGCCACTTAACACACTCGGTCACCGAACAGGCGTGTTTATGTTATTAATGCTACACTGACTTGGCTTATTCTACTTCGCTTTTCTGCTACTTTTGGCTACTCGCGAAGATGAAGATGACGGGACAGTCACAAAGAACACCCATTTCCAGGCCGGCATTCGAACCCGAGACCCTTCAAAGGGGTTTGTCTGTAAAATAGATGTATACAGCTGCTGTATACAGCTTGATAGATTACATTGCAGAATGAATGCTAGTTATTCTCTTTATCTGCTATTTTATCTACTAGTTATATCCCGTGTGTTACATTTTGTGCTAACAAAATATAACACACAGGAATTTCCTGAAGTATCTGGGATTCATGCTATAACATGATTATGCCTTGCTTCCATATTAAACACACTATAGTTGCTGAACAAGGCATTTTTTAAAATTAAAAGCATTTTACATGTTACGTTTCCACCCTATATTTCATGCATTCCTGTTATTCGGATGTCAAGAAAAACTGTAGGACCTCTCCCGATAAGGTTTTTCCCTACCGTTTGGTAGGAGACGTCGTGGACCTATACTAGGTGTGATAGTGCATGACGTTTTCCGAGCTATGCGAGTTTGACAGCTCTGGAATATTGCTGGGTCGGGAAGGTCCTACGTTTGCTCAGCATCTACTGTTGTTATGCTGGGGGGAACTTGGCCAGCTTACCACAGTAAAATTACAGTAATAGCAGTAATCCCTGAGATCTTTCCATGTCACTTCAGGCAAATGTAGCTATGTAATGAAGTAAGTCTTGATAGCCAGTATGTGTGAAGGTATGCAAATAGTAAGTATGTAATGTAAGACCGACCACTAACGTTATTTTTCTTTTGAGTCTGATATTCCTTAAGCTTGTAGGTTAGCTTGAGCGATAGATGTTCCAAGTGCTTTGTGCAATTTTTATTACCTAAGATTTAAACATGTCCGTATTGCAGACTCAAAAGGAAAGATGGTGTATTATAAGAGATCGCTATGGACATGAAAGCGAGATTTTGTTATACACAGATGCAATCGACATTTATATCGAGTGTATTTGCAAGCGATATATCAAGTCGATTGCAGTTTCTTCTTCGGCGCAAGGCTGTAAGGTACCAATGACCTTGCCTACTCTTCCAACTGAAAAAGAGGCCCTCACAGATGGTAGAGACGTTGACGGTGTTGTGAGGCTTTGAACTGACATCATCTACCTGTACCAACCAAGCCAAATCTTTTCAGGACCTTAAGAGACATACATTTCTCAGGAACCATCGACAGAATTATGGAAGCTATTGCACCGACAGGAAAGCGTATCAGATGTCCTAAATTCACGGCCTCAAAATCAACAACTCAAGGATGTTCACAGAGATGAATTCTAGGTCCAGAATTGTGGAATCCAAACTTGGAACCATCTCTAGAAAAAATAGGGAATATTTTGGGATCAAAAGCACAAATTATATGTAGACGACGTAATAATTGTAATAGAAGGTAATTCAAGAACAGAGTTGGAAAGGAAGTCCAGTTTTACGAAAAACTCTTCGAGGACTTGTATGATACCGTGAAATTGACGATTGCCACCCAGGAGACCCACTTTGTAATCCTAAAGGGCAAACTGAATGCTAAATAAACACCCACAGATAAAACTCAGGGGAAAATCTTAGAAGAGTAAAGGAAGCTAAATATCTAGGGGTGAAATTACGAGAAATGCAACGATGACGTGGATTACGTAACTTTAAAAGCTGAGAGTGTAATAAATAAAAATGGTAGCGATAGGTTCGAACTACAGCGCCTAGAATAACGTAGTGTGGAAAACGGCGTGGTTCTGCGCTCTCAGGCTGGTTCCACTCGAAAATGATCCGCTAGAGGCGCTGGTGTTGACCCCGGTGCTTGGTGTTCGACTGCTTATAATGGAAGTAAATGGAGTTTTCGCTGCAACGTCTGATTCTTTTACATGAAGCATTTCTATGAATGTGATAATTGCTATGATATTTGGTACAGTGGTCGCGAAGATATTAACGAACATTCTAGACAGTCGACCACGTCCTGTTATCGTCATACTTTCGTTAATAATACGGGAGAAAAAATACGCGTGGAATGTTCTTGGCAACTAAATTTTTGTGTATGAATTAGGTTCATCATTATTATCATCATCATCATTTCTTTTAAAGATATACACACTGAAGCATTTGTATTTGGGATATTTACTGTCTCTTTTCTTCCGCTTTAAACTAATCGCGGCGATGATGATAATGATGATTGCATGAAACGACAAGGGGAACCCCACAAAACTTTCTTAGTGCCATCGACATGAGTGTAAGGCTACTTTCATACCAATGGGACAAGCGACACGGGATGTTCACACTGTCACACTAGTGACACACACTTCCAGACTGTAAAATAGCATTCATTGCACATGAGGGTCCAAACAGCAAACGACACGTTCATATGGCGTATTCGCGTGCTACTTGTTACTTCGGTCGGAAAGCTCCTTAAAGGAAGGGTGCTGAGACCGAAGCGACGCGCTACAGGGGGAGTTCCCAACTAAGTGACGAGCGACATGGTGCCTTCAGTCTATTAGCAAGCGTTGCTTGCGAACAACAGATAGGCGACACGATAAACCGCACATTACAACAACAGATCTAGGCGACACGATAAGCCACACGTGTCGCTTTGTCGCTTCTGCGTCGCTCAAACTGGGCCATTTCCTCAATAGCTTGCAACATGTTGCCGTGGTTTGTTGTTCGCGCATACGCGATGCAATGAGTGTCTTGCTTTAGTGAGATTGCGCACCAAAGCGACAAGCGGCACGCGACACTTATCACTTCAGGATTTCACCAACCGAACGCTGGCCTGTGCTTCCCGTCATGCCGCTACGATGTGAAATGTTGCTCTTGATTGGCTCCTTTCCAAGCAACCTGTGTCACTTCGGTATGAAAGTTGCCTTGGACCGAATGACCCGTGTCGCTTTGGTGTGAAATCCTCGTATCGTTTGTCGCGTGTCGCTTTGGTGTAAAATCTCCTTGAGGAAACGGTGCAGTCAGAGCTTTTGTTCCTACGGTTCGAAAGGCTGCATTGATTTCCGACTGCTCGCTTTCAAGCGACATTTGTGGTTTGTCGCCTCGGTATGAAATATCTCTCAGGATACTATTTATATTCTAATAACATAGAAAAATAAACTCTAATACACAGTCCAAGACCTGACGTCCGGAATCACATTGCGATGTTTCTTCTTGTGTTACGCATGCTATTTATTTATTAATTTTATTTTACTTTTCTTTCCAAATTAATGTCATTTCGTGACTGCAAATCACTCCACAAATATAACTGTTTCCATCAATTCACTTACCGCCTTTCTAGAGAAACAAATCTACACATTATATTCCAAAAACTAACTAGCCGCATTACTTTCATAACAAAATTAGCACCGGGGTCGATCGCACTGCCATCTACTTGTCATCGTCTCGGGGAACCAGTTTCTTGGGTCGTTTTCCACACTACGTTATTCAAGGCGCTGTAGTTCGAACACATTCAGACTCCGTATGTCGCTTATAAACCCATACATATTCATAATCTACAACGCGATAGTTTTTTTTGACGGACCAATCTGAGTGGACTACCTAAAATATTCAGTCCGTTCGATTTGGCTGTGGGCCGAAAGAGCGAGTGACATGGCGGAGATGCCGGCATTTTCGTCCCGTAACGTCTCGCTTATTTAGGGACATATCTTTAGCATGTAGACAATTATAGTTATATTGCACAACGAGTACTAACCTGTGTTATAAGAGTTATTCAAAGTTGTTCACGCGCTATATCGACCCAGAGCCAAAACGAAATAAACATATTTTCCTTCTGGCATGCACTACAACCTATGTTGTGATTGTATAGTCTCACACACTTCAGTAACAAATAAAATATTTATACAGTGCAAGTGAATGGAATAGAGTCACTCAGGGGAATACGTCCAACTTTTTTGGCGGTTTATAGTTTATAGGTTTATAGTGTCGCATTGAAAAGGATGTCAAATGAAAGCTACATGTTTTGTTATTGTTACCTATAAGTTTAATTACTGTAAGTCTTATAGCAAAAGAACCATAGAAAAATAAACAGATGAACGTCAATTTGGGCAAATCACCCCTTGTTCAGGGTAAAATGCCCACCCATTATGGGTAAAATGCCCAATACAAGAAACAATTGTTGTAATACTTGACATGACATATTTAATAGAAAATAATACACAGCATTAACTGTAAGATTATTAACGTTTGTTTCGTAAACAGAACATCATTTGTATAGACAGGCATAGCGTTTCTAACAACATTTATTTTGAATTTACCATAGACTATTTTTTTGTTTACATTTGTGAGAAATTGCATTGCACTTTCGACACATGGACGTGAATTTGATACATATTTCATGCATCCACATACTACAAAGAATACATTGGATCCAGTCACATTGTGGTCATTTCATCTCATAATAATGCCTATGGGCATATCACCCCACAGCTCCAAGCAGAAAATTAAATCACTGGGTTGGCAACTCTGAGCACCATGCGGCAGTTTCAGTCTGGAGATATGTTTCCCTGACTCTTGATCATTACACCAAATATAATTCAGTTTCTTTCTCTCTTGGGAATATTATTGCACACTGTTAATACAACAAAGTCCAAAAATTATTACCCCAAAAATTGTCTTCTTAGCTCATGAAATTAACCTTGAATGGCTTCAGATTCTTCTCACAAGATCCAAACCTGCTGCCTCGTCTCACCACGGAGGGCGCTTGTAAACAAGAGTCGCGGAGTTGCCATAACATTAACGTTGCGCGATATACGAGGGAGGGCAGATTTGCCTACACTTAAAACTAGCTCAACATGCCCATAAGAGCTTTTTGCTCAAGTGTGGAACTCTGTCTAATCCAAGATTTTTGTAAAAATGCCCTCGGGAATTTCCTGTGAAAGTATGACCCCCCTCAGATTGATTTGCCTACACTTATAAAAGCTACATCTGCCAGATTTTTGTCCATAAGCTTGTCAAAAATATGCCTTTTTGATATTGTTTTGACTACACCTAAAACTAGGCCAAAAATGCTCATATAAGCCATCCACACCCACCCACACCCACCTACACCCACCCACACCCACACATATTTACTTCCGGTCCACTTCCGGTTACTTCCGGTCCACTTCCGGTTATTTCTGTAGTAGATGGAAAATGCCGGAGCTGGATCGTCCGGACGATTCGTAGCCTTTTATGCTGTATATTTTAAGGTACCTTCACGATAAAAAAATTTGAATTACATATCAGCTAGTATTGTGAGAGTGGCTGAAGAGTGTGGGTATGTTGTTGCAGTGCTCCTCATATTTTTTAAGAAACACAAAAATATAGCAGATTTGTATAAATTGAATTACAAATCTATTTGATTTAATATACAGAATTTTTTATTATTCATATCAAACATATTTGTAATATATTGAACAAAGGGTTTATATCTGCCCCAGTGCTTCTGTACTTATTCTATATTTGTGCATGTAGGCTATCAGCTTTATACAACCTGTCATAGGTTTATTAAGTATAGAGTTTTGATTTGAACCCCAAGAAATTTTATATAATAAACCAATAATAAAAATGCCAAATCAAAAACATTGTAATCAATGCAATAAGAATATATCCAGCCCCAATTGGGCTAAGCATCAAAAGAATTGTAATCCAGACAAATGCAGAACTCCCACAAAAATATGCCCAAAAAGGCCATAGAAAATATAGCATGGAATACTTCACATATAAACATAAAGGTACTTGCTCTACACAGTTATCAACATTGCCCCCACAACCATCTACATCTGGTCTGAAAAGGAAGCATGAAACACCTGTTAATGCTAGACCGGCAAAACAGCCACGCTATGAACCCATCCATAGCAGTTTTAATGGCCAATTAAGGGATCACCGGTTTGTATCAGAGCCAAGATGTGGTATTAAGAATTTTTTGAACAGTATAAATCCTGATGTGCAGGCAATTCTAAATGCACAAAATGGCTCTTATAAGCTGTCTCTCCAATTGTTTACACAATATAAAAAGCCAAATGGCACAAAATTTACACAACCCCACATAACAGAAACTGTACCCGTATACTCAAATACAAATTCAGACAAAATAATAAGCAGTTTGATAGATCAATTGAATATTAAACACTCTGAATTTGCTGGAAAAGAGTCAGGATGGAGCCTATGCGGATCTCCACACAAGCTCTATGTTAATATTTCTGAATTCAGCCCATTACAAGGATCTACATATCTGCCATTACCTGCCAATATTAAAAACAAAAGAGCCGTGGTTAACATGGAAAATACCGACCAGAAATGCTTTTTGTGGTGTATTTTAGCTGCTTTGTATCCAGTTTTAAGGCATCCTGAGAGAATAACTTATTATAAACAACATGAGCACGATTTTGATGAGGCAATGGAGGGTTTAGAATATCCAATGTCTGTTCAGAATATTGATAAATTTGAAAAAAAGGCCAGGGATATCAACGGTAAACAATTATCTATTAATGTATTTATTTGTTCTACTGGCCGTGGAAACTGCTTGATAGTACCTCTCAGAATCAGTACATTTGATGATGATTCTGCTGTTCCGATTGATCTGCTCTTAATTGAAGGGGATGATACATACCACTATACTCTGATACATAATCTTGAAGCTTTAATAAGAAAGCAAATAGACAAATTTAATAGAATATTTAAGTTGTGCAGAAGATGTTTAACTGTATTTGATGGTCAAAAAAAGGGGAATGGGGTTCGGGAAGTGAATGCAGAAATTGCTAAAAACAAACTAATTGAACATTTAAAATACTGTGGCAACTATAAACCTGTTCATATGGTGATGCCAATGCCAAGTGAAAATGCCAAATTCAAAAAGTTTGAAGCCTTGTTGGAACACCCAGCATATATAGTCTGTGATTTTTAATCAAATCTCAAACCTCTTGCATTCTGTAGCCCAGATCCTGAGGAATCTTCAATTACATCATATCAATTACATGAACCTTCTAGTTTTTATTATGTGGTTGTACAGGGTGGGGTTGTTAGTAAAGAAGATTTATATACAGGAGCAGATGCCATCAAAGAATTTGCACATAGAATAGAAAATGAGTGCCATGACATAGCATCTAATATCTTATTAAAATCAAAACCTATGTTGCCTTTAACAGAGAAACAGATTGAAGATTTCAACAATGCAGAAAAATGCCCGGTATGTGATTGTGAATTTTCAGATACAAATATCAAGGTGAAACACCATTCTCATACAGATGGTAAATTCTTAATGGCCCTGTGTAATAGCTGTAATATTAAGATCCAGAGACCAAAATTTGTCCCTATATTTTGCCATGGTGCATCCAATTATGATTTTCATCATCTGATCAGGTACGAGGGGTTTGACAAGCAGAATTTAAATATTTTAGCTGAAAATGATGAAAAATATATAGCTATTAGCAAAATAATTAAAGTTAATGGTGTTCCTATTCACTTAAGATTTCTTGATTCATACAGAATTTTATCTGCTAGCCTGGCTACACTGGCCACTCAATTATCTGATGATCAATTCAAAATCACATGTGCTTTGTTTCCAAATCAGGACCTGAACTTAATTAGGCGGAAGGGTGTATATCCATATGATTATGTTACAGATTTTTCTAAATTTGATGAGTGTTCTCTGCCACCACAACAAGAGTTTTACAGCAAAATCAGAGGATCTGGAATCACTGATGAAGATTATCACCATGCCCAGTTGATGTGGAACAATTTAAAATGCCAGACATTTGGTGATTATCATAAGGCATATTTAAAACTTGATGTCACTCTCTTAGCTGATATACTGCAGGCATTCAGAAAATCTTCCATGAAAAATTATAAACTAGATCCAATTTATTTTTACAGTGCGCCAGGCCTAGCATGGTCTTCAATGTTTTGAACACTAAAATGCAATTGGATCTGATCCAGGATCAGGACATGTATCTGTTTATGGAGCAATGTATAAGAGGAGGCATGGTGCAATGCTCTCAGAGATATGCCAGAGCAAATAACAAATATATTCCTGATTATGATCCAGAATTGCCATCAAATTATATACTGTATGTGGATGCAAACAGCCTGTATGGTTATGCTATGATGGATAAACTGCCATATGCAGGGCTTGAGTGGGTTGAAGATTTCAATATTGAAGATCTTAAGGATTTTGATGACAGTAACTATGGCCTATTCTTAGAGGCTGATCTGACAATTCCAGATAATTTACACAACACATTTTCTGATCTGCCCCCAATTCCTGAGGTTGGGTGCTCATCTGGCTCTAAACAGAAGAAATTGATGATGACTCTGGAGCCAAAACAGGGTTATGTCATATATTACAAAAACCTCCAGTTCCTGATGAATCATGGTGTTCAAGTGACCAAAGTCGGAAAAGTTTTGAGGTTCAGGCACTCAAGATGGTTGAAGCCATATATTGATACAAACACAGAGCTTCGAACATCTGCAATGAGCCAATTTGATAAGACCTTGTTTAAATTGATGGTCAATTCTGTGTATGGCAAAACAATTGAAAATGTCAGAAAACATATTGATGTTAAAATAATTACTGACCCCAGCCGGAGCAAAAAATTGATTGCAAAGCCTAATTTCAACTACAGAAGAATGTATGATGAAAATATGGCACTTTTTAATATGAAAAAAACAAAGATTAAGTTTGATAAGCCTATTTATGTAGGGGCTGTTATATTGGAATTGGCCAAATTACACATGCTGGAGCTCTATTATAATGTGCTGAAACCTTTTTATGGTGATTGTGTAAAATTGATGTACATGGACACAGATAGTTTTGTTCTTGATATTCAAACAGAAGATGTTTATCAAGATATAGCACAGCCTGAATTGTTTAAATATTTTGATACCAGTGAACATTCAAAAATTCAACACCACAACAAAAAGGTGCCTGGCAAGTTAAAAGATGAGACACTTGGTGATGTTATTGTGGCATTTGCTGGGTTAAGGGCCAAGATGTACAGCTTTGAAACATGTAGTGGTGCTGTTGCAAAAAAAGCCAAGGGCATTGGCAGAGTGACTGTAGACAAAGAGCTTGAATTTGAAGATTACAAAAATTGCCTCAAATCATGTAGCACAATCAGAACATCAGAAAATAGAATTCAGAGTGTGGATCACTTGTTGACTAGCAATATTGTAAGAAAAGTGGCTCTGGACCCTCATGATGATAAGAGATGTATTGTGTCACGTGCCAGTTTCGCACGACACAATGAATGTTGCAAGGAGGAATGGTTTCTCGGAATCGACGAGAGATGGCAGCACGCTATATAAAAGGAGCAAGGGAAATTATAAAAAACTTAGAGCGGAGAAGAGGGATTATATATAGTATAGTAAATTGAGAAATATATAAAAGAAGAGTCTAAATACTATAGAAGAAGTAAATAGAATGGTGTATATAGTAAATTAAAATAATTAAGAATATTGTCGCATACGAAACGTTTAGGGAAGTTATTAAGTAAGATAACGAATTCAGAAATGTATCTTTATATCTCTGACGAGGAGAACATCGTCAGTTTTTTGTTTGTTTGTCCCCGGTGGCGCTGTTGTCAAATTAGACGCCCCGAAGCACTTTTCGGTTGCGCTTTTTCTTAGTCGCACTGGGCCATTGGCAGCGCTCGTTATTAGCGATCCTGGTTATTCCCCTTTGCTCGTCAAATAGGAGGTGGCGCTATTGTCAGTTTAGTCGACCCTACTCTTTCTACAAGTATAGCTTGTATTGTTTGACAAAGAAGCGGGGGGAAAGCGAGCACATAAATAAGATTACGCTTTAATAAAAGAAGAAGAAATTCAAAGAAAAACAAGAAGAAGCCATTTCCATATTAAAAGAAGAAGAAGCCGTTTTCATAATAAAAGAAGAAGAAGCTTTTTCCATATTAGAAGAAGAAGAAGCCTTTTAAAAGAAGAAGAAGCTTTTTCCATATTAAAAGAAGAAGAAGCCATTTAAAAGAAGAAGAAGCCTTTTCGATTATACATATACATATATATTTTCTTTGTATTTTGTCAAGTTCTCAGAATATAGATCCGCATTTTACTATATCCTCTTGGCTATAAAACGCTTTCTTATTTGGAATTCTCAAACAAAGAACCTATCCCCCTGAGATTAAGATATCTGTAGCCGTGGTAAATAACATTTAAGTACGTACCCACAAGGGGCGTAGCATTAGTGGCGACCAACGTTGCGGCTAGCAGAATTGTGACTGAGAAAGCAAAGAGAGAGAAAGCCAAAATGGAGGAAGAAAATAAAATTGAAGGCGAGAACAGAGAAACTATAATGGATGAAATGGAAGACAGAAAGGAAATATTAAACTGCTGTGGAGAAGAGGGAAATAAGGAAGAAACTATCCTATGCAGCTCATGCAAAGAAATGAAACATTGGTTATGTGAGAAGATAAGAAGAGAAAAGTACATAGGAATAAGTGAAAGAGGAGATTACGTATGCAAAAATTGCAAAGAAGAGAAGAAAAGGGAAAAGGAAGAAGAGAAAATGAAGGAAAAACCAAAGAGGACGGAAGAGGTGAACATAATAGAAATGCTCCAGAAGTTATCGATGCAAGGGGAAGAGAATAAACGAAGACTCGAAGAGAAAATGGAAGAAAATAGCAGAAGATTAGAAAGCAAGTTTGAAGAAAAGATAGATGAAAGTAGTAGAAAGTTAGAAGAGAAGTTTGAAGAAAATAATAAAAAGATGGAAGAAAGGCTCGAGGAAAATAGCAGGAAATTGGAAGCTTCGAGGTCCGAAACCCACGAGATGTTCTTGAGATTGAATGAAACGTGTGAAGGAAATAGAAAGTCGCTGGAAAGCAAGATAGAAGAAACAACGTTGTTAATCGAGAGTACAAGTTTTGATATAAATAGAAGAATAGAAGAGGAGGTTTCGAATCTCAGAGAGGAAAATAAACAAAGAAATGAAAATTTTTGGAGAAAGCTGGTTGAAAGTAAATCTCAAATTGAATTAGCCGGTTCAAGAATAAAAGAAAACGAAAGCAAGATAGAGGAAGCTAAGCTCCTGATAGAAGATAGAAGTCTGGAAATGAACAATAGAATCGAAAGGGAAGTTTTAAAACTTAGAGAAGAAAAATTGCATGGACTTCAAGAAGCTCAAGAAAAAACTCTAAGTATAGAAAAGGAGATTGTGGAAAATCGAGCCAAAATGAATGCAGCAGATAAGAGAGGAAAGGAAATGGATAGAAAAATAAACGGAACAGTATCCAGGATGGATAAGACAGAGAAGAGAATGGAAGAAGTGGAAAGAAGATTAGGGAATATATCAGTAAAAGAAAGGAACGCTAGATCCAGTTTTCGATGCAGCGAGGAAGAGACTTATATCAAGAAAGAGATAAAAGAAGAAAGCTCTAGCGATGAGTCTACAACAGAAGAAGAAAGGAAAAAAGATTATGGGAAAAGATCTTACCAAAGGAGAAAGAGAAAATGGAAGAGTAGTGAAGAAAGTAGCAACAATGAGAAATTTTTAGATACGCTAGAAGAAGAATACAAAGGCTGTGAAAGATATAAATCAAGGATACCTAGACCACAGGAATTACAGCATATGCCTAAATTTAATGGGAGTATATCAGAGAAATGCCCAAGGAAATTCCTGAAGGAGCTTACCACGAACATACGTTTAATGAGAATCCCAGATCACATGACTCTTAGTCTCATTGACACGTGTTTCGAACAGTCAGCAGCCGGGTGGTACCAATTAAACCAACACAAATTCAAAGATTTTCGAGAATTCAGTAGAAAGTTTTTAGATTACTATTGTAGCAAAGACATCAAGGAAAGGCAATTGGAGGCCCTAAAAAGAAAACACATTGACTGGTCGAAAATTGAAAGTTTGGAGGAACGTACATGGGAAACCTTGAGAAGCTTTAAGAATTTGAAAGAAGGATGCAGCGAAGAGGAATTAGTGAAACAAGTAATCCAAACGCTACCAGTAAGAATCCAAAGAGCCATAGCAGCGGTGAAAATAAAGAAAGTGGATGATTTAATAGAATACCTAAGGACAGAAGATATGTTGAAGAAAACTCAAAACTCTTGGGATAGAGAGAGGAACGACAGGGATGGTCGACCTTATTCAAAGAGACGTTATGATGACGAAGATAATAGCAACAGGCAAAAGTTCCGAAGACAAGAGCTCGAGGTTAGAAATCTGGATTTGAGAGGTCAGGACCAGGATAGAGGAAGAGGAAGCAACTTGAGAAATAGGAACGATCACGTCAGGAATCAAGAGTTTGTTGGAGATGGAAGGTACCAGGGATATGATAGGACATATAGAGGCCGAAATAGGTTCCAAAGATATGGCAGAAGGGGAAGTCCTAGATGGAGAGAGGAAAGAGAAGAAAGACAGCAGAATGGACGAGCATCCAATGATGAAACTGAGAGAAGAAATATATCTCAGGACGAAGAGAGAAACGAGGCAATGGAGCTAACAAGAAGCTATTGTAATGATGGAAGAAGGTTCCAAGAAAGATCGCACGGAGGAGAACATTTGGAGAACGCCCAAAGTAATCGAGCGTCAAACATGTAATGCTCTTGCAGCAATCCCCAGGTGTGAGAGCTAGTGAAAAGAAACATGAAATGAGGGGAGAAACAATAGAGAAACCCAGCGACAGTTTAGAATTATGTTTAGTAGGAGAACCAGACTTTGGAAGACTAAAACCTGGGAGAACGTTTTATGTTAAAGCTAAAATAATAGAACTGGAAGTTAAATGTTTGGTAGATTGTGGAAGCGTAGTGGAAGTCATGAGTTACGAATGCTGGAAGAAAATAAGAGAGAAGTACCCGCAAGCTAGATTAGATACATGCGAGAAAGACAGGATTAGATTGGTCATGGCAGCCGTCAAGGATGAATACAAGATACAGGGATCAATAAAAATCATGATGAATATTCAAGGTGAAAATTTCTCAGTAAATTTCTTAGTGGTGAAAGGATTACGGTGTGAGATTATTTTAGGAGTGTCTTTCCTAGAAAAGTATGATGGGCACATTCATGTCAAAGAGAGAAGGCTAAATGTTGAATTGGAAGAGTCGTGTAGACTTGATATTCCTATGGAGACAATGAGTGACGAGTCAACAAAAGAAATGTGTGTTCGAAAACAAGGTCTTGTGGTTAACAAAAGGGACGTTATGTATAAAGAAAGTGAATACGACGAAGATAAACATAGAGAAATAAAGAAAAAAGAAAATGAATATGTGGCGTCCGTTAAAGAAATACAAGATAAAGTGAGCGAATGCATAGAAATCTCGGAAAACGAGAGAAGAGAATTGAGAAATGTACTTGTCAAGCATAGGAATTTATTTAGCCAGCGACCTGGTCTTACGAATGTGTATTCATATGAAATAGAGGTAGACACAAATCAGCCCATAGTATCTAGGCAATATTCTATACCTTTTACCAAGAGGAAAGCTGTTGAAGAAGAACTACAGAAATGGCTAGACTGGGATATCATAGAAGATTCAAATAGTATTCACATAAGCCCCATGCACGTAGTGGATAAGCCAAACGGAGGCGTGAGACCTGTTTTGGACCTGAGAGAGCTAAATAAGCATGTATTATTACCACGAAATCAAGTAGAAAAAATTAATGAGTTATTGCATTCATTTGCGGGAAGTAAGTACTTCACATCTTTTGATTTAACGCTAGGATACTTCCAGGTGGAGATTGAAGAAAAGTCTAGAAAATACACAGCATTTAGATATGGATCCAGGTTATTGCAATTTAAAAGACTACCTTACGGACTAAATTCATCGGTGTCGGCATTTACAACGGCGCTAAACAGAATATTTGGTCTGGAAACAAAGGCATGGTTAGCAATATATGTAGATGATATGTGTATACATTCAAAGGACTGGATGGATCATATAAGTAAAATAGACTGGGTTTTATGTAAATTGAAAGAAGCAGGACTTACTGTTAAGTTAGAAAAATGTTCGTTTGCGAAGAAAGAAATCAAGTTCCTAGGGCATATAGTGTCTGGAGGAAACGTAAGACTTTGTAGCGATAAAAATGAGGCTATAAAATGTTTTCCAAAGCCTACAACCAGGAAACAATTGCAAAGATTCTTAGGGATATGCAATTGGAGGAGCAAATTTATTAGGAATTTCGCTTCAAAGGCCAAGCCTTTATACGATCTTTTGAGAAAGGAGGTGAAATGGAAATGGGCACAAGAGGAGGAAAAGGCTTTTAATGTACTACAAGAAGACCTAACATCTAGTCCAGCTATACGCCAGCCAGATTTTAAAAGACTTTTCATCATAGGAACAGACGCATCAAATATAGGTCTAGGGGCCTATCTCTTCCAGAAAACCGAGGATGGAGAAGATGTTGTAATTCAATATGCGAGTCGTGCACTGAAGGCGTTCGAAAGGGCGTATACCATTAGCGAACTGGAATGTTTGGACATTATATTCGGTATTGAAAAGTTTGCGGTTTACTTGAAAGGAAGAAAATTTAAAATTCTTTGTGACCATAAGAGTCTTATATGGTTAAACTCTGCAAGGCAATGGAATCCTCGCTTGACAAGATGGGCATTACTTCTCCAGGAATACAGTTTTGAAATAGTGGATATTAAAGGAAAGGACAACAAAATTGCAGATGCCTTAAGTAGATCCCCTTTACATATGACGCAGGAACCGGAGGAAGTGTTGAAGTTATCCATAAACGCCATCATGGATGAAGAACTCGGGAACATATCGAGACAGGAATGGATAGAAAGCATGAAGAAAGATGAAGAATTAAGCGGCATCTTAAATGTCTTGAATGGAGATAGAAATGAAAACGAAAAGAAAATGAGAAGAGCGAAGATAGAAGGAAAATATGTAATTAAGGAAGGAATGATTTTTAGAGTAAGCATAGAGAAATCTAATCAAGTGCAACTCTGCGTACCTGGAGCACTAATTAAAAAAGTACTCGCAGAAGTGCATGAGAAGTCTGGACATTTCGGGATCGATAAAACATTGAGACTTGCCCGGAGATTTTTCTTCTGGAAGTGTATGAAGAGAGACGTGGTGGATCATGTAAGAGACTGTATGTTATGTATAAGAACTAAACCTTCAAAATTAAAAATGGAAAGAGAAGAGTTACACGTAACTGCAAAAAATCCTCTAGATATGATATCTATAGATTTGATTGGACCTCTCCCAAGATCACGAGGATTTACATATATTCTCACATGCGTCGACGTATGCAGTAAGTTTGTGATTTGTTATAACCTCAAGAAGGCTACAGCAAAGGAGATAGTGAAATATCTAGAAGAAGGGTTTGTCAAACATTATGGAGTTCCATTAAAAATTCTCACTGATAATGGTACACAATTTGTATCCGAATACTTTAAAGACTATCTGAAGTTTAAAGGAATTAAGATGATAAACGTTACTAGGTATCATCCAAGTTCGAACCCGATAGAGAGATATAACGGGGAAATAGTAAGAATTCTAAGAATGTTATGTCATGACAATCATACGAAGTGGTCTACAGCAGTTAACAGAACCATAAGATGGATAAATAACTCTATATCTGAGGAAACAAAGAAGAGTGCAGCTGAATTGTTTCTGGGATATATGGAAGAACCCGGAATCTTCAAGGAATTTGATTGGCCGAGGGAAGTAATATCCAAAGAAGAGACTAAGGAAGTATTACTAGACATATACATTAAGAGAATGAAGAAAATGAACAAGAAAGCAGAGATTGGTACGAAAATAAAATTAAAAAAGGGAGACTTAGTATTTTGCAAAACACACCCAATGAGCAAAGCATCAGAGAAAGCAATCAAGAAATTGTTCTTCATATATGAAGGTCCATACGAAGTCATGAATTTGTTTCGGAACACAGCTGTAGTAAAGCATACAGAAACAAAGATAGAGAGAAGGGAGAACCTGGAGAATATCCGGAGGTACAACTCCACGGAGGAAGTAAGAAAGAGCTTGGTTAATGAATAATAGAAACAGTAAGAGAAGTCAAATGAGATGTAAAGTGGAAAAAATTATAAATTTACAAATGAATTTTCCAATATATAAATTTTTTATCCTCAAGGAGGGGGATATTGTGTCACGTGCCAGTTTCGCACGACACAATGAATGTTGCAAGGAGGAATGGTTTCTCGGAATCGACGAGAGATGGCAGCACGCTATATAAAAGGAGCAAGGGAAATTATAAAAAACTTAGAGCGGAGAAGAGGGATTATATATAGTATAGTAAATTGAGAAATATATAAAAGAAGAGTCTAAATACTATAGAAGAAGTAAATAGAATGGTGTATATAGTAAATTAAAATAATTAAGAATATTGTCGCATACGAAACGTTTAGGGAAGTTATTAAGTAAGATAACGAATTCAGAAATGTATCTTTATATCTCTGACGAGGAGAACATCGTCAGTTTTTTGTGTTTGTCCCCGGTGGCGCTGTTGTCAAATTAGACGCCCCGAAGCACTTTTCGGTTGCGCTTTTTCTTAGTCGCACTGGGCCATTGGCAGCGCTCGTTATTAGCGATCCTGGTTATTCCCCTTTGGTCGTCAAATAGGAGGTGGCGCTATTGTCAGTTTAGTCGACCCTACTCTTTCTACAAGTATAGCTTGTATTGTTTGACAAAGAAGCGGGGGGAAAGCGAGCACATAAATAAGATTACGCTTTAATAAAAGAAGAAGAAATTCAAAGAAAAACAAGAAGAAGCCATTTCCATATTAAAAGAAGAAGAAGCCGTTTTCATAATAAAAGAAGAAGAAGCTTTTTCCATATTAGAAGAAGAAGAAGCCTTTTAAAAGAAGAAGAAGCCTTTAAAAGAAGAAGAAGCTTTTTCCATATTAAAAGAAGAAGAAGCCATTTAAAAGAAGAAGAAGCCTTTTCGATTATACATATACATATATATTTTCTCTGTATTTTGTCAAGTTCTCAGAATATAGATCCGCATTTTACTATATCCTCTTGGCTATAAAACGCTTTCTTATTTGGAATTCTCAAACAAAGAACCTATCCCCCTGAGATTAAGATATCTGTAGCCGTGGTAAATAACATTTAATTACGTACCCACAAGGGGCGTAGCAATTTTGTCATGTGGAATACATACTCTACCATGGGGTCATTGTGATTTGAAAAGTGGGAATCAATGCCCAATTACAGAGCATGATTTGAAATAAATAAACATGCCTATGAACTTATTTGGGTTCAAAAAACAGGCTATTATGGACCTGCCAACACCAGCACCCTCTTCTGATATAATATCTAAACTCAGTGCTCTGTTAATTATTCATCTGAACAGCATACTTACAGATGTTGATGATGAAACAGGTAAAACATTGTACATATTTAACAATAATTTAAATCATTACCAATTACCTGTAGGTGGTCAATTGCAATTTATTACAACTCCTGAGGGTGATGTCAAAGTTTCAATAGGGAGAAATATTTACAGAATTAAGCACTCAAACATGATTTCTGGCACTGTTTATACTGTTTCTGCTGGTGACTGCTTATATATTGAGGTCCCGGGATCCTATGACAAGCTTATACCCTTTTTTATAGAATTAAGAATTAGATATTCTATAATAAATAAACACTAAAACAAAAATGCCTAATGATATATTTGGCCATACAAGACATGAAGATCACAGTGATGAGATTCTGATGCTTGATGTCAGAGTCAAAAAATTAAGAAGTAATTTACAAGCTTTACAAACCACACTCAATGCCAGTCTTCAACTAGAAATTACAAATTTGCAATCACAATGCATGGACCCTCTTCTTAAAATTGATTCTGAACTCAAATTATTGCTTCAGAAATATACTGATTTGGCCACATTGGATAATTTTCAAAGTTTAGAAGAAGCTGTAGCAGCTCTTCAAGTCAAATTTAAGACCCAGGCCACAAACTCTGAACAATTGAAACAACAATTGGAAGAGCAAATAAATAATGTCCAGGCACAGCTCCAAACAATTGTCAAAAGCATAAAATCACAAGAAGATTTTGATCTAGTGATTTCCACTCTAAAGGAACAGATTCAGTCACTCCAGATACCTAATCTGGACCCCTTGAACAATGCCATAGCCGAGGTTAAAGAAAAAAATTGAGACATTTGAAAATTTTATGAACAACTTGCCATCTTCTGATGTTTTGAGTGCAATAACTCGGAGTGTTGCCAATATTAAGCTGCAACTTGAAACATATGAAGATTTTGGAAAAATTCAAAGTACCATAACCCATCTTGAAGGTACAATAGCAGCAGTGCAAAGTGATTTGGCAAATGTACAAGAAACTCTAGAATCCCGCCTGCCCGGTATTGTAGATACCCTTGTTAGTGTCCAGCAACAGATCACAAAGCTTGAAAACCTCAACACTGAATCTGAGCTATCTCATTTTCATCACTTGATCGATGATATCCAAACAAAGCTTGAAATTTTACAACAATCAACACCCACTCAGGCAGATATAGCCCTGCTCCAAGATGCTATGCGTGGTGTGGTTGATGCTTCTGAATTAAATGATGTGAAATTGGCACTTGAATCTTTGCAAAATACTGTATCAAATCTGCCTACATCACAGGAACTTAAAAATATTAAGAGAGATGTGAATCGCATATTGAAATCAGAAGATATCAAGAATATCCAGACAGAGATCAAACAACTAACTCAGACAGTAGCCACTCTACCAACCAATCAACATATTAATGAACTGCATGCCCTGTTTGAGGATATCAGAAGACAAATCCATGATCTTACTGCTCAAAATTCAAAATTGGCAGTTGTTGAAAATTTACAGCAAATTGTAGCTAATATCAAGCAACAGCTAGGGACCATGGAATCCAATCAAGCAAATGCTCTGTCTGTTTTTGCCACACAGCTACAAGAGATTGTGCAACAATACAAAAAACTTGTTGTGGACATAAAAATCAAGCCAGGCCATGATGATGTTGTTAGGACCATCAATGAGCACCTTGAATCTGTAACAAGTAGATTGCTTACAGCAGAAAAAGAAATAACCGGCATAATTGAAAATCCTAAACATACAGTAATTCTTGAATTGTACAGCATCCCCAACAAAGAATATGATTCACCATTTACACCAGGTGGCAAAATATATATGCTGTCCCCTGCACAATTTTATTACCAGTTTTTTGTTGGGGGCACACTTAGACCAATCAAGATCAAATATTGGCTACAACCACAGGCACACCACTACCCTACCTTATCAATAACAAATGCTGATAACAAAGCAAAAATCACCAGTGTAGAATTGGAGGATTTTACAGACCCCAATACATTAGAAACATCTTATGCTGAAGATGATGGCTCTCTGGAATTTCATATACAAATAGGAGACAAATTATATTTAGAAAATCCTGTAGTATCAGCTGCTGAACACCCCATAGTTGCAATATTCTTGTTTTCATATTATGTCTAGACAAATTATTGTTGATGAATTACACAGACAAGCCAGACATAATTATAAGAGACTGCCAGTAGTCACAAAAGGCATAGATGATTTATGGCAGAGCGACTTGATTGAGATGGCAAGTGGACAGCTGAAAAACTTAGACAAGATCAACAAGGGCTACAAGTATCTACTCACTGTAATAGACACATTTTCAAAATTTGCCTGGGCTGTCCCACTCAAATCCAAGACTGGGAAATGTGTTACAGAAGCCATCAGAACAATCATCAATCAGAGTGGAAGATCACCGCGCTATTTGCAAACAGATAATGGCAAAGAATTTTATAATTCTGTGTTTCAACAATTTATTAAAAGCCAGTCAATACAACATTATTCGAGTTACAGTGATCTCAAGGCCTCAATTGTAGAGAGATTCAACAAAACCCTAAAAAATCTTATGTATAAACAATTTACACTTCAAGGTAATTATAAATGGATTAATATTCTTCCAGAACTTCTACAAAAATATAACAACTCGGTCCATTCCAAAATCAACATGAAACCCTCTGAAGTAACTTCATCTGATGAGCAAAAATTGATCAGCACTGTTTATTATCCTAGATACCAGCCAACAACAAGAAAAGCCAAATACAAGATTGGTGATCAAGTAAGAATCAGTAAATATAAGCACTTATTCAAAAGAGGTTTTACAAGAAACTGGAGCACTGAATTATTTACAGTGGTTCAAGTTAAACCTGGGACCCTTAACACATATATAATAAAGGATCACCGAGGAGAAATTCTCAAAGGCAGGTTCTATGAAGAAGAACTCACCAAAACTAAACAGCCTGACACATATCTCATAGAAAAAATCATCCGCAGAAAAGGCAACAAGTTATTTGTCAAATGGCTAGGACTTCCAGAACACAGCTGGATCGAGGCAAACAAAGTGATTATATGAACACCTGGGATGTTATAAAGAGGCTGCCAGAACCTGAACAGCAGAATAAGAGAAATGGCAAGTTGCTGCCTGATAATATTAGATGTCTTATTGTTGGGCCATGGGCTTGTGGTAAAACTACACTAATGATTGATAATTTTTTATTGGCACCCAACTGGTTAGACTGGAAAAACAGGCACTTGTATATCTTCTCTAAGAGCTTGGAACAATTAAAATATCAGCAGCTGATGAAGCTATATGATGGACTGGATATAGCCACTTTTGAACCAGATGTTAAGCCACTTCATGAATGTCTCGATAATTCTGTTGTTGTGTTTGATGACATTATACTGGATAATCATATAGCTGACCCAAGCGATATTCTAAATAGATGGAAGAACTACTTTAATGACCTTTTAAATGTCCATGTAGGAGATAAATCAGAAGTAAGTGAAGTACACACAGCAGAACCTTTAGTTCCAGAACCTAACTTGACTGAAGTTAAAGATGCTATTAAAAGGCTAAAGAATAACAAAGCACCTGGCATTGATTTAATACCAGCTGAGTTAATTAAATATGGTGGAAATTCATTAATATGTCAAATTCATAAATTAATTTGTTTAATATGGAATAAAGAGGAAATCCCTCAACAGTGGAAAGAATCCATAATTGTTCCTGTGTTTAAAAAAGGTGATAAAATGAACTGCAATAATTACCGTGGAATTTCTCTACTCTCAACAACATACAAAATATTGTCTAACATTCTTTTAACAAGACTAACCCCATATGCTAATGAAATTATAGGTGATTATCAATGTGGATTTAAACGTAACAGATCAACTACAGATCAAATTTTTCACATCAGACAGACACTTGAAAAAAAGTGGGAATATAATCAAAATGTCCATCAGCTATTCATTGATTTCAAAAAAGCATATGATTCGGTCAAAAGAGATAAATTATATAATATATTAGTAGAGTTTGGAATACCTAAGAAGCTTGTTAGTATGATAAAAATATGCACCAGTGAAACAGAAAGTAAAATTCGTGTGGGTAATAATATGTCTGACAAATTTATAATTCATGATGGGTTAAAACAAGGAGATGCATTATCTCCATTGCTCTTTAATTTTGCCTTAGAATATGCTGTAAGGAAGGTAAAAGAAACTAAAGAAGGACTAAAATTAAATGGTGTGACTCAGTTGTTAGCATATGCAGATGATGTAGACTTACTGGGGGATGATATAAATACGATTAAGAATAATGCTAAAATATTTTTCAAAACTGCTAAAGAGATAGGTTTGGAAGTTAACAAAGAGAAAACTAAATATATGCTTACAGGTCGAAACCAAGTGTTAGGTAATAATCAAAATCTAATTATTGATAACAACTCGTTTGAACCAGTTTCCAAATTCAAATAATTAGGAGTAATATTAACAAATGAAAATTATATTAAAGAGGAAATAAAAAGTAGGCTTAATTCAGGAAATGCATGTTACTTCTCTCTTCATAAACTTTTGTCTTCTCGTTTAATATCTAAGAAACTAAAAGTTAAAATATACAAAACAGTAATTTTGCCTGTAGTATTATATGGGTGTGAAACGTGGTCCCTTACATTAAAAGAGGAACATAAATTGAGAGTATTTGAAAATAAGATCCTTAGGAAAATATTTGGACCTAAAAGGGATGAGGAGACAGGTGAGTGGAGAAGGTTACATAATTAGAACTACATAATTTGTATTCATGTCCAGATATTATTAGAATAATTAAATCAAGAAGACTTAGGTGGGCAGGCCATGTGGCACGAATGGGAGAGGAAAGAGGAGTTTACAGGATTCTTGTTGGGAAACCAGATGGTAAGAGACCTGTAGGAAGGCCAAGACGAAGATGGAGGGACAACGTTGAGATGGACCTAAAGGAAATCGGTAGGGATGGAAAAGAGTATATAGATCTTGCTCAAGATAGGGACAGATGGAAGGCCTGTGTTGCTGCAGCCATGAACCTTCGGGTTTAAGAAGGCTAGAGAGTTAGTTAGTTAGTTATACTGGATAATCAAAACAAGGTTAGAAATTTTTTTACACAGGGGCGACACAAAAACATTGATTGCTTCTACCTGGCACAGACTTTTTCAAAAATACCCAAGCAGCTGATCCGAGACAACAGCAATTTTATATGTGTGTTTCATCAAGACCATACCAACCTCAAACACATACATGATGAATATGTAGGTGGGGACTTGCGCTACAATAATTTTTCTAAGTTTTGCAGTGGATGCTGGAACCAGGACAGTTATGGGTTTGTCACAATTGATATGACAAGAAAACCCAATAGTGGCAAATACAGAAATAAAATCAACAATTTTCTAGACATTGAAACATATAAATAACCATGAAAAGGCCAATCATTGATGATCTTAAATTAAAAGATTATCTTGTAAAAAGATTTAAGGGATGGAAATCAGAGAACCGAGGAATTTATGAAAAACACAAGCAAACAGAACAGCCTATTATTGATGCTATTAGTGAATTAGGTAAAAATATCAAAACTGTTACAGAGCAAAATCAAAATTTGATCACAGAGCTTGTACCTGTAGCTGCTAGGAACATATTAGATTATCCATTCACCCCACTTTCTAGTATTCATACACCTAGTCCTGTTGCTCCTCGAAGAATTGAAGCTAGTCTGGATCCTATTGAATTGGGTCTTCTTGCTCAAAAATATTTAAGCACACCTAAAGACAACAAAGATGAGGTTTTTGGCTTATATGCTGACACAGAGCGTGATGGTAGCATCATACATAGAATTGGCAATTTCAGAGTAACATTTATGGGAGATGATCTGATTGTTTATTCAGAATCTCGTCTTGGAGAAAAAGGTGCTTTTGTTAAATATCCCAGCACACCTGGATTGTGGGAACTGATGACTAGGAAAAGGCCTGGCAGCTATACAGATCAAGATTATGAGCATTACAAAAAAATATTAATAAAATCAGATGCTCTATACCAGAACAATGATCCCACACAAAAAAGAGTCAAGTCTAGCAGTGGAGCAAAATATAACAACTTAATCAAGCCCATATGGTCACAGATCAAGACAGGTAGTGGAATCAATCAATACAACACCCTGCCCAAAGAATTTGTGTGCGTTGATGATGTCAGGAAAATTGTAGATAGGTTATTGGTGATAGCTGGGGAGGAAAATGCTGGCAACCACATTTTTACAATGAAAAGGTTGGAATTATGGACATGATAAGCACAAAATTGTCTAATTTTATAGTGAATGACACTAAGGGCATTGGATATCTTATAAAAATTATTAATACTCTACCACCTAAATTTTGGAATATCTCTGAGGGTCGGGGGTTGGTTAATGACATTATAAACAAGCTGCCATTTGAACTACACATTCCAGGCTATCAGTATTGTGGTCCAGGCACAAAATTGGACCATAGATTAAACAGAGGTGATCCTGGTGTTAATCCCCTAGATGCTGCTTGTAGAGACCATGACATAGCATACAACACACATTCTGATCTTGACAAGAGACATGTTGCAGACAAAAAATTAGAAGAGGCTGCATTTGGTAGATTTGTAAGCAAAGATGCTTCTTTAAGTGAAAGAATAGCAGCATTGGGTACCACCATAGCTATGAACACCAAACAAAAACTGGGGTGGGGGTTGTGAATATATATATATAATAAACCTACAATGAAGGCCAAGGGTGTTATGTATCAAGTACCTTATGCAGGTCTTAAATCTCTTAAAACTATTGATAGCCTTTTAACCAAAAAGCAGCGCAAGAAAAAAAGCTCTTGTATTGCCAAGGGCCATGTTATGAAATTATTACTTAGTACCCCCCAATTAAAAAATTACAACAATCTAGAAAAAAATCACATGTGGGTGGGTTCATATTTACTATCCCGGCCATCTTAGCTGCTCTCGGGGCTGTTGGGAGCTTGGCCGGGGGGTCAGCCGCCATAGCAAAAACAGTAATAGATGCCAAAAAGAATAAGGCAGAATTAGATGAATTGAAGCGCCATAATCTGGCCATTGAGAAACAAGGCAAAGGTGTTAAGAGAGCCATGAATAAGTTTAAAAAAAACAAGAGCCGCTTACAAACCAAGATATTGAAGCTTTAATCAAGCCACTGGGCATCAAAAATTTTAGAGGTGTGTACATGTCTGATTCTTTACCAGAACAACCACTCAACAAAGAGTGTGGCATTGTTAATTTGGATAAGTACAAAAATCAGGGCACTCACTGGATCTGTTATCTTAAATATTTAAAAAATGAGGCATTTGTGTTTGATTCATTTGGAGGTATTCCACCTGAAAATTTAGTAAAATATCTAAAATCAGCTAATCTTTATTACAATAATGCCCGTGTTCAAAACTTCAAAGATGTTAATTGCGGACATTTGTGTTTATCTGTTCTTAGATATATGTCTCAAATAAATAAACCATCAATTGAAAATTTTCAAAAAGCCCTGTGGTATCTGAAACATCATGGGGGTATTCCATCTCACCAGCCAAAATTCAATATTGAAACTTAGATTACATGATGACATAGTATATCCCAAAACAATAGCTCTCAGAGCATTTTATGGCATGTACTTGATCCCTAATATTACACACCACAACAACACAATTGCAGTTGGTGATGAAAAAATTGTCATCACTCCAGGGCAGTATAATCTGTCCACTCTAAATGCTCAATTACCCAGAGGTATAGTATTAACTCAAAATTCTGTCACTCACAGAGTAGAGATTGTATCTGCTACAGAAACAGTGGATCTGGTTACTATAGGAGAGCTGTTAGGCTTTGAGAACAACACAAAACTTGAACCAGCCATTAAACACACTGCTATTAATATACCTAAATTCTTAGCCATAGAGACTCTGAATATTCACTGTAATGTGGCCGAGGGTATGATCACAAATCAAATGGCATAGGCACTCACAAACAAACTGGCATCATTGCAACATTTAAACCTAATTCTGAATTTATGGAGCCGATCATCTACAATCCATCCCCAACATTATATTTTCCTGTGTGCCATAATAGAATAGATTACATTGAATTGATGGTCACTAATGAAAAAGAAGAGTTAGTTGATTTTGCTGGAGCCACAACAACTGCTATCATAGAGATTAATATTTAAATAAAAATACATACAAGAAGAAAATGGAAAATATTGAGAGTTATGACCTACAATCATTCCCCCCAAACAGGAGGACATTTGCAAATTTAAATCAACCCAACACAGAGATAGAGATTGATCTTGATGTAGGAGATGGCTTTATACACCCCCACAGAGCAGATCTATACATCAAATTTGATGTTGTAAAACTCGATGGTACAGATTATCCGGCAAATTCAAATATAAGATTGGTAGATAATTTTGTGCCGCGTCTGTTCTCTGAAATTGAGATCAGAAAACATGGTGTTGTTATAAACAGAGTAGATTATCCCGGCATTACCTCCAAAGCTTTGGCCACACTAAAATTATCCAAAACCGAGGCTTCTTACTACAAAATAGGTGGATTTGAGGCTGGTAATAAGATATTATCTAAAAACCACACAGTGCTGTTCCCCATGCGCCTGTTGCCAGGATTCTTCTCAGATTACAAAGATATTATGTGGAAGGGTGGTTTAAGAATCACATTTAGAAGAGCTGCCAATGATAACAATGCTTTGATGAGGTACAGTGCAATAAACTCTACAGGGGAAGCTCTGCCTAATACCCTACCTGATGAAGGCAAATGCATTATTCAGACTATGGAGCTAAGGATCCCGGTTGTTGAGTATGAAGCCAGTTATGCTCTTAAATACAAAGCAGATATAATAAAAAATCCACAGGTTCCTTTACAATTTTATACATATCAATGTGTACAGAAGCCCGCAACTGGTACCTATTATGAGTTTGATGCTACAAATTCATTCTCCAGTATACAATATGACATGCCAGATTTTGTGGTGGTATTGTTTCAGACTGGAAGACACAATAATCAGGAAAAAAATTCAAGTAAATTTGATAACTGCAACATCAAGAACATATATCTTAAAAATGGCAGAAATGAGGTATTCCCCAGAGAAAATTATAATTTAGACATGTCAAAGAATGATTTTCTTAAATTATATGAAGCATTTACAGCATACAAAAGGGTCACTACTGGTAATACTGACATGTATTACACACCAGATGAATTCAAAGCACAGAGACCCATGTTTGTCATCAACACTTCAAAAAGGAAACAAGTTGTGATTAATGACAGGACAAACATTAAAATTATCTGTGAATTTCACGATACACTCCCTGATGACACCATATGTAGTGTTATTCTTATAGGTGAAAAATCATATGTTTATGATGTAAGAAATGAGAGAGTCACAGAGCAATTCTAGAAGGCCTCTGCAAAATGCATTGTCTTAGTACTAGTTTGATATGAATAATAAAAAATTCTGTATATTAAATCAAATAGATTTGTAATTCAATTTATACAAATCTGCTATATTTTTGTGTTTCTTAAAAAATATGAGGAGCACTGCAACAACATACCCACACTCTTCAGCCACTCTCACAATACTAGCTGATATGTAATTCAAATTTTTTTTATCGTGAAGGTACCTTAAAATATACAGCATAAAAGGCTACGAATCGTCCGGACGATCCAGCTCCGGCATTTTCCATCTACTACAGAAATAACCGGAAGTGGACCGGAAGTAACCGGAAGTGGACCGGAAGTAAATATGTGTGGGTGTGGGTGGGTGTAGGTGGGTGTGGGTGGGTGTGGATGGCTTATATGAGCATTTTTGGCCTAGTTTTAGGTGTAGTCAAAACAATATCAAAAAGGCATATTTTTGACAAGCTTATGGACAAAAATCTGGCAGATGTAACTTTTGTAAGTGTAGGCAAATCAATCTGAGGGGGGTCATACTTTCCCGGGAAATTCCCGAGGGCATTTTTACAAAAATCTTGGATTAGACAGAGTTCCACACTTGAGCAAAAAGCTCATATGGGCATGTTGAGCTAGTTTTAAGTGTAGGCAAATCTGCCTGAGGGGTGTTCATACTTTCTCGGGTTTATAATATCATCAATTACACTACTCATTTAACACCGATGGGCATATTCCCCCGAGTGACTCTACTCGTACAAGTAGAAAAGAATATTTTCTACTTTCGCAAATATGTATATATATTATTTTTCGAAAAGTCATACATGTGTAAATGTGGCTCCTTGGCAAGTACGACCTTATGTTATACATTCTCAGAAGGTTCAGTGAAAGTATACCTTGTCCCAGCTAACTGTAGAGCAGGGCACCGCATAGCGGCCGAAAAGGGGGAGGGAAATCGTGTGGTGAAAACGCAGCGTTGCCAACCGTACGATCCTGACCGTATATGAACGGAAATTTCATGGCATGTACGGACGTACGTCCAGACCTTGGTTGCATGCTAAATGTACGGCTTATCAAAATTTGCACTTCCTGCTTTATCCCTCCTACCCTCAAATGTTGGCTGTGAACGTGTTTTCAGTAAAACAAATCTGATAAAATTCTCTACATCGCCTATTAATTGGCTTATGCTTGTCACTCAGTGAATCGACAGTGACTGCACATGCGTGGACTTTGTTTCATTTGTTATATTAAAGTTCACTTTATACACAGAAATGCTAATCGGGACTGGGTCTACAGTTTAAATTGGGATCCGAACCAATGTGCTATGTACGTCCACCGGGTATCAAAACCGAGACACCTTGATTACAAGGCGACGATGTTACCTCTACAAATCGGGAAGGCCCGCATGAACTATATAAACCAACAGGACAAATAAATAAGTCTGTGTCAAATACGTCATTATATGGACCGAATTCTTCAGATACAATTTTACAAGACGATCAAAGAACTGCATCAGCTTTGATTGCTAATGTTTGGTAAGTCGAGCTTTTTCCTTTTGTGCGTACGGTATTATCGTTTTCAAAAGTTGGCAACGCTGTCAGAACCAAGCTGGGAAAGCGGGTAACTCCGGTCGGCCATTACGGAATCCCGTCCTCTCACCGTTCATTGGTGGAGCCGTCTCGCGTCACTAATTGCGCAGAGACTTGTTCTCGTGTCTCTGCTCTACAGTTAGCTGGTACGGGGTGTATCTGGACAACTTTTTTTTCCTGGAGTAGAAATTCCATTTCTGGCATTGTTTCTGAAATGGAACCGAGATCCTCAGGAGTCTTTTAAAGTTGAAATTGTCTTAACCGCAATATGGTTCCCTGCAAACAAGGATACACATGGTCTCCTTTAAGAATACTTCCCTTCGCGATAGCAACATCCCTCCTTTTCCGACCCCCCCCCCCCCCCTGCGGTGCACCAGCTGCGGTAACATACATACATTCAGGTCCCCATTTCGTTTATTGCAGAATCTACAATCGTTAATAGAATTATGTACGATCCAAGGACCTGTGCAAACAAAACACAAGTGTACATTTGGTTGCACAGATGACCCACAGTTAGAGGACCGTCCTCATAATGTTTGTTACATGCCCATAAGGAAGAAAGTTGTTATATCTTCGTCATTATTTAGCCACTGAGTATGCCGATGCAAGTTTTTTTTTTATCTCAACGAAACTTCCTCTTTGAGTGCTACTAATTGCTGTTAAGCCATGTCCTCGTATTGTATGTGTTCTGCTCATGTCCTCGCATGGTAGGTTAGACAAAAAAAGTGCGTGTGTGTGTGTGTATCTAAGGTCTTGCCTTACAACACCAACAAACGTTTACAGGATGTAGAAGACAGCATGACGGAAAGCTTTTCTTTGCAATATTTTCGTCGTCGAAGCCTCGTTTCGACACACTAGAACTCGAAATATTTCATTTGTACCCTGTATGTATGCAGCCATGGTGAACAGATAAACTATCCAATAACAGCTGTACAGGGTGTCCCAGTGAAAGGGATCCGACTCCTATCAACACTTACATGCCAAGGATCATGAAAAAAAGTGAAGTGTGTGTACTGATGACCTTGAGTACCTACCACGGTTCACGTTACAATGGACTATTCCACTTTATTGGTGTAATATAGCCGTCAATTGCCTCATGGACAAATATCTTTGAACCGGTCTACTTTTAACTCGGACACCCGATATTTTCTATTGGAAAACGCAAAATATTTAGAATGCTCAGAGAGACTTTGTAGCCAATAAAAGTAAGAGTGTGACAACTTCTGAGCAAAATTTATGATACCTTCAATTAATGCAAAAACATAAAATAGGATGCAAAATATGTGTGAACAGACCACGATTTATATGTTATGTTAGCCCCGGGTCTAGCATAAATCGTAAGGGGTCCCCTTTCTCCTCTCCACACACAATTTCGGTTTTAAATTTTAGGCCAAGTTATGTCACATGGCTACTACATTTTTATAAAAAATATTTTTATCACACTTGAAATACAGCTTTATTTTATTTTATTCCTTTTCAAATATATATTTTTCGAAAAAAAAGCCCAGGGCTCTAGCTCCCTTAAGCTCCCCTAAATCCGGACTATGTGTGGATGGTGTTACATATGTTACGTGTTGAGGAGGAGGGGTTAAATCTTGCGACTACTCCCTGTCGGCGCCTCAATTGATGTGATAATGTTTTCGAGCTCTCAACCCTTTAGTATGTTTTCTGACAGAAAAAAATAAATTGCGTTAGGAACCTTGAATCTGTGCGGCATACAAAAAGAATAAAGTTCCTCCTTTTTTAAGACTTATAGCTTCGAAAGGAGGTCTCCCCCGAGCAAAACGCAATTAAGAAATGTTGATCGTTTTTATATCGTCTGGGTCACCGTATCTCAATCGCTGTGCTGTGGAGTGGTACCGGACACTCCAGCTCTACCGTGTCTCGAGAGGTTTGTCAGATCCAGTGGTTGAAAACAAACCTACAAATAATTGAACTATTACTTTTTATGATTGTCATAATTTATTTATTAATATTTAATTTCGAGAGTGCACATTAATTAAAATATTATAACGTAAGTTAATACTCTGATTGTAAATTATATAAATTTTGTAATGAATTGTACTGTTGGCTGCTCATTTAAAATAAGTGCAACTGTACTGAACCTATTCAAATACAAGTGCATATGGTTTACATAGAGTAATAAATTCAAAATTATATTAATGCACTTAATAGAAATGTATTTATGGATAAAATTGTTGGGATCGAGGTATCGTCTTTTGAACAGTTGACACGTTTAATCTTTGAACAGCACCTTTATTGTAGAAGTGAAATGACTAACACCTGATACACAGGTAACTTGATCCTTGCAAAATACACTGCACTACATCACATGCTCAATGTGTCCTCCATGTACAACTTCTTCCAGGCGATTAGACATATTCCTGACAACTTTCCTACACAGACCTTCATGAATTTCACCACACAACTCCAGAATCCGGGCACGCATAAGAGTTTGAGGCCGTAAAGGGCAAGGATTTAAATCTGGGCTTAAGGGTGGCCAAAGGAATCCATCATGATGGAGCTGTGAGTACCTGTGGGACATCACGCGACCACCGAATATTCCCCGCAGATATTCCAGTACATTGCTAGCGGTATGAGGTGTGGCCCCGTCTTGCATAAACCACCGGGTGTTCATTGGAAAATTAGTGGCAAGAAGATGAGGCACAAATTCATTCTTCAACATAGCCTTATCCCACAGCGTCATCATTATGGATTCCTCTGGCCACCCTTAAGCCCAGATTTAAATCCTTGCGTTATCTTTCTGTGGAGCTATTTGAAAGAGTGACTGTTCCCTTTACGGTCTCAAACTCTTATGGACATGGTTGCCCGGATTCTGTAGTTCTGTGGCGAAATTCATTAAGGTCTGTGCAGGAAAGTTGTCAGGAACATGTCTACTCGCCTGGAAGAGGTTGTACGCTGCTCTGGAGAACACATTGAACATGTTATGTAGTGCAGTGTATTTTGCAAGGACCAAGTTACGTGTGTATCAGGTGTTATTCATTTCCCTTCTACAATAAAGGTGCTGTTCAAAGATTAAATGTGTCAACTGTTCGTGCCACAATCTGTAGAAAAGAATTTACCAAGCCCTTTCTCACGAAGGAGAATCAATACTCTTCGTGCTGTGAAAAAGTGTTCGTATCATTAACACTAATTTATCAAATATACTGGAGAGAGGAAATTATGTATTTTTAAGTTAGATTAGATTAGATTTATTTCATCCATGAATCATATGTTTGCATTTACACGATGTGATATCGGACATGTCAATTTGGGTTCACATTACAATATACTAATCTTCAGGGATCTTGGCATTCTACCATTACCTTGCATATATATATATATATATATATATATATATATATGTATATATATATTACTATGCTATGTAAAACAAGATATATCTAGTTTCTCCAAATGTATCAAGGAAGTATACCAATACAACACAAGAAAAAAATACAATCTGGTTATACAAATCACACCACCACTCTCTTTGAAAAAGGTTCTAAATCCGTTGGTATCCACCTGTATAATAAATTACCTGATCACATGAAAACAATGGAATCATGTACCCAATTTAAGAGGGAATTATCAAAATTCTTATAACAGCATTGTTTTTATTCAATAAACGAATTTCAAAATTTGTAAATATTTACAATTATATAAATTATAAATAAAGAGAGTTCGATTGTACAGAAAATGTTATTATACTATTTACATTATCGTGTACGAATTATTCACTATCGGTTCATTATATATTTGCATTCTTCCACTTTCCTTCATGCTGTATAAGTTACATATTTATATTTACATTTTTATTTTACATTATAAAAGTTTCTTCGCTTATTATTGTGCTTGCCTTAAATATTATAAAAAAGGTAGTGTATTCTTTCCTTATTTGGATTTCGTTCATGTAGAAATTCTTCAAATCATTACTGTAATTCTTGACTATCATTGTATTAATATTTTATTACTGTATGTAATATCATTATATGACGATACCGATGGACATGGGTCAACGGAAATAAAGAATTTGAATTTGAATACAATGAAATACAATAATATACTACAGTGAGTTGATACAAATATAAGATACATTAGCATATTACAGTTCAATGGTAGAAGGTGCATACTCGTAATAGTGGGGATGGAAGGAGCGGCCTTCTTCTAAGGCGCCCAAGAGTCAACCTCACTTCCACGTAGTACACCTGGACTGCATTTTGCACACGAACGAGGCTCTGGCGACTGGCACTATGGCCAGTATAATTTTGTGTGTTGTCGTGTATTTTGTCCTTGTGTGTGCTGAGTGCCACTTTTTAGCCTTTTAGATAAGGGGCTGGACCCCGTATAGTGTGACAGGTGCAAAATAGCCTAAGTGCTGACGCACCCAAATTTTTTAACTCAAATTCAAAATTCAAATTCGTAGTTGTGGTACAGTCTGTTCAGGTTACTATAAAGATTAATGATAATATATTTATTCTCTAATGGATTAAAAGAGATTAAATGAAATATAGTGACATAATATAAAGGTAAGACTTATAACATCAAAAAATTATACTAAGAACTGTACTCAAATGATATAACAAATGTGAGATGGTATCCAGCCTATTGTGGGCTTATGTAGGAACATGTCTGACTCTTTAAAAAGAATCAGTAAATTATAGACTCCACCTCAGTGCTGAGGATTAGAAGTGAAGACATGTCGGTCTGATTCCAAATATAGCTCTTCAGAGGAGTTTATTTAAACAAAAATGAAAACAGCATTTTTGTAGTTAGATTACTCTGGTTCCCATACGACGATATATACAGTCTCATTTCTTGACCAGGACATGGAGAGGATATACCTATTACAGTTATATGTTTACATGTTATTTTATAATAATATTCTGTGGTCGTTTTATATAATTTGGAGGGTTATTTAAGAAAGGACCTGTTCGGCTTGCTTATATGTTCGCGGCAAATGATTTAATAAAACACTTAATTTATATAATAAAATGTTTGTAAGGTTGGACTAAAAGTGGTAAACGTTGTAAGTGCCAAAAGCGAAAGTGTTGGGAAATCGCATCGTTCCGCACATCAGCCCTTAAGAACGTGCACACTAGTGACCTCTTTACATGCCATTTGAACTACTTAGAGAGCTACCAGCCACATTTCACGTTTACCACATTATAAAGCATGGCACATTTCGCAGTTTAACATGGAAAACGGTGTTTGAATTATTGTGGCAGTTACAGCGTTTACCAATTTTAGTCTTCGTTTAACTGTGTTACAATCGTAGGTAGCATCAAGATAATCGCAATTGTTATCAACATCATGAGTCC
Source organism: Lepisma saccharinum (assembly GCF_977018435.1). Lineage (NCBI taxonomy): Eukaryota > Metazoa > Arthropoda > Insecta > Zygentoma > Lepismatidae > Lepisma > Lepisma saccharinum. Next base: position 53,701,956 of record NC_139251.1, read on the forward strand.
TGCTGTATAACTGAAGCTAACACATATGCTAAAAATAAATAAAATTTTACGAAAGTTTAATTGTACATTGAAATTGAATGTTAACTCTAATATTCCAAAATTTGTATTTTCATAAAAATAACATTGCAGCACACCTACGAATATTTTCTGAATTCTACTAACCAACCTGACGTCATCTTCCATCAGTAAATACCCTGATCGACCAACCTGTATGTACGTATCTTGATTATGAGCGTAGATCTGGCAACATGGCACTCGGTCGCCATGGCAACGGTGCTGCCATCTGTTATCGAGAAATTACCGTAAAATCAGCTTTAGTACCGCCTTAACTCACATGTATTCGTTCAACCTCGCTATTGTGTTAATGATTGCAATTCTGTAAAAAATAAGGAAAGTTTCCCGTACATATAGCACTTTGCCATGGAGATACATTAAGGGGATGTGGGGGTAGGGCCACACACATTCTCGATCTCGTCCATTTTAGAGGTGATGTACCGTTCTGTGCTGTCTTCAATTGATTGTAGAGATTCATTGTAGAGTTGATTTTAGTTCCCAAACAAACAGAACGAACCTTCACTGGAAATAGATACCAAGGTTTCGCAGGGCAAGGTTTGCCAACGGAACTGGCGTCTAATTGCACCCATAAACTTTATCCAATCTGCCTGGTTGACGTTTTTACCACACGTGTTGGCACTTTCCTGTTCAATTTCCTCCTTCCCTTCTCACACACTCGCACGTGTCACTATGAAGCTCTCTACTTTTCCCTAGCAACGCTATTTCTTGATTTTGTATGTTAACTTTTTTAGGGTTTAGACGATTAGATCGTCCGTCCGTCTATCTGTCCTTGTCTCCGTTATATCAGGGGCTTCAAATGTAAAGAAATGGAGAGCTTACAACACTAATATCCGTCAGTCAGTTCAGGAACACAAACAATCGATTTCAGCCGACCTCCCTATCAGAGTGGTTAGCACAGCGCGCTACGACGCTACGGGTCCCATGTCTGAGTCCTGGCCTGAGTATGGATGTTCTTTGTCCATGCACTAATTTAATCATTCTCATCGTCGCTATTGGCCAAAAGTGGCAGAATATAGACGTAAAATATTTAAGATCAATCGTTTCATCCGTAAGGATTTCCACTTCATGTAATCGATCTGAAACTGTTATTGTTTACTACTCACGAATAAAAAATGTGTCAGAAACTACGTTCCACCTTGCTAATTTTTGCGTTAGTTAACCACATTCATTTCTCTAACTAGCTTTACTTTTAGTTAATTTTCCATTCCTTCTTCTCTGTCTTATTTTCATTATTTCCCAAAGTTTTCCGTTTCTTTCACTTAATTTCCTTTTCTTTCTTTTTATTTCTATTTTCTTTATTTTTTAGTTTTCTGTTTGTATTATTGCTTTAGTTTTTTCCCCATCTTTTAATTTTCTTCACTTTTCTTAATTTTCTGTTCTTTCACGCTCGTTGCCTTGATTTCCTTCTTCTTGCCTTCATTAATCTTTATTTTCCTCAGTTTTCTGCTCCATTCACTCGTTTTCCTTTGATTTCATTATCCTTTTCTTAGTTCTTGTTTTCTTTATTTTTCCTTCTTTCTATATCCTTATTTTTCTTAGTTTTCTGTTCCTTTCACTCAATTTACTTTCATTTCCTATTCCCTTGTTTCTTGTTCCGTTTCATTTTGCTTACCTTCTTTGATTTTCCATTTCTTTCACTCTGTTTACTCTGATTTCCTTTTCGTTTGCTTCTTTTCCTGTTTTCTTGTTTCTTCGTTGCTCTTCTTGTTTTTTCGTTGCTTTCATCAGTTTTTCTTGTAATTTTCTTACCTAATTCATCTTAATTAATGAATAGGCTTGCATGTTGAAAGTGACATACATTCTGTCCCGACCATATCTGTAGCAGGCGAACGAAATCAAGCCTCTGCGCAAGTAGTGACGTGAGACGGCTCCACCAATGAACACGTGAGAGGTAACGGGATTACGTGGAGGGGGAGTTGTCGTTGTAGAATCTCCATACTTCAGGTGACGGTCATCACTAAGACTAGGATGTTCATGACGTAGCATATATTTTTCTTTGGTAAGGGTGATGTGTTCCCTAAATATATAGAAATTCATATTTTGAAGAAACTAATTAAGTTAAGGTGCTTTTTAAGGGCATATTTTGGCATATTTGGCTATTTCTGCGTGATATAGAATATTTTAATGGATTTTCGATCATATTCAGCATATTTTTGCATTTTCAAGAAATATACAGTCATTTTCGAAGTGAACTCGTTCTTACTTCCATGTTTACTAGAGTTGTTTTTTTGGACTATTAAAATCTTCTTCATTTTTATTTGAAAATTTAAATAAAATATTCATTGTGGATTTCAACTCAGGGCCCATAAAGTGAACTAAAAATAGTATGTATGTGAAAATATCTCAGCATTTAGATATTGATGTTTGAAACAGTCCAGTTATAAGGGCATATTTTGTAAAATTTTAGGCCATAAGATCATATTTTATTTTGCATATTTTGGTGATAATTAGGTCATAAAAATCCTAGCCCTTGTCATCACGTAAATCATTGAACCATGCCCTTAGCTAGAATTGATCTCCATCATGGGCTCACGGGTTATCGGGGGGGGGGGGGAGGGGGGCTTTGTAAACGTAGTCCATTTTTGAAAAGTTTAAAGGAATTATGTGAAGGTAAATTATGTGTGGAGGCGTCATTAAGTTAATATAAAACATAACATTTAGAAATATACAAATACTATAGCCATTTTCTTTATCTTCTAAAACATCTCTTGAAGTGTTCAATTTACTGCTACTGGCATCATCCCTTACTACACACTCCATTTCATTTTTTATGTTACAGATATTCACATCACACAAGAAAAATGTACAATATTCAATCATAGTGTCTACTATACATTCCACTCCTAACCGAAGCAATGAAACTCCCCTTCGTTCCCAAAACTTGAGAGCTGTTGACCTTTGACGCAGATATGGAAGGAATGTGGATGGTGACTTCAAAGTCACAGATTTCTGTCTAAAGTGGGGGTAGTGGAGCAGAGGCGTCTCGTGAATGCATGCGGTGAATGTTGCGCATGCGCCAATTGTGGGGAAAAAGGACAGCTTGCTCTGCGACGACATTAATGAGCATTTCTACATAAAGGAGAAGTATTTATTTTACACGAGAGCGCTGAACTAAGCTTATATTACATTTCTTGGATGTGAAGTGATGCATGCGTCAATTGTGGGAAAATAATTATTATTTTCTTTCACTTCAGATCCAAGAAATGTAATATACGAGGGTCACTATTTATATTTTTAGCCTAACAATGAAAAAACAGGAATTTGGCATTGAAAACTGCTTTATTGTTTTTCGAAGTATTCTCCTTTATGGTCAATACACTTTTGCATTCGTTCGAACAATTTGTCAAAGCAGTTTTTCCAATCTTCTTGAGACACCTCCATAATATGGTTTTTGAACGCATCAACGGCGTCTTCCGCCGACGAAAATTGTTGTCCACGCAATTTATTCTTGACATTCGGGAACAAGAAGAAGTCATTGAGTGCCAAATCAGGACTGTACGGCGGATGACCCATCAATTAGATTTTTTGACTGTTCATAAAGTCGGTTGTTAGACGAGATGTGTGACAGCTGGCATTGTCTTGATGAAGAATGATCCGACGGCGTTTGTTTGTTTTCCGTATTTGACCGAAGACCTCTGGCAAACAAATTGTTGTATACCATTCAGAGTTGACCGTTCTACGTTCCTCTAAAGGCACAGTTGCCACATGACCAGTTTTCTCGAAAAAACAGGCGACCATTTGTTTCGATGTGCTTCGAGCGCGAACAACTTTTGTTGGATTGGGTTCATCTTGAAACACCCATACAGTCGACTGCTGTTTACGTTCCGGCTCATATGCATATATCCATGATTCGTCACCTGTTACAATCTTATATACGTCTTTTGAAGCACCACGATTGTATTTATTGAGCATTTGTTTGCACCAATTGACGCGAGCGTCTTTTTGAGTTTTTGTCAAATTGTGTGGGATCCAACGAGAGCATATCTTTCTCACAGCTAAATGATCATGTAATATTTTATATATGCTGGTGGAACTAATGCCTATGGTTGCCTCAATCTCACAGTATGTCACATGACGATCTTGCAGTATTAGGTTTTGCACAGCATCAATGTTTTCTTGAACAACAATTGATTTTGGACGACCTTCGCGAATCTCGTCGGTGAGCGAATGGCGGCTACGATTAAATTTGTTATACCAGCGTTTCACAGTGGCAAAGGATGGGGCTTCATCGCCAAATGTGGAAGTAAGTTGATCGATGCAATCTTGTCTTGATAATCCACGTCGAAAATCGTAAAAATCATCGCACGAAAATGTTCACGAGTTAATTCCATTTTATTGTTGTCCCGCAATGTCGCGCAATCTCCAAGGCAACATAAACAACACAAATCAAGCTATTGACAAAACATTTGAAGTACGTTATGGTCAATAATACCAGACGATTCCGTGCAAACGTCAAATCGTGCCTAACTTCAATCAGTGTTGCCAAGGCTCAAAATATAAATAGTGACCTTCGTAAGCTGAGTTCAGCGCTCTCGTGTAAAATAAATACTTCTCCTATATGTAGAAATGCTCATTAATGTCGTCGCAGAGCAAGCTGTCCTTTTCCCCCACAATTGACGCATGCGCAGCATTCACCGCATGCGTTCACGAGACGCCTCTGCAGTGGAGCAACAGGGGCAGTGAAGGTACAGATAAAATAGAGATTTCGAACGACTATTTCATTTCAAAATAGAATAATATAGAATAGTCTTTTTATTTTCTACTGAGCGAGGTTCAGACTAGCGCTGCTCTACCACCTAACTCAGGACTAGGTATCAAATAGTACAGTTACATGTGAAACGTATTAAACAAAATATTTTAGAAAAAATGAAATACATGAAAAAACAACTAAATAATAGAAGCACACATACTAATTCACACACACCCACCCACACACACACATACATACATAATTCAAAATCATATCTAAAAAAGTAGAGAAAAGTGTACACAATACGCATTAATCGTGATGTCAGGCGGGTGTATGGATATTTTCGGGTTTTGCCACATGAGTAGTGACTTAATCGTTGTTTCTTCAGTAACTATGGTATGATCTTTTCTTTGAAGTGTTTGATTTAGGTAGCAGACGAAATGTGACCCGTAAGGCATTCCAAACAGTGGCGGACCAAAGAGAGAGAGAGCCATCGAAGCGGGCGACAGAGTGGCGGGGGTTGTTTAATTTACGTCGACCTCTGGTGTAATGTGAATGCACTGAATCTCTAAATACAATTTTTTTGTAGAGATAACCTGGTGTTTTTGACTTAAGGATAGTGAACATTAGGCAGTATTGATGCAGTAGGTGTCGTCGAGACATATTGAGGATTTCATGAGCATTAAGTAAGGGTAAGATATGCTCACTTCTGATCGAAAAAGCATATTGAATGCAAGAATTTTGAATTTTTGAATTCTATTTGATAGTTTCCTTTGCAAATTTGTACCGTACATAACATCACAATAGTCAAATAGAGGGTATATTAATGCGCCAGTAAGGTATGATTTGGTTTTTCTGGTAAAGTAATCTCTCTTTCTATATAATGATCTGAGGATTGTAAGTGCTTTTGCACACTGTGTTGAAACATGAGCAGACCAGGATAAATGTTTATAGAACTTTGGACCTACATTTTCAATCGTTGAGTTGCTGTTTTAATCACAGTAAGGCTAATCGGGACTGCACCTACAGTTTAAAGTGGAATCCGAACCACTTGTGCTTCCAGCGGGTATCGAACCCGGGACCCCTTGATTACAAGGCAATGACGCTACCACTGCGCCATGGGGGAGGCCCACATTTTCAATCGTATTGGCATATATTATGTTTTGATTTCTAATTTTAACATTAATTGCGTATTTTTTTATTTGTTGCAGAGAGTTGCGAGATCCCAGTACCGCATAAACAGATTTTTGGGGGTTAATTGTGAGTCCATTTGTCAATGGCATGTAAATCTTTATTTAGATTTTCAATTTTGTTTAATATATATGTTGACGAGGATGAAATCATGAGTTGCGTATCGTCTGCGTAGCAATGAACATTACAATGCTTGATTGACACATATGAAAAGAAGAGTGCCGTGACAAAAACAGACATGTTTTCCTGTTGAGCGTAAAAGCTCTGAAGCGTGAAAAAATGAACTCTGCTCTACACAACTGCAGCAATAAAATGTTGTCTTGGGGGGAATTTTTCTTCCGAGCTGATCGCGTACCCCCCTCAAATCGTTCATGTACCCCTGGGGGTACGCGTACCACAGTTTGAGAACCGATGGTCTAGACAATCTTCTAAATGCTTGCCGCTACTTACACTTTGGCTCATACGGTAAACAAGATGAGTGAATGTAATATAACTTGACAAGTTTAAAAACAAGACGCTGCAATCCATTGTTTGCGCACCTCACATCACATTTCCCCACTCCATTGTCTGCGGCGACTTTAGTTCGCAGTGTTGCAGCCTGGAGGGTGCGGAATCGTCGGAGAATTTTCAACGAAGTTTGAATGTGAAAGGCATGAATTAGTATCCCCTCACCTACGCTACCTAACTATTGCTTACGCTAAATTCTAAATACATTTTGATATTTTCCCTTTAAACCTTAAATGAATTAAGTTATATTAGGGATATTTCTTACCAGCATAAGAAATGTATGAAATAAAACGATAGAAAAATGAAAAATATATAAACGATAGAACTGAGCTCACCTTCTAAATGCTTTCCAGTTTTCCTTCTTCAGTTTCACTCTCCCACTCATCCGAGTCTGTGTCTACCGATGAATCTGTGTCCGTGTCTGAATCGGCTTCACCAAGTCTAATTATTATCAGTTCATCTACACGCTCGTCCATAAGTCCATCTGTCTCTTTCAAAGTAAGAATCTTGCAGCGAAGAGTAAAAAGCATGAATATTTCAATGCTTTAGAAAGGAACACAGGCAAGCGTGTTATCAAATTGCGTTCTCGTAGTGATTGTTGTACGATAAACAAACGAACCACCACCCCACTCGGTTAAAAGGAAAAAAAAAAGGCCACTGCTCGATGTCGCATTCTGAAAATGAAGTCATTCGCCCTGTAGTTTCTCTTCGTTATAAACCTTAATGCACGTGCGTAATATACAGTTTACGATCGGCGCACCGCACGCATTTTCAAAGGCCGGATTAAATAAAATGAACCACTGATATAATAGGAACCTGCATGCACCGTCACGCTAAACAGTGAAAATTGTTTGTCATATTTGTTTTAGATTAATTTTGCTGAGTTGGCACCACTAGTACTCTCAATGCCAGACCAGTGAGTAGAAGAGTGGTGGGGAGGATGACGTAATAGGAAGTGCTCCGCAGCGATCTGCGCATATCGGGACTTTACGCCATGGATCAAGGAAACGACTTTGCCACCCTTACGTCTGAGAAATCTGGTGGTGAAACTTCCGAATTACTAGCAACCACTGACGATAGTTTCGCGAGCGGGTCCAACGCAAGACTGTGGCTTATTCCGCGACTGAATATAGTTCCCTGTTTCATTTGCATTTTCCTCCGTCGCTGCAGTTCTTCCTCTACAATTTACCCGTACTTAGTGCAACACACGAAACGTAGATGTACTTTGGCTGTATGTTATGCATTAGAATAGACAAGATGAGAAAGGTTGTTTTATATTTCGATTTAATTTAGCTAAAAAAAAATAAAAGATGTAGTTGAATGTTTGCAAACTACTGCAAGGAAGTGTTATGGTGTTCTCTGTGTACAATGTTACCATTTGATTCCTTTCCTAAATAAGAAAATTAAGTGGAAAGGCATGTCAGCTGCATTTTGTCAGTTTTTATTATTTTGCTCTCAATATAATTATAAAATTTATGCTTCGAAGTATTAGAACACAGGGGACGGTTACGAAGAACAAGGCCCTCTACAAGCAGATGGTCGAAGTTCCATTTCAGAGCAACGCAATTGTGGTAACAATTTACCATGTAAATGAATGGGACGAATTTTCAAGATGGCGGCCGTAGTCCATCCCGTTAACTTGTCAGGCTATAGCTGCTGTTCATGTTCTGTGGATTTATCCTTCAACAAGTTGTGAGCAAAATAATATCTGCTGTCTACATTTTCACTCTTAACTGCAAACAAAATATTCAAATGAGTTTTACCTAATGTCAGTCGGCTGCTTGGAACTCTGTTTATTGTGTAGAGTTATTGCTTAATTCTTTACTGATTTAAGGTTATACTTTGTTTCTTCAACATCAAGTCCGTCGGCGCTCAAACACCACAGCCAACCCTCGTGGCGGAGTGGTTAGTACAATGCGTCACTACACCAGGGGTGCTGTTCTTTGTGACTGTTCCTTCATCAATTTCCTCATATTATCACTCATCCTCACTTCGCGATTAGCCAAGAAGGCAGAAAAGCGAAGTAGAATTAACCAAATGAATTTAGCAAATCAAACTGAACTCCAGATACAATCGTCTGCCTTCATGTTCGCCTGGTACAGAAGTCCATCCACACCGCCTTCTCTCATCAGTGTAGCTGAGTCGTATTCATGTATGAGAGATTTCCGTGTGCTTCCCCGATGGCGTAGTGGTAACGTCACCGCCCTGTAACCGAGGTGTCCCGGACTCGATACCCGGTTTCGGATCTCACTTTGAACTGTAGATACGATCCCAATTAGCCTACCTGTGTTTAAATTGAAGTAAGAGACAAACTCAAAGTATATCAATGACTTTCCGCGATGACGAATCATACGATTCAACATTTGTTTTTAATCCGCACCATTACCACACGCTTACCTTCGAACTAAAATGGTAAACATACATTTAGAATAAATAATTCATTATTATAATATGCCAGTAACTTACGTTTCGATTTTTTTATATCCAACTACAACATGATGTAATTATAAATACGGACTCACTAGCCAATTTGCTGACGCACGAATATTGTAGAAATAGTGCACAACAGATTAAGAGAAAACTGAAGCTTAACATCCAAACAACTGTACAAAAGGATTTCGCCGAATGAACTAACGTTTCAACCTACTCAGCGCCCATCAAATCATGATCTGGGACATTTAGAATTTAGGTTGCACACTATTACCCGCCACTCACAATTCCCCCACCTTCCTATTTATACTGTACAGTTCAGTTGCTTTACATTTATCACTATTTCATTGCCCAACCTTATCGTAAGGACTAAATTTATGAAGTAGAATTGTTCAATAAATCTTATAACTCAATATAAAATAATGTGAAACACATCTTCATGATTTTGTGAAAGGCATTTAAACATTCGCCTCTGAAACTAAAGGAAAACCACGAAGACTCCACAACCATGACCTTGAACGTTCCGAAATATTATGTCATTCCAACCACTGAGATGTGAGATAAATTCAGTTGCGGAAGTGATGTTGGTTTCCTCTGCATGCGGTTGCTTATACTAACGATGTAAATGCCATGATGGCGACTCAGCTCGTAAGTGAGATAAAACTGAATGCGTGACCATCTGTTCGTTTTTATCTCATACGTCCTTGCCACTAAGAGTAATGGCCTCGTTACTTGAAACACATTTCCGCAAAAGTCAATAGATCCTCCGAAGTAGAATTAATAGCCTACTTCATGGTAATTAATCCTAAAAAATAGCTTTTTAGGATTCTTATAAAACAATGGAATTTTCTTGCAGTTTTGAAAATGATGGATAATTATTTTTACAATTTCTTACAATTGAACTTGTATTTGTAATTTTGTTATTTTACGTCGCTTTTTTGCAACTTTGGCTAATCGCAACGATCCTGATGAATAGATGAAATTGATGAAGGGACATTCACAGTCCCAGGCAGGGACTCAAACCCGGAAACTTCGGTGGCAAGATCGAAAGTCGACAACTTGCCATGTCTGCATCCTTACTCTGAAACCCTCTTTTTGTGATCCAGCAGTTTACTGAATAATCAGAGCACATAGAATATTTTGGTAAAGTATACCTCTTGCTTCACTTCTGTGAGAATTTAGGGAGAAACACTACTGTAACCCTTCATGTCTTTTCCACTGCTAGGGACGCCTGCAAGTGGCTTGTTCATCTTGTAGGGCACAGACACTTTAAGTCTGTCGTTGAACCTGTCATCTCTTTTATTCGGCAGCGACACAAACTGACCGTTGACCCTAGATGAAGACATAAACACACCCAGAAATTAAATGAAGGAATAATCACTTATTCCCAGATCGGTACTGGAATCTTGTACATGAATCACACGCACATATTGCACATACTAAAACAAAATTACTAATTTTTAAAGTCAAGTGCATATTTGTTTGAAGTTACCAAACAATTTGTTCCAAGCTATCAATTTAATAATCTTTTGTTTATAGTTACCATAAAAGCTTAATCAAATGTATTTTGTTAATTCAAATAAATCAGTTCTTTTCCATGTGATAAATATTTTACTTACATTCGATAAATCATTCATTTCTAGCTTAGGATTTAATGTTCATTTCCTTTTTATTTCTAAGTAGTTCTGTGATTCAAAACTAAGACGTTTACAAATAGACAACCCTCAATGGCTAAATAATAAATAGCAAATCAATAACTAGAATTTTGCGTAGGACTATATTTTCAGTTTTTCTCTTCTGATATTAGACTTTTAAGCTATTTAATTCTATTTGTTCGTTAAGAAGTAGTATAGCATAGTAGTAGTAGTAGTAGAAGTAGTATATATATATATATATATTAATATATCAAATTAAATAATTAATATTAACAAATATATATATATATATATATATATATATATATATATATATGCCAGAAAAATGATCGTGGGAGCAGACAGAAACATTTTCTGGGGAGGCAGCAAGGCTATCGCCAGAAATTTTTGCAGTCGGGCCAATGATAAAACTTCAACAGTAGAAATAATAATAATAATAAAAATAGATAAAAAATAAAAATAATATTAATGTTGTTATAAAATAATAAATATTATAAACTAATAAAAATAAAACTATTTTATTTCAAATTATTATTATTATATACTTTAGTACTCGATCCAACAAATGGGTGAATATCCAACAAAACTGTTTCAAATCATTTTTATTTACATTTCATCAGTTAGTGTACTGAAATTCACAGTCATTGTTTTTGTTATTAACTTTTGGATACCTCTTTCAAGAGAAACGGTTGTAATAGTTAAAGATAAATTTTACTCATGAGTTTTATATTGCGTGACATCTAACCTAAAACTATAATTTTCGGAGTTTTGAAAACTCTGGAGCTATTTATTTTTTTGGATTAAATGGTAGAATATGGAAATACAACCTGATTTCTGTATTTTTCATTCATTTTTTTTCAATCTCATGCAGTTTTCAATTCGGTTATTCTCTTTTGTAACTTGAAATTAATGATGCCAATTTCCAGGGGGGGGTCGACTTACCCGTTCGACAGCCCCCTCCTCGAAGCCCATGTGAGACAGGCGTATCTAATAAGCTTCTAAGTATCATACGGAAATATATATTCCGCTTGACGAACATAATATTGTATCTACTGTTTCTTGTTGACTTGGGCAGTAAGGAGAGCTGCAGTCTAAAGGGGAAGTCCACCACCATGCCCAGTGGCGGCGATTTGGCGCAAGGTGCCAAAACTAAGGAGGTAAAGGACAGTTGACTTTCCCTTGGTAGATAAGGTTTAGCAAAGTGCGGGTTGCCCCCCACGCGCCCCCCTAATCGCCGCCAGTGTAGTCTCTCTCTATTCTCCTCTGTAGCAGTTGTACAGTTCCTGCTTATGATCTCGGAGAGGATAAAATTTACACTTTAAATTGTAGGCCCAGTTATGATTAGCTAGTGTGTATGTTTTTTAAATTGTATTAATATTATTTTACATTTTAACTCATGTGGAGTACATAACTGTATCGTTATAAAATCATATGGTAAAAAAAAAAGACAGCTGCGAAAGGGAGACCATGTTGTTTAAAGGAGTTTGAAATTCAAGATGGCTTCCTAATACAAGGTTGTGCAAAGTGATGTCGATAAATCTAAAAAAGGTTTATGTGATAGATTTGTATGTTTCAAATTAAATACTACATTTCACAGAATTTACTTACATGCGGGTGACTCTGCACACGTCAAGTCAGATAGTCAAATCCAGCTCATATTTTCTCCTGATCGACTTGTGTTACAACTTCAGTTACGAGCCCTTCTAAGCTCCCTAAGGTAGCAGGGAGGAGTGGGACAAACACAAAGTCATTCACAAAACCTTCAAAGTAGAAATCAAACGACGTAATATCAGATCTTCCCGAGTGGCCACAGTTACAGAGAAGCTTTAATCAATTATTTTTCGGCTGTGTTCGTCGGCTTTTACTATTATTCTCAAGTTGATGGAGTTAGAACTTTCAAAACTTACTACTTTCCCCTGTATACTATTTTTAGAACTGCGCATTTATCGAGTTTTTCTTCTGTACAGTTACAACACATAAAACTACACAAACGGAACTGCCATGGACAACAGCAAATGGATAAAATTGGAATTATCACATTTTTTCTCCTGTGCTCTTCATATTACATAAATTACTTTAGATATTCAACTCTGGAAATTTCTCACACAGAAAGAACAACAGTAGTGGGCGAGTCCAAATATTATTATTTATATTTTGTACGACTATTGGTTCATTCGATTCTTCTAAATTTTTATTTTAGAAATCGCAATCATAAATTGAAGGGCTCGGGGGAAAAATGGTAAGTGACATTTTCCTTATTATTGAGTAACAAAGCAAGAGGAGTCATCATTCAATTTTTGCGTGCCATTGCCATGTCTTGCATTTTGCATTAGATTCATCAAACGCTTCTGTAATTTGTAAAAGCAATATGAAAACAATTTATTTACAAGTTATCTAATAACATATCTGCTTAAGAAATTCAATAATGACAAGAATGTGACTTACCATGTTTTATCCCCGAGCTCCTTCATTGTGTAATCATCATGTATTATACTGAAAACCATTGAATTCATAAAAGTATCGTCACAGGACCTTAGTTGAAAGATATATCACTATCTGGAAATGTTGATTTTGTTTCATACACTTTTTTATTTCTCACTTTCAACTGTAAATAGTTATACAGAAATAAATAAGAATCCAATGAACAAAAACTTTCTACAACCGCCACCGGGTGTTTCATTGCAAAACAAATAGCTTGATGGTTAATACAATCTTTGGACTTACCTTCGGCAAATAACCACAATGGAAGGAAACTCGTTGTCGTAATCGTTCGTTTTAGGTGTCCCTGTAGCTAAGCGCATGAATGACAGTTCGATATGTTTAAACGGAATTTAAGAAAACAATGCACACAGTACGAATAACTTTTCGCGGAAGATTTCGGAGTCACACTGCCGCTGCGAAGAGTCGAGATGAAGTTAATAAGCGTCCGATGCGTTGGGAAAGGAAGGGACATGCGTGGTCGCCTGGGAGGCCAGTATCTCCGTATCTCTGTCGGTTAGTGGGGAACAGTGTTGCCAAGTCAGGAATTTCTTCCCAGCGGCTGAGCTGGGAGCTGTAACAGGGGGAGCTCGGATTCGCTAGGGATGGTACGGCGTCTTAAAAATCGAGACTAGGGGTGGCCAGATCCGGATCCTCGCGGATCCGAAATCCGGATCCGGTTGGTTCCGGATCCTTAGGATCCGGATCCTAAAATTTTTCGGATCCGGATCTGCAGATCCGGAATTTTCAGATCCGGATCCGGATCCAGAACTTTCGGATCCGGATTCAGAACTTTCGGATCCGGATCCAGAATTTTCGGATCCGGATCCAAAACTTTCGGATCCGGTACTTTCAGATCCGGATCAGGTACTTTCGGATCCGGATCCGGTACTTTTGGATCCGGATCCGGAATTTTCGGATCCGGATCCGTTTTGCCATCCCACATGCGCTTCTTTGGAAAGTAAGAATGTGCTTATAACATATTGTTACCTGCTAATATACATATACAGGGTGACTGGTAATTAGATGTATTCCCTGAAAGGGGTTAAAGTAGAGACAATTTGCAATAAATTTGACCATATGATACCCCGTCCGAAAATTAGTAGTTTTCGAGAAAATCGAATTTCAATTGTTTTTTTAAAAAATGACAATTTTCCACATAAATAGATGAATTGAGAAAAAACTGCTCATTGTATGGAACTTATTTCAGCGTCTTCTGATAGCTAACAAATAAGTGGTTCGTTGAAAGAAAAGTTTTTCCCAAATAACAATCACATGTAAGTACCGGGTGGGTCTAAACTTACAAGTGATGATAAAAAAATTCACTCTTAGTTTACTTGGCAACGTATTAATAACAAAAATGGTATGGCACGAAGCGTACAAATTACTTAAATTACTTCCTTGTTACATCTGCTATCCAACAAGGTACAAATGTTGCTAACATTCACATTTGTGTACAAGAAATAATACTTCATTCATCTTCATGTGAATGGAATCAATGCACAATACAATTAAAGAACATTACACGTCTTGCTCAAAGTGGGCACCTCCGTTACGAATGCAGGCACGCAGGTTTTTACGGAAATTTGGTCTCTTAACTCGTGATGTGATGGTGTCCTTGATGTGTTGACCAGCTGTTAAAATCCTCTCCCTGAGCTCTTCTTGCGAGTTTACCTGTGTCTTGTCATGTGGCTCCAAATGTAAAGGTCGCAAGGCTTCAAATCGATCGGGGGATCGAGCTGGGCAGCCATCATGGTTGTTAATTATGTCACGTCTTGTAGCTAGAGGCACATCCTCCAACAACATTGCCATCCCGTTCCTCAAGAAATGTTCATAAGTGATGCCATTTAAGATTTGGGGCAGGAAAAATGGCCAGATCAAATGATTGTTGATTACGCCCATCCATACTTCTGCTTCGGCGTGCGACTGTGGCTGGATGAAAATTACCCAAAGAAATGGATTGACCGAGGCGGCTCGATTCCCTGGCCGGCTCGATCGCCCGATTTGAAGCCTTGCGACTTTTACATTTGGAGCCACATGACAAGACACAGGTAAACTTGCAAGAAGAGCTCAGGGAGAGGATCTTAACAGCTGGTCAACACATCAAGGACACCATCACATCACGAGTTAAGAGACCAAATTTCCGTAAAAACCTGCGTGCCTGCATTCGTAACGGAGGTGCCCACTTTGAGCAAGACGTGTAATGTTCTTTAATTGTATTGTTCATTGATTCCATTCACATGAAGATGAATGAAGTATTATTTCTTGTACACAAATGTGAATGTTAGCAACATTTGTACCTTGTTGGATAGCAGATGTAACAAGGATGTAATTTAAGTAATTTGTACGCTTCGTATCATACCATTTTTGTTATTAATACGTTGCCAAGTAAACTAAGAGTGAATTTTTTTATCATCACTTGTAAGTTTAGACCCACCCGGTACTTACATGTGATTGTTATTTGGGAAAAACTTTTCTTTCAACGAACCACTTATTTGTTAGCTATCAGAAGACGCTGAAATAAGTTCCATACAATGAGCAGTTTTTTCTCAATTCATCTATTTATGTGGAAAATTGTCATTTTTTTAAAAAAACAATTGAAATTCGATTATCTCGAAAACTACTAATTTTCGGACGGGGTATCATATGGTCAAATTTATTGCAAATTGTCTCTACTTTAATCCCTTTCAGGGAATACATCTAATTACCAGTCACCCTGTATATATAATATACATACACACATATATATATAGTGTGTGTGTGCTCGCGTGCGCGATTTGTAATTAATTAATACACTTACTTACTATACACCTGTCAAATTTCATGGGAATCGGAGGGGGACACAGGGGTCAGATGATTCCCACGGCAATTTGTCCTAATCTTGACATTTGAGGCGGGTTTTGCCCCCTAAAACAGTATTTTAGCCGAAACAAAAAAACACGTATTTCTTCCTTTGGGCCCCTCTATACACCTGCGAAGTTTCATGAAAATCGGAGGGGAACACAGGGGTCAGATCCTTACTTCAATTTGTCCTCATCTTGACATTTGAGGGGATTTTGCCCCCTGAAACAGTTTTTAGCTCAAACAAAAAAACACGTAATTCTTCCTTCGGGCCCCTCTATACACCTGCCACGTTTCATGGAAATCGGAGGGGAACTCAGGGGTCAGATCCCCACTTCCATTTGTCCTCATCTTGACAATTCAGTGGGTTTCGCACTGTAAAACCGTTTTTTAGCTGAAACAAAAAAAAAAACATGTATTTCTTCCTTTGGGGCCCACTATACACCTGCCAAGTTTCATGGAAATAGGAGGGGGACACACAAATCAAATGCCCACTTAAATTTGTCCTCATATTGACATTTGAGGGGGGGTTGCCCCCTAAAATCGTTTTTTAGCCGAAACAAAAAAAAAAACACGTATTTCTTCATTTGGGCCCGTTTATACACACACCTACCAAGTATCATGGAAATCGGAGGGGGACACAGGGGTCCGATCCTCACTTCAATTTGTCCTCATCTTGACATTTGAGGGGGTTTTGCCCTCAAACAAAACACAAAACACAAAAAAAACACTTATTTCTTCCATTGGGCCCCACTATACACCTGCCAAGTTTTATGGAAATGGGAGGGACACAGGGGTCAGATCCTCACTTCAATTTGTCCTCATCTTGACACTTGAGGGGGTTTTGCCCCCTAAAACCGTTTTTTAGCTGAAACAAAAAAACACGTAATTCTTCCTTTGGGCCCCACTATACTGCCAAGTTTCATGGAAATCGGAGGGGACACTTAGATAACCTCCCTTGTTAGTCTTACACTTTGTAATTATTTAACACTGGATATATTATAATGTTTTATTTTAATTTGTAAAACTGTAACTGTAGAACAATTGTATAATTTTTGTATAACATTTCTATCTTGTTATATGTGTTAAAGGTTTCATCCTGGAATGGAATGTCTCACATTTATGTGTGTTTTCATTTCCAATACATTCGAATGAATACATATTCGTTTCAATGGCATTTACAAAATCACTTCGGACATTTGTGCACGAGTGTGTTAGCCGATGCGTAGCAAAGTATTTTAGGAACAACACTTGAAAAAAATTCTTGTAGGACTAAGGTGTGGTAATATTATAATGGGATTGAGATACGAAACTCTCGGATCCGGATCCGGATTTTCGGATACGGATCCAGATCCGAAACTTTCGGACCCGGATCCGAAATTTTTGGATCCGGATCTGAAACTTTCAGACCCGGACCCGGATCCGCGGATCCGGAATTCTCGGATCCGGATCCAGATCCGGAACTTTCGGATCCGGATCCGCGGATCCGGAACTCTCGGATCCGGATCCAGATCCGAAACTTTCAGATCCGGATCCGGATCCGGAATTTTCGGATCCGGATCCAGATCCGTAACTTTTGGATCCGGATCCGGATCCGAATGGATCCGGATTTTTCGGATCCGGATCCGTTTGGCCATCCCTAATCGAGACGAGATGGAGGCTAGGACTTTCGAAGCTTGTCGAGACGAGATAGACATCTGGAAAATGATATGAATCCTGGCTTGTCCAACCTCTGATAAAACAAACTTAACAGCAGAGGCCACTGCAACTTTAAAGTGACGATACAACTTTCACGTTTGTACAGCATGCTATTTAACACGGCGTCGATTAACCCCATGCTAGAGGCGTTCTACTGTATATTTGAATATCCCCATACCTCGACTCGAGTCATTCTACATAATCCAACAGAAAACAGTCATCCAAGTATCCAAGGTTCTCGGCGTATTCCCCGCTCCCCACTTCCCTTGCCAGCATGTAGGCCGTCCGCCGTAAGACCAGGCAAGAGTGATAGCAGCAGTGCGTTCTGCTTCGCTCCGTACACTTGCTTTCTCCCCTTCTCCACCGTTATGTGCGCCTTTGCTCCACATATTTCCTGGATAAAGTATAGACATTGGTATTATAATTATTTTTTCAATATCCTGTGTTGTTTTAAGGAATGGAATTGTGTTGATTCGAAGCAGGTGTTGGCCTCTGCTTATTGAAGTTTTAATTTCAATTCATTATTGTGAAAAATACACTGAATGAAAATTGTGAAGGACAATTAGCCTACTGTTTTTCTTAGGTATACAATATTGTTAAAAGTTTCAGATTTTCAGGCGGTTGGTGTGAAATGTGAGGCGATTTCTAAATGAATTTTCCAAAGCCAGAGAGGAAGTCCATTTTATGATGGGTAAAATACGATAGAGTTGGCCACACTAGTTCAGAGGTAAAGTAGTAGGAGATATTCCACAGGAATGCCCTCGCCCTCGTATTTCATACGGAAGAAGTGCCTCTCAAATGGAAGCTGTCCAGGCCTGCACTGAGGGCAAATGAGCTTCGGGAATTAGAGAGAAGTGCACGAGGCGTTAAATACGAGGAGGAAGTTATTCATATCTCGGAATATAAACAGTGCATTAATTCATTTTCGGCCTAGTCACATTCCAACGCGTGTTTCTATGATAGGGTAACCGCGGTGACTTATTTTCAACTATTTTTACAATTAGTTCACAACGTATCAATACAGGGTGTCCCAAAAGTCTCCATACATAGGTAAAATTAACTTTACTCAGTTGTATTACAGAATGTTCTCAGTGTGGTGGTCATCAAGTCTCTGATACAAATCAATGGGTTTGCGCCAGCATTGCAAGGTATCTGAGTGCAGGTGTCGATAATGGGAGCATTCAGATGAAGCATATCCCTGATTTTCTCCTGGTAGACAATGAACTTCAAATCTCCCCACAGAAAATAATGAAGGGGCGTGAGGTCCGGACACCGAGTAGCCCATTCCACTCTCTCTCGTCTCCCGATCCAATGGTTTAGCCACTCACGCACGGTTAGTGCATAATGGGGAGGCGCCTCGTCGTGTTGAAAGCGCTCGGGGAATTCCCCATCTTCATTGATAACCAAAACTTCCAGGTACATGTCCCCATTCAAACTGACGTCAATGAATATGGGAGCGATCAATCTGCCTCCCCACAAGCCACACCACATCATCAACTTTCCAGCTCCTTGCATTTGGGAATCTCACTTGAATAAGGCATATTCTGTTTATTTACTTCACCGATGAGGTAAAAATTGCCCTCATCCGAGAACAGAAAATTGCATACAAAGTCAACCGCCTGTTCATTGTTGCTGTACCCATTTAGAGAACTCCACACGACGGTCGAAATCGTCCTCACTCAATTTCTGCTGCAGCTGCATTTTGAATGCGTGCCATTTGTTGACAATGAGTATGCGATGGATGCTGCTTTTGCTGACGTCGGACTCCCTGGGCAAGTGCCTTATGCTTTTCATTGGATTCTTCACAAAGCATGTAAGCACAGCTGTCGAAGTTCACTCGATTGTGGCACTGCGTGGGCTCCCTGTTCTGTGGAGGTCGTCAACACTACCACTGATCTTAAATTTGTCCATTATATTCGCTACTGTATCATGAGTTATTCTCTTCTCAGGGCCAGCCATGTCTCCTGTTGAACTCCTTTGCCTCATGCCATCTCTATGCGGTTTTTCATATGTCAGTGCTATTTCCCTGGTTCACATGCAACAAAAGAAACATCAATTTCGCATTACACTATGTATGGAGAATTTTGGAACACCTTGTATTTAAACGAACCATTCAAGTTTCTATCAATCCACAATCGCTGTTACAATTCACTGATATGAAAGTGTCTATAATGTTATTTTAAGGGTCAGGGGATGCATCACCCCCCAAATCATGTCATGTGTCCCCCCTTCAAATCACGTCATAATCCACATAAAGCACGACATAAATTACAACAAGGTGTCTACTGAAATTATTTTGTGTAACTTTTTTGAACACTAGACTTGATCTGCCCCTCCTCCCTAAATTGAGTTGCCATCCCTTCCACCCATTTGCGTGGATGCATTACCTCCAAGATCGTTAATCAGAGTCCCCTAAAGGCAGGCCCTTAACCAGAATTTGAATTCGGAAGTAGTCACCATTTAGAGAGAAGAAAGTGAGGGGTAAAACGATGAAGATGAATTTCTCGGTATATTACATTTAAATTTAAATTTGAATTTTTGAATGCGTCAGCAATCAAACGCTATTTTGCACCTATCACGTTATACGGGATGCAGCCCCTAACCTTACCTAAATTACCTGTAATGTCGTTAACTAAAATATTAAAACATTCTGACTTCGGTTAAAAGCTGAGGCTGTAAATGGACACTGAAAGGACAAAACACAGACGCCAGAGCCTCGTAGGCATTTTACATCTTATGCAGGATGTTTAATCCTACTAAGGAAGCAAAATTTATTACCACCGTGCACTATTTAAATTAGATATTTGTATGATTTCGGGGGGGCTTCAGCCGCCTGAATCCTCCCCCTGGCTAAACTAGTTTTCATGAATACTTAATAATTGATTTTTTTAAATACAAAAGCCTGTTAAACTTTCTATATTTTAATTGATCAAATTTTAGAAATAACGGAAAGCTAGAACATATATTGTTTACTTCAGTTGTACATTTACTCAAATGTAAATGTGAAAATAAATTACATAAATATGTTTTTAAATAGTGTTTGTGAATGGATGATAAGATTTTAAAAAAACACACACACAATTTGGGCATTTAACGCATGTTGTTACACAACTTAGGATAGAAACTTCAACCTGGGTAAACCAAAAAACATGCTGCAGTTGTCTGTTAACCAAAACTAACTTGTTCATGTGACAGATTCAATTATTGGGTCATTCCATGTGAAATCAACAATGTCCTCAACCTTGCATTTTTGATTAATTAGAAATTTGGAATTCTGGAAGGACTACCTGAGGTAGAAAAATATGCAAAATTGTCGATCCATACCTCTTGTATTTAGGATAATACAGGGTTGAAAATGTGCGATTTTTACCATTTGTCCAACATCTTGTTAACTTTAAATTGTAATATTTCGACAATCAGCGCACCTATAGAAACTATTCAGACGGTGTTGGAAAATTCTTAAATGACTCTCTCGCACGAGATATAGCATGCCTATGCCAGGCTAAAACAAAATTGAAGATGATGTAAAGAAAATATTGGTAGCCATTTTCTCAAAAACGGGTCTTTTATATTTTTAAAAAAATGATATGTCATGCATACACAGCCGGACCCTGTAGCCGAGTGGTTAGCACATCGCGCTGCGACGCCAAGGGTCCCGGGTTCGAATCCCGCTCGGGCTTGGTTGTTTGTGAATGTCCATTCATCAATTTCATCATTTCATCACTCATCCCCTTCTTCGCAAATTAGCCAAGAGGCACAAAACCGAAGTAAAATAAACTAAATCAGTCAATCAAGTCATGCATACACTATTACTCAATAACTATACAAAATGTATAACTGGGACGCCAGTGAAATCTGGAGTTGTGTTAGATTTAGGTTAGGTCTGGTCAGGTTAGGAAAGGTTAGGTATTGTGTGGTAACATATTTTGAGACAAAGTACCGTAATTCAAAGGTAAAAGTCTAATAGAAATTAAATACAATATTGTTTGAATCAACGTACATGTTTACGTTCCCAGTTATTAGAAATAGCTATAGGGTAATTCAAAAGTCCCGTCCCATAGGCAACTCCGTTATTAGTGCACATAGCGAAAAATCGAAAAAGGGGAAAGTTCTTGGAAATGGGTGATTTATCAATCTAAAGTAGTTTAATTTTCACCGTTCAGACTGTACACTGGTAGAAAGGACCCTCATGCTACATGCTCGGCCCGGAACACGGTATGTGTCATCCCAATATCTCACAGTACTGGGTAAATAAAGTATTGACAACGATAATTACAGGCAAGTAAACGAGAAAAACACGTGAATGTGCGACACGCGAGTGGTACAGTGTGAAGTATGTATTGTAGCCTTATTCTCATTTATGCGTTTTTAGCCTTTTCTAGTGGTGTGGGGAAGGAAGGGGTATGCGTGTCACGTGTTCACGTTTTCTACCTTCAAAGAACTCACTCCCTCTCTTTGGGGAAAATATAATTATTCTAGTAATCCATAGCAATAATTACGTGCATTTTTATCTTAAGTGCAATTTCACTTGCTGATGCTCTTTTATTTATATATATATATATATATATATATATATATATATATATATATATATATATATATATATATATATATAAAGTAAAATTGTGTCAACCTCCTTGGCCGTACGGTCTAAGGCGCTGTGCTTTTTACTCCGACTGCGGGACGGCATGGGTTCGAGTCCGCCTGTTTTTTTTTTAAATTTATTTATTTGCTTTACTTTACTTCGCTTTTTATGCCACTTTTGGCTAATTTGCGAAGAAGGGGATGAGTGATTATGTGATGAAATTGATGAATGTACAATCACAAACATCCATGCCCAGGCCAGGATTCGAACCCAGGACCGCTGGCGTCGTAGCGCGCCGCCTGGGTTTAGTCTCTCGGCCTGTGTATAGGACCAGTTGCAACCCACCATCGTGAGGATATTGGGAAGCTACGAGTGAGTAGCGTAACCCTCTCTCGGAACTATCTTATAACGGCTGAGGGTTCGACGTGCTCACCCCACGTCACCCCATTTTATGGTTGAAGATCTCCACACCTCTACGTAGGATTGGGGAAGCGAGACTGGCAGTCGGGAGATAGGCCAAGGCTCTTCGAAGGCTGTCGAGCCACGGGTATAAAAAAAAGGTAAAATTGTGCTGAGACGAAAAGTTACAAATACGAATTCCACATTATTTATTATTCTGTTTTATCGGGTACCGTGCACATTATTAAGCATCAACAAATTATATTAAATTAAGCTGTATATCATCACTACACATCATATTTTAAGAACCGATATCGAGAATATTGTTCATATCATTAAATGTAATTGTTTTATTATTCTTCACAATCACCTCATTAAAACGACAAACACTTATTTTCGTAGAGCACATTGCGAGCGAAACGATCAAGAAAATTTTTACATCCATTTCCTTGTAGGCTTGCAAGAAAATTAATTAAATTAGTTATGAATGAAACGAAAATTCTTGATAAGTTTTGCCTCCTTCCAAAACTGGCGGCGATGAGAACGTGTGCATACTATATCGCTAAATTTACTCTCCAAAATATGATATTTTAACTCCCTCAAACTACATACATCCATTGACAATTTAAGATTTATCACTTTTATCCAGAACTTCATATCTCTCCCCCACCTCCAAGAAAATGTAATACTCAATCCTCGCATCAAAATTGTCATGACAATTTTAGACTTACTGTTGTTATCGAAGAGCTGATATTGTCCCCTTCCCCAATAATTCTCAGTCCACCACGCCAGAATTTCCCCAACAGTGTATATATATATATATATATAAAGTAAAATTGTGTCAACCTCCTTGGCCGTACGGTCTAAGGCGCTGTGCTTTTTACTCCGACTGCGGGACGGCATAGGTTCGAGTCCGCCTGTTTTTTTTTAAAATTTATTTATTTGCTTTACTTTACTTCGCTTTTTATGCCACTTTTGGCTAATTTGCGAAGAAGGGGATGAGTGATTATGTGATGAAATTGATGAATGTACAATCACAAACATCCATGCCCAGGCCAGGATTCGAACCCAGGACCGCTGGCGTCGTAGCGCGCCGCCTGGGTTTAGTCTCTCGGCCTGTGTATAGGACCAGTTGCAACCCACCATCGTGAGGATATTGGGAAGCTACGAGTGAGTAGCGTAACCCTCTCTCGGAACTATCTTATAACGGCTGAGGGTTCGACGTGCTCACCCCACGTCACCCCATTTTATGGTTGAAGATCTCCACACCTCTACGTAGGATTGGGGAAGCGAGACTGGCAGTCGGGAGATAGGCCAAGGCTCTTCGAAGGCTGTCGAGCCACGGGTATAAAAAAAAGGTAAAATTGTGCTGAGACGAAAAGTTACAAATACGAATTCCACATTATTTATTATTCTGTTTTATCGGGTACCGTGCACATTATTAAGCATCAACAAATTATATTAAATTAAGCTGTATATCATCACTACACATCATATTTTAAGAACCGATATCGAGAATATTGTTCATATCATTAAATGTAATTGTTTTATTATTCTTCACAATCACCTCATTAAAACGACAAACACTTATTTTCGTAGAGCACATTGCGAGCGAAACGATCAAGAAAATTTTTACATCCATTTCCTTGTAGGCTTGCAAGAAAATTAATTAAATTAGTTATGAATGAAACGAAAATTCTTGATAAGTTTTGCCTCCTTCCAAAACTGGCGGCGATGAGAACGTGTGCATACTATATCGCTAAATTTACTCTCCAAAATATGATATTTTAACTCCCTCAAACTACATACATCCATTGACAATTTAAGATTTATCACTTTTATCCAGAACTTCATATCTCTCCCCCACCTCCAAGAAAATGTAATACTCAATCCTCGCATCAAAATTGTCATGACAATTTTAGACTTACTGTTGTTATCGAAGAGCTGATATTGTCCCCTTCCCCAATAATTCTCAGTCCACCACGCCAGAATTTCCCCAACAGTGTAAGACGTCAATGCAGAAGAGATATCTCCCCAATTTAATGTTCAGTCCCCCATAATTAAATTCCCGTCTAAGCAATGATTTCCAAGAGCTCTATATTTCCCCCCACATTTAATCCTCAATCTCACACCAGATTTCGCGTATGAATTTAAAGTACGTTATGTAAGATTGGATCTTGGCATATCGCCCATCCCCTTCCCGCCCCCGATAATACATATTAGCCGTTACAATTCTCTTGGTAGTAGTATACAAATTGCTATTTAAATGTGCACGTAAGGTGTAATCTTTTTAAACAAATAGTTATTTTAGAAAAAATACAGTACATGTAAATGTCGAATTTTGTATTTTATTTTAAGGAAAAAATCCCCCGAAAAATCCGATTTCGCAGTCTGGGCCATAATGCCTCCTGGGCAACCGTGGTTAAAACGCAGTTTGTACACGTACTTTCACAAGTAAAATACCCATGTCTAAGACCGTGCTAAGTTACGAATGTAGAGGAGTGCCCTGGTATATGCAGGACCTATAATTAACTAATTGCTCACACGAATTCAATTTGAAGCACCAGGAGATCTACAAATTTGTAATTTAAACACATTTAGGCGCTGAGCTGTCTGCTACGGTTCTCCAGTGTCCAACTTACCTTCTCCTAAGGCCGTCATTCGAATAAATTATACTTTCAGAATTATGAACTATAAAATCGATCATGTCTATTAAAGTTTTCGACAAGGCGAACAGATTCTGCTGCACAACAATGCCGAAACATTTAATGATAATTATGATGTATATATGTATATTGTTGAAAAAATTTATAGTAGCTATGGAGAGACACCCAAATTCAACTCAGCACACAGCTTTAATGGAAATAATTATTTCTATCTCTCAGGTAACATTATAACACGTAAGTTATCGTCACAGAGGATTAAGGAACATCAGGTGATTTGCAGTCCAATGGCGTTGAACAACAGCAGCAGTTTTATAGTATATACTGTAGTATATATATAAGACATATCCGTTAATATTTTTGTTCCAAGAGTGTCATTGTGTATAATTAGTTTCTCTATAACTACTGTTAACACCTATGAAATATTTTTTAATTATTTCAGTAATTAGAAATAACCTAGCAAAAGGTAGATTTACACATGGCCAATAGCATCTGCGAAGACCTTGACATGAATCTATAATAGGAGAGTTACTTTTATCCAAATTACTCCATGTCATCTCTATCCCACATTATCAATGTCGAAATTAACCTAGACAAACAAAACACAGCTAATATACATGAAATAACGTACAGCATTTGCCTGAAGTATCTGGAGTTAAAAATTACTTCTATTCCTGTTATTTGGCCATCTGTCGATTTTTGTATTTCTAACTGATCTAACATACAATTCCATTGCATCAGTACACATACTTTCGATTGACAGTTCTGTAAACATGTTGCACATCATATCCTGCTTCCCAGTCGTTGTGGCAACAGACATGCACTGTAAAAAATAAATTGTTAAAGCGACTTAGATAGTGTTTCCAGGAGAAACAGAGTAGGGAGGGAAGTTTTCCATGATTCGAATGGCACGTAAAAGTACAGGACTGGTCCCTGCATCCAGAAATCGACACAGACTCCACGAAGACATCAATCAACTCTGGAATACTAAGAAGAATGAACGGATAGGGAGAAACTGACTCTCTTGCTTAGGCATGACGAGGACTCGAGGTTTCTCTCGAGCATTCTCCCGATTCCGTTCAACCAGGAGAGACCGTTCTGCGTTCAGATCCAAACTTGATGGATCAAAGGTCCTCCGATGATGATAGATGCAATGGTATCAAGAACTATTCCATCTAGAAGATTTTGGGGAAAAGTCCTATATATTACTGACATTCGTCTCTTATACTAGCCAATTTGTTATTTCTCCCTGATTAGGGTTTTCAGTGCATAGCTGAAAACATGCCGAAACTCTTTACTCTAATATTTGTTCACTCACCATTTATATTTCATAATTTTCATGCTTGTGAATGGACCTAAAATTAAATCGTTAATAGTTTACCTAGTTCTGTTGCATTTTGAAGGCAAATTCCAAGGACAACCACAAAGAAATATACACGTCTTACCCTCTGCTTCGCAGTGTGTTACGTTAACTACTACACCACAAATGCTAGCACTAATTGCACGGTGTTTCCATATCTTACTATGTGATATTTCTCTACATATCAAAGACGTTGTACGTATGATCTTTAGGGAAACATTGCAGTTGAGCTAAGTACCATGTGTTGGCTGTAACAATTTTGTAGTTAGGTTCAAGTACACACCAAATCCTATATTGTTGCTAAAATTCATCTTATTTTTTACTTTAGGTCCAAAACCCAGTGAGAGTGTCTCCTGCAAGAAAGTTGCATTACTGTGCTCCGTCTGAATTTCTTATTGTTAATTATTTATAACTGTGTCATTCTTCATTTTGGGTCCGCAAAGCTGCTTCTTAAACTTTATGGACTTAGATTTGTATTTTTTTAGTCTTTACAGACTCAAAACGAAGAATTAATTCGTGTTGTGTGACAAGATCCGTTGCTGTGTACATGAAAGCGAGATCTTGTTATACATAGATGCAATCGACATTTATATCGAGTGTATTTGCAATCGATATATCAAGTCGATTGCAGTTGGTTCTCCGGCGCAAGGCTGTAAGGTACAAATGGCCTTGCGTCCCTCATTCAACTGAAAAAACAGAGGCCCTCGCAGATGGTAGAGACGTTGACGGCGTTGTGAGGCTTTCCACCAACATCTACCTGTACCAAAGTTTAAATGTCATTGCAGGACCCCAACAGTTTCTCGCCTGGAGCAAATCAACATCCACCCAGCAGACACACGAGAGCCAATTAAGAAGTAGATACTTATGAAGAAAGAATCATAAACATCTTTGCAACGCAGTAGAAATCAACTTTCCTGAATGATGAAGCCATAGGGAAATCACATGGTATGCTCATTCGGATGAAATGTTTGCCCCTGCTGAGGAAAATCTAAAATCACACTAAAACATGGATTTTTTTAGGTAACTAGCAAATTATGGTTGCAGCCATGTCAAACTCCAATCACGAAACTTTCCTTAATGTGGCCCACCTTGGCCCTATTTACATGCATGCAAGACTATCTAATCATATGTACGTAGTTGTCCTGCGTTTCACTTTCCCATGGGTCATTCCACGTCAATTCATCCAGGCCATGTCACCCACCATCCCGGATGTTGATGAAATTCAGTATGCTTATAGAACTTTTGATGCTGATTACAAAAATGACAACTTTTTTTAAATTGGTCAAAGGGTTCAGAAGTTACTCGCTTTTTAAGATCTCCGTGTACGCCACATGCGACTCCACTTTGAATGTCACGCATTAGGTTATAAACGATTGTATCTTCCCTCGGCTTTGCCGTAGAACTTCAAGTTTGTTTTCTTTTCTTCAGAATAATATAAGCTTTCATTTAAATAACGTTTCAGATGAATGTATCAATAAACATGTATTTTTATATATAGTTTTATGTATTTTTTTAGAAAAATAAATGACTAAGTTCAAGAGCAAATTTCATGCAATGCCCCCCCTTCAATTTCCCCCCAATTTTATATGTAGGTAGCTCAGAGTGTGTACTAATGTCTGATGAAAAAATTAAGATGGGCGGTTCAGAGACAGGGTGATAAAAAAATCATTTGCATAAAATGACATTAAAAGTAAATCTTCTTAAAAATTAGCACAAAACCTGAAGTACAATATGTTTCAAGCTACAATATTCAAAATTTATGGTCACTATGTGTGAATGTAAGCATAGGCGTAACCTGGCGGGGGCAAAGGGAAACACTTGCCCCTACGGAATTTATATATTAATTAAAATTTACAAGTTAAATATATTTTGTGATCCTCCTGGCACTTGAGGAACAAATGAATAAAGAGTAATAATTGTGGTTTTTCAAATGTATTTATCAAATAGTCCTGGACACTATTTTTATGCGATGGAAAACTTTGTGATTATCTCAACCCGAAGATAGTTTCCAAGTGACACCCATTAAGATAGTACCTAAAAATTGTACTCTTTGCCAAAACTTCATGTACTATAAATTGTGCGTTCACATTTTACATGGATATTTTGATCATTCCAAGCACACTAAAGTATTTGACTTATCACTAAGTACATATGTCCATCCATTTGTATTGTTAATGTCCACTGGACACAGAATATTTTGTGGCCAGTAGTAGGAAGTTGATGGATCTAGTGGATCCGAGAATTTAATAGCTGCATCTCCATTTTCACAAACAAGTTTGAGTCACGAACACACATGCTACTACATAACTGTTTACAGTTGGAATTCGGAAAGCCACTTCTTCACAAAAGTCAAACCATACAGTGTAACTAATTAGGTGGGTATTCAAATAATGAGCAAAAAGGGAAGACGCGTGAAGAGTCCGTGGAATCAAAGTTACATGTACCCAAACCTAACAGTTACAAAAGTCGTTTGTTTGAGGCTAATGACGTGTATTTTGTACCGTCACCTCAGTCTCGTGAGAGAACCGACTAATTGGGGTAATCCGATCTATTTAACAAAGGGATACTGTTCGTACTAAAGTCAAAAGATGTTGCTTTTTACACGATAAAAAACTCCTTAAACTAGAACGGAAATTCTGCCACGGTTCCGTGTCCAAATAACTACAATCTCGTTTACCCAATTTTAATTTAAGGTACAGTTTTTTCTTAGGATAAATACGTACTTCAATCTATAATTTGCGACACGTGGTCAAATTTACTATATTAACCCACGCAACGTAGAAATAGCTAATATTTTCTTATGAACAACAAATACATCGATATAACATTTCTTTTTGACGAAACCAGCGTCTATTCAATGGTCTAACTCTCCCCGAAGGTATTACAATAGACCAGATCAAACTGTTAACATTTACACCCAATATAAAACAACATCAACGCATTTCCCCCCATTTAACCAATTCTAATTTCACAAATTATATTGTATGCAATTCTGTACAAATGTTTATTTTAAAAGTTAGAAACGCCTAATCATTGACATTGGCATACACATCACATTTTAGAGAAAACCCAATTTTTTGGTGCTCTTACATGTTTTTGCTAAGGTACGCAGTGTACGTAAGTAGTAGGATCAGCCCGGTTCAACGCCCGAAAATGGGGCTCGGTGGGGCTCGCCTTAATGGATTTCTTTCGTAAGGCATGAGCCCCATTTTCTCGCAGTGTTGCCAACTCCTCACTCGAAAAAATCACCAAGGTTTTTGTTTTTGGGTCTAACCTAACCTAAAGCAAGGAGCTGGCAACGCTGCTTGAGGCTTGCCTTGCAGCGTTGCCAACATCTTACTCGAAAAAACCACCAAGGTTTTTATTCTGGTCTAACCTAGCCTAAAGCAAGGAGCTGGCAATACTGCTTGAGGCTTGCCTTGCAGTATTGCCAACATTTTACTCGAAAAGTCACCAAGGTTTTTATTTTGGTCTAACCTAACCTAAAGCAAGGAGCTGGCAATACTGCTTGAGGCTTTACAGTGCATAAAGCAATTTGCCAACCTACTGGTACTTTTGCCATAGCTTTTTACAAAAAAAAGAGAGAAAAAGAGGGAAGAGTTAAACAACCGACAGTGTTGCCAACACCTACCTACAGCCCTTTTTTTACTTGGCAAGGGCTTAGCCAATTTATATACTGGCGTAACATACATACACTGGGCAAGGAGAGCCGGCAACAAATATATACTGCCGTAAAAGAGAGAGGTGGATGGATGGATGGCAACACAGTATGTGTGTGCGTGTGTGTGTATAATATGTAGCATTATTAACTAGAGTGTGTTGGCAACCCACCTGCAACTAAAAAAAATAGAGATACCAACATTGCTGTAAGATGAAGAGAGAGAGACCTAGAGCTGGCAACAGTGGTGAGCGAATACGCATTATTTCCAAGTCCCGGGCGCCAATGTATATCGTGACCTTTACAAACCTCTCTCGCGGGAACGATGTGCTGCACATGCACACACATGTACGTACTTCTCTTTATTTCTGTATTGTGACGCAAACACATCTAGAAAAAAAACTGCAATTTTGTTCCCTCTCCTCTCTATGTGTGCTATCAATGTTGACGCAATGGCACAAATTCAACAATACATAGGTTTTGGGGCAATGGGAGTTAACTTCCTGCCCTACTGACGTATACAATACACATGATGCTATCTGTACAGCAGGAAGTTAACAAATTCAACAATACATAGGCCTTGGGACGATGGGAGTTAACTTCCTGCCCTACTGGCGTATACAATACACATGATGTTATCTGTACAGCAGGTTGTTAACAAATTCACTCGGATTTCTATTGGACCGCGTTGCGTTGGCTAACATTTCACTTTTGACCTCATTAGAAAACTGTATAAAACTTAAAGCACTGGTGTAGAAAGTTCTGTTTTTATTTTGAACAATAGTGAAGAGTATTTCTGCAGTATTTTCCAAAAGTAAGTAACTTTGTTTCTTAGCTTGCATGAGTTAGCTTTGATTTATAAGTATAGTTTTGCTTTTGTGAGTTGATTTTTGAAACTAGCCAAACAGATATAAGAGATTGTGAAAGGAAGGTATAACTTCTTGAAAACCAAATAGCTCTTATGTATTGTGGAAGAAAATATACTTACAAAACATGCAAAAAGAGAGAGAATATAGAAGATGTTTCATGTCTCCCTCTGCTTTTATATATTTGAAGCATGCATCTTGATAGCTGGAATATCTTTTTTTCTTCTGCGTGCTGTTGTTGGTAGGTAGGAAATATGTGTGCGGGGCATATTTCAAAAAATAAATGTGTTAAATTGTTAGAGGAACGCAAGAAAAAATGGAGGAGAGTTGCGTGTTTTTAATATCTAATGGAAGTACTGATTGATTGATTGAATTGGTGTTTTTTTTAAGTCTATTTTATACACGTAAGGTTAATCGGGACTGGACCTACAGTTTCAAAAACCGCTTATACCTCCACCGGGTATCGAACTCTTGATTACAAGACAACAACGTTATTGCTGCGCCATCGCAGAAGCTGGTGGAAATACTGATTGATTTGATGTTTTAAGTCCACTTTATGCACAGTAAGGCTAATCGGGACTGGACCTACAGTTTCAAGAACTACTTGTGCGGGTAACGAACTTTTGATTACAAGGCTATTGCTGTGCCATCGCAGAGGCTAGTGGAAGTACTGATTGATTTGATGTTTTAAGTTTATTTTATGCACAGTAAGGCTAATCGGGACTGGACCTACAGTTTCAAGAACCGCTTGTGCGGGTATCGAACCCGAGATTTTTTGATTACAATGCTACCGCTGCGCCATCGCAAAGGCTAGTGGAAGTACATAGTTATTCGAATTTTATTTATTTAAAATATTTAGTTTTTTTATGCATGCTTATTGATTTTTAAACCTAAAGTTAAATAAAATCCCGGCAATTATATCCAAATATACTTATGGCTACAACGAGCATTCGCAAAAAAAAATAGCTTGAGATTTTTTTGCTACGTAAACAAAATGGTCGACATGCCAAATATGAACAGGCTATATAGATTTGAGAGATGGATAGAAAAAAAAATTAATTAAAATTTAATTTCATGATTGCAACACGGAACTTAATGATTGATTGATTGATTGATTTAGTTTATTTTAACTTCGCGTTTTGTGCCTCTTGGCTAATTTGCGAAGATGGGGATGAGTGATGAAATTGATGAAAATAGATATTCACAAACAACCATACCCGACCGGGATTTGAACCCGGGACCCTTGGCGTCGCAGCGCGATGTGCTAACCACTCGGCCACAGGGTCGGGCAAGTACTGCTATATACATAAACCAAAGTTACATGGTTCTAGGCCCCATAGGAGTCGAGAAAATCAATGTCTTGGAAAACGTCTTAAGACAAATATCTTAATCTTTAAGAAAGTCGACTTCCGGTATCTCAAGATGTTACTTCCGGTCTGTCAAGAAAATTTTCTTAAGACATTTGTCTTAAGATGTTTTCCAAGATATTGATTTTCTCGGCTCCTAATTGAGCTAGGATGATGATTTTAGGTTTGTTGGATAGGATTCGACGAAAACTATTCGACTAGCAAATAAAATCGATTCCACCCCCTCAAGTTTTGGAAATACAGTCAATTTTTTTATTTTTTGAGAAACTTGATTTGCCCGCTTAGTTTTTACTCTAATTCGAAAATTTTAATGATATTTGATAAAAAATTAAATGTACTCTGCAACCTATTGGAAACATAATGATTAGTGCTTACTGTTTTCGAGTTATTTTAAATTTAAATTTCAAGATGTAATTTCTAAGTTGTTTTGTAACTCGAAAACTATAGGTCGTAGAAAACCAATTCTTGTTTTATCTACTATTGCCCGACAAATACTATAAACACAAATAATGTTTATTGTTTGATTTTAAAAAATGGAGATCGAAAATAACTTTGTTTTCTGAAAATAAAAAAAATGTGTGTATGGAAAAAAAATACGATTGTGTAATTTTTTATGATGTATGTTCGCATGTAAAAATAAGTATACCTGAAAGTTTTAGAATTTCAAAATAGCTATATATATATTTGCTATTATATCAGCCAAAACAATAGAATATATATAAACAAAAACATTTTCATAGTTTCACACCTCTACTAGAATAGTAGAAAAATATACTAATAGGCAATAAAATCTGAAGAATATTCGTGTCTAGCAAAAATAAGCTAAATAGAATTACACATGCATACAATATTTATTGTGCTTTTTCTATCTACAATCATATTTTTCTTATATATTTTTTTTATTTTTTTATAGGGTTGATTAAAGCACATATTTGAGGAAGACAACACTACCCATATATAAATAAACCCCTCAAACTAACACCAATTAGAATTAGCTTACAAAATTTTTCTCATAAGGCATTTTTGTTTTGTAAACACTCTACCACCAACAGATCACATATAAATAAACATACCCCGAAAAAATGCGCTCCATGAAAAGTTGCTCCGTGTGCAAAAAAACCATATCAAGCAAACATTTTGCAAGACATTGTCGCACCTGCGTGCCAGGCAAGGATTTGGCTGCCACCGAACTATGTTCCGGATGCAATAAACACATTACAATTGCGTATGCCAAGAAGCATAAGCTTATTTGTCTAAGCAAAAATACATCTGGTACTCAACCGTCGACCAGCTCAACAAAGAGGAAAGCGGAAGCCGACTCGCCACCATCCGCCAAACGCATCAAAACTGTGGCGAAAGCGAACCAGTCTGCTTTCGAGCGTTTGTTAGAGGACTTTCCCCTTACTTCGGAGGACTCATGCGACGTGCGTAGCTTTTTGGAGAACGTGCAAGCCCAAATTATTTCCATCCTCGGCGATGTGCTTGCAACACACTCCACCAAATTCTACGCATCGCTTTGTTGCTGGTACAAGAAGCCGTCTGATGAAATTTACAGCTTCTGCCACAACACCAAGGCGAAGACGCTGCATCTGGCGGATGTCGAAAACCTAGAGGACATCTACAACAAGTTTGTCGAAGAGCTGGTGGCAAAGCAGGAGGAACATCAAGCCAAGGGCTCGGGGGGTTCGCTGTGTGGGGAGCCTCACGAACTGCGCGTCAAACTTTGCAAGTTTGTGCCTCTCTCCGCCTCCAGCTACGTCTGCTTACCAGAAGCGATTGTGAAAAAAATGGCCATCCTGAACATTCAGAACAGTGACGCCAAGTGTTTCATATGGTGTGTGCTTGCAGCGTTACACCCTGTCCACTGGAAAAACCATCCACACCGGGTTAACCACTACCTACCCTACGAGCCAGAGCTGGAAGATGCAATGGCTGGGATCGACTACCCGGTGAAGGTCCCGGACATTCGCAAGTTCGAGGTCCGTACACACAACCCTCGGTTGGCCATCAACGTTTATGGCCTCACCGACGAAAATGTGGTGTACCCTATCCGGGTGAGCGACGTAGACGACGATGGTGTGCAGGAAATTCATCTTCTGCTCATCAAGGACGAGACCCATCACCATTACACCCTCATCTGTTCCCTCTCTCGGCTTGTTTCGAGCCAACGGAGCAGTGATAGTCACCACGTCGAGGTGTGTCGCAGGTGCTTGTCAATATTCGACGGACGGGATCAACGCAGTTACCAACATGTTCGAGGTCCCAACATCGCTGCCGAGAAGCTCGCTAACCACAAACTTTATTGCAATGCCAACAAGCCGGGTGTGGTAGTCTTGCCCAAACCTGGCACCGTGGAGCGTTTCCGCATGCACGGTGCCATGGTAAAACACCCCGCTATCATCATCGCGGATTTCGAGGCTTTTCTCAAACCCCTGTCCACTTGCGATCCCGATCCTGAAGTTTCTTCCACCACCCCTTACCAACTCCACGAGGCCTCGAGTTATGCCTATGTTGTGGTGCGACGAGACCAGCACATCGCCGCCGAGCCCTACGTGTACCGTGGTCCCGACGCAGCCAAACACTTCCTCGAGAGGATGGTTGTGGAAGCCAACGAGATAGGGAAGGTGCTGTTGGCCCCCAAGTCTATGCTCCCACTGTCTCCCGACGATCAACGTAGACACGACGAGGCCATCGCTTGCCCTGTCTGCGTTGAGTAGTACACTGCCAAAAACCATAAAGTCCGACACCACGATCACTTTAACGGTAGGTATGTTGGTCCTTGGTGCGACGACTGCAACCGCATGGCCCGGGACCCGCGCTTCATCCCTGTGTTTTTTCACAATGGCTCGGGGTACGACTTTCACCACCTGATCAAGTATCTTGGGTACGACAACGAGGGAATCAACGTTCTGGCGCAGAACGAGGAGCGTTACATCAGTGTGAGCAAATGGGTTCGGATCCCGGGATCACGCTCTACCGTCGAGCTTCGTTTCCTCGACTCCCTGAGGTTCCTCCCGGCAAGCCTCGATGCTCTCGCGGGGAAGCTTAGCAACGAGCAAATGTTCATTACCTCTGCAAATTTTCCGAACTTGGACGCCGGTCTCTTCAGGCGTAAGGGGGTCTACCCCTACGAATACGTCACAGACCCTGACAAGTTCGCGGAGACGTCGCTACCTCCCCAGGCGAAGTTCTACAGTCAGCTACGAGGCTCGAACATCACCAACGAAGAATACCACCATGCCCAGTCCATTTGGCGCGAGCTAGGTTGTCGAACTCTCGGGGACTACCACGACGCGTACCTCAAACTTGATGTGACGCTTCTCGCCGATGTGTTCCAGGCGTTTCGTGCAACTGCGAAGACCATCTACAAGCTGGACCCCGCCTACTTCTATAGCCTCCCCGGACTGGCGTGGTCAGCCATGCTTCTGGTGACGAAGATCGAGCTTGAGCTTCTTTCGGACGAGGACATGATGCTGTTTGTAGAACGTGCCGTGCGGGGTGGAATGGTCCAGGTGTCGCAACGGCACGCGCGCGCCAACAACCATCACATGGCTACTGGCTACGACTCCACCCAACCGTCAAGCTACATCATGCACACGGACGTGAATAACTTGTACGGGCACTCCATGATGCAGCCACTCCCCTTTAGAGGGTTCGAGTGGGCCGATCCTTCCAAATTCGACATCGAAAGCTTCGACGATTCGGAACATGGGTTCTTCGCCGAGGTGGACCTTGAGTTCTCCGAGAAGCTGCAGGATTTGTTCTGCGATCTCCCCCCTGCACCCGAGTTCAAGTGTCCACCCGATTCCAACCAGAAGAAGCTCGTCATGGATTTCGAACCCAAGAAGAATTACATCCTGCACTACCAGAATCTCCGGTGGTTGATGCAGCGAGGGGTCGCGGTCCACGCAGTTCACCACATCCTCAAGTTCGAGCATTCTCCGTGGTTGCGCCCATACATCGAGCTCAACACCGAACATCGTACAGCAGCCACGTCCGAGTTTGATAAGGATTTTTTCAAACTCATGAATAATGCGGTGTTTGGCAAAACCATGGAGAATGTACGGAATCGCGTGGACATAAAATTGGTGACGAGGAAAGAGCGATGTCGTCAGCTTGTCGCAAGTCCATTGTTCAAGTCTCGAACAATCTATAACGAGCAGCTGGCTCTGATTCACATGAAGCAAGGTGAGGTGAGGCTCGACAAACCCATCTACGTCGGAGCCACTGTTCTGGATCTGAGCAAGCTTCACATGTTCGAGACATATTACAACATATTACGTCCACACTACGGTCACAACATCTCGCTTCTCTACACGGACACGGACAGCTTGGTGTACCACGTTCGCACAGCCGACGCATACGGGGATATAGCCACAGTTCCATCTTTGGTTAACCTCTTTGACACGTCAGGCTATCCCCAGCCAAACCGATACAAAATCCCGACTCGCAACAAAAAAGAGCCCGGCAAACTCAAAGACGAGAAGGACGGAGACGTGATTCTCGAGTTTGCAGGTCTTCGCGCCAAGGCCTATACCATCAAAGCCGAGGGCAGCGTTACCAAGAAGGCCAAGGGTGTCGGCAGACAGGTGGTTCGGGAGCATCTCACATTCGAGGACTTCGTCGATTGCCTCAAGACCAAGTCGTCGGTTCTAAGAGCAGAACAGCGCATCCAGAGCGTCGACCATGTGTTGACCACCAACAAAGTGAGGAAAATTGCCCTGGATCCCAACGACGACAAGAGGTGCGTTCTCCAATGTGGAATCCACACACTGCCGTGGGGGCACTATCGCTTAGCAGAAAGCAAAACCTGCAACATGTGCCCATCTTCAACAGAAGATTCATAAAAAAAAAACAAAAAAAAAACACTGACAGTCATTACAAAAAAAAATTTGACCGCATTCTTAAATAACCAGCATACCTATGAATCTCTTTGGTTTCCGAAAACAAACCAACATGGAGACTGTACACCGCGCGACGACAGATCATGAATTTCTACCTTCCATGTTAACTAAACTCAACGGTCTACTGATTGTTCATCTCAACAG
Organism: Lepisma saccharinum; assembly: GCF_977018435.1. NCBI lineage: Eukaryota > Metazoa > Arthropoda > Insecta > Zygentoma > Lepismatidae > Lepisma > Lepisma saccharinum. The sequence goes on from NC_139251.1 coordinate 53,739,467, forward strand.
TATTTGGACAAAATTGGATGACGATGTGGGCAAGATGTTTTACGTCTTCAACAACAATTTACATTTTTACAAAATTCCGATCGATGGAAAACTTCGGATCACCGTGAATCCGGAAAACATAGGCGAAATCAAAATATCTACCGGCAAAAACATTTTTCGAATCAAGCACGACAAGATGCTTTCTAACATTACGTACGATGTTTCTGCAGGAGATTGTTTATACGTGGAACTCCTAGGAGATTACGACAAACTCATTCCTCTCTTCGTAGAATTACGAATCGTCTATCCTTTAATAAATAACCCGTAACCAAAATGCCTAACGACATTTTCGGCCACACCAAACGTGTAGACCACGCAGAAGAGATTCTCATGTTGGACGTCCGAATTAAAAAGTTGAGGAGCGATTTGATCGCTTTGCAGGAGACCTTAAACAAAAGTTTAGAGACGGAGATCGCTACGCTCCAAACGCAATGTCTCGACCCCATTCTGAAAATCGATTCCGAACTGAAAACGCTCATAAAAAATTATGTCGACGTACCTTCTTACGACAACGTTCAAAATATACAGTTGAGCGTGGATAAGCTTCAAAATGATTTGCTCAAATTGCAGCAATTTCAATCGAAAAATGAAGATTTGGAAAAATTGAAACTCGAAATCTAAGAACGAACTTCGGCAATCGAAAAGAATTTCTCTGAACTTCAAACCGTCGTGAAAGATATTGATGTAGAACGCTTGCATGTTGTTGTTTCCAAATTACAAGAAGAATTCACCGGCACGTTGGAAGAAATTAAATCCAAGCTTCAGACTTTGGAAGATACCATGACGAACCTACCATCGTCGGACGAACTGCAGGTCATCGGTAAAAGCGTCGCGAACATAAAAATTCAATTAGAGGCCTATCGAGATTTCGAACACATTCAAACCACCATCGCTACGCTTCAGGCGTCTCGAGTTGATCAACGAAGAAATTAAAAATATTCACGCTGAAGCGAACGCGTTGACGAGCATACAAGACACGTTGAGCACGGTTCAGCAGAAGATCGAATATTTAGAAAATTTGAACGTCGAATCCAATCTTGCTCATTTTCATCACGTGCTGGACAACATACAGGGTGACTTGGAATCGTTACGGACGAGCGTACCTTCGAGCGAAGATTTGGAAAAATTGAAAACGGCGGTGACGGCACTATCCGATTCGAGCGACATCAAAAGTTCATTGAGCGATCTCGAGAGTAGGGTGGCCAATCTCCCCACCTCCAAAGAATTACACGCTTTGAAAAGGAACATATCACGTATGCTAAAACGACTAGAAACGGAAACGGCGAACGTGGAACAGATTCGAGACGAACTTGCTTCGCTGGTGTCGACGCTGCCCACTTCGCAGAGCGTCGCCGACCTTCACACGCAGTTTACCGAGATGCGAAGCATCGTGAACGATCTTACCGAGAAAAGTTCGAAATTAAATCAAGTCGAGAACCTTCAGAGTATTGTCGTCAACATCAGGGATCAAGTTGGAGTGCTGGAATCCACGCAGGAATCGACGCTGGCCTCTTTCGGTGCAAAGTTGCAAGAACTCAACGAAAACTACAAGCAGTTGAACGTGGAAGTGAAAATCAAACCGTCATTTTCTACAGTAACGGATACCATAGTCGAATATTTGTTGCCCGTACAAAATACACTGGGACAGCTTCACAGCAACCTCGTTAGCATCGATACTAAATTCGTCAAACTGCATTCTCTGCAAGCCATCGAAATCAACAGCATACCCAATCAACAGAGAATCTCCACGTTCGTCGAAGGTAACAAACTGTACATGTTACATCCTTATCATCCGTACTACAAGTTTCTCCTCGATGGCACGATTCAGATAAACGAATTTTCGTACTGGTCTCACGGCAGAAAAGCTCGCGTTCCCACCATGACCTTGATATCGAATCGTGGTGTTCAGAAAGCAGGAAACATTCCTCTGGCACGTTGGAACGAAACGCGCAACGTATATGAAATACACGAAGACGAAGATCTTACCGTTTTCGACGTGAGTGCTGGCGATAAGCTGATCATTCAAAACACTGGTGAGGCGCCACCCTCTTTGAATCCCATCACGCTTGTGCTTCTCTTCAAACGTAATCTCTAAAAAATGTCTAGGCAAGCCATCGTCGAAGAATTGCATAAACCTGCACGCCGCAACTACCAACGTTTGGCGGTGGTAACCAAGAGCATCGATGACCTCTGGCAAAGTGACCTCGTGGAGATGAGCAGCGGCAATCTGAAAAACGTGCATAAATTGAACAAGGGCAACAAGTACCTCCTCACCGTCATAGACACGTTTTCGAAATTCGCATGGGCTCTACCTTTGAAAGCCAAAACGGGAACATGCGTCACGGAAGCATTCAAGACAATTTTTCGCGAAAGCGACAGACGACCACGGTTTTTGCAAACAGACAACGGTAAAGAATTTTACAACGCCGTATTCCAAAAGTTTATTCAAAAACATGACATTCGACATTATTCGACTTTCAGTCACATCAAAGCCAGCATCGTGGAAAGATTTAATCGAACCTTGAAAACACACATGTGGAAACGATTCACGCTTCGGGGAAATTACAAATGGGTCGACATTCTGCCGGAACTCGTCGATACCTATAATGATACAGTACACAGAACGATAGGCATGAAGCCAGCTGACGTTACCAAGTCCGACGAGCGGCGTTTAATTTCTACAGTTTACTGTCCAAAGTACACGCCCACGACTACCAAGAAATCAAAATACAAAATTGGAGACCAGGTGAGGGTCAGTAAATTGAAGCGAACGTTCGACAGGGGTTTCACACGAAACTGGAGCACGGAACTTTTTACCGTGGTTCGAGTTCTACCCGGAAACCGTCACACATATATAATAAAGGACAGTGGCGGTGAAATTTTATTGGGACGCTTCTACGAGGAGGAACTCTCTAAAACTAAATATCCCGACACGTACCTTATCGAAAAAGTTTTGCGTAAGAGAGGCGACAAACTTTTGGTGAAATGGCTGGGACTTCCGGACACGAGTTGGATCGATTCAAACGAAGTGATTCTATGAGTGCATGGAATGTCGTGAAACGTCTACCTGATTCGGAAAATCGAAAGAAGAAAAGGAACGGCGAGTTGCTTCCCGACAGCATCCGCTGTCTGATCGTAGGTCCTTCAGAGTGTGGGAAAACAACACTGCTCGTGGACAATTTTCTCCTCGCACCGAATTGGTTAGATTGGAAAAACAGGCACCTGTACGTGTTCTCGAAAAGTTTGGAGCAATCCAAATACCAGCAACTGATGAAACTGTATGATGGTCTGGACATTGCAACGTTCTCTTCGGAAATAAAACCACTCGACGATTGTCGTGAAAATTCAGTTGTTGTGTTCGACGATGTCATCCTGGAAAATCAAAATGAAATTCGCAACTTTTTCACGCAAGGTCGTCACAAAGGAATAGATTGTTTCTTCCTAGCTCAAACGTTTTCCAAAATTCCAAAACAGTTAGTACGCGACAATGCTAATTTCATATGTTTGTTTCGTCAAGATCACACCAACCTCAAGCACGCGTACGATGACTACGTAGGCGGAGACATGACCTACAATCAATTTTCGGAACGCTGCTGCTCCCACTGTTGGAACAGTGACGATTTCGGATTTGCGACGATTGACATGACGAGGAAACCCAACGACGGAAAATACAGAAACAAAATCAACGACTTTCTAAACGTTGCAACGTTGTGAGAAACGACGTGTATAAATAACGTTATGACGAAACGAAAAATCGAAGACGAAAATCTCAAGCTTCGTGATTACCTCGCGAAACGCTTCAAAGGTTGGAAATCCGAGAATCGCGGATTCTACGAAGAGAAGAAACGTCAAGATCAACCTGTGATCGACGCCATCAGCGATCTAGGTAAAGAAATTAAAGGCGTCACGGAACAAAATAAAAATTTGATCAACGAACTCGTACCACTTGCAGCTAAAAGTTACACCGTACCCACGCCCATTTCGAGCATTCCTTCGACGCCGTTCGAACTGAAGGACGTACCGGCACGACGTCGAGCCATAGGTAGCACGTCGTCGTCTTTGGATAAGATCGAGTTGGGACCTTTGGCACGAGACTACCTGAGCACGGGGAAATTCGACAAGGATGAAGTGTTCGGATTGTATCCGAGCATGGAGAGCAACGAAGGCGGCGGTGTGGTTTGGAAGATTGGAAAATCGAAGGTGACCTTCGAAGGCAACGACATTAAAGTTAATTTAGGCGAGAAGGATAGTTGGAACAGGTATCCGGGTACGGTGGGACTGTGGGAACTCGTTGCCAAAAAGCAGCCGAAAGATTACACTGACGAAGATTACCAGAGTTACAAGGAAATTTTGATCATGACGGATGCCTTATACCAAAACAACGACGCTACGCAGAATAGGGTCAAATCCAGCAGCGGCGAGAAGTACAGGAATCTCATCAAGCCGATATGGAACCAGGTGAAAACAGGCAGCGGCGTCAAACTCTACAACACCCTGCCCAAAGAGTTTGTGTGGGTGGACGACGTGCGCAAGCTCATAGACAGGTTGTTGGTTATTGCAGGAGAGGAGAATGCAGGCAATCGTAATTTCTACAACGAGAAGGTTGGCATCGTGGACATGATCAGCACAAAACTTTCCAACTTCATCGTGAACGACGACAAGGGCATAGGTTACCTCATTAAAATTATCAACACGCTGCCTCCGAGATTCTGGAACGTGGCCGAAGGAAAAGGACTCGTGAACGACATCATCAACAAGTTACCTTTCGAGATGCATTTACCTGGCTACCAGTACTGCGGACCGGGTACCAAACTCGAGAAAAGATTGGAGAGAGGAGACAAGGGTGTGAATCCGTTGGACGCTGCATGCAAAGATCACGACATCGCCTACAACACCACTCGCACCGATCTGGATGCGCGTCACGAAGCAGACAGAAAATTAGAGCATGCAGCTTTCGAAAGATTTGTTAGCAGAGACGCTTCGCTGGGAGAAAGAGTTGCAGCACTGGGCACCACCATCGCCATGAACACGAAACAAAAATTTGGATGGGGTGTGTAGAAATAAAAAAATTTCTCGAGCCATGAAAAAAAATTTCTTCGGTATATAAATAACACTACGTAAAAAAAAAAAACTCCAGTTGTGTTTGCCATCTTATAAAAATGAGTAAACAATCACTAGACGCCCAAGCATTAAAACAAATGCTAAATTCATCAGTCGAATATGTAAAAATTCAAGAATTGGAAGTGGACAAACCTTACACGATAACTTCCGGTTCAATTGTTTCTACCCAGTATGGTCCCAAGGCGCGTCTGTTGCTCAACGCACAATACAGTCTATTTTTACCAGATCGATACGCTAACATGTTATCCGACGAGAAGCTAGCTATTTTAATCGAGAACAAAACTCGAATCGTGTACAAGGGTACAAAGGAACTTCTTGGTAAAAAAACAAAGCACGTAATAGAATTTGTGTAACGGCTCTGCGCGGAGTATATCCTTGAAAAAAAAATTACACGGAACAAAAAAAAATCTCAGAACATTTATATATAAATAACATACCGAAAAAAAAATACACAGGAAAAATCTCAGAACATATATATAAATAACATACCGTGAAAATAACATATAGAGCATCAACATGAAGCCCAAAGGTGTCGTGTACCAGATACCATACTCCAATCTGAAAAATCTAGGTGCCCTCGATGGGTTACTCACCAAGAAACAACGCGAGAAGAAACGTTCTTGCTTGACGAAAGGACACGGAATGAAATTACTTCTCAGCACACCTCAATTGAGACGCTTGCAGCGTTCGCGGAAACAGCAAAAGATTGGAGGTTTCATATTCAGCATCCCAGCCATCCTGGCAGCATTGGGGGCCGTTGGAAGTTTGGCCGGCGGAAGTGCCGCCATCGCGAAAACCGTCATCGACTCAAAGAAGAACAAGGCCGAGTTGGAAGAGCAGAAACGTCACAACCTGGCCATGGAGAAGAAGGGGAAAGGTATGACAAAAAAAACAAAAAAACAACCTCGATGCTTTGAAGAAATATAAAAAAAAGAAGAAGCCCTGTCCAACTTCGATATTGAATCTCTGATTGAACTGTTGGGAATAAGAAACTTCAGGGGTGTTTTCATGTCCGATTCTCTACCCTCTGCTGTGAAGAAAAAGGAGTATGGCGTGGTCAACCTGGACAGTTACAAAAATCCTGGTACACATTGGATATGCTACCTCAAAATTGACGATAACAATGCATTTGTTTTCGATTCGTTCGGTGGCACACCACCTGCCAGGTTGGTGAAGTATCTCAGTGTTGCCAACCTCTACTACAATGACAAACGCATCCAGGGTTTCACCGATGTTAACTGTGGCCACCTATGCCTTTCTGTTCTCGCATACATGTCTAAAATAAATAACCCGTCGGTAGAACATTTTCAGAAAGCATTGTGGAACCTGAAACACGATGGGCGTATTCCATCTCACGAGCGAATCTTCGATCCTGAAACTCACGCTGCACGACGACATCGTCTATCCTAAATCCGTAGCTCTGCGTGCATTCTACAGCATGTACCTCATACCTAACGTCACGCAGCACAACAACAAAATTAGCGTCGGAAGCGAGCACATCGTCGTCACGCCAGGCCAATACAATCTTTCCACTTTGCAAGCTCAGTTACGCAAAGGCACGTACCTTTCTCAAAATTCGGTCACGCACAGAGTGGAAATCGTATCCGCGACGGAGACCGTGGACCTGGGCACCATGGGAGAACTTTTAGGTTTCGAGAACAACACCAAACTCGAAGCTGGCATCAAACACACGGCAACCAACATTCCTAAATTTCTAGCCATAGAGACTCTAAACGTTCACTGCAACGTGGCGGAAGGCATGATCACGAAATCCTCGGACAGATTGTTAGGAAGTCACAAGCAGACAGGAATCATAGCCACGTTCAAACCCAGTTCCGAATTCATGGAACCGATCATCTACACACCCTCTTCGCCGATCTATTTTCCAGTATGTCGCAACCGCATAGACGACATAGAGTTGGTGGTGACGAACGAGAAAGGAGACGTGGTGGATTTCGCAGGTGCAACAACCACTGCCATCGTGGAGATCAACGTATAATAAATAACACACATAGTGAAAATGGAGCAAATCGAAAGTTACGAATTGCAATCTTTTCCTCCCAACCGTCGCACGTTCGCCAATTTGAACGAAGCGAACAGGGAGATCGAATACGACGTGGACGTAGGTGATGGGTTTGTTCATCCTCACAGAGCGGACCTCTACCTTCAATTCGACGTGGTGAAGAAAGAAAGCGGAGACGCATTTCCGCCCAATACAAATTTGATACTCGTGGACAACTTCGTGCCTCATCTGTTCTCGCAGGTGGAGGTGAGGAAACACAACACCGTCATCGACAGAATCGATTATCCAGGCATCACGTCGACGGCAGTGGGAACATTGAAATTATCCAAAACAGACGCAGCGTACTATCAAGCAGGAGGATTCGAAGCAGGGACGAAAATATCGACGACAAGTCACACGGTGCTCTTTCCCATGCGTCTGCTGCCGGGATTCTTCTCGGACTACAAGGAGATCATGTGGAAGGGAGGATTGCGCGTCACGTTTCGAAGAGCAGCCAACGACAACGACGCGCTGATGCGATACACCAACTTGAACGCCGACGGCACGCCGATAGCCAACACATTACCCGAAGCAGCCAAGTGCGTCATCCGGAGCATGGAGTTGAGAATGCCAATCGTGGAATACGAAACAAACTACGCCCTCAAGTACAAAACGGAGATCTTGAAGAGTCCGCAGGTGCCGATTCACTTTCACAGTTACCAGTGCGTGCAGAAGGTGGCGTCGGGAAGTCACATGGAATTCGACGTGACAACGCAGTTCAACAACATACAGTTCGACATGCCAGATTTCGTCGTGGTGCTTTTTCAGACCGGGCGTGATAAAAATCAGGAAAAAAATTCCAGCAAATTCGACAACTGCAAAATCAAGAATGTTTATCTGAAGAATGGAAGAAACGAAGTGTTCCCGCGCGAGAATTACAACCTCGACATGACCAAAGACGATTACCTAAAACTTTACGAAGCTTACACCTCTTTCAAACGTGTGACCGAGAGAAACGTGGACATGTACTACACGCCCAGCGAATTCATAACCCACAGACCCATGTCCGTCATCAATACCACGAAGAGGAAGCAGGTGGTGGTCAACGATCGCACCAACATCAAGGTCGTCTGCGAGTTCAACAGCCCGTTGCCCGAGGACACCGTATGCAGTGTGATCCTGGTCGCCGAGAAGTCCTTCGTCCACGACGTGAAGAACGAGAGGGTCACAGAGCAGTTTTAACAAGTTTTTAAGATTTTTTTCTTGCACAATAAGAAATTTTTGTACTAGCACAATCAGTTTCAATGGCACAATACAAAAATTTCACTAATTCAAGATCAGTTACAATATCAATTTCATCAGTTATCAGTTACAATATCTTTTTTCTCATCAGTTTTTGCACTATAGCACGAGACAATCAGAAATTTTTGCACAAAAATTTTGTTGATGTTGTTTTTACATGAGAAAATTAACAATAAAATTCTTTTTTTATCGTTTCAGATGCTGTCGAACATCAAAAACACATACACATACAAACACACTAAAAAAATAAGCATGCAACTTTATTTGTAACACACACATACATTCTCCATCTTCATCAAAAAAATATTATAATAAACATAATTATTTTTATCTATCACACAATAAAACTCTATATCCAAAATATTACAACATCAAATAACACTAGAGTCGTTAGTACACGTTGCATGCATTACGGAGGTCCTCTGTAGGGTTTCATGGAAGTTTGGGGGAAAAAAAAAACACGTGAAACCCTACAGAGGTGCGGTAATCTACAACCGCAGCCGTTAGAACCTTTTACTTTTTTTTGGTTGGGCACCACGCACCCTGGCGAGGTTATAGGGGCCAGGAATCCTAAAAAAAAAAAACAATTATTTATTTGTTTGTTTGCGTCACAATACAGAAATAAAGAGAAGTACGTACGTGTGTGTGCATGTGCAGCACATCGTTCCCGCGAGAGAGGCTTGTAAAGGTCACGATATACATTGGCACCCGGGACTTGGAAATAATGCGTATTCGCTCACCACTGTTGCCAGCTCTAGGTCTCTCTCTCTTCATCTTACAGCAATGTTGGTATCTCTATTTTTTTTAGTTGCAGGTGGGTTGCCAACACACTCTAGTTAATAATGCTACATATTATACACACACACGCACACACATACTGTGTTGCCATCCATCCATCCACCTCTCTCTTTTACGGCAGTATATATTTGTTGCCGGCTCTCCTTGTTCAGTGTATGTATGTTACGCCAGTATATAAATTGGCTAAGCCCTTGCCAAGTAAAAAAAAGGGCTGTAGGTAGGTGTTGGCAACACTGTCGGTTGTTTAACTCTTCCCTCTTTTTCCTCTCTCTTTTTTTTTTGTAAAAAGCTATGGCAAAAGTACCAGTAGGTTGGCAAATTGCTTTATGCACTGTAAAGCCTCAAGCAGTATTGCCAGCTCCTTGCTTTAGGTTAGGTTAGACCAAAATAAAAACCTTGGTGACTTTTCGAGTAAAATGTTGGCGATACTGCAAGGCAAGCCTCAAGCAGTATTGCCAGCTCCTTGCTTTAGGCTAGGTTAGACCAGAATAAAAAACCTTGGTGATTTTTTCGAGTAAGATGTTGGCAACGCTGCAAGGCAAGCCTCAAGCAGCGTTGCCAGCTCCTTGCTTTAGGTTAGGTTAGACCCAAAAACAAAAACCTTGTTGATTTTTTCGAGTGAGGAGTTGGCAACACTGCGAGAAAATGGGGCTCATGCCTTACGAGAGAAATCCATTAAGGCGAGCCCCACCGAGCCCCATTTTCGGGCGTTGAACCGGGCTGATCCCCAACAGTGTCAACCCGAAATTACGTAAGTGCATTCCTTTTTTCTTTGTGCCAAATCAGTGCTGATTAGAGCCCAATCCGCCTTGCGTAAACAAGAAAAGGAACCAAACGTCACATCACATTACTCTGGGGGCAACCGTGACGTTGTCGTGAAATTGCGAAAGAAACAACTGAAATCCTTTTTTTTTTTTTTTTTGTTTGTGTTCTTTTTACAATTTTTCTTGATATTTCGACTTGCAATATGATCCAGCATAACATGTACATTCGTCCGACGACACTTCACTATTCACTATCGAATGGCCATAAAAGTACATACCTCAATAACGAATCAATTGGACTGTCCGGTTTCTTGATGGTGGCGACCTAGAGAGCCAAACGTCGCCTTCCTACGGATCCTTATCCAAATACGTCCAAACTTCCTGTACTGCGACTTGTGTCCTTTTCCTCGAACTTCTCCAATTGCGTCTTCATCGTGCGTGTCCCACTTCGTCCGTGAAAGAACAAGGATCAAAATCGGCAACAGTCAAAAGGGCTTCGCGTAGTCATCACCGGTACTTGCTTCCGGCTCTCAAAACACCAACTCTCTCATGTATCGTTCACCATGCAGTCTAAAAAAGGCAGCTTCTTATCGAGTTCGAGAGATAACGATAGCCACTGCTACCGAAGGTCAACGGAGTAGGATGAGGTATGTCTTGCCAAACGTGTCCAAGCTTCCATCAAGTCGAGACTGCCCCTTCGCAATTGACCTTTCCTTCGACGCGTGATCGCGTAAACCAAGAAATGCCACTGAGGGCCTCTAGCGGCAATTCGACCAACTAGCCCTAATAAAAGGCTGACGCAAGGCGTACCGAAGTGATGAGGAAGAATGTGAGGTTTTTCTACGCGATAATATAACGTAATACTTTAATTACTGATCTGCGTAGAAAAATGTCACAACAGTTATACAAAACATATTACATCAGAACATACTATTTTGTTCTGACTGTTAAACAACTAGTGTTTCGAAGTAAATAGTTACAAAGTTACAAGTACAGTTACTGTTTATGTAGGAATTCTAACTGTAACTATCTACTTTTAAAAGTAAGTACCTGTAAAGTTAACAACGGTAACAGAGTTACTTTTTTGCAGTAGGGAAATAGCTAAATTGGACAACTCTGTTCAAGACTATAAAAATAAAATATGTACCTTCTCCGGATGCTACGTGAAAGGTTTTTCTTATAATTGCTGGTAAGGAAGCTATGCTTTGTTGCATGCTAAATTTAGAACATGCACGCTTTACTCAGGGTGGCTACAAACAAGCAGAAATGAAATTCCCTGACTTTTCCAGGTTTTTCAGGACAAAATTTACATTTTTCCCTGACAATTACAAACTAAACTAAATCGATGTTTTTACAAATGGAAATAATAAACTCATACAGATCCACATATGGTTTTGCTAAAGTATGAATATTATCTTCTATTAAATTGACTTAATTTCTCTATTCTCTATGACTTGAATTCAAACTGCAAAATAGTGAATTTGGAAAATTATTACAATTCACAAGCTAAGGAAGGATTATGGAATTTTGTCATACGCAGTAAGTTTAAATTAAAATAATTGCTTATTGTAAAGTTACGACTAAATGAGATAAGAGTGATTGATTAAGAAATACAATTTGTAATTTATCAGTCTCCTTATACATTCTCGGTATTATATGTTGATATTTCCACTGAGGTTTGGAACCCTCTGCTTGCAAAAACTATGAGTGCGGACTCATTTTTCAATGCATAAAGCTACTTCTCTCTTCTCTGTAAAGCAAACAACTTAACTCTTGCATATAAGTGAAACAACTGAATCGAACAAAAGAAAGTGTCATATTTCCTTACATTATCGATGGGATATCAAGGAATTTATAGAATTGCATTGTATAGGTACCTGATTTAGCTAACCAACACATTAAAACAGGAACACTAATAATAAAAGCTTCTGAAAGTTCATATACGAGGGGCATCCTGGAAAAGCTCCAATGGTGCCTATACGCAGCACTAGTGGTCGGAGAGCGACACACACACACATACAGGCAGGAAGAAGTGGCATGTAGCTTGAGACGCTTGCCTGGTTAAGGCAACTAACTAACCCGGTACGTTAATGTATAAGTTAATGGAAGCGCGTGGTAAATCTACCCTCGTTAGTGCCTACTCCATGCAAGGGTCACAAACACCTTCCGACGCAACGTTTCCGTTGGGCAAAGATGTTCCAAACATGTAAACCACCAACAGAAAGGCAACGTCAAGTTCCGCTAAACGCAGGAATCCGAGGAACGGTCAAAAATCACGAAGATTCCGTTCCAATTATTACTTTGGTTATTTATGCTGTCAACAGAATTTTTCCTGTAACAAATGACGATACAAAGAAACTTAATCACAATTAACCCTCTTAATACTAATTGATTAAACAGGCATGCATAATTTAGTATTCACTCAAATCTTCAAAAGAAGATAAAAAGGGGGGGGAGAACAGTCAAAAAGGTGTACAAGATTTTAACCATTCAAGGACCTTATCCTTGTTCTTATTCAAAAAACATATATATATATATGTATATATTGCATTCTTTCAATGTACTTGATTTAGCTCTAACGGGACAGAAGCATGCAAGACAAGATAAAGAAAAAAAACTTCAATTTTAACCTCCTTTTTATTTCAACAGTTTTAGATTATCTTGATTCCTTAACAACAACGTGAAGGTTAAATATTATTACATGACCCTCAACCTCTCTTTTTAAGAGTGAAATTATTCTTTACAAAATGAGTACAAGGAACACGGCCAATTATAAATCTACGTTCCCGTAACTGTACTACTTAACAAAAGGCAACACAATGCCGATAACAATCTACGGAGGAGTTCTTCAATAACAATGAATCCTTAACAACTACGTACAATCATGCATATGTGCATTATATGTATATATGTATATATTGTGCATGGCTTTGAGGCTACTGCTTAAGGTGTTCCGGGGATATGACTTATTAAAGAGGGAAAAGGGGAAGGATTACAAAAATGAGCAGTGTCATTTGACGAACGCGATTTAAACCGTTGCTTCCTATCTTTCAATTGGGTCTATACAGCACTTCCTTGCGTAAAGAAAACAAATTTATGTTCTTTTGTCACTATCGATTATTCAGTCTCCAAAAGGCATGAAAATAGTCAGCTAATCGCTCTTTCTTTGGGATTGGACTTTTATACGAAATATTGGAGCAAAAATGCCTAACGCTTCGTGTTGGGCGTACTTTGACTTGATATTATTATCAGTTCCAAAAAAATGCATGCATAAATTATTAGAGTTCACTATCCGAAAGCACTGTACCAATATACTCGGCACGTTAATTTATATCCATTGGTCAAAAAGGGGGGGGGGGGTAACGTGTTGGAGAAGAAACTCCAAAACGAACAGCTCGCTCAACAATCACAAGAGAGGGGAGTAATTGTATAGTTCAAAAAGGGCAAGTCGGTAACAGGATCGAAATCTATAAACGTCCACTATACCTTAATGCAATCCTTCTGATGGTCCTTATCACAATCACAAGCACATGGTCTGGATCACGTAACTGCATTCGTACGCCTTTTCACGAGTCTAGAAATCGTGGCTTCCAAAGTTGTATTCCCATCTCACCATTGCAATACGTGGGCGAAGGAATTGCGTGTAGGCAAGGCGATCCTGCTCCTCTGCTAGTCGACGGAATGTGGCTGTTTCGAAGACCGGATGCGAACTGTGCAATTGACGATCGGGAATCGTGCAAGAAAAGGGGAAGGGGGGAGGAAAGTATAGTTTAGCTTATCTACGACAGATGGCAACACCATCCAAACGCCGTAGCGCTATCGTATTTTGCGGAGGAGAGTTTATTTTCTCCGAAAAAACTCTATAGACGTACCAAAAGGTACGAGTAATATTCCCAAATTGAATATATTATATTTGGAATGTTACAAGCTGTAATCTGGTACAGTTGCAATGTAGCCGGTTTAGGACAGTTCTAGGTTAAAGATTGCAGCTCTCATAAAGTCTCCCACCGACTGCGATGTAGCCTACATTGCACGCTCAGAATTTGGCACAGAGCAATCGTGTGAGTTGTGCAGACCGGACGTCGTGAGTGATAGGATGGTCAGACGATGGTGCACGGATTGGCACGGAAGGCCAATCGAATGTGCACAACCCCATAGAGCTGAGTACACACGGGCCCTTTGCATCACTTCAGGTGAGAGATCTTGGACCACTCCCTGTACAACCCTGGCCTTGAATGTATCGACTTTCATCTCTTTGTTTAACTGAAGAGGTTTCTGGCAAGGCAAGGATTTGACAGCTACATTGCTGTAGAGATTGTTCCACTCTTTGGTGTCACACACATATACCATGGGCATACAAAATTTAGTGCCATGGTGCGACACATGCCAGAACAACGGTGGTGATTATGCCGAAAATTTTTCAAAAAATTCACATTTTCATTTTAGCGCATTTTCTGGTAAATATCTGAAATTATACCTTCATGGTGTTTTTAAACTACTGTTTCAAATTGTAAGTCACATGGCTTATGCCTCTTCGCGAGAGTTTGATATCTTGAAAGTTATTTTCCATACCCCTTTATTAATTTTAAGGGAAGGATTTTAGATAATGAAATTTTGGTGTGGAGTTAGAGCCCCACACTTTCTTGATCACGGCTGAAGGTGGGGATGATATGATCAGCACCACACTCCTGGCTGCCTTTATCCCTCAAAGTATCCTCAAGATACCAGCTTCGTATGATGCTGGGTGGGCGCCGGAGCAGTTTGAATAGGTGGAAAACATCCCGGTTCTCCCCCGCAGGGGATCGACCCCGGGTCTCTCGCATAGTAGTCAGATGCCCTAATGATTCCCCATTATTACTCAATCGAGAAATACCGATAGAACGCACTTAGGGTCGTAATTCAAAACATATCTCGTGCGACAAATACGAAGATGTGGCTCCCGTGTGACGGTAGATAAGCAATCGATCTCCTGTTATAACCTTGCCACTTTGCTCTGTGATGCAAATGGTTTTGATAGAAGTTGAAAAAATCGTGGGAAATATATGATTTAATGTGGCTGTCGGAATCATTTCACGTACGTATAACTCTATAGTTTACTCTTGAGTAAAATGTTGGAAAACTTGCATGTTCTTTGTACACAAACATGGCCTAGAAAAGACAAGGATGTTGGATTTCATGGAATTTTTCATTGTTTTAGGACATTTCTTTTAAAAAAATCGCTAAAAATGCCTACAATTTGCATTTTTTTGCCAAATTCGCATTATTTCGATATTTCGAACGGGCGAAAAATGTGTCCAGACATCACTGCACATTCCTAAACATAATTTCGCAGCAATTACCATTTTTAACGGTTTTGGCGTTTGCAAAAAATCAATGTACCTACTAATTGGAAATTACTTTCTGGCCACCCCTCGTATAAATCAGTAGATGGAAAGTGAAAATTTAGCAGGGCTGGCAGAGAAAAGTCAATTCTTGAAGGAAGTGATTTGCTGATATGATTGAATGATTCGAGTAAATATGATATTAAAATATTTACGTATTTATTATTAGTATTTTATTTCATAATATTGGACATTAACTTCACTCAGTGAGAAATTTAAGATCATCTCTCACGAGATTAAACAGACAGGACAGAGAGTGGCATTAATTTCATTTCAATACTAGTGTTGCAGTAAATTTGAGGTTGGGAGCATGCACTTGCCAATTTTTATAACGTTCACCAATGCAGATTTATGTTTAACTTTTTCGTGATAGTATTCAATATATATCCAATTTGGTTGGGTTCTTCTTGATATGTAAGAATAGTGCAATGTCATTGTAAACGTATGTTAACTTGTGCGAAACCAGTAATGCGTCAGGATGATGAAAGAAAACCTTCGTAAGCACTGCTACATTAAATAATGTGAAGTGAGCCAGAAGAGTAATAAAATTCCAGCAGCATATTTGCAGTCTAAAGCTCTTCTTGTTTATGCATTCGATTTTTGTTGGATTTTTCAGTCCATGCAATTTCTGTCGCATGGTGTAGTGAGATACTTTGTCGGGTGTTGATATTCGACAAAAATCGTATGTATCAATGGAACATATTTGTTTCCATGTTCCTTCAGTTTGCCCAACAAAATGCCTTACTACGACGTCCGACAACTATCGGACGGCGCCACCGGCTCTTATCCCATCCATCTGTTGACAAATCCCCTTACTACTCCCATTCGGAGAAGAAAAAATGATAATTCAATGCATTTTTCACCACATAATATTTAGAGACTTAACCTTTACTCCTCCAATGATACCAACCATTATGGTATCATCAGGGTAAGGTCGTACTGGCCCGATGATACCATATGGTATCATGGTGCTGATTAAGAAATGAATGTGCGTTTTAGACCTTCATACTCTTATGTTTGGGTGGAAAGTCTGACACAGGTCTGGAGCAAGCCTGGGAAATTCATATTGAGGGCCAAGCTCTCCCCCACCCTCCGCAACATATCCATGCCACATTTCCGAACAGAGTTTCTTTCACATTTTGGCTCATTATTCAACTTGTATGGCACCAAAGAACATGAAACATGTTTCATTCTCTTGAGAAATATCCATTCTTTCAAAAGAATACTAAAGTTCGCACCGTCTTCCCAAATAGTGGGAGAAGAGGGGGTAAACTCCAGATTTTTATGTTGTTTTTTTCATTGAAATTCGGTAGTCGCTCCCCCCAAACCCCCTTTCCTCGGTTCGGCATTCTGAATTGTACACCGTTGCATGCTCTGATGTTTTAGCTGCAAAACAAAACTTATCCGAAGTAGATTGCTCCCATAGTGCCCAAGTTATAACAATTTTCCTCCAAAAATGCAAATTACCTATTTTTCGTAAAAAACAGTTTCACATTTTGGCTTATTATTCAACTTGTATGGCACCCGAGAACATGAAACATGTTTCATTCTCTTGAGAAATATCCATTCTTTGAAAAGAATGTAGCAAACTCCAGATTTTTTTCTTTCCCATTGAAATTCGGGGGTCGCACCCCCCCAAACCCCCTTCCTCGGTTCGGCGTTCTGAATTGTACACGGTTGCATGCTATGATGTTTTAGCTGCAAACCAAAACTTATCCGAAGTAGATTGCCCCCATAGTACCCGAGTTATAACAATTTTCCTCCAAACATGCAAATTACCTATTTTTCGTAAAAAAAGAAAAATCACATTTTGGCATATTATTCAACTTGTATGGCACCAAAGAACATGAAACATGTTTCATTCTCTTGAGAAATGTCCATTCTTTGAAAAGAATACCAAAGTTCGCACCTTCTTTCCAAATAACAGGAGAATAGTGGGTAAACTCCAGATTTTTGTTGTTTTGTTTCCATTGAAATTCGGTAGTCGCTCCCCCCAAACCCCCTTTACTCGGTTCGGCGTTCTGAATTGTACACCGCTGCATGCTCTGATGTTTTAGCTGCAAAACAAAACTTATCCGAAGTAGACTGCTGCCTTAGTGCCCGAGTTATAACAATTTTCCTCCAAAAATGCAAATTACTTATATATTTCGTAAAAAAATAATAATCACATTTTGGCTTATTATTCAACTTGTATGGCACCCAAGAACATAAAACATGTTTCATTCTGTTGAGAAATGTCCATTCTTTGAAAAGAATACTAAAGTTAGCGTCTTCTCCCCAAAATAGCCGGAGAAGAGGGGGAAAACTCCAGATTTTTGTTTTTTCCATTGAAATTCGGGGGACGTGCTCCCCAAGCCCCCTTCCAAGGTCCGGTGTTGTAAATTGTACACCGTTGCATGCGCTGATGTTTTAGCTGCAAAACAAAAGTTATCCGAAGTAGAGTGCTCCCATAGTGCCAGAGTTATAACAATTTTCGTCAAAAGACTGTTCGAAGTCAATCAAGACGAAATTCCCTGACATTTCCCTGACTTTTTTTGACACCTCAAATTCCCTGACTTTTCCCGGTTTTCCAGGTTTTCCAGGTCTGTCGCCACCCTGTTACTGTAATTCATTTTTAATTGCATGTGAAAACTCCATTGCTTTTGGTAGACAGCTGTGTTCGTTTGGAATGTTGTTGTCCAGCTAGGAAAAAGTCATTGTCGAGGGAGTGGATCTTTGGATCTTGTTGAACTTGGAATGGGGGAGAAAGAAATAGGTGCAAGTGGAATCAATGACACCATATTCAAAATACCATGGTCAGCATACAAATGTTTTTTAATTATAATCGTTCAAGCAAAGCTGACTGTGTTTTCCATCATTATTAGCACTAATAATGTAAATATATGAATACATATTATGTACTAGAAACATAAGTGAAACACGGAAGTCTTCATGATCTTTGATTTTGTGTAACTTTTACACAAATCAATGATCATTAACAGTACGTTACTGTTACAGTAACTGTAAAAGAAACCCAGTTACTTGTAAAAAGTAACTTACGGAACACGTAAGTTCAAAATAGTGCATACTTCCTGGAACTGTTGTAGTACTTTGCAATCGCTGACACATTGTACTGTGGGTTGTTGTCATTTCACCCTAGATGATTACTAAGAAATTTATGCTTTGAATACTATTTCTACGGAATTGGTACATAATTGCCATACTTGTTGCTTTATACTATAGAAGTCTATACAAGTATTTTTTTCTGTTCCAACCATCCCGTCACAAGGATATTTTCTGTGGTATGTGGCGAGAAAGCTCAATTTGAAAAAAAAACTTCAATCAGCACAAATGTGTAGTATTAATTCTTACTTCATATTACATATCCCCATGAAGAGTAGCCAAAAAAGAACTTCTATACTGAGATAAAATGCACAAAAAGAATGTTCTCGAAGATAAATTTACTAAAGTTGAGAATCTTAATAATGATTATATATATATATATATATAATTATATAATATATATTTTTTTTTAAAAAATGAAGACTGTTGAAACTAACTTAGATACAGTGGAACGTCGATTTTACGTTATCCAGGAGACCAAGCTGAAAAAAATTAATACGTGGGAAAATGTAAAATCTTGGAAAATTTCTAAACAATTTACTATGTTGGGACCACCAAGATTGAATGCAAAATGAAGGAAAATGTAAAATCGAGGAACTTCAATCGGAGTTCCACTGTAATTATTACTTGCAAATTTTAAATTAATCTATAAATTTGGGAGAGAGCAAGAGCTTCCCTTTGCCCCTGCCAGGTTACGCCTATGCTTACATTCACACATAGTGAACATAAATTTTGAATATTGTAGCTTGAAACATATTGTACTTCAGGTTTTGTGCTAATTTTTAAGAAGATTTACTTTTAATGTCATTTTATGCAAATGATTTTTTTATCACCCTGTCTCTGAACCGCCCATCCCAATTATTTCATCAGACATTAGTACACACTCTGAGCTACCTACATATAAAATTGGGGGGAAATTGAAGGGGGGCATTGCATGAAATTTGCTCTTGAACTTAGTCATTTATTTTTCTAAAAAAATACATAAAACTATATATAAAAATACATGTTTATTGATGCATTCATCTGAAACGTTATTTAAATGAAAGCTTATATTATTCTGAAGAAAAGAAAACAAACTTGAAGTTCTACGGCAAAGCCGAGGGAAGATACAATCGTTTATAACCTAATGCGTGACATTCAAAGTGGAGTCGCATGTGGCGTACACGGAGATCTTAAAAAGCGAGTAACTTCTGAACCCTTTGACCAATTTAAAAAAAGTTGTCATTTTTGTAATCAGAATCAAAAGTTCTATAAGCATACCGAATTTTATCAAAATCGGGATGGTGGGTGACATTTTCACAAAATTCTGGATGATTTGACGTGGAATGACCCCCATGAAACAAGCCGCGATTTCACCAGATTGAGCTATTTTCCCTACAATTGCACTCCATTAAAGTGTGATGTGTGTCAAACTAAGCAAATTGGTTGACACGTTAGTTCTGAAATGCAAATATGTCTTGCTGGCTGGGGAAGGGAAGCGTGTATACTTTCTGTCTACTATGAGTCTGTTTTCTGATTGTGAAGGTTTTGCCTTGCGGGAAAGACAGTTTCTGGAAAAGTTTCAGACAACCGTGTCGCTGCCTAAGCCTTGTGGGAGTAAGATTAATTTATTGAGTTGGTGTTTTAAGTCCACTTTATGCACAGTAAGGCTAATTGGGACTGGACCTACAGTTTGGTGGGATTCGAACCACTATGTGCCTCCACCGGGTATCGAACCCTGGACCCCTTGATTACAAGGCGACGAAGCTACCATCGGGGAGGCCTTTGTGGGAGTAAGAAAAACAAGATGAGGAATAGGGTCTGCAGTGAAATGGGAGATTGCTTATTTTCGTTGTGAAGTGAATAGTGAAAAGCGTGCAAATATTGTGTCCTGTACCAAAGTAAATTCATTCAGAAATATTTCTTTGTCCCGAAATAGTTACCGACCTCCGTGGCGGACTGGTTTGCACAGGTTAGCACTGGTTAGCACAGTGCGCTACGACGCAAGGGCTTCCGGATTCGAATTCCAGCCTGTGTCTGTCCTTTCCCTTCATCAATTTCATCATATCATCACTCATCCTTATCTTCGCCATTAGCCAAAAGTGGCAAAGAGCGACGCTAAATAACAAACATCAAAATAAAATCAAAGGTGAAACACTCAGAAATAGGAGAAGATTGAGGATTGATGACTTGGTAGGCGATATCAACGAAAAATCGAAACCGAAAATTTGCTGGTTTTGTACCATTTTGGCTAGCATTATAATAGATGAAAGTACGAATATCTGTGAGCTAGCTCAGTAGTTTATTCGTGGGTGCTATCTTTATCTCAATGTGACAGAAGATGAACTGGAGACCATTTTACAAATGTAAACAGCATTATTTATATATGGTTATAGTTTGTCATTTCCCAACTTCTCAGGAATAGCAACGGTCAATCTGTGAACCTGGTTTAAGTCAATACTCGCCCAAAGTAAAATACTACTTGATGAATTTAAAAACAGGTTTCAAAACTTCAAAAGTGCAAAGGGCGATTCTCTTTTTATTTTTCTGAAACGACATTGAAATGTGACATAGTATTGAAAGAGAAATATTACGAGGTGAGTGTTCCCATATTTTTCTGCTTCCTCCCACATGTTTGGCAACTCTTAGTTTCGTGAACAGCTGTTCTCCATGAAGAAGGTTAATTAAACGGCCCAATGCTCAAGAATGACTTACATCCGGCGCACTATTTATCACAGCTCGAAACGACGCCAGGAGTCCTGGGTTCCAATCCCAGCCTGGGAATGGCTGTTCTTTGCGAGTGTCTCTTCATCAATTTCATCATATCACCACAAATCCTTATCCGCTGGATTAGCCAATAAGTGGTAGAGAATAACCAAAATGAAATCAATTTAATTCTTGACGGAAAAACATTTGTTTGCATTAAGAGTTTCGTGCTCACAAAAACATAATGCAGATATTGAGAATCTAGTTTCTAAAAAAAAAGTGTCAAATTTTTGGGAAACGAAACTATAATTGTCCATAAACGGTTTCTTGCCAAAAATGTTTGCACAATTGACAGCAATTTATACTTGAAACAAACATGTAAAATAGCATAGCTAACTACGAAAATATATTTATTTTATTTTATCATAATGAAACATATAAGAATTACAATTAAAATACTTTTCTAACAATGGAAGCGGCCCCGGCGTCCACCCAGCGTCGAATAACATGGGTACCTGGGGGAAACCCTGGGGGGTAAAGGCGGTCAGGGGCGTGATGCTGATCACATCACCCCACTCACGACCGGATCAAGAAAGTGTGGGGCGTTACCCCCACACCCCCTATACGCCCCTATACGCCTTCATGGCGTGGTGCTATGCACAGGGGAACACTTTACCTTTTTTTTACCTTTACAGTTACACACACACACACACATTCAGTTCTCAGAAGGGCGGTATGTGAAGGCAAATGAGGGAAATTCTTGGATCCCCTTGTGTTTGCTAACTTTTCGGACTTAAGGGGGGAAGGACTCTCTATATAACTTATGTACTACATTGTTTAGATGATACTGCAAGTCTAATCACTATAATCTCCACGCGGGCATGGACGGACCCCTTCGTTTTGGACGTCAAGAGGTTCAGTTTCGAGATGTTATTATTAGTATATACAATGTCGCTATGTGGCCCCGCTCACGATTTGAGTTTGACATGGCTTACAGCAATGCCCATCCCCCTCCAAGGCCAATGGCGGGTTCCCCCAAATTGTGTCATATGTTCCCCTAAATCATATCATGTGTCCCCCAAAATCATGCCATTCGTCCCTTCAAACTATGTTACAATCCCCGAAGTATTTAATTACGACAGTGTATCTACTGAAAGTAAACTTTTTCTTAGCTTTACCAAACACTATACTTGATCTTGCCCTGCTCCTTATAAACAGGGGTACCCATCACTCCAATATTGTAGATACATTACCCCCCAAAGAAATCGTTCATAATAATCTTCCCAAAATAGATTGGATGAATACGTAATAATTGATGTCTACTTGTTTACCATGTTAGGCTGCCATATATTTTTTAATTGTTCAATTGTCGAGATAAAGGAACGCTATCACATTGATTGGTTACATGTAATAAATTAAATTACATAAATATTCACTTAAACAGTGCTTGTGAGTGGAGAATAAGATTCATAAAACCCACAATTTAACACAAATTGTTACACAACATAGAAAATTCAACCTGGGCAAACCAAGTAACATGCTGCAGCTGTGTGACCAATTGCATTCTTGACATGACAGAACCTTTGCTAGAAATTTCTAATCTGCGGCCGACAATATAATACGGTTCCTCCTTCAAAGAACTCGCCCCCTATACTTTGGATAAAATAATTATTTTAATAATCCTTAGAAATAATTACGTGAATTTACATTACATGTTAAACATGTTTACATAACATTACATGTTAAAGTAAAAATTATCCTGTGACAAGAAGTTAGAAGTGCGAATCTGATGTTATGTATTTTTCTGTTTTATTGGGCAACGTGCAAAGTTGTTACCATGAAGTACACTTAGAACAACTATTACACAGCATACAGGGAATCAATAATACATACAATAATATTGCTAATAGAAATACATCATCCAAATGATGCACTTGTTTTAATTAAGCAGTATACCAACACTAAGCATTACATTTTAAGTGAAGCGAGTGAAGCGAGGAAGAAAATTTTTAGCTACATCCATTTCTTTGCAAGCTTTCAATAATACTAATTGATTGATTGATTTGCTTTATTTTACTTCGCTTTTGTGCTACTTTGGGCTAATTGTGAAGATGGAGATGAGTGATGATGTGATGAAATTCATGGACGGACACTCACACACATCCATTCCCAGGCAGGGATTCGAACTCGGAGCCCCTGGCGTCTTAGCGCGATGTGCTAACCACTACGCCACGGAGCCCGTCAATAATATTAATTAATTCAATGGATTGTCAATACTTTCATAAGATCCCTCTATATTTACTCTTTTCCAGGTCATATTTTCGCGCGTTCAACGCCAAAAATGTGTGGATACCATATCGCTAAATATACTCCCCAAAATATAATATTCGAACTGTCTCCTACTACAAAAATCTCTTGACAATCTAAAATTTAACACTTTCAAGAGCTTAATATCCTACATCTTAAATTTAATACTCAATCCTCCCACCAAAATTCCCATGCCAATTTTAGGCTTACCGTTTATATTGAAGAGTGGATACTGCCTCCTCCAATAATAATAATTCTCAGTCCCCACACCAGAATTTCCGCAACAGTCTAAGACAATAGTAGTACACAAGAATTGAGCTACCCCCTCCTCAATTTAATGCTCAATCTACCCCCTAACTAAAACACCTGCCGTGTAATCCTGACAACAGTGATATTCATGAGTTGGATATTGTCCCCCAACGTTTAATTCTCATTCATCCCTGAAAGAAGCCACATGTTGATGCTTCGGTTCGTTGAGGATCTGACATTATACTAATAATTAGGTTTCAGCTACTTTAACTTTCAAGTTTAAATCTGAGATTGTACACAATAAATCATTAGAATTAGCTAAGTGTCTAAAACGTATGCTCTTCTTAACTTTGTAATTTCTAATGCATCGTGTAATGTTGTTTGAACAGAGTACGTTGTTTGGAAATGTATTTATTTTGAAAATACCAAATATTCTTTATTATAATATAGCGACAGTACTAGAACAAAATCTCTTATTTGCAATGTATGGAAGTAAGAGTTACTTTCTATGAATTCTAAATGTAACTAGCTATTTTTAAAAGTAAGCAGACGTAACTTTAACGTAGTTATTATTTTGCAATAAAAGTAACATTATCAATAATTACTTTACTACATTTAAATTGTAAACATGAAAGTTAGTAATGTGTGGACGAAGATTTAAATCTGGCAATCCTTTTTCCAAATATGTGTCTTCTCTGGATGCTAAGGTGAACATATTTTCGCGGAATAGCCTATGCACGTCTTCATATACTTATTTTATAACAATTAATGATCATTGATGTAAGGAATTTATTTGAAAAAAAAATTCAGCAGAAAGTAATTTTTACTGAAACAGAGTTAATTTTTAGAATGAATAACTGTAACCTAATACACTTGTTTGTGCTGCAACTTAGTTCATTTTTTGGAGAAAATTTTCCGAATACTGTTTCCTTGTCTCGGACAGTTGTCCCGATTTTTCTTTTACAGCATCTGGCAACCCTGCTCCGAGCGCTCTTTTCTTTCTTTTTTTTCAGTAGTTAAAGAATATATTGCCTTCTCACTGTGCCTGTTGCAGAGCTGAACATTTTGGAATGCAAAGACAAATGTCAGAGGTAAGCAGTAAGTGACGTCATCTGATGGTTGTTAAAATTGTTCTTTTCCTGGTATGATACAAGATCTAGGCTGAAAACGTTGTCAGGAATCGTTGAAAGGAAGAAAACCCTTCTTACTCTTTAGAAGTTACCTGCAGAATAGCTTTAACAATCCAATCGATGATATGAATTAAATATGTTATTGAAATATAAATAAGATTGAAAGCATTTAACCAAAAATAAAATTCCCTGTGATTCTATGATACTCGTATTAACAACACGTGTAGTACGTACATACAGTGTCTCTAAAAAAGTCTTAGGACAGCGACATTTTATACTAGGCAACCCAACTTACACAAGGCGTTGGTGGGTTGCCTATACAGTTAGGCTCAATTTCATGGTTGCCACATGCACAGCAGATACTTATGTATGAAAAAACGAAACGAATAAAACCAAAAATTACGTATATATCTAGAATTATAAACAAATTTAGTATTATACCTCAAATGTCATAATATTTTATAAAAGAAATAAAGTTCCTCTACTTGAACAAAGTCGATTTTCCACTATTTTATCGTTGATGAGTCTACTACACAAAAGAAAAGAAGAAAGGAGAAGAAACGAGAGAAAAGGAGAGAAGAGGAGCGGAGAAGATAAAACCAGCGGAGGGAAGAAAAGAGAGGATAGAAGTGGAGAGAAGAAGAAATGAGAAGAAAGGATAGAAGATGGGAAAAGAGAGAGTGAAGAAAGGGGGTAAAAGAGGGGATGAAAGAGGGAAGCGAGATGAGAAGAGAGGAGATGTGAGGATAGTGAAGGGAAGAGGAGGAGACGAGAATATGGTAAAAGACAGGAAAGGAAATTTTTGCTGTGGAGTCTGGAATCGAAGACAGAAGAGGAGATAAGAGGAGTCGAGAAGAGCAGGGTGGAGACAAGAGGGGATATGAGATAGAAGCAGAGGAGAAGGAGGGAAGAGGAGAGGGCAAGGGGAAGATGAGAGGGGAGTGGAGACAAGAGGAGAGGGGAGGTAGTTGCAGAAAATGTCGTCTGAACTTCAAGAGTTGATGCATTGATCAAATTATCAACACGAAGCAATCAGAAACATTTTAAAATTGCGATGTAATACATTCTCGAGGCGAAATGCCTTTTGGCTGAGTTCAGAGCAAGATAAGATAACATAAAGAAGCACGCAAGACCACTGTTAGCTTCTTTCTATTATAAGCATATGCACGTTGAGGTAATTTCTCTACTCTAATCTTTCCAGTTTTCATTTTCACCTCAGCTTCCGTTGAACAAAAATACCCTATTCAACACAAGACAACAATCACTTTCCTGGTGGTAACACGATCTGTCCCCCATCTCCCCCGGAGAGGAACAGGAGGAGAGGGAGAATGCCTCTTTCGCCGAGAGGTTTCACTGACACGAAGAACCAATCCTCTGTGATTCTTTTCCCTGAACTATCACCTTCTCGAACTCCTCTTCTTCTTCCTCTTTCCCCATTTGCCTCAAAGCGTCGGGGTTGCCTCTATCCACTCCTTCCATCTCTCCCGTCTTTTGTCAATCTCTTCAATTCTCTTATTCCTTTTATTCATTGGTCCTATTTCCTATTCCTTTTTCGAATGTCTTCCGGGGTCTACCTCTTGTTCTCCTTCCCTCTGTTCCAGCTCCATAAATTGTTTTGCTTTTCTATCTTTGTCCATTCTTACCACATGTCCGAACCATTTTAATTCTCTTTGTGTCAGTTTTTCTTGTATTGGCTTCTGATCTAATTCTTCTCTGATTCTTTCATTACGTACTCTATCTCCTCTCGTCTTACCAACTATTCTACGGAAGCATTTCAACTCAACTGTCGTTATTTGTCTTGCTTCTTTCCTCTTACTGGCCAGCTTTCACTTCCGTATAGTAGAATTCGTTCCACTACTCTATTCATCACTTCCTCTTCTATTCTTCCTGTCTGGTATATGATTGTTCCCAGATACTCGTATCATTCAGTCTTATCCAGTTCTATTCCATCGCATATAATGTGTATTATTTCTATTACCTCTTCCGTTCTTCCTATTTGCATCACTTTGCTCTTATTTGCGTTTACAGTCATTCTTTTAGCTTTTAGCACTTCTGCCCACTCTATAACCGCCTCTTGTAGCTTGTTCTCTGTATCTGCTATTAGTATTATGTCATCTGCATATACTAATGCGTGGCAATGTATCGTCTCATATTCCAATTACGCACTTTTGTTCTTGCTGTTCTTCCTTTGCATTTAGAACTTCATCCATAAATACTATAAAGAGTAGCGGGCTCAAACTATCTCCCTGTTTCACTCCTTTCTCCATCTTAAATGTGTCTGACATCTTTCCATCCAATCTTACTATTCTTTCTACTCTTTTATATGTAGATTTTATTACTCGAATGAGTTTTCTCTAATATTGCCCATATTTCTTCTCTGTGTACAGAGTCAAAAGCAGCCTTCAGATCTAAAAATGCTACGTTCATCTTTTTTCCTTTTTCTAAGTATTTATCACATATTGTTCGGATGAAACATACGTGATCTTGTATTTGTCTCCCAGAACGAAAAGTAGCTTGTTCTTCTTCCATATCCTTTTCTATTTCCTTTCTTAGCCTTAAATGGTGGATACATATATTGCACGATAAATTCTCGAACTCTCGCTTTTTAAAAAGAAAAATAATAAAATTCAGACACCAGAAAGAGAAGAGAGGAGAAAGATTTCTCTCTCTCTCTCTCTCTCTCTCTCTCTTTTTTGTTTTCCCTTTCCTTCTCTTTCTATCTATTTTTAAAGAGGAAGAATGAAAAGAGAGAGAGAAAGAGAGAGAGAGAGAGAGAGAGAGAGAGAGAGAGAATCTCTTTTCATATCCATCCATTATATTCATATCCGTGCGCACAATTTTTGATTAAGAGGAGCAATAATCTCCATGAATTTCGGGGGAAGGCTATCTTGTCTTGTTATAAGTGACGTCTCGTGTTGTGACGTCTCTGCCAATTAAAGTATAGTTGAAGTCCTGATTCGAACGTCAGTTCGATATCTTTGACGTAGCTCGAGATGAAGCCGATCGGACGCGTATCTGGTTTCAAACCAGCATCTGTTCTTCTGAGAAGCACTATTGCCACTTTTACCAGCAGTGGTTAGACATCCAACACGAACTCCTAGGACGTTACATGTTCAAGCTCTCCACACTGTATATAAAAGCGCACAACACAATAACACAACCTAGCAAGGATAACGGAAACCTGACGTTATGAAATCTCTAAAGAAACTGACTTGGCAACATCTCTTTCACTCCACGTGGACTTGACAAATACTGTCAGTTACTAAAACCGACGCTATTGGTGTAATAGATTTGAGGTGAGAATATACTGGCCTTCACCTGGAACGGAAACTGATCTTCCGTAACTTTCTTTGAAGTAAAGTGGCGTTTGAATGAGGACTTCAACTATAATTTCGCGTAGCTAACAATAACTGTCACTAAACATACTGAGTCACCAATTGTCACTAATTGAAGGCAGAAAGAATTCAACAATTGTTTTTTAATAACAATATTTCAATATTGTTAAAAAGGGATAGAATTGCTACGAAACCACAACTCTATGTATATGTGAGTTAAAGAACATCTCTTGCATGTATTTTAGTATAAGGTAGAATTAGTTTAGTATATTACGTAAAATACAGATAATGAAATTGCAGTAATAGTACAGACGAAGGTCTTTGATAATAGAATAATAAAAAACCACAAGCAATTGCATAGCGAATTTATATAAGAGACAACCTATATAAACCAGAAAAGTGCGTGTTACTGTTGAAATGGATTTCTTTTGAATGACTCCTGAAGGCTATTAATATTCACAGAGGTTAATCGAAAGTGGATTACACTTTGGACATGACTATCGCTACCCAAAAAGGATGATAGTATCAATTTATGTGCCATAGTTAGTATGTAGATCCTACTTGGCTTCATATATATTTTCACTTATTGTGAATATGTGAATTGAGGGTGCGGAAGGGGAAGGTGAATTGAATAAGAAGGGTGTGAAAGCACCCCCTCGCACTCTAATTGACGCCACTTATGACCCTAGGTCTTCCGACAGTCCTATGATATATCCCAATTAATACAACTTTGAACATATCGCTGTTGTAGAGTAAGTTCTTGCAAGCCCACGCTAGATGGTGCTGAGCGTTGGTAATATTTTGAACTGGCAACAGTGCCTAAACGGATCTTACAAATTGTCCATTGCCAGTATAAAGGTATAGCTTCTTTTTTCAGGGAATCAAATTGAAAAATGTAAAATCAGGAAAGGTAAAACCGGTACTTCACTGTATTAATTTCGATAGATTTATCTAGTTTATGTTTCCTCAACGAACTGAATTATAACGGTTTCATTTTTAATATATTTCATTAATTAAATTTATATTTATATAAATCGCCCGAGTGTAATGGTGACCTGCTAATCTATAGGCCGTCCCAAGTTAATAGTTTACTACAGGGCTTTAGGATTTTTCTCTAATTCTTTCTCTTAGCAAATTAACAGAATGACGGAAGCACAATAACTGCAAATAGGAACGTTGAAAGAGAAATATATTATTTTCATACTTGTTTTCATTTTTCCTTGAAATAATAATTTCTTTTCGTTGGCCCATGCACATAAGTATGGAAAACATCATATGTATTGTTTCAATTATATTCACTTATGAACATAAGTGTCCAATTATACGAAAAATGACAAATGACATATCTTGTTAAGTACACGAATTTGTATGTAATTTTAATTGTGTGTGAAACCAACAATCAGTATATGAAACGGGGTATAATAGTTGGAAATAAAAGTTAAGATAAAATACACAGAAAACATGCAAGAAGCCTAAAGAGCCAAGTACACTCTACTTTCAGTCATATACTAATTTGGATTGGTATATCACTAAAATAATCAAAATTATTTGAATTCATTATAAATTACTACTTTTAATAAGGAGTAAATAAATGCAATTTCTGATGGTTTGACTGAACTAGATGTAGTAATCAGAAATCTCGGTTGACAGTCAACCCGGGTTGTAACAAGGGCTGAATGGGCCAGATACTTACTAAAGCGTTGGCGTTGGCTCTGTAGTCAGAAATTTAATAAAAGATCCTAACAAAAAACCTTCAAACATGCACCTTTTACGATGGATTTTGGGCAGAATAAAATATAATTATATTGTAAAATGGCATATTTATACTGAAACAGAACTAATTTATGCATTAATTTTCACTGTCAATCTATCAGATACCCCCCTGCGAAGCGGGCTTACAGAGGGAACACTTGCGCCTTTAGATATCTTGAATTTTTTTTACTTATTTTTTTTTTGGAAAGGAAGCAAATCGAGTCCAGTTTCTATTTAAATAGTGGACTCAAGACTGAACAGGGCCTCCTCGATGGCGCAGAGGTATAGTCGTTGCCTTATAATCAAGGAGTCCCGGGTTCGATACCCGGTGGAGGCACATGGCACAGTGGTTCGGATCCCACTTTAAACTGTAGGTCCAGTCCCGATTAGCCTTACTGTGCATAAAGTGGAATTAAAACACCAAATCAATCAAGTCTGAACAACAACGCCAAGGCATTTTCTATTTAATTTAGAATTGAGATTTGAAAAATAATAAAAGGTAAACTATGAGTTTTTAAAATCTTACTCTGCCCCCCCCCCCCCCATGTGCTCGAAGTCGTAATGTCTGGTTGGGGGAAGGATAATTTGTCTCAGTTCGGAGAAAGGTGGGAGGAGAAAGTGCAATGGTTTTGTGGGGGGGAGGGGTGCCTAGCATATTATCATAGTGGGGAATGGGAATTGATTGTAGGTGAGATGGTGCAACCTACATAATGCATTATTCTTTACACATTTATGCTTCGTATTCCGACAAGTTACACTTTATTAAGCTTTTATTACATTTTTAGACACTAAAACAAAACAGTATAGTAGCCATGTTGAAACCAAACTACTTGTTCCTATATATAAATTACTGTCAATGTAGTTATTGCATTTGCAGAACGAAGGTTCCTGCACGCGTTTCAAAAGTTTAAAACTTCAAAATTTATGACAAACTTATCAATATAAATCTAGGATAATGAAAAGTGGATTTTTTTTTTGTTTGGTGGTTAACTTATTGTCTTCAACCGGTGATTTTTGTAAAATAATTAATTTGGTTCTTATTCCTTGTTAAAAATTATTTAGCTTCTTGATTAAAATACTACTTAAAGCGAAAAAATAAATAAATTCATTTATCAGTTTTAAATATTTGATTATGAAAGACACATCACATGTTTACATAACTCATATAAAATTGTTAGAAATTAAATCAATGAGATCATTGCAAAATGCTATCATGACTTTGAAGCACAATAAGGTTCTGTAGAAATTATAGACGTCCTATAGAGCGTGGGTCTCTGTTCACTGAGAATGTTGCCCATTAATTAATATTTGTGCGGGCACGCCCGACAGTGCCGCTCCCCGAAACCTCCGTTTTTCAGGAGACGACAACAGACAAACGACACTGGAGAATGCGTGCCCTGGTTCAAAAAATTATCACCAAGGCAGAAATTTATTTTATTATAAAACAAACTAAACGTAACGTTTCAACCTTCTAGCAAGGTCTTCTTAAGACTCTGCACCAAGAACAAATGTATCAAGGTACAAAACAGGACGATATATATACACACAAACATTCCTCCCCTCCAGACTATTAGAAAGTTGTTCTGGAACATTCTAGCAGGTGGCTTTCCCTTTCCCGAGCATCAAGAGGGGACACGTTTTGGACATTGTTAAAAAGAGAATGGGACAAGAAATTATAGGAGAATGGGATAATGAAAGGGTGGTGAAGGTTCTGGAAACCATTTGGAATAACGGTTACAGTATAATGGAGGATAAAAAAATGTTAATGAGTGAAGGACTGAATATAGATTCTAGACTAAACCCAAAATTGGCTGAATTGGTTATGAATGAATGGGAAAAGAAAGTGATAGAAAAAGGAGGTGACAAAATGATTCTGTTTTGCAGATATGTTGAAGATTGTTTTGGCATATGGAAGGGAACGAAGAGGCAGCTCGACATATTTGCCAAAGAAATACAAGATGAAGAAAGAGGGATATTATTGGAACTTGAAATAGAAGATTGATTGATTGATTGATTTGGTGTTTTAAGTCCACTTTATGCACAGGATGGCTAATCGGGACTGGTCCTACAGTTTAAAGTGGGATCCGAACCACTATGAGCCTCCACCGGGTATCGAACCCGGGACCCCTTGATTACAAGGCAACGACGCTACCACTGCGCCATCGGGGAGGCCCTTTGAAATGGAAGAAGAAGACAAGATAAGCTACCTAGATATATTGATGAAAAGGAAGAGAGGACAAGAAATTGAAACCGCTTGGCATCAGAAGAAGTGTGCAGCAGGGGTATTCTGCCACAAAAGAAGTGATGTAAGTGAGGTGACAAACAGAAATGTTATAAAGAATATGGAGGACAGAATCAAGAAAATATGTACGTGAAAGAGAAAGCAAAATAAATAGCCTATGGAAACAGCTGGATAAGAATGGCTATAGGAGGATAGACTGGACATAAACAGAACAAGAAAGAAAAGTGGCAGGGGAGAATTGGAAGAGAGAGAAAAAGAGGAAGAGAAAGAAAAAGAAAGGAGGTTTGGAATAAGGAGTATGGGGAAGACCACAGAAAAGATATGCAAAGTGTTTAGGAAAGCGAGGATTAAAGCTTAAGGGAAGGGAGGGAGAAGCATCTTAAGAGTAGCGAAGAATGCAAACAAGAAAAAGGAAAACAGAGAAGAGGAAGGGATTATCTACGAAGTGAAATGTAAACAATGTGAGAGTGTGTACATACGAGAAACGAAAAAGAGACTGAAAGAGAGGTTGAAACAACATAGGGATGATGTACGACTTAAAAAAGAGAGAGAGAGAGAGAGAGAGAGAGAGAGAGAGAGAGAGATGCGATATTTAAACACACGAGAGAAACAGGACATGACATAGAGTGGGATGAGGCTAAGCAGATAGGAAGGGAGAAGAGAATACTAGTGAGAAAATGGAAGGAGGCCAAGGAAATACAGAAGAAAGGTGAAGAAGACACAATGAACTGGAATGGGAGACTCAAGATAAACAAAGAATGGAAGAAGGTGTTAGAAAGAGTGGAAATGACAAGAGAGAAAGAGGAGAGAAGGAGGAAGAAGAATGAAGGAAAAATAGCATGAGATAAAGAGTCCAACCACATTCTAGATGGAAGTAAATATGTTTAGCCTTTTAGGTGAAAGCACAGTTGACAAGGGAAAGCCACCTGCTAGAATGTTCCAGAACAACATTCTAATAACCTGGAGGGGAGTAATGTTTGTGTATATAAATCGTCCTGTTTTGTACCTTGTTACATTTGTACTTGGTGCAGAGTCTAAAGAAGACCTTGCTAGAAGGTTGTTTACGTTTAGTTAAGTTTTATAATAAAATTAAATTTCTGCCTTGATCAGCATATTGAGTTTTTCATATCATGGATAATAAACCTTTTTCGTACAAGACCTCATCTCCAGGAAGCTATCAACTCGCGGCAAGCCACGGCACCTAGCGACGTGTTGAGTAAGATGAGTCAAGGCGAGATAGATAATATACCTTTTCCTGCTTCCACAAAAATAGGCAATAATTAGGCTAGAGAGTTCAATGAACTAACCGATCTCTAACTACACACTTGTAATGATCAGGCTGGAAAGTTCATACGAACTAACCGATCACTGATACTCGAGATTCATTTGTTTTTCAGTTTGGAAACAAGGCTTAATGGTGTTATACACGATATAAAAACTACCTCTGAGAATTTTGACTCTTTTTCCAGATTTATATTATTTGTGAATAAAGCAATGAAGCAATAAGCTTAATTATAGGTAATTTATTATTTCCAGCTCCTAGAACTTAAGATCTAAGTATATTTGAAATATAAATATTATCTTTATATTTACATGTTACTTTTTATTTTTTTTGTCCTGCCATCTATTGAGATTTAATACATTTAATTTATCAATGGTGATGGGTATGCTTCGTCCCAGGTAGAATACATAAAGGTGGAATATAATTGTATGTATGTATGCACGTATATTTCCCACGTATGTGTTAAATACGTTGTATTTTCCTGAAAAAAAAAACACAATTATAAAACTTCCATATTATTTTTTCGTGTGAATTGTAAAGATTTCTGAACATCCCAAACTAATAAGCCGAGAATTCCCGAAAATAAAGAAACACCCGACTTGCACACATCTACACATTCTTCTTTTACTTAGGTTGATGTTCAATGTAAATACATTTAAATATAGAGCAAGTCTTCATGTCAATGTGTAAGTTAAATCTGGTATTAACTGTAACTTTTTGGTATCTCGGGAGAAAAGGAATGACTTGTGGGTTTGAATTTGTTTTAACTCAAGCTCAACACAAACGTTCTTTAAAACCAAGAACTGTTATGCTTTTTACCATTTTGTAAAACTTTTTTTTAGACTTTTCGAAGATGATGTTAGTTGCTGAAAATAATATGCTCGCTACTATTACTTATTGTGCATTTGCCTTAAATATAAACGCCGCTGCTGTATATTGTTGTCTATTTCCATTCCTTCTATCCTAGTGACCATACCTCCTATTTCTGGGAGAAGGACAACGCACTCCCCGCAAAATTTCTCAAGTGGGGCAGATATTTTGTATATTTACATATATGTTTGTATTTTGTATTTTGGTTCTTTAGCTTTTCTGCTACTTTCGGCTAATCTCGGCGATGAGGATGTTTCAGAAGCGGCGATTAGTGCCAAAAATGGGCGGGGGGGGGGTGCAAGAACAATTTACTTTCTCTTGGTAGACAAGGCTTTGTATTAAGAGGCCATAGAGCGGACAAAACGTGTAAAAATATTTCGGGGTATTAGCAACCTAACCGCCGCCACTGAGGATGAGTGATGATTTCATCTATTATAGTTTGAAGTTAGCGTGTCTATATTCTAAGGAAAGATAATAATCATAGTTGTTACTGAAACTTCGATATTTCATTGTAAAGAAGCTGTAATCCTTTGTTCATAATTAATGAAAATCTGGTATTATTTTATGCAAATCTGTAATTATGTCATACAATCTTATGATATAGGTCAAGTCAAGTTAACAGATTGGTTCTTCGGCGCAAGGCTGCAAGGCTTGCGTCCCTCTCCAACTTAAAAAAAAAGAGGCCCCCACAGATGGAAGGCACGTTGACGCCGTTGTGGGGCTTATTAACTACTGAGAGCTACCTGTATGGGGAGGAAGCGACCCACTTTATTTCAAAATAAGTTCCGACGTTCCAAATGTGTGTGTACTTTGAGTGTATATTGGTAGAATCAGCGGCGTCTCAAGGGGGAGAGCCGCCCTGCCATGGCACTACCCTCATAAGAAACGCACACCTCGCCCAAGTATTGTTAAATTAATATATTGATAGTTTACAGACAAGGAGATTCGAATCTTGCAATCGGTCAAGCTGACATGACGACCTCCCCAACCTCCTCACTGCACCGCCAGCTGTTTCGTTCGTACCCTCGCGAGGCAACAGTCCTTGCCGCCCAAGAGCTGGCCTAACCAAGTTGACACACTTGCAGAGGGTTGAAGAAGTCTCAGCGAGGAACATTTCCACCATGAGTCGGGAACAAGGTGGCAGGGGGCGGGGTTAGGCCATAAGACATCATCCGTGCCTGTTTTCGCCTGTCACGGCGAGGGAACTTTCGCAGTGTTGACACATTTGCCACCTTCAGACATAAGTTGCTAAATACGACGGATTTCTAAGACCGGTTGGGGAAGTAATTCGTGAGAAAGGTACAATTTACTTTTCTGCCTACTTTTTGAGAAACGAACGCAGTATTTTTCCAAAGTTAAATGAACATTTTGATAATAGATAGATGCGCCTAGAGGGTCATCCAGACTTTTTTAAAAATATAAAAGTAAAAAAATCCTATGGTGATGCGAGTTTCCTTTGGCATTTCGACAATTTCTTTTTACAACAAATGTCTAGGATATTTTCGACATCCAGTTGGAATACGTGTGCATGGGGAGGAGAAGGTGAGATAATTTGTTTTCCCTTCCTCTTGTAATTGCATTTTTATGGAAGTGTCCTGTAGTGTATAAAAGATAGGTTAGTGAGTGAAGGTATCAGATTAGTGCGTTATTACTTAAACACACAGTTTGCCACGTTACCAAACGAGGATAAACATCTTGGCCAGTGGCGCAACCTCAAGGAGGGAGCGGGGGGTGGGCATTGCGGATGTTTTTTTTTTTCGATTTCTTGATCACGTTGGCACTACCCATCATAGTTGCCGCCGGCCGCCACTGGGTAGAATTACCACAATGAAAATGATGTATTTCTGAAAATAATAATGCTAGATTAACAGGATTTTAATTTTTTTGTTAAGGAAACTCATTAAGTTCCAATAGATCTTTCCATGTGCGTCTTTGGCGGACCGACAAATATCAAGACAGAACTAAGTGTGGCGTAACAGATAGGAGATCTGTCACAAATAACAATCAATATAACTAGCATAGTTTGTTCAGAATATATTTTCATTTGTTTTTGTTAGTAATCCTATCGGCCTACCCTGCACACACACAACACGCACACACGATTGATTGAATTGAAATTGTTGTGTGCGTCGGCACATTAGACCATTTTGCACCCTTAAATGTATACGGGAAAATTTCCCCTTATGTAAAATTCGTACTGAAAATATTAAAGCAAAGGGTGTAAAAAACCCGTTGGGAAAAGCTAAAAGTGCAAGATTGTAAAGGGACTGCAAAAGACAAACACAACACCAAAGACGCAACCACGAATTTTTGTCGGGGTGGGGGCAAGTACCAGGATGAACACGCAAATAATGATATTAATAATAATAATAATAATGAGTGACATTATTATTATTATTATTATTATTATTATTATTATGTTTACCTTAGGAGAAAGAAGAAAAATGAAAAGGATACATTTTGTAGGGAAGATATTAACTTTCCAAGTTGACAGTGAATACTATTTGAACAATATAGCTTATAAAATTCCCAGATATTCCCATAGGTATATCTCAATTCTCACATGCCTAAACAAGGCCAGAGGTTTAGTAGCTAATTTTGTTGAAACCTACAGTTTGAATTTATGTTGATGTATAAGACTGTAGGCTCCACTGTTTTATGTTATAATTATGTATTCAGTCTTTTAAATTTGTATAATCAATTTTGACATAGTGATATACCTGGTTGTTTAATCGTTATCATCACTTAAATAAATATTATTATTATTATTATTATTATTATTATTATTATTATAACAATACACAGTTAATTGCACAATGTTATATAACAATAAACAATTATTACTATCAGAGATTATGAAAAACTAAATATGCTGACCAAGGCAGAAATTTATTTTATTAAAAACATAAACTAAACGTAACGTTTCAACCTTCTAGCAAGGTCTTCTTCAGACTCTGTATCAAGTACAAAAGTAACAAGATACAAAAACAGGGCATTATATATACACAAACATTACTCCCTCCAGACTATTTAGAAAGTTGTTTGGAACTTTCTAGCAGGTGACTTTCACTTTCCAACTTTACTTTCACCTAAAAGGCTAAACACAATTACTTCCATATAGAATGTGGTTGGACTTTTAATCTCACGCTCTTTTCCCTTCATTTTTCTTCCTTCTCCTCTCCTCTTTCTCTCTTGTCCTTTCCACTCTTTCTAACATCTTCTTCCATTCTTTGTTTAACTTCAATCCCCCATTCCAGTTCATTGTGTCTTCTTCACCTTTCTTCTCTATTTCCTTGGCTTCCTTCCATTTTCTCACTAGCATTCTCTTCTCCCTTCCTATCTGCTTAGCCTCATCCCACTCTATGTCATGTCCTGTTTCTCTCGTGTGTTTAAATATTGCATTTCTTTCTCTCTTAAGTCGTACATCATCCCTATGTTGTTTCAACCTGTCTTTCAGCCTCTTTTTCGTTTCTCATATGTACACACTCTGACATTCTTTACATTTCACTTCGTAGATAATCCCTTCCTCTTCCTCTTCTCTGTTTTCCTTTTTCTTGTTTGCATTCCTCGTTATTCCTAAGATGCTTCTCCCTCCCTTCCTGTAAGTTTTATTCCCGCTTTCTTAAGCACTTTGCATATCTTTTCTGTGGTCTTCCCCATACTCCTTATTCCAAACCTTCTCTCTTTTTCTTTCTCTTCCTCTTTTTCTTTCTCTTCCAATTCTTCCCTGCCCGTTTTCTTCCTTCTTCTGTTTATGTCCAGTCTATCCTGCTTCTCATAGCCATTCTTTTCCAGCTGTTTCCATAGGCTATTTATTTTGCCTTCTTTTTCACATTCTTTCATGCATATTTTCTTGATTCTGTCCTCCATATTCTTTATAAAATTTATTTTTGTCACCTCACTTACATCACTTCTTTTATGGGAGAATACCCCTGCTGCACACTTCTTCTGATGCCAAGCGGTTTCAATTTCTTGTCCTCTCTTCCTTTTCATCAATATATCTAGAAAGCTTAACTTGTCTTCTTCTTCTATTTCAAGTTCCAATAATATCCCTCTTTCTTCATCTTGTATTTCTTTGGCAAAAATATCAAGCTGCCTCTTCGTTCCCTTCCATATGCCAAAACAATCGTCCACATATCTGCAAAACAGAATTATTTTGTCACCTCCTTTTTCTATCACTTTCTTTTCCCATTCATTCATAACCAATTCAGCCAATGCTGGGCTTAGACTGGAACCTATATTTAGTCCTTCACTCATTAACATTATTTTATCTCCCATTATACTGTAACCGTTATTCCAAATGGTTTCCAGCGCCTTCACTACCCTTTCACTATCCCATTCTCCTATAATTTCTTGTCCCATTCTCTTTTTAATAATGTCCAAAACGTGTCCCCTCTTGATGCTCGGGAACATACTTTTCACGTCTAAGCTAAACATTGTCGTTTTCATCTCATTTAACTTAAGTCCTTTTATGAGGTCTACTACTTGTTCACTGTTCTTAACTGCTCTGCTTTCTTGCTGTGTTACTAACATGTCAATAACTTTCTTTAATTTCTTTTCTAAGGGTTCCAAAATATTGTTTCTGCAGTTCATTACTGGTCTTAACTTTATCTCCTCTTTGTGTATTATATCAGAGATATAATAGATCTCGTTGAAAACTGTAACTTGAAGTGTAAGTATGCTAACTTGTTATGTTATGTTATTCTACAGCTTATGTATTTTATTCGTGTAACTTTGTACTTTTGTATTTGACTTAGTGCTGTATTAGGTTTCATACTGTGCTCAACACTTAAAATAAACGATTATTATTATTATTATACCGCGTCTGTTACAACCTGTCCGGTTTCCCGCGCCAGCGAGACAGTTTCTGTGCCAATGAGAAACGAGAAAAAAATCGTCTGCTGGGCAACGAGAGCCAGCAGAATGGGAGCCAGAAGAGAGGTGCTTACGCAATAGCTGTTGCCACGTTGCGGTCAAACTCTCATGTGTTTTGTTTGTGCCTGCAAGAAACTTGTTTGTAAACGTGAAGCTGATTAGTGTGGTGTTGAATTTGTGATTTCCCGCGTATCTTATGCGCAACGTGGCTTCGGGTTCTCCCAACGTCGGGTTCACCCTGTCTACAGCGGCAACGCCGCGTGGGTTCTGCTATAACAGAATGGTCAACGACTGGCAAACGCGAGAAACGTGACAGGATATAGTAGTAGTAGTAGTAGTAGTATCAAAGACGTTATTATCCTAGTAAATTACTCAAATAGGGGGTAGAAGTCGGTGCTAAAGTATTTGTGTTGCAACAAACAATTTGATATATTTTTTCAAAAAGGTTCAATTTCACAATAGCTAATAATGGAAAACAAGCACACAAACTGTATTTTTGAAAGGAAGAAAATGCATGATAAATGCATTCTGAATATGATTATGGCATGCTTAACAACATACCGACGTAAGATAAAAAAAATACATATGCAACATGTTAACACTAAATTGTGTACGTATTCAACGTCTCTCTAAATCATATGTATAGAACATATATTATTTAAATACATTCCATAATCAATTCATCCACCTCATAATAAACCAACAGCAAAATTGATATAAATTTTCTCTCAAATTTGCATGATCCTTTTTCTCAATTGAAGACAAAATCAATTAAAAGAAGTAACTGGTAATTTTCAATGCATTACAGAAGACAATGATATTGCGAGCGAAGCGGTCAAGAACATTTTTAGATTCAATTTTGTGCATACGGAAAACAATATTGATTTCGAATAGAGCTCAAATAATTTCATGGGGCAGAATGACATTCCCTCTTTTACAACTTTTTTTAAAAAAAATTATATCGTTCGGCGCCCAGGGCCGACTCCCGCCGCCCCCTAGCTACGTTTCCACTGCAACAATAGATTTGAAGGCTTCAAGGAATACATTCTGGAAAATCTACCACGCTGCCAACAATTTTGTTGCTCTCATGTCTAAAACATTGATGAATAAAATAAGGTGGAAAGTGCCAGAACTTCAGAGCTTATCTATTGAAGCTGAATTACAAGAAAGAACAGAACAAATTTAAAGAATGCCGGGAAAACTAACAGGAGATGAAAGCGTTGGGTCAACTGATTAACAAATTTCGTGGAACTGTGTTATGTAATTGTTCAAAGCATAGCAATTATATTTGGGTTTCGAATGGTACTAGGCTATACAAAAACATTTAAGGATGTAATGAGCTAGGGGGCTCACAGGGGTGATTCTTGACGCGCATGCGTCATGGGAAATTTCTTGGGGGACAAAATTTTATAGTTTAGCTACCAATTCTATATACCTTCACACAAAAAAGGGTGAGTTTCGTTTGATTGACTTACCATGCTTTTTCTCTCATTATTCTTTTAATTTCAACCGCGATGAAAGGAATCGATTGTCATGAGCCTTTCGATTGTTGGAATTTCGGCCAGTGGAAAACAATGTCTG
This sequence comes from Lepisma saccharinum, assembly GCF_977018435.1. Classification (NCBI taxonomy): domain Eukaryota; kingdom Metazoa; phylum Arthropoda; class Insecta; order Zygentoma; family Lepismatidae; genus Lepisma; species Lepisma saccharinum. Next base: position 53,780,284 of record NC_139251.1, read on the forward strand.
GTGTTTTATTTGTGGTAGTTCCGAGTAGAATTGCTTTGCAAATTTTAAGTGGAAAATGTAACATAGAGTAAAGTGAAACATGAAATTATGAGAATGATCATTTTGTCCCGTGTGTACGGAGCAATATGACCCTCTGTTTCTTAGGTACGTTACAACAATGCTTTATATTGATTTTTGAATTGTAGTAAAAACTATTATTGTATTACACAATTAGCTATAATACACCTTGGTCATGTCTATCACCATTGCAAATGGAGGAACATTCGCTTTGTTGCGTACTATAATAAACTTAGTTTCATACATATTCACTTATTTTTGTTGTCATTATTATTATTTAAGTAAATATCTGGTGGTAAGGAGCGCGCATGTACTCCCTTGTACACTCAGTCATCGCCTATGATTGGCAACGAATAGACATTGTCATATTTCAGGTAAAAGTTCATTTTAAAAAACTTCAAAGTTGAGGGGTGTTGTGCGATGGAAGACACATATATTAACAAGATTAACTGAATTTATTAAGGAACTCACAAAACAACGTAACACTTTACAGTATAACGAAACTACGTTCACCCTTCCAGGTTCTGTTTGCACAGACTCATGTCTCGCAACAATAGCTTGTTTCTTCTTCCTCTAGGAGGCAGCACTACAAGGGGGAGCATTGAAAGAGCAAACCAACTGTCAGAGGGGAAGTTCGCCCCATAGCCCCCACCCACTTTGGAGTCATCAGGTCTGAACATCCTGTACAAAGCGGAAGATTAATCCTCAAACTTCTGTTCTGATTCGAAATACCATGAAAGTGAATAGAAGATGACTGAACATTTCATTACGTAAGCCATGGAACTTTTAGCTCTTGTGTGTTACAAGCTCTGAGGAAAATTGAAAGAGAGACACAAACGGAGATTGAATTTCAACTCAATGTGCGTTCTTGTGAATTCAATTTTCCGAGTTGGTAGAAGCGTAACATAATCCGAAAGTTCGGCGAAAGAAAAACACCTGATAGAATCGATGACGCCTGTTGCTAGCCGCATCTTGTAAAGAAACAAATGAAAGTTAAATCAACCACAGACATCTAATCATTACTAGACTGGAAACGATGGGCTTGTAGGTGAAGCCGTCCATCTTCGCTCGTGTAGAACCAGTCAGGGTTGTTATAGACCCAGGATTTTAAAATAAATTCATTTCAGGTCCAGGAGAGAAAATCATCAAGCGTAAATGAATTCTGGACCGTAAAGAACCTTTTTATCTGTAAAGTATTTCAATTCGGTCCACGAACCTTTTTCCAGCTGAATTTAAATACGGTCCACGAACCTTTTTCTTTTCGGATCAATTAAAATACTGTCCAGGAACCATTTTTTCGGATCAGTTTAAATACGGTAGAAGTTCCGTATTGAAATGAAACAATGCCCAACTTGGACCGAATTTAAATTGTGCGAGAAAAAAGGTTCCAGTCCTATAACAGAATCCAATAGAACCCATTAGTATTTATGGAATCAGGTAAGGAAAATATTCCCCGTTCACATTGCACAGTGCCTTGAAGCCACGTGTTGGTAGAGCCTCATACATTCTCGATCTCGGCCAATTCTTTAGGTGATATGAACAGCACCACGCTGCGGCTGCCTACAGTTACCCCTGGGCACCCACTTATTTCAGGATGGGTGAATCCCAGAGCAGCTATATGCAGGAACAAATCCAGAAAAAAATCGAACCCACCCCAGGAATCGAACCCAGATCTCCTACGTGGCAGTTAGACGCCCTACCGACATTTATTAACATAAAAGGAAAACTCCAAAAGCATCAGTTTTCTCCATATTTTTTTCTCTTTTTTCATGAACTGAATCAGGTTTACTAATTTTTCTATTTTCTCGTTCATGACAAACACAAGCACGCATGTCTTACCAGAGATTCGAATCCGGGACATCTGTCACTGTAGCACGCTGTGCTAACCAATCCGCCACAGAGGTCGACTACGTCCGGGAATCGAACCCGGAACCCGTTGGTTGCAAGACGTCTATGTTAACTATCCGCCATCGGGGAGGCCTACTAGACCACAGCAGCTCCTAGTAGAGCCAGGGGTGATATAAAAATGGCGGAAATGTACATTCCGAATTTTGAGTCTGTGAAATAAACAAATGACGGCCTCCGCAAGTTATCGCGTTAACCACATAATTTGTTATTATTATATTATATTATTATTTTGTGTATGACACTAGGCCAGGACGATGACCACTCTCGAAATATATTTCTATGTCTGTCCCTGCATGCATGCAATTCAAGAATATTTATAAGATACTATAAGATGCTGTCATTAATCATGTGACTATACTGAAGAGGTCAAACGTAATTATTGTATTTTCATTATGCTACTCTCAATGTCATAACACTGAGGTAATGCTTTCACAAAGCTTAATTTGTGATTTCGTTTATATTACGTCACTTTTCTGCTATTTTTGGATAATCGCGACATGGGGATGAATGGTGGCAGGATGAGATGGGTGAAGGTACAGTCACAGACATGGACACAAAATATACCCTCACAGAGGATTATGCTGGCTGTGAGTTCAGACACCGGAGCCTCGGTAGCCTACAAAATGCAGCCCAAGCTGCATGGAAGAGAGGTTGATATTTGCATACCTTCTGCCAAGGACACTCCTTACACCTTGCAACAGTTCTTTAATTCAAAGACATTTCTTGCAATTATATTTTGTTATTTAGTTTTGTGCGTAATCTGAAAACAATGAAGAAAAATTCTGTTGTGCTACTCTATTCAATGTTGATGTTATTTTGTTTGTTATTCGTTACTATAGTGACTGTAGAAATTGGTTAATATACTAATGTGTTGAGTAATATTTAAAAGTTATTTTTATTTAAAATATTGCAACAAACTGCTCCACACTGGGGACAGTTGCAATAAATTGGCGACCTAGAGCCAGGATTCGAAAATTGTGAGTTGATAAGAAGTGACTTGATAATGCTATAATGAAGAAAAGAGAAGTGCCTTACGTTCTTCGAAGTAGCGTGTGTCTTAAACCGGGTCTCAGTGATGTTGCTGAAGTAAGCAACGAGGAGGACAATTCTGGTAAGCAAATGGAGGATTTACTCTGTTGTAAGGACAGATTTTCTGACACTCGCATGATTGAATACACGTCATGCAAGAAATGGGAACATGTAAATTGTAGGGGTCTTACAGTTATTCACTGGGTAATATTCAGCTCTATGAAAGAAGACTATTACTGTAAGAATTCAATCCATTCACTCTAAAATCATACTTGGATACGGTAAATCCCAATATTGACCAAATTTTATCTGCTTTTCACTTGAGTTTGGCCCAACATGAGAATAGGTTGCAAGGCAAGTTGCTCCAGAATACCGAAACGCTGGAGAATAGGTTACTTCAGAACACTGAAGCTTTGGAGAATAAGTTACTTCAGAACACTGAAGCTTTGGAGAATAGGTTACAAGATAGACTTGATCAGAACACTGAAACGCTGCGCGAAAGTTTACAAACAAACTGTGAAGTTTGGGGCACAAAATTGGTTAAGTTGCAGCAAAGTACTGAAAAACTGAACGAAGGGCTCCAACATGTAGAAAATAAGTTGCAGCAAGTTTTTGATTCTTGTCAATCAGCTAATAGGCTACTAAATGAACGTATAAATGATGAAGTAACTTTATTAAATTCGAAAGTCAGTGATCTTGAATCAAAACTAGACCATCATGATGATGAGTTAAAACAACACGTATCAAACTAGTTGTGCCAACATGAAACTTCTATAAGTACACTACAAACAAATATGAATACTACGCAGGTAAAGTTGCAAGAATTTGATTCTATGCTTAAGGATTTAAATGAGAAATGCATTAACTTAGAGCAAAGCGATGTTATTTGTACTAGTATGGTTAGAGACGTTCTACAACCAGATAAAGAATTAAGTAATGTTGATGCACTTACTAATGAACATAGGCACATAGCATGCCAAACTAATACAAGATTAAATTCTAAAATAAAGCCTGTTGTTTTTAGTGAACACAATAAGTGCGAGACATTTCATACAGGTTCTTCTGGCTATGATACATCTGATGCTGAAGTGAATTCTGCAAAGGAAAATGTAACCAAATTGTACAAGGGCAAATCTGCTTACAATAAAAGTAGAAATAAATTTGGTAAAGCTTCCAGTGTTTTAGATAATACTGAATTTACTAATAGCAATCCTACTGTTGACAAAATCCATTGTACATGTTCACTAAATAACCATTCATGTCTTTCTTCGTTGAACAGCTCTTTACTGTATGATAATAAGCACGTACATACTTGTGATATTGAAAATAATTCACCTAGCTACAGACAAATCAAAGCAAATTTGTTCTACATCTAACAGAAATTCCATACCTTCTAAAACTTATGTTGCTTGTGATAATAAAGACAATTTCACAGGTCTTGACACTTCAGTATGTGGTTGCCAACGTCAAAGTACATGTCATTCCTTAATCCATGATCAGTTTCCTGATGGCTTAAATGTAAATCATAGTCCTTGTACTAGAACAAACTGTACTTATAACCCGATGTGGCTGAATAATGATTCTACATGGAATTCTTATAACCAGTCTGATACATGTTCTAATAGATTTTCACGAGTTAGTGAACTCAGTCAATTGCCACGTTTTGGAGGAGATGTTTCAAAACAGTCTGCTAGAGAATTTATCGAACAACTAACTACAATGTTAAACTTTATTGGTGTTCCTTCCAAGTATAAAAATATACGTATTTCCACATCAAAGTATGATGTCAAGGTTTCAAGCGGAGGAGTAAGCTATTGCAACAGTTCTTTAATTCAAAGACATTTCTTGCAATTATATTTTGTTATTTAGTTTTGTGCGTAATCTGAAAAGAATGAAGAAAAATTCTGTTGTGCTACTCTATTCAATGTTGATGTTATTTTGTTTGTTATTAATTACTGTAGTGACTGTAGAAATTGGTTAATATACTAATGTGTTGAGTAACATTTAAAAGTTATTTTTATTTAAAATATTGCAACAAACTGGTCCACACTGGGGACAGTTGCAACCTGCTGTCATGAAGTACTTCACAAAATATTACTTGGTTAGGTCTAATGTATACGTGGAAGTTTCATATCAGCAGTGTACAGAATCAAATACACACATGTCAGATCTTCGAACGATTACAAATATTACTAGGTATTCTTACTCCATCTCTGTCACTGACTTACTAAAGTAAAACATTATAAAGTCACCTGCAATAAAAATGAGACACCTATAATGATGATGACTTGGTGTTTTAAGTCCGCTTTATGCACAGTAAGGTTAATCGGGACTGGACCTACAGTTTAAAGTGGTATCCGAACCACTATGTGCCTCCACCGGGTATCGAAAGGAAGAAGCCTAAGTAGCGGCAAGTATTTAGAAGATTGTCTTCTCTAGACTCTAGAAGGTTCTTTCACAGGGCAGCTTCTTTATCTGTACCTTCGTTGCCCCTGTTGCGACCTCCCGTTTAGACAGAAATCTGTGACTTTGATGTCATCATGCAAATTTCCTTTGCATCTGCATCAAAGGTCAACGGCTCCCATGTTTTGGAAACAAATGGGAGTTTCATTGCTTCCGCCGGGGGTGGAATGTATTGTAAGGCACTATGATTGAATGTTGTGCATTTTTTCTTGTCTGATATAGATATCTGTATCCATAGGCGTAGCTAGAACTTTATATTTCCGTGTGCACAAAGAAAAAAAAATGAGGTCTTGTACCTTCTTAATAGCATATTTTGCCACACAATCACTTGGCTCTTTAACTGCACTGATGTTTGTAAAGGAATATAAATTCACTAAAGGACAGTGTTGAAAATTTCTGAATATACGTAGTAGAAAAAATCAAATTGCATAGAAATTACACACACAAAATGTTCATAAATGTTACAAACAAATACCTCAAAATGCACGTTATCTATAACAAGAGACGTCTGTCAAAAGGTACAATGTTCTTAAACTCATCAGTAACTTCATTTACATCAATCGACTAAGCTTTTTCCTGTTCCACAAATAGCAAGAGCAGGGCTTCCAATCTATCCTGCTTCTGAGTTGCTCTTAATTTAGTTTTAACTTGGGTAAGCTTGGAGAAAGCTCTCTCACACGTGCAGCTTGTGACAGGAATAGAAGATAAGCGCTGTAGTACAGAGTAAAATGCAGTAAATATCTTCTTTCTCCAATGACATAAAAAAAAATCGAAAATCTATAGACACTCGTTTCATCAGCGATAATGCACACGTTTGTACCAAGTAATGACATTTTCAACTTCTTACAAACTGCCGCTTATTTTCTCTCTTATTGAAATATCTGTATTTAATTCTCTTTGATAAAGCAGCCCATTAGGATGTGCCTAGGTACACCCGGCACACCCCGTAGCTACGCCTATGTCTGTACCATCAAAAGTAGTATGGATGTGTAGTGAGGGATGATGTCAGGAGCAGTCAACACTTAAAAAAAAGATGTTTTAAAGGATATAGAAAATAATGTAGTATTTGTATATTTCTAAAATTCATATAATGACCCCCACACACATAATTTACCTTCATTTAATACTGTTAAACCTTTGAAAATTGGACTTGGTTTACAAAGCCCCCTGATAACCTATAAGCCCCCCTGGAGATCAATTCTAGCTACGGGCCTGAGAAAATTTATCATATATCGTATTTTTATGAAACAACCACTTGTGCCTCCACCTGGTATCTAACCCTGGAGCCCTTGATTACTAGGCGACGACGCTACCACTGCGCCATCGGGAAGTCCCAAAATTGAGACACCTCGTATATGCTGAAATACTCACTTCCCTGCAAGGCGCTATGTGTGTTGCCTAACTCTAGGGTAATTAATGAATTTTAATAGCAAATCTTCAATGGCAAGTTCTGCGACCAACGTAAAGAACATAAAGCCTTGCAGCGAAGCGAATATTTCAGGAAGTACAGAGTAGGTATTCCATTTTGTATGTAGAATGTTCAGAAAATCAGTATCCAATAGCTGAATAATATGTATTCAAAAAATAAAATAAAATGTGGAAACTACCATTAAAATAATGAAAATAAGGAGTAGGTTCAGCCATGGACTGCTCTACCACCTAACATTTAATTAAATATACATATTGCACATGATGTTTTGTCCTAATGGAATGAAAAAGACGAGTTGTTAATGCTGATATTGTATAAAGATTCATAATTGTGCGCTGCTCATTCATCTTTGAATTTGGGCAATTCTCAGAAAAGTGAAACCATGATATCAAATAAAGAAGTTTTAATATTAATTGTTTAGTCATGTTATTTTGGTAGAGTACAATCTAAACCTTAACGAAAAACAATATAACAGGTAAATATTTAGAAAATATATACAAAAAAAAAATCTGTAAAGTTGAATGTCATTTTGTAAGTAAAAATCTCTGAAACCTTACCTCAGGTAAGAATACATTTTTTATAGATTTAGCATGTTTGAATCATTTTTATTTTCCAAATATAGGGTTACTTAGCTGCATATTGAATATGGAATTAAAGGAATTAGTGTTTTTTTAAACTTCAAAACTGACATTTTAAAGTACCCTGTGGCCTTGTCCCGTGTATCACGCAAAATATTAACTTCTTCTTGTACAGATTTTTTTTTATGGAAAAACATTTCCAAACTAAAATATACTTTCAATATACAGACAGCATGAAGTACTGCAAATTTAATTATTTAAATTTCATTCATGCCACTGAAACACCAGTGCAAATAGTGTCCCTTGCACTACACTTCAAAACATAACATCTTGAAACTTGAACTGACCTCTGGAATTAACCAGAAGAGGAGGCCTATTTTTATTTTACAATTTGCTTGTTGGGTACAATAACGTATCAGTCTTCAAAGGCCACTTCGAGTGGTTGATATCACCAGCCTTCACCATTATGGATATCTCATATTCACCACCAACCTTTCTCCTAACTTCACCAACGTTTCTCGTTACTTCACCGGGATAGTGTTCGTCGTCATATCTTACTATGACCCAGTCACCCACGCATTCACTTGAATATCTAATTCAGGAGTTAGAACATACTGAAGGGTATATAAACCCCTACCTGCAATAACTTTTACGTTACGTACCGATTTGATCCTTGCAATTACCTGAGCATCATCCCAACTTCTATCTCTTTAAATTGCTTCTACAAATATCAAAATGATTTTAGTTTTGGGCATGATATGTCTAATTAGTTATGAAAAATCTGAAGCAGTCTGTACCATTGGCACAGATTTACTTTTGCTCATTACGTGAGTACGAACAAGTGATTATGCTGGTCGGCCAATTCCATCCACTACTCCTTTCCCACGTGAAGATGTAAAATTTTTCCAGATGGCTTTCTACGTATATATTTACAACGAAGCTCTTGCAAAAACAAGGCCATATATCTCTCTTTGAATTCTGAAGAGAATATATATATAACTTCATCACTATTGGGAAAGGTCTCTGATTTTTTATTAATTGCAAATCAAGCAATACTATTTTTTCCTTAAATCTTGTATCTGAGCATGCAAGATATGTCTGTTATTCACCCTGGAATGTTGAAGCAGCTGTGAACGATGTTACATTTTTTTCTGCTCCAGAGTACAAGATACATGAATTTAGTTCTACGTTCTTATCTACAACACCCTTATACAGAATTAAATAACAGATAGTAGAATATACAGGGTGTCCCTAAAGTCCCATTACCATTACAATCAAACATAACTCTGAAACCACATGACATAGAGCAGGGCGTGTTTTTGCAAAACGATCTACAGCTCAAAAAGTTCATTTTCCTTCGTCAGTGCACCTCAACAAGAGCCCCTCTGGTTGCCCTTAGGATGTCAAGGCGATATTCCACTTCTATCCATACGCGCTGCAGCATTACAGTATCAACTGTTTGCACAGCTGTAATGATCCTATGTGTAACAAGATCTGGAACAGGTATTTAGTATGCACAATCCTTGACGTACTCCAAAGGGAAAATTCCAAAGGAGTGATATCAGGAGGTTGTGGGGGCCAGCCGATTGCTCCGTCACGGCCTATCCATCTCCCAGGAAAATATCTGTCCGGATGGCTGCAATTCCTCCACCTGCGAGGAGTAGGTATTGTTCAAGCATATCGCAAGTAAATTTTTCGTGTAATCAGTCCTCCATTAAGAAAAATGGACCTAGAACACAAATGACAAGCAACCACCCAGTATTAAAATACTTAATATGTTAGATCAGTTCAATATCAATTAACCAATACAACAGACTCATTTAACTATGCATCACGCAGAGAATGGTCCATTTGATGATTTAGTTTTGGATTATTAATTTCAACGTTTTCTATAATCTGGTGAAAAAATATATGAGGAGGTTCGCTAGTACCACATAAAGACACGGTTAGAGAAACACGATAACAACTGAACTCATTTATTTTTAAAGAAACACCATTTAATTCAATATACAAAGAACAATTAACGATCACAACTTCTAATTAGCTATAATTTCTCACCTTGAGTTCGGCTATATGGACCAAGATATGTGACTATTACCTTTGTGGAATGTGCCGTCTCTTCCGGATCCAAGATCTGTAGTGCCTTTAGAATTCCCACCACGCATTTGTTCAAGAGTATCTACATTAACTAGAGATTCGTAAGATGATGATGTGATTTCGGAATCAACGGTGTCGCCGTTCACGAGAACCATTCCCTTTAATCTATTTAGATCAGAGGTGTTTGCGTTTCGGTTTAGCTCCTTCAAATTTTCCCCCAGTTTCATTTCCAGAATAAATATTTGGTGCTTTGTGGCTTCATTATAGAACACGCACTTATCAAGATTCGATGCCAAGTTTCGAATCATTCTTTTCAGCGTGTCAATGTCCGAGGTGAACCTTTGCGGAGTTTCTTGAACATTGTTTTGATCTGTTAGGTTTCTCGTTGCTGTGGCATCGCCAGAATCTGTACATGTCCCACTCCTAGCGTTAACCTTTTGAATTCGTGCTACGGTCAAGAGCCGTTGGATAACACCCGAAAGTCCTTCCAACCTGGCATTTTCTTCTTTGAGATCTTCACATTCCGTTTGTTTCTCGGCCAACTGCTCTTCCAGGAGGAGACAGGTATTCGATTTCTTGTCCAGGAGCTTCTGCAACTCTGAATTCCTGTTAGAGCTTCTTTCGACTTGATCTTTTAGCTTGAACAGAAGTTGTTGGTTGACTGTGATACACTCTAGCGCTCTGTCCTGTTGATGAAGATATTCTGCAATTCTCTTCCTCAAAGATTCCTCCATGCTTTTCTTCTTTTCCAAAGTTTCCGTCAGCTCAAACACTAGCTTGGGTCCCTCGCTCTTCTCCGGCGATGAGGTATGTTTCGTCGCTTCCAAGCAAAGATTCAGTGTCCTGATCTCCTCTGCCTGGCGCCTGTTAACTCTCCTCAGCTCATCCAAGCATTTATCCAGGAACTTGTATCTTTCGAGTGCGTCTACGGTATCCTTCCTAGATAGCTCGACGCTGTTGCTGTAGCTAGCAAGATTCCTCTCGATGTGAATTAGATGGTCGAGGATCAGAGTCTTTACTTCCCAGTGTCCCTCAATCTCCTGCTGAAGTTTCCGAACTTTTGTCGCCAGATGTTTGCGAACTTTGTACTGCTTGTATATTATGTTCACGGCGATCAAACCACATACAGAGACAAGCACTGATCCGGTTGTACAATTATCAGTAAGATGATACTCTGGATCAGCAAACATCTCAGGTTTCGTTCCGTCATTTGACTCGTCAAATAGCCACTCAGGTAACACATTTCTTGCTTTCCTGAAGAAATGTGACAGATAGCATATCACCGCTAAGACTACGAAGATTATAGCTGATGCGAAAGTAGCAATACGCCAATGGAAATTCATAATTCGTGTATCCAATTGCTTTAGCTTGTAAAATATTCAGCAGTTCTTCTCCAAGAAACCATGGAGAATATTAACTGCCAGTTAATTGTTCAGGAAATAATGGAATTATTGCTTGCATTCCTTGGTGATCAGCACAACGTGCTACGAAGCCACAGATCACTGCTTCGTAACATAATACCAACTCCTGCCTGTCTCCAAGGTGGCACTTGAAGTTTGTTGTGGGCAATGACGTACTGGCGGCAAGGTTACACTGAATTCCTAAAGTTCCTTTACCAATACAATCAAACGTAACTCTGAAACCACATGATATAGTACAGAGCGTCCTTTTGCAAAATGTTCTGAAGATCAAAAAGTTTTGTTGTAGTTGTCATTTGTTCTCATTTGTTGTCATTAGTTTATTGGTGTTCATTACTGTTCTGCATTGGAAAATGACGACACACCAGGTGAAGAGCCGATGTGTGCTGTGGTATGCTGAGTGGAAGTCACCGGTAGCTGTGCAACGACACTTTCACCGTCAGTATGGAAGAGGTCCCTCCCTCGATATTCTGAATAGACATTTCCCTGGGAGATGGATAGGCCGTGACGGGCCAATCTCCTGGCCCATAGGCGTAACTTGGCGGCGGCAAGTGGGGCACTTGCCCTCCCAAAATTTTCAGGTTTGTTAAAATTTACAAGTTAAGGATACTTTTGTGAACATCGTAAGACCTTAGGAGCTAAGTAATAAATAATAATATTTAAGATTTCGCAAATGTAACAGTTATTTAGCAAATAATCCTGGGCACTATTTTTATGGGATGAAAAACTTTTCGACTCTGCCCCCCCCCCCCCAATTGTTAAGCCTCAAGTTCGTACCTGGCTCCCAAACGTTCAGTTCCAAGTTACGCCCATGTCCTGGCCCCTACGCTCTCCTGATATCACCCTCTTGGATTTATTCCTGGAGGTACGTCAAGTATTGTGTTCCAGTTCCAGATCTTGTTACGCTTCGCAGAAGAATCATTGCAGCTGTGCAAAACAGTTGGTGTTGATATGCAGCAATGTGTGTGGGTAGAAGTGGAATATCGCCTTGACATCCTGAGGGCAACCAGAGGGGCATACGTTGAGGTTCACTGATAAAAAATGTGATTTCATAGTAAATCTTGATTGTAATGATAACGAGACTTTATGGACACCCTATATATTTACTTATGCAATTTGGACAACACTCCGGTGAAATTGTTACGTGATTCAGATGATCGGAAACAAAATGTTGAGAAGGCACACCTCCATCAATTTCGGCCTCAAGTATGTGATAATGTGGCTGCAAGACCACCAAGCTAAAAATGACGATAATTCAGGAGTTTGTGCAAATATTCTAGTGACAAGTGGGGTGAGGCATCAAAAGAGGCACTTTGGAGTGTTTTCAACTAGACAGGTGGGAACAGCTTCAGAAGAAGACTTTACTGTTCAATGTAAGTAGTGCAATCTTAAAAATGTTTCTTTTTCACGTTTTTTGTATTTTAACTTTATTAGCAGTATTATTAAAGTTCTTAACAGTATTCAAACAGAAAATTCACTAAAGCAGTATGAACAAGAACATTTTTGTTTCTTTAAAAATGTCTTCTCTATTATAATATGCCTCTTTTATATCATTACCATCATCATCAGTTCTCTAGTATCTATATTTGTTTGAAGAGACTAAATAATTTCATCCATATATGTGTATTTAATGGAAACATGATCCGAAGTAAATGGAAACATGGTCTGCACCAAACATTTCACGAAACTGAGCGTATATCATCTGCATATTTTGGGACTACAACACTGGCTACAGGGTGTTTTGGGTAGAGAGTCAAAGCTTTGCATTCCATATTTGTTGCATATTCATTGTTTTCTCTCAAAAAGTTAGACTTTCAGAGGTAGCCGGGTACTAATGTTCATGTCATAACCCTGTGGAGAAGTCAATGAATTCCCATATTTACAGATATCACACATGTTTCTGCTCTCAAAACCTACTTTACAACGTGCGTTGTACCTATTCTTGAATATGGTTCCTGTATTTGGTCAATGGCCTGTGATAGAAATATAAAGAGAACAGACAAAGTATTTTTTTCTCAGAATAGTCAAACGTAGATGTCCAGTCCTTGCAAACCTTACCAAACACGAAATTCTATTCACTCTACAAACTCACGATCTCTCTCTTCGGCGTCAAGTTTCAGATTAAACATTTCTTTACAGAATTATAAATGGACAACTTTTTACTAATGAACTCTTGGCATTTCTTCACACCCGGATCCCAAATACCAACAGCAAATACAACAACTTATTTTACACAAAAGTTTCAAGGCTATCCCTAGAACAAAGATCACTTCTGTATAGGCTACGAAACAGGTCCAATTCATTAAAAAAATCGGCCAGGTTTCCATCTATCCAAGCAGGCTTTCAGAACGGCGTGAATCAAGCAGCTGAAGACCAATTAATATTTGTTGTATCCTAGTTGTTATTGTTATATTCTTGTTATATATGCATGTGTGTTTGTGTGCCCGTGCTTCTCCTTTGTTCATTTCTTTTTTTTCTGTTGATATGCTGATGTAAAATTGATTTTATCTGTATTCAGGATTTTTCAAATAAAGAAAATAAAATAAAAATATATCTTCTGCTTTCAGCCTTGCCACCTTTTACGAGTAAGAAAATAGATGTTCCCTGTGCTCACCTTAATCTCCCGTTTAAGTTGCAGTAACATCTTCATGCAGTTGTGTTTCAAGCATTCAGTCTTGTAATGGTATGTCCCATGTGAAAACGTTCTGATTAAATATGCAACAAATTCCTTCGAAGTTAAATATTTAAGTAGGTGATGTTGTAGAAGAAACATTATTAATCCAAGAATCCCTACTGTGGCTGACTGATTCCGGACAATGTGAATGGATGATATTCAGCGAACAAATCCCCCACAATTCAAATCACGCTCTGTCGCCATATTTTGATCAAACAGATCACATCCTGGGTTGAAAACCTGCCAAGTGATTCAAGATATGATTATCATGAGCATATGAGGAATGTGTATTCATAAAATATTGCAAATTTCTCGCTGTAAGAAGTCTTCTCATACACTTTCCTGAATATGTGCGAATATGTTTACCAGACTTCATGCTGTATCTTCCCAAAGTGCACTGCATGATGACGTCAAGTTGATATCATCCATTCGGAACACATCGTGACGTTGTAGCCCACGTGGCACGTGAATTTAGTGGGGCATTGAAATATCCATATTAAAACATGATTATTAGTGGTACTTCAGAAAAATGTTTAATATTTTTTCCCCAAAAAAGAAAATTTCTGGAAATTTCTACTTGTTTATAAAATGAGTGTTAATCATTAAGACTGCACTTCGATCACATCGAATAAGAGTTAACTTTAATAAGAAATCTTAAAACTCCCGATGAAAGTGACTTTAAGACTCAAGTTTATTGCACACGGGATACTATAAATATTCTTAATTTTTGAATGCAGATTGCACTTTGATTAAATTATTTTCAATTTTATCGTGTATAATAGATATGAAAGCTGATCGAAAGAATAGAAGCATTGAAATAAGGTCAAGTTCTTATCGTTATTTTTCCTAACTTAAAATAACAATCAAGTACAAAGGCTTATCTGATAACATTTTAGAAGTTTTGGTCGAAGACCATCAGTTACAAACTCGGAATCAACTCTAACTAAAGGTCAGTAATTTCATAAGTTTTTCTTACTTACTACATATTTGTTTTAATTTTCTGTATGGAATTGTGTGTGTGTGTGTGTGTATGTGTTACATTATAATTTATACATACTCTGAGTTTAGGAACACCCTTCTTCCCAACATGGAAGTCTTTCAGTATTCTAATGCAATCAATCAAATTTGATTTCACGATGATTATAAATGTCCTATTCCTATTACCCCGAGCATAATAATATTTTTTTTGTTCTCGCTTTTGGTTTTCTTACAGTAATTATTCCTTTAATATAAAAGTACAAAATTAAAGTGCTCCCCTGTGCTTTGCACAACGCCATGAAGGCATACAGGGGCTGTGGGGTTAGGGCCCCATACTTTCTTGATCATGGCTGAGGATGGGGGTGGTTTGATCAGCACCACCCCCGTGGCCGGCTTTACCCCCGAGAGTTTCCGATTCATGCCCAATTCACAGATTTCCACCGGGGGTCATGATCGGTGAATCGGGAAGGAATTCAGGCAGTCTGTGAATTGGGAATCTGTAAACTGGGAAGTCACCGAGTTTAATGCAGGTTCCCATTTTATATGACGCTGGGTGGGAGCCGGTGCCGCTTGAACAGCTGGACAATGTTGAGCGAGTTACATGTATGTGTTTTAGAATAAATATTTAATGTATAATTATTATTAATGTTTTTCTAGTTGCACCATGAAATACTCAGGAGTTATCTTGCAAATAGCTGCGTTAATCAGCGTGGTGTCTTCAGAACTTCAAAATGAAGCAAAGACATCAAGAGTCAGGCCTAGAGGTAAGAAAGAATTTGAATTTGATTTTGAATTTAAGATTTTGGGTGCGTCAGCACTAAGGCTATTTTGCACCCGTTACATTATACGGGGTCCAGCTCCTTATCGTTACAAATAACAACTCTAACGTTGCAGAACTAAAATCATAAAATATTAAAATCTTCCGACTTTCGTTAAAAGCTGAGGCTGTAAAGGTGCACTCAGCACACATAAGGACAAACGAACAGGACAATACAAACAAAATTATACTGGCCATGGGGCCAGTCGCCAGAGCCTCGTTAGTCTTCAGTCCAGTGTGTACTAACGTGGAAGTGAGGTTGACATTTGGGTGTACTACGTGGAAGGCCACCCCTTACACCCCAGGTAAGAAAGAGAAAACAAGTTTGGTGCACAGAAATGTTTGCTGTGTATTTCACAAAAGTTACATATTTTGATTGGATTATGATTATGTAGTTCATTTGCAGGATTTACAAATCAAGTAAAATTGAAAATATCGTAGCATGGAAATCAATGAAGATAATAAGTCATACGAAAATTATGATTTACATTTACGCGATACACCAAAAATATATTTCTGCAGATAATCTAATCTCATTCTATTGTTATTCGGGGCCTCCCCGATGGCGCAGTGGTAGCACCTTTGCCTTGTAATCAAGGGGTCTGGACATACAGTGTAAACTGAACTGGATATCGAACCCGGGATACCTTTACTACAAAGCAATGACGTTACTACTACGCCATCGGGGAGGCTTCATAAACGAAAACAAGTCTCTGCGCAACTCGTGACTCGTGGGGGCTCGACGTGAAAGGGAAAGGAGGGGAAAAGGGACTGCAGCTAACAGCGCTTTGCAGAAGCTTTCTGCCCCTCTCTGCTGTTATGCGCGACCTTGCCCCAGAGATTTCCGGGATGGAGTATAGGCCACAGTAGCCTACCTTGCCCTATTCAGGAACAGAGCAGTTTCGGTTCGAGGACGCAAACCCATGCTTTCTTTCGTCAGTCTTTGTGGACTAATCTCTCTTTAGGGACCCCACAGTCACTTGTGGAAGCTGCTTAGCAATAGTAACGGTCTTCGGTTCTTACTTTCATCGTTAACAGACAAAAATTTTGGATAATAGTGGAATCAAAGTCGTTAATTGATTTCCCAAAATATAATTATTTACTTTACATTGCTACCGAATGACAAATTTATAATGAGATTGTTTAGCTCCATCTCGTTTCCAGAATGCAGTGTTATATCTGGTAGATAGAACACTGACACTCTCAAATCAAAGCTATTGTGGCCGCGGTGGCTCAATGAGTTCCGCGGAAGTGCCCGTGCGAGCAACATCGCCGTGCCTCTGCTCGTGAACCGGTGAGTCATCGGGACTCTGGCGTGCTAGACGACGCGAAACGCGTAAATTTTCAAGTCACGTAAAGGTGTTAAATTGAAGGAAAATGGAAATCCGTCGTGTAAATACGCTAAAGTTATGGTTTTCAAGTGTGAAGAAGTGCCCATCATCGCTGATGCTTCATCGTTGGATACGGGATACTCTTGCATTGACTGAAGACCAGGTATTAAGTATTGAACTGGACCAATACCGTAAGTGCGTATATATTAAGCTAGTGACGCGTCTATTAGGCGAACAGTTAATGAATAAATTTGAAGGGAAGTTAGTGTATTGTGATGAGGATGATGAACATGAAATTAGATTAGATTGGGCTGATAGGACAACTACACTAGTGAGACTACATGTTATACCAATGGAAATAACCGATAGTCATATCCGTACAGTGCTTGCGCAGTATGGTGAAATTAAGACCCCTCCGGTGGACGAGCGATATTCGGATGAGCATATTTATAAAACTCGTACAGGCATTAAGGTGGTGAGAATGGTTCTGAATAAGCCAATCCCGTCCTATGTATCAATACAGGGCATGCAATATTGGGTAACATATTATGGACAGAAACCTACCTGTAAAATATGTGAAGACACTCAACACACAGCACGGTTTTGTCCACACCGACGTGGTGCTGTGGGTGAGCGAGTGATGCAAGATAATACTGGAGCATGTGCTACTCCTGTAGATATCCAGCCTAAGCAGTCATATGCAGCAAAGGTACATAGACCACCTAGCCAACGTTCAGCGCACGAGACGGATATAAAGGCTGACACACAATTTACAGTGTTGCCAATTCCAATCCAGTTGCACGAAAAAAGTGTGAACAATGAACGCGATAAAAATCTGCAAATAGAGCCGAAAAAAGCTGATGTTTTGGAACACAAAATGGACCCTACGAAGGAAACACCTCTACCTGCGTCTATCCACAGCACATCGTGGGCGGAAGAGGTGGCATCTTTAGACAACCTCCACAGTGACGTACGGGATAACGTGTTGGTGACTGACAGTCTGGAAACAACTGATCAAGCGATGCGCGAGTCTGACACTACGAGTAATCTTCAAATGGAGACTGACATGTACGAAGCAGGAGGATCCCATACACTGGAAGATCAACAAAACAAGGTTCAGCTTGGTGAAACCACAACAGGAACTAAGGACAATGCCAAAAGAAAATCAAATGTGAAGAGACTCCAGGAACAGAAGCAGTTGAAGAAGAAAAAAGTACAACAAAATGTGGCACATGACCCCCACCACAAGAAGAACGTGAAGCAGCAGGCAATAGCCCCCTCCCCAGTGCGTATAACCAGATCCCAAAGTGTGACAAATTTGGCCCCGAGTGTTGATTTACAACCTGTGATCGGATCCAAATTCAGTGTTTCCCCTAGTGTGTCTAGTGAATGTGTGGGTGCAAGTAAAAATGAAAGTCAGAAATAGCATGTGAAAAATGAGTAAAGGTATATGATGCTTGGTCACGTGTTTACACGAGGTACCGTGCACATATGCAAGGTTTACGTTTCGTGTGCATGGAAGTGAGTGGAAAAACAGTGTACGAATGTTAGTGTCCTCTGGGCAAAATGTATAATTCACAGTGTTGGGTAATCCTAGTTCTTAAATTTCTGTTAGTTGTATATATGATGACTACTCTCCGTTTAGCTACGATCAATATTAACAAAATGCGATCTTTCACTAAACAGGAGGCGCTAGGGGATTTTTTCCTACAATCATCTTTAGATATAGCACTTCTTCAAGAATGTGGAATAACAGCATTTAACCTCCCCCCAAACATATTAGTCTATAATAATGCGACTTTTCAAGCAACGGGAACAGCCCTGTTAGTACGTAACACCGTACCGATTACAAATGTGATGTGCCATCCCAATGGTAGAATTATCTCAGCAAAAATAGCTAATGTTTGGGTATATAATTTATATGCACCTTCAGGGACACAATTTAGGAAACAGAGGGATGCGTTTTTTGCGACGGATGTCGCTACTGAAATGCAGGGTACAAGAGAACATATAATTTGCGCGGGCGATTTCAATTGTGTCCTGCATCCGCAGGACCAAAGACCTGGCTTTAATACCTCCAATTCTTTGCAAAAATTAGTAAATGGGTTTAATTTTACAGATGTATGGAATGACAAATATTTTGGACAGAAAGGGTACACGTACATTCGTAATAATTGTGCTTCCCGTTTAGATCGATTTTATGTAACACCACATTTACGCCAACAAATCAAGTCACTTAGTATAACACCCACCTGTTTTTCAGACCATAGTGCCGTAATCATGGCGATAAATGTAATATACCAATAGTACCGAGAGGGTATGGCTACTGGAAATTAAATGCTTCTATCCTTACAGATGCAAATTTCCAACAAGCCTTTCAGGACCAATGGAATGTATGGGAAGCACACCATACCAGACAAAGTGATATAATTCGCTGGTGGGATGAAATTCTTAAACCGGGCATAAAACGGTTTTGTCTTAGTTATTGTAAGGAACGTTCTAGTGACTGGAATAATAAATATAATTTTTATTACCGTGTGCTGCGTGAACTTATTCATGAAGCCACTGAAGGGAAACAAGTGCAAACAGAGGTAAAACGTGTACAAGCTGTACTGCTGAGGATGACAGCTGAAAGACGACAAGGTGTAAAAATTCGCAGCAGACTCCCCCACTTTGATAAAGAAGAGGTTGCATCTATAAGCCATGTGCTGCAAGAAAGACACAATGCGAAAAGACAATTTATTAGCGAAATAAACGACAATTCTGAAATTAAAATAACAACAGCCCCGGAAATACGTAACAGATTTTACAACTATTTTGAGAATCAATTTTCCCAACCAATAACACATAATGTAGATTTGACGAATAAATTGGAATCCTTGTCCGAGGTCCTTGACGATGAGGAACGTGAGAAATTAAATAACGACTACACAAGCGAAGAAGTATTCCGTGCGGTTAAGTCAGGGAAGCCGTTTTCTGCACCTGGTCTGGATGGGATACCAAACAAACTCTACCAAACATTTTGGACGTTGATGGGAAAAACACTAACTGAATGGATAAATGCAGTGTTCCGAAGGTATAAAATGGGAAAATCCTCAAATACTGGGATTATAGTTTTAATACCAAAATGTGTGAAACCCACTGAAGTTGGTCAATATAGACCCATTACCCTCTTATGTACTGATTATAAAATATTCTCTCGCTGTATGCTAGGCAGACTTATGCCTTATGTAGAAAAACTAGTTGGAGATACACAATATGTTTTTGGTATGAACAAGAAAATTACAAATGTCTTACAAACGCTTCGTGAAGTGCTTACTTGTTATAGAGTCAATAGCAATAACCATGATAATGCTATATTAGCAATAGATTTTCAACGAGCATTTGACTCGGTACACCATGATTACATATTTAATGTGCTTCAAAAGTACGGTATACGTGGACATTTTTTGTCAGCATTTAAAAGCCTTTATAGTAACGCAACATCCAAAATACAAATAAATGGATTTATGACAAGAGAACTTCCTATTCACAAGGGAGTAAGACAAGGTGACCCATTATCGATGATAGCTTTCTGTATCGCATTGAGACCTCTTCTTTCTGCATTAGAAAAGCAAGTACAAGGCATCACCATACAATCTATAAACACAAAGGTGTTGGCCTATGCTGATGATGTCAATATATTAATAAATACGCAGTCTGATATTGCTGCGACGTCTAAAGTATTACAGGAATTTGGTCCCCTTTCAGGGCTCGCAGTAAATCAGAAAAAATCAACTCTTATGCATTTAAACCCGGATATAACTTACCCTCAGAGCGGAGAATTTCATGTTGTTCCATCGATAAAAATACTTGGAATAATTTTCGCGAGCTCCCTTCAACGAATGATCCAGTTAAACTATGACAGAGTGATAAATGGTGTTAAAGCAGTTCTACAAATGAATAAATTTCGAACACTTAGTATACAGTCAAGAGTGACGTTTGTACAGGTGTACGCTCTCTCCAAGGTGTGGTATGTAGCAAAAATCCTCCCGTTGAGGCAACTGGATATTTTTAAGCTCAAGAGTGCTGTGAACTGGTTTGTCTGGAACGGTCAAATCTTGCGTGTAAATCACGCAACGCTTTGTTTACCCTATGCAGAAGGGGGAATGAACCTTGTAAACGTGGAATATAAAAGCCAGGCTCTACGTATTCAAGCTGATGTAACGACACTGATTCAACACCCAAACAGCCTCACTAGTAAAGTTCTGAGACACGCCTTGGACAACATTCAATTGGAGGCCCCCATTGATGTTACAAGACTTCCAGACAGATTATGGTATTTTAAGAATACAATAGTGGATATCAGTTACGCTTTAATACAATCTCCAATCCTTCCAACGCAAGAGACGTCAAAAATATATAGAAGACTGTGTTCACTATCACAAAAACAGTGTAAAATTGTAGATCGGAATCCAAGAGTCAATTGGCGGGAAGTATGGAATAATATACAGGCCCGCCACCTTACGTTAAGAGTCAGATCAGCGTGGTATATAATTGTTCACCAAATATTCATTACTGGAGTTAAACTTTATGATATAAAATTAGTAAATACTCCAATATGTGCTACATGTAATGTACAAGATAATTTAGTGCATAAGCTTAGTGAATGTCAAATAATCCAAAAATCATGGTTATATATCAAAAAACTTGTGAGTACAATTTGTCGTACATCAGAACGTAACATTTCAGTAGATATTCTTTTGTATCCTTCCTTTGCATATTATCCAAGAACAAAACGCCACAGTGTACAATGGCTCTTAGGCCAATATGCCCTTTTTGTATCCATATATAGGCAACAAGATTTTCACATCCAATTGATCAATCACCTGCACCAGGAATACCAAATGATCCCTCGTTGTAAAAGATACATGTTATATGCAAATTTCCTAAATGTAATGTTAACTTTATAATGACAAAAATGTAAACATGTACAATAATATGTAATAGTTTCAAATAAATAAAAAAAAAAAGTCGGTAACGCGTCTGACTACCATGCTAAAGGTCCCGGGTTCGATCCCCGTCCGGTTCAAATCCGGGAACTTTTCTAACGTAGGAAGCGGCCCCGGCGCCCACCCAGCGTCGAATTACATGGGTACCTGGGGGAAACCCTGGGGGGTAAAGGCGGTCAGGGGCGTGGTACTGATCACATCACCCCCACTCACGACCGGATCAAGAAAGTGTGGGGCGTTACCCCCACACCCCCTATACGCCTTCATGGCGTGGTGCTAAGCACAGGGGAAGACTTTACTTTTATTTTTTTACTTTACAGAAGAAGAAAACGTCATTGACCAAGCAAAAACGTGCAGGTGGGGTTTAGAATTCCTGAGCTAATCTCCACACGAGGAAATCAGGGAACTACTAATGAGTAGAGTAACCTGGTCATGAAAAACTACAACAACGACTGGGGTCGTCGTGCTGACCAAACTTCATCCCGTAACTGGTTGAATGATCGCCCACCTCTTATTTAATACGTACTCTATATCAAAGATAGCGAAATGTGTGACGTATAACTATAGTATGTTTCTACCAGACAAAAATATCCGTAGGTTGACGCTAACACATTTGCATCCCATACCATCTGTCACCTTCATGGCGACAGATTCCTAAGGGCATATCCTTCATCAATGTACAGTGGGATCTATTAGTATTACCATGCAAATTGTCCATCATCATGTTCCTTCACTTTATTTTACCCAATAAGAGCTTGAAGAATTAAAAGAAAACTCAATACAAGCTGTTGACAACTTGTGTACCAGCATATATGAAAATCCATCCCTTAAAAACGCATAGCATGTAAGAGATAAATTAATGAAAATAGTCATGGACAATTTGCACTATAATACTCATGGATCCCATTGTACGTGTATATTATTAATATGTCATATAGGTACTCTACATTTCCAAATGCGAAAACAAAACCACATTCACACTTCCTTCGTTTACGTTAGCAACTTTTACAGAAATCCAGGCTATAGATCAAGTTTCGTTAAGCCCCTGTGCCTAAAGTTGTCTTTAAAACTGACTTTTCGTCCATTGAGAATTAAAATGTTTTATCTCCAAATTGTAAACAAATCGAGATATTTTGTCTGTCGTCTATTTAAGATGTAATTGTTTCATCTCTGCTTTCGTCTGAAGCCTACATACAACCAATATTGATATATTGAGATTTTGGTTCATGTCCATAATTTGGAAGCAGCCATGAGAATGCAAACTTCAACAGCAACAATTTCCTCAACCAACTCCAAGCGCCATCTGAGCATGAGATAAACCACTTGCATTCTAACCTCAGTCACTTGTGGAAGCTGCTTAGCAATAGTAACGGTCTTCGGTTCTTACTTTCATCGTTAACAGACAAAAATTTTGGATAATAGTGGAATCAAAGTCGTTAATTGATTTCCCAAAATATAATTATTTACTTTACATTGCTACCGAAGACAAATTTATAATGAGATTGTTTAGCTCCATCTCGTTTCCAGAATGCAGTGTTATATCTGGTAGATAGAACACTGACACTCTCAAATCAAAGCTATTGTTGAGTGCAATTATTCTATCTGAAATTTCAATAGTTAATTACAGCATAAATACCTAACCAAACAACTACCTCTTTTTAGAGAGGCTTCACTATATCAGCCTTTGTAATTATACAAATTTTCAACGCAATGGTGACATAGATCCAAGAAATATATCATGTCAAACTTTAAAAGGCTCTAATGAAAAAATGGACAGAGAACATTTACATTCTCAGTGGACATTTTGTCTCCCAATTATTTTTTATCAAAAGATAGTTTATAGCTAACAGTGTCATATATTTAAGTACACAAGTTATTTCGTATTCTCTTAAGGCAAAATACACGACATATTTCCCTAGATTCTCGCGTTTATTCAATACTTCAAACATAATTTCTCTACCATGCTAAGTATATTTTAAAACGTTTTATTACAATAGGTTATATTTGTGCAATATTTAATAATCGACATGGCTGAGTTCGCTCAAATGCAATACCAGTTATAAAGCTGCTATGAAAGTTAAGAGCAAAACATCTAATTTTGAGGCAGTTTGGCGTAACTGGGACATTTGTGCCTTGTTCCATATTGACCCATCGGCCTCCCCAGCCACACACTATGAAACTGTACGATAGGTACCGTCATGGACACTTCTGGGTTGTAATGATTCCATTGTAAGTGAATGAGATCATTACAACCCAGAAGTGTCCGTGACTGTACAAAGAACAGACTTCAAGTATGGTGTTGTCGTAAGTGACGTAACCTAGTGTAGTTCGAAAGCGAGAAATGGAGACCACAACGCGGGACACGCATCGTTGCAGGCTTGAGTACTTTACTCCTGCATTCGTTGT
The DNA here is from genome assembly GCF_977018435.1 of Lepisma saccharinum. Classification (NCBI taxonomy): domain Eukaryota; kingdom Metazoa; phylum Arthropoda; class Insecta; order Zygentoma; family Lepismatidae; genus Lepisma; species Lepisma saccharinum. The sequence continues at coordinate 53,804,460 of NC_139251.1, forward strand.
TTATTTGTTTGAAATCACGGAGATAGAAAGCCAGCAAGTTGTTGTTTGAATTTCTTCTAATGTGTGGAAATGTATGTGTGAAAACATTTCAAATTGGAATATGATGGTGAAATACGAATGTTTAAAACGCGGGAAAAATAATGTGTCCTCAGTTTCATATACTGATCGTGTTTGGGACTGCAGTCGAAGTGCAATTTGAAAGACTTTCACTTACAATCCACGACTTCAAGACCTAACTGCGAGACCATTCTCGGGGGATGTTCGCTTCAAGTACGGTCTTGCATATTTCGGACACGGTCTCTGTTTCAAATTCTTAATGGTCAAACATGTTTAGACTTTTCGCAATTAACCTTTCGACAGAGATTGAACAATGAACAAATGAAATTGAAGATTGGGGCAAACTGAATGATACATCCGTACCTCGGGCAGGATTCGAACCTTGGATCTCTGGCTTCGCAGCCCTTGACACAATATACTTCGCCTCGTAATGTTATAAATACATGCACCATTGTTTTGGGATTGCTATTTCTTTAGTTTTTTAACAATGATGAATGATGATGTAACCAATTGTTATACAAATTCGTTGCTATGCTTCCTGTAAAACAATGAATCTAGCCTGAAGTTAAACATAAGCGTATCCATCAGTTGGTGAATTTCCTCTGTTTTGAATATTCTAGGATTGTGAACTGACAACTTTACTGCGTGAGTTCAGAAAATAGAAATATTTGGTACTATTATAGTATGGGTGAGACACCTATAAATCATATATTTCGGACTTTCTTACATTGCTAACGTACTATTTTGGAATGCGGAACATTTCCTAAGGTGAAATAATGCATTTCTAACTAAGATAATGTCTATTTCTTACATTTACGAGTACATACTGTTACTTGTTGTTTCGATTCTGTAACACATTATGGCGGGCGATAGCGTACTGGTTCAGGGCGCATTGTGCGAGTGTTTTGTCGATTTATGCAGTTTCAACCTTGTTTACCGAAAAATACCATTATGCTAATACCTCGCAAATTGTGCTAATACCTCGCAAACCATTCACGTAAGATTAGGTTAGGTTAGGTTGTTAGGTTAGGCAAGCATAGTTTAACAAATACATAAAAAATTAAAAACACTTCATGACATTAAAATTCAATTCTTTACTTACTTATATCACTTCAGTTTCATCACAATATAAATCGTGCTTCAACATTCTATAGTTTGTGACGGTCCTGTGGATCCTCACAATATAATTAATTATATGTTTATTGAAACTATTAATTTCATATCATACAAATCACTTTATATTAACGTTTAAAAATGTATAATTATTATTTTGTACAACGTTAATTATGTTTTATGTTATTTATTGCACTATACGCTGTATAAACGAGATATTTGGAATTCTAACGTTGCTATAGCAACAAGAATCAATAGTCATTATGTGGTAATGTGTGTGACTAAAAATGGAAATATAGGTAATAGTGAACTGCATATTGCTCAGTTATTTCACTAATAGAATAGACCCATAGAAGTTGTATCTTCACCTTCGCGTTTTAGTTTCAAATATTTATGAACGAAATGTAATCGTGCAAATGATTGACTTGTGAACGTCACAGTATAATTGGTGGTCCAGTATTGTGGAACGTTATCAGCACGATCTTGAGTGATGTGTTTTGCGTGTTAACTTACACCATTGTTCTCGTGAATCTAGTTTTTACTTAAATTTATATTATGTACGCATCAAGTAATCCTTATAATCTGAGATCCAAAACAAGTCTTACAGCTAGATCTATCAATTGTGGTGATGAACCTGATGAATCACAAAATAAGAATGGTGCCATGAATATGGTGAAGTGCTGCAAAGATCCCGATAAGGAAAGGTTGGTAGATTGTGAAAATTGTGGCCATTGGTATCATTTACAATGTTTGGGTTTGTCCGATAAGCATTGGGAGTTATACCAGTTAAATGAAAATTATTTCTGTACAGATTGTGATCCATCTTATGATCCGTTCAGTATTGAAGCTTTTGTGCAATGGAAAAGAAGTCAAGAAAATTTTCAAGAAATTGACATTCGTCCTTCTGTGTTGGCAGAGACTTCAACAGGGCAAAGTAATGTTCCTTTTCAAATGTTTGATCTGCTGGCAGAGTTAAGGAAAATCAGCGAGTCACAACAGATGGAATTTACAAAAATTAGGGAAACTCAAGATTCTATTAGGCAAACTCAAGAGTCTCAACAGCTTGAGTTTACAAAAATGAGGCAAACTCAAGAGTCTCAACAGCTTGAGTTTACAAAAATGAGGCAAACTCAAGAGTCTCATCAGCTTGAGTTTACAAAAATGAGGCAAACTCAAGAGTCTCATCAGCTTGAGTTTACAAAAATGAGGCAAACTCACGAAATCTCATCAGCTTCAGTTTACAAAAATGAGGCAAACTCAAGAATCTCAACAGCTTGAGTTTACAGAAATGAGGCAAACTCAAGAATCTCAACAGTTTGAGTTTACAAAAATCAGGGAATCTCAACATGAAATTCAAAATTCACAGCAACTACTCAAGCTTGACTTCCACGAATTGAGTACATCGTTACGAAAGGAATTAGCTGAAGTTGCCGAGTCCTGCAAATTAGCAACACGTTCATTACATCAGGAAATGGAAAGAGAAGTGCAAGGACTAACAGAGAAAATCGAGGAAGTCAACACTACTTGTACAGAGAATTCTGATAAACTTGCTGGATTGAATGATCAGATTACAGAATGCCAGAACAATGTTTCAGGGTTGTCTCGGCAAGTTCAAAGACTTGAAGTCGTTGTGAGCAAGGACGAAATAACTAAGCGCGTGGAAGCATTTGAGGAAAATATTACTAAGTTAACATCTAATATTTCGACTAATGTTGAATCAAGTAATCCTGCACAAGTTTACAGTTCTCATGTGAATAGTAACTGTCAACCTGGTATTCCTGCACGGAACCTAACCTCTCCTAAATCATCTGATTCTTCAGCGTGTGATGTTTCTGATGATGAACACAATCGCATTGCTTCACAAAGACACAAACGTTCTAGAAATAATCGAGTGAGAACTAGTAATACTAACAAGTTATGTCAATCAACCCGTTCTTTATATTCTGATGGTTCTGGTCAGGAAAGAAAGAGGTAAGTATACCAAAAGTCAGCAAATCCGCAGAATCATCGATGCGATTATCCTGACAATTGTATGCGTTCGCTTACTCAAGAACCTCGACGGTTGGTAAGATTGAATGAACTTACTGTTCTTCCTAAATATTCTGGAGATCCTGAACAATCAAGCCCACGTAAGTTTATTAAAACTTTAACGTCCTACTTAGACTTACTGCAAGTTCCTGACATACAAAGGCTTGAATGTATTACTAATTGTTTTCAAGGACCTGCAGAAGGTTGGTATAATACTCATGTCGATTCGTTTACATCGTACAAACAGTTTGTTGACGAATTTCTGAATCACTACACGTCTTATTCGTTAACTCAGGCTCAATTATCTGAACTTAGAAGTCGTAAATATGATCCTAAATCGACGAGTAGTATGGAAGTAGTTGCTATTCGTACGCATTCAGCATATTATAATTTAGTTGATCGTCCGAATGATGCACAAGTTATTGATATTTTAATCAATCAGTTGCCCACATCTATTGCACAAACAATATTAGCTGCTAGATTAGTTAAAATGGATGATGTAATTGCGTTACTAACGAGATTGGATTTAGTGAATTCAAGATCAAATAAGAGTTTTAATGTTCATGATAATGTACGTGAAAAAATTTCCGACATGATGGTAATAATTCTAAAAGTTTTACCGACAATAATAGTGCAAGGGCAAAACTGAGAGTTCAAAATGTTGCTAAAAGTTCATCGTTTGTGAACGATGATGAACCTAATGGAAATCAAGGTTCAAGACGTAACGTAAGACCTAATGATAGTGTTCATTTTGTTTCTTCTAGCGATGAAAATAAAAGAATTAAGATTCCACGTACAGATGTTCCATTTGTTGCTGAAACCAACAATCAAACTCCAGTCAGAAGATGATGATATTTAATAGCAATAATAATTTTGGGAAACCTAACCTAACTAACAGACCATATAATCGTTACAGGCGTAATGGTGAAGGAACTCAAAATTTCCGACAAAATAGAAGTTCACAAAGCTCACGATACTTCAACAATAATGGTAGATTTATGAGCAACAGTTTCAATGCCAGAAACGAGCAAGAACAACAGCAATTTACACTGCGTCCTAACTCTCAGTTCTCTAACAATAATTTCCACTCATTCCAACCATGCAATGTATGTGCCAATTGCGGATATTCTTCTTCTCAGTTGTCAACGGGAAACAGTTGCAATGCAACTGCAGTGGCGAATACTCCATTAAATGAAAATGCTCCACCTTTCGATCCAAGAGAAACTTCTTGTAAACAGTTCATTTCTTCTGTCCCTGAAGCAACATTAAACGAACGTCGCGGGTGAACGTGGACCAGTTTGCTCGCACTAACATAATGGAGGGTCCGTCTAAATCATATCGTAGTGATAATATAGGCACAACTTGTCAGTATGCTGTATTAAGTAATTCCGCTTTATCTGAAGTTTATCATTGTTATCCACTTTCAATATGTTTTCAATTAGATTGGTACGAAGATGAACCTACTTGGATTTTAAATGATACTGGTATACCTACTCCTATTACTGATCAACCTTTGATCACAGGAACAGTTTGCGGTATTACGATACAGTGTGTCATCGACAGTGGAAGCCAGTGTAATTTAGTCAGTTATGAATTATGGTGCAGTATAAAATCAATTATTCCGAGTGCCAAACTGGATACAGTGGATCAACTTAAGTTATTGCCGTTTGCAGGACATCAGAAGTTTCGTGTTGCTGGTCGGAAGATTATAAGTATTTCAATTAACTCGGAAGTTTTTACTTTGGAGATGTTCGTATTGAAGCAACTGCATGCTGAATTAATTCTCGGAATACCATTTTTAAGGCAATACAAAGCTGTACTCGATTTTAGAAGAAACGAAATTAGTTTGATGGCGTCTACTGGTTCCGAATTGGTTCAGCCATTTAACTCTAGCAAAATCACAACTGATAGGGATCGCTGCCAGATGCAGGAAGTTACTATAGTCAAAGCAGCAGAAAATTTACTTATCGTTTCTCTAGATCAGATCACAACGAAGGTGCGGTCGTGTGGATCACTCAACACGGAGCAGCAGTCTCAGCTTGAGAATCTAAGAATAGAATATATAGGTTGTTTTCTGATCGATCCCGATCTGCACTCGTAGAACCTTATCAAATTGAACTAGACACAAAGGAACCAATCAAGGCACCTATATATCCGGTACCGTTCGCCAAAAGAGCAGCGTTAGAAAGGGAACTAGAGAAATGGAAGGCCTGGGGAATAATTAAAGAGATGTCTTCGCCTTATGTAAACCCAGTACATATCGTCCCAAAATCTAATGGTGAGTGGCGTCCAGTAGTAGATTTTCGTCGCCTAAACCAACATGTAATTTCACCACTTACCCATGTTGAACCTATAAACGAGCTACTTCAACATTTTAAGGGTGCAAGATATTTTTCTTCGATTGATCTCTCCTGTGGATATTTTCAAATACCACTTACGAAAGACTCATATAAGTACACAGCTTTTTCGTATCGAGGACGACAGCACGTGCTTTGTTACTTGCCATTTGGTATAAAATCAGCTGTTTCTGTTTTTGTTGAGAGAATGAATAAGGTGTTTGGACCAGAGACTCATTCATTTCTGATGATACGAGGGGCGAATAGGTTGCTCTGACCCTAACATAGAAAGAGCGGCAATAGGGTTCCAATTTTTTTTATTTTTCAACATACTCCCCTGCAACTCCAATGCATAGAATCATCAGAAAATTTTTGCCCACGAATATCATTCTTCAAATGTTTGAACAAATGGAAATCACTGGGGACCAAATCTGGGGAATAGGGTGGGTGCGGCAAGAATTCGAACGATAAATCTGCAATAGCGGCCCTCGCAATGCGTGAGGTGTGGACAGGTGCATTGTCCTGGTGAAGGAGCTCACCGCGAGTCAACATCCCACGCCTCTTTTTCTTCATGGAATCACGTAATTTCTTGATTAGATCACTGTAGTATGTGCCAGTGATGGTTAGGCCTCTTTGTAGATAGTCCACAAGAAGGACACCCTTGCAGTCCTAGAAAATTGAGGCCATCACATTCTTGGCTGACGTTTGCACCTTGAACTTCTTCATTGGTGGAGAAGGTGGGTGTTTCCACTCCATGCTTTGTGATTTTGTTTCTGAGTTGAAGTGATGGACCCATGTTTCAACCATAGTTACAAATCGGGCAAGGAAATCGTCTATATCAGCACGAAACTTGTCAAGAAGTTCTTGACTGATGAGCACTTGTGACTGACCCAAAGATGTTCATTTATTTCATTTATTATTTATTGTTTAATTTTGTGTTTAACATGCAGTATGATATTTAGGTTGTTATCAATTACTATTTTGTTATGTTCCAAAACGTTGTTGAATTAATAAGATGTATAATTAATTATTGATAATGTGAAATTGCGATGTATAAATTTCTATACATATTTTGAGCATAGCAACGAAAAACAAAAGAAAGTAGATAGATCAATAAGTGAAAAATATATTGAAATTATATATAGTGACGTCCGAGTTTTCTTTGAATTTAACAAACTGTAAGTAGATTTGGACAAAGATAAATACTAGGATGTTTCGTTGAAGTGTGTGTGAAAGACTTGCTTCAATAATTTGGCGCCTACAGCCAGGATTGAAAAAGAAAGGACAATCTTCTGATGCGTGGTGAGAAGTTTGCGCAATGGTAGTTATAGACTTTTAAAATTTTATTTTGTCTTCGAGTTGCAATTTGTTTAACATGTTGCGAAGGCAAAATTGGCGACCCTAAATATTTTATTTATGTTTATTATTATTCTGTGCAGTCATGGCAGATAAAACTAAAGAAACTAAGTCTAGACATTCACGTAGGCTAAAGTCTAATGTTGCATATGAAGGAACCTACTTAAATAGTAGTAATTCTCACGATGGTGACATTTGTGATGTACAGTCAGGTAAGATTGAAGGAGTGGCTTGTTGTGATAAAATCGATAATGACCTGAGGCATGTTCAATGTTTTGATTGTCATTCGTGGTATCATGTATCATGTTTGAAACTTTCCGTTACACATTGGACAATTTATTCTACAACGAAGGAAAGATACTGTTGTAACAAATGTGATCCAAGTTACGATCCTTATCAATTGCCGGCTTATTTGGAAAGCATAAATCCTAATTTAAGTGACATACTAAACAGCATTAGAAGCATACAATTAGCTGTTGTAAGTTCTAACCAAGAACTTAAGCAGTCTAATCAAGAACTTAGGACTCAGTTTGAGCAGTCTAATCAAGAACTTAGGATTCAGTTTGAGCAGTCTAACCAAGAACTTAAGCAGTCTAATCAAGAACTTAGGACTCAGTTTGAACAGTCTAACCAAGAACTTAGATCAGAATTAAACCTGTCTAATGAAAATATTCAGGTTAAACTCGACGTTATATCTTTAAAACAAGCTGAATTATCTAGTGCACATACACAGTTATCTTCACAGCTTGATGTTAAATTTGAAGCTGTTAATCATGATATTAGTCATGTTAACAATCGGCTCAATATTTTAATGTCTGAATTTAAGGACAAAATAGATGCGGTAAGTACGGCGTGTTTACAATCAACTACACGTCTTGAATCTGTATTAGATAATAAATGTAGTAATGTTGATGACAAACTATCTGAATTTGAAAATGTACCAGGCTTATTGAAAGAACACGTTGTTGATTGTGACGAACGTCTAAAGGATGTTAATAACAAGTTTAATGATTATGATCAAAGTTTAGATAATATCAAATCAAATTATAATTCTAACATTGTTGATCTCATGTCTAGAGTCACTATTTTAGAAAGTAAAAACGATGTTAATGCTGATGTACATAAGCATATTTCTCATTGTACAGAAAAGTTCCAACAGCTTAATTCCCATATTGAAGGTATAGAACAAAATATCAAAAAGCTTCAAACTGATGGCAAGGATTTAACAGTCAAAGTTAATTATAACGATAATGATGAAGGTAGCGTAGCCTTTGCACATAATTCCTCTGCTCGTAATTCTGTTGTTACAAATAGTAATAGTAGAACAAAATCAATTGTTGTGGATAATACAGAATCTAATACATGTCGGAATGGAAGAACCCAGTGTGATATTGGACTCAGTACTTCGTCTAGTGATGTATCAGATGATTCTTCTAAGAAAGTTTCCGGTAACAAGAATGTTACTAACACTCGTGCTCGTAAACATGTCCGTTGGAAGCACAAGAATAATAAATCTGTAAGATCTAGCTCTGACGAAACTTCCGTAAAGAAATTCCGAAGTAACGACGCAGAAGGTTCATTCCCAAAACGAGAGTTAGGTGCTGAGAAATATAACTACACTGATGCTTGCTATCAACTGTTTGGTACAAATGCACATGCTACTTCTAGTTCTGTGTTTACTAAGAATAATGACAATGTTAGTAATGTACATAATAATCCACATTTTAACCCACAAATATCAGAAACTAACCCACAAAATGATTGTGTTAGTAATATATATCGTGATGCAAGTGTACCATGTTCAGTTTCGAACAATCACGATGATCCTCATTCTTCTGTAAATGGTTCGAGATTGCATAACTGTAGTAACACAGGGTTAAACGGAGCAAATCATATTTGCTATAATCGACCGTATAGTTTGAGAGGAAGAAGTGATCATCCTATAACTAGAAATACATGCAATGGAGAAGGAAATGCAAGAAGTGGACGTTTAAAATTAAGTGAATTATCTCAATTGCCTAAGTTCTCGGGAAAGATAGAGCAACAATCAGCGAGAGAATATATTGAGCAGCTGGATAACATATTAAATGTTGTAGGAGTGTCAACAGAAATGAAACTGCAAAGTATTCAACAATGCTTCATTGGGAGAGCTGGTTATTGGTTTCGGACTCATAAATATTACTTTAATTCTTATGATCAGTTTGTACAAGAATTCATTAATCAGTTTGCTTCTTCGGAAGTTATCCAATCACAACTCTCCGTATTGAGGAATCGCAAATACGATCCTAGTGTACATGGCAGTTTAGAGACTTTTGCTTTAAAAACTCACTCCAGTTATTGCAATTTGGTTGAAAATTCTCAAGATATAGATGTTGTGCAGTTAATACTTAGCCAATTACCTGATAATATTGCCAATCACATTACTTGTCACGAAATTCGTTCAGTAGAACAACTGACTAGCATGTTAAGAAGGTTAGATGTAATAAAATTTTGTAGAAAGGGGCTTGTTGCTCTTCCTAATGATGACAACGAACGTGAAAATATTCCAAAGGTTTTTAAGAATTCGGAACAAAATAGAGGCAAGTTAAATGTGCGGCAAGTTAATGTTCGACGTTCGAAGAACACTAGTGTTTGTACTCAGACTCCAACTAGTAGTGGGTTAGAAGCCAATGCTGTTATCAATCAAGGTAACAAAAATCGGCAGGGAAACAATCTTCGAGGTCGATATTTCAACAATTTTAGGCGAACCTCTAATAATTATGGACATCATGGAAATTTTACTGCACAAAACAATGATAATAGCTTCAGATGTAGAAACGGAGGACAATTCCGAAATAATTACAGGCAAGATAATTATCGTTCAGCTACAGGACAATTTAATGATGAAAATTTGCTCAATCAATCGCGATTCTATTACAGGAATGAAAATCGCAGTGCTAATAATAATACAATGCCATATCAGAGTTTTCCTGCAAATTCAAATTCATTAAATTCTCAACCTGAAGCAGCAAGTTTGGTATCACAAATTAATTATGATTCTACAAGAATGGCAAATCGTGAACAAAATACTTCACAAATAAATCAAGTACAAGGTTCTTTACCTTTAACACAAGTTCCGGTGAGATGTTAAATTAAAAGGTTGTATTTTATTTGAGAATTGATGTGTCTACAAAGTACAGTAATAAATGTAGACAATACTTTTATGAAAGGCCATGGATGCCCTGACGATGTGATGATTATCTTCGTCTAACAAGTTTATGTGTGCGCAAATAAGTATGATATTTGAAGAAACAGTCGCAGCATTATGTTATTACTTGCTACTCAATTGACAACTTGATGTATTTGGTCAAGGAAATAAGTAATCATGTAGCTATATATGAATAATTACGGAGTTTCCAACTGAGATAGTGAATTGGAAGATTTGAAGAACAGAATATCTAAGTGCATATGTAGTATTTCTTGACTGTCCTGTATTATCTACATCTATAAATTACTATTGCTTAAGAAATTATCCAAGATTTAGTGAAGAAGTGAAGTAAGAAGGTTTGAAGATTTTGAGAGTTACATCGGACAATACAATTTCAGATGTAATAATTTATGTTCATGATTGTTTCCATTCAAGAATATTGTCTTTAGTTTAATGTACTGAATGCATGCAACTAAAATAAAATTAAGAATATGTCAGTCAAGTTTGATTCACGGAGATCATAGTGAACTGAATTAATATTGTTTGAAAAAAATATAATTTATGTTGTAATTTAAAAATGCAATGTTCACAAGTTTGTAACTAAATGTAAAATTTTCGATATTTACAGATCTTAAATAAGTCGAAAATTTTCACCCGGAAGGGGTGCGTATTGTGACTGACCCAAAGATGTTCATTTATTTCATTTATTATTTATTGTTTAATTTTGTGTTTAACATGCAGTATGATATTTAGGTTGTTATCAATTACTATTTTGTTATGTTCCAAAACGTTGTTGAATTAATAAGATGTATAATTAATTATTGATAATGTGAAATTGCGATGTATAAATTTCTATACATATTTTGAGCATAGCAACGAAAAACAAAAGAAAGTAGATAGATCAATAAGTGAAAAATATATTGAAATTATATATAGTGACGTCCGAGTTTTCTTTGAATTTAACAAACTGTAAGTAGATTTGGACAAAGATAAATACTAGGATGTTTCGTTGAAGTGTGTGTGAAAGACTTGCTTCACACTCGGGTACGCTTCTGATCTGGGGTGAGGTTTCGAGGGACCTATCTTCCAGCAATTTCTTTCATTTGCAATTCCTGGGTAATTATGTTTTGCACAGTGCCATATGACAGGCCACACATCTCAGCAACATGACGGATAGTGACTCGACGATCCTTCAGCACGATATCGTGGACTTTGCTAATGTTTTCGGTCGTCATGACAGTTTTTGGTGCTCCACCTGCATGTTCATCCTCACACGACTCTCTCCCACAATTAAACTCACGACACCATCTCTTCACCATACTGTATGAAGGACCAGTGTCCCCTAGTGTATCCACCAAGTCCTCATGAATTTTGGATACCGTCCACTTCTTCTTCACAAAATATTTGATCACCGCTCTCACCTCAGTTTTCTCCATTCTGGCACATTGACACAACTTCACTCAGTTATACCCCTGTAAAAAGAAAACTGTACACTACTCCGACTTGCAAATCAGAATGAAAGCATACAAAGGATCACTAAATAATAACAAAATAAAAAATCAATCATAACGTCATTCCTTCTATGTTAGGGTCGGAGCAACCTGATCGCCCCTCGTATATGTGGATGACATTTTAATATTTAGCCCAACAATAGAGAAACATTTTGAACATCTTGATTATGTTCTACAGACATTGCAGATGACGAACATGTCCATAAAATTTGCCAAATGCAAATTTTTCCAAACGGAAATTAAGTTTTTGGGTCATGTGGTGTCTGGTTCCGAGATTAAGGTCGATCATGATAAAGACTCAGCTATTCTACAGTTTCCTGTTCCTCAAAACAAAAAGTCACTTCGCAAATTTTTAGGACTGGCAAATTGGAGGAATCGTTTTATACATGGATTTTCAGATATCGCTAGTCCATTATATCATCTTTTACGCAAGAATGTGCCATTTTATTGGACACCTCAGTGTCAAGAAGCTTTCTTGTTATTAAAGAATGCTCTAATTTCAGCACCATCATTAAGTCAACCCGACTTTGAGTTGAGGTTTTCTGTTTCTGTTGATGCAAGCCAGAAAGGATTAGGTTGTGTACTTTGGCAAGTTAATAATGATGAAATTCGTGTCATACAATACGGCAGTCGTTCTCTTAGAGGAGCAGAGATTACATATAGTACACACGAATTGAAATGTTTAGCTGTATTATTTGCTCTGGAGAAATTTGCTATATATCTTAAAGGAACTGATTTCAACTTATATTCAGATCATAAGTCGTTGTCTTGGCTTAAAACTGCACAATCACTTAATTCTCGTCTTACGAGATGGGCTCTCAAACTGCAGTGTTTTGATTTCACGTTATATTATGTCCCAGGAGTTTCGAATAATATTGCTGATACGTTGAGCAGATTTCCGCCTTGTACCACTTATTCTGTACTTGATGATAAATTATATATCAATCAAGTAATTGTGGAAGATTCACAAGATGATACTTCTTCTATTTGGTTAAAAGCTCAACGAGCAGATGAAAAATGCAATAATATAATCTGTCACCTGGAAGATAGTACAACTGATAAAGACTTTTCAAAGTATCTTATTCACAACAAAATTATTTTTTATAAACCCAATTCAGACGAAATTTGTAAACTTGTAGTGCCACGTGAGCTTATACCTTTGGTATTGCACAAAATGCATGATTTAAATGGACATTTTGGTTATCAGAAGGTTTTAACAGCTTGTAGAAGAGCATATTTTTGGCCGTACATGAGAAAATCAATTAGAAATTACCTGAAAGATTGCTTAGAATGTGCACAAACAAAGATTGTAGGTCGGCCGTTGCGGAGAGATAAATATCACGTCGTTTCTCACCAACCACACGATTTCCTCTCTATTGATTTAATCGGAAAATTACCAAGATCACGTAGATATGAATATCTCCTCACAATTGTAGACGTTATGTCAAAGTTTGTTATGATTTATCCGTTAAGAAAAGTGACTGCCAGAGAAATTTTCAATCGTTTTGAAGAACAATATTTTAAACATTACCCTGTATGTAATGTATTATTATCAGATTGTGGAAGCCAATTTACATCAAATGAGTGGAAAGCCTACATGGATTCAAGGAAAATTAAGCATATTACTACCACTACATATAATCCGAAATCTAATCCTATTGAGAGGTACAATAAGGAGATTGGTAGGTTACTGCGATTATTCTGCAATGATAATCACACCAGTTGGTATCCAAAAATAAATTCTATTATTCAGTTATTAAATCATTCATGCTCTTCAGTTACCGGATTATCTCCTAGTGAACTTTTCTTACATGAAGATATGAAGGACTCAATATTTGAAAAAATCGGCTGACCAGAACAAATTAAATCTTTTCCATGGAAACGCAAATTGTTTTTAGCAGAAATCAGGACTACTGTAGACAATCTAGAAGAAGTAGAAAGATTAAGAATGCATTGAAGTCGATCAAACTTCAAACAGGAGATTTGGTTATGATAAAAAATAGGCAAGTTAGTTCTAAAATTAACAGCCAGATTCATAAATTGTTCAACTTGTATATTGGGCCATTCCTTGTCAAGGAAATTAAGGACAATAATGCAATTCTTTACACAATGAACCAGCAATATTATGACAAGGTGAACTTTTCAAATTGTAATGGTATAGTGGGGTCAGTTGCGGTTGCCCACAATATTTAAACTGGAAGCGGCTACGGGCAACAGCAACTGAGAATGAAAAATAAGACCCGTACTATAGATCACAAATTATTAATTTGCGTAGTACTTCTCACGCGATAATGTGGGAGTTTACGGGCAGTATCTGCGAGAAGCACGAGACAAAGGCCCTGTAAGAGAATACAAATATATTTATATATATATGTCGAAGGGTCCGGCAATGAATGGCACCTTTATGCTTTCTCCATTGCGAGTTGTTAGTTTACGTAATTAAGTTAACGTTATTCCCTCTCCTTGTTATATCGTTGCTATGCCCCCAACGATCAGCTTAGATTTAATTTGTGTCTTAATCTGACATATGGACAAAATGCAGGTAGCAAAAATATACTATTTCAAATAACAATATTTTTGAGATTTATTGCGTATTTTGTCAAAACAAGACGACTTGTAAAAGAGTGCAAAAATAACAATCAAATCTGTAAAAGCAAAAAAATACAATATTCATAGACGTACTACCACGCTTGTTAATTCCCAGGACGACCTGCGTGCATTATTGCAATACTAACATTCAACCACCTGCCAATTACTGATAAATAGTACATACACTTTTATATATATAAATATTTGCAACAGACATGAATAATGTAAGCACAATAAAAACCCCACCAGTAATCACTCTTCTCCCCTTTCTGGTACGTGTTTCATATCCAGTATAAGTTCCCTTTTCATTTGACTAGTATGCCTTAGATACATGCATATTCCAATTCTTGTTCTGATTCTGGGGCATTTCTAATGCTACCGTTAAAAGAGGGGGTAACAAAGATAAGAGTTCTGCAAGAATTTGCGGGTTCGAAGAAGGATTATATGCTCTTTCACATACTCCTGTTCAATTAGTTACCATTTTTTTTTTTTTTGTCATTCGGCAAAAAGGTTAATTGACACGTTAAACGTTGCTCTACTGGATAGAAGAACAGAACTTGCCTGTTCGTTAATTTGGTCTACCCCTGCTCAGAGGTTAATTTACGCGTGTCCATCGGACTTTTAGCAAGAACAAGCATTTGGACAATGAGGGCCAAACGTAATTTAATTCAAGTTCAACACAAACGTAATTTAATTCAAGTTCAACACACGTATCTGCTCGAATTCCTTTTATACATATATACGTAAACCGGCATTGGTTCACTTGTTCAGTTCAATACACAAAGGGGGAGGGGTCAAAAGCAAAGGTTTCATCGCCTTAACGTAAGATGAATCGGAACATTAATACAGGAAAAATACGGCAACGTGTTTTTGCATTCCAGAATCCACAGCGACGAGTTTACGTACCTAACAAAACGTTCGGTCCAAAAGACAAAAGACGCCAAGCTCCATTTGTAGTCCTTATGGCCTTTTGCAGTGTCACATTTGCTCAAGTGGTGCGAGCCGCTGGCTTCTATTCGACACGGAACATGGCTAGGCACGTCTCTCTCGCTGACGAGGAAGGAGGTGTAAGTACAGCAAAAACTGGTTGTGTGCCGTTTCGTTCCTGGCGATGAAGTGTGTCGGACTGTGTGCCGAGGTTTACGGCAATCCCGTTAGTACAGAATCTGCCACTAGAGGCAGCACAAGCAGAGCTATCAGGGGCGACGCCATCTGATGGCCGAAAATTGAACCCATGAACATGTTATACTTCAATTTTCTTTTATGAAAGGTTTACGAATATCAAAAATATTTGAAAACGTTACAAAATCTTCGAGTGTTTAACTGTTCGGAAGAAAATCAACTCTTGTCTGAAAATTAAATTTATGAGAGTAGATACTGGAAAAAGGAAACCATTCTGTTTATTATTTTGTACAATTGAATGTTCTATTATGATCTGATATGTTATTACCTGTTAAGCACAAATCTGTTTATGTGCAAGTTGTCGAATGTCAGATAATATTGTGCATTTGTAACTTTGTTTTAGTTATGTTGATAAACATCTGACTGATTTTTAAATGAAAACTCTTCCTCGCTGTTTCGTAGTTTTCATTTTTCCGGAGGAGGGGAATGTTGTGACGGTCCTGTGGATCCTCACAATATAATTAATTATATGTTTATTGAAACTATTAATTTCATATTATACAAATCACTTTATATTAACGTTTAAAAAATGTATAATTATTACTTTGTACAACGTTAATTATGTTTTATGTTATTTATTGCACTATACGCTGTATAAACGAGATATTTGGAATTCTAAAGTTGCTATAGCAACAAGAATCAATAGTCATTATGTGGTAATGTGTGTAACTAAAAATGGAAATATAGATAATAGTGAACTGCATATTGCTCAGTTATTTCACTAATAGAATAGATCCATAGAAGTTGTATCTTCACCTTCGCGTTTTAGTTTCAAATATTTATGAACGAAATGTAATCGTGCAAATGATTGACTTGTGAACGTCACAAGTTACATATACTTCATGGTACCGGCTTGTTTAAAAAAAATTCATGCATTCTTCTGTCCAGTGGAAAATTACTCTTGAAGATGTACTCAGATAAGTAGCCCGTGAAGTGATATTTCTTGCGTCCAAAAACTAAAATTGAATGTCTAACATTACGCCACATTCTTTCTATGTTCTGAGAGTGAACTGCATCATTCGCTGCAGGTTCTCTTGATGAATATGTCCACTTGCCGATGTATCGATGAACTCCACACTATGGTTAACTCTCAGGTGTCTGTAGCCTGCTCCTTGTAAGTTGACATATGCCTTCCAGCAATCGGATATTATAGTTGTTCCAGGAAGGATGAATGTGCAGACGACTTAGAGCAGAGTTTCTTCGCTTCGGTTTTGTACAGGAACCATGAAAAAAAAATGTAGAGTTTCCCCTCTCGATTCCTCCAAAAACCCACTGTTCGTCAAGAGGACGTGCCCTTCTATTGATACATTTCTTTGATTTTCCAAACTTTGCTTCATCAATTTCTACAATGACTCCGTGACCTCCTATTGGGTATGAATTTGCAATTACCCATTCCTCACACACTTGCCTACAGTGGTTCGACCAGTCCACAACGGTGTTTGGGCTCATGTCCAGTTCATATCGTATGAGATAACATCTTAGGTAAGGGGAAAAATATCCAAATATTACATAATATTACAATCTTCGATACAGGAAGTTTACTTCCTCCTATAAATGTACCGTTTCGGGCATTTTGTTTGAATCCACACGGAATTCTTTTGAATTTCAACTTTCCACGTCCCTGGACTCTATTCGAACAGATGTAGTACATCCACTTCTCATCTTGTCCAATGTGCAGTTTGCATGCATTTCCACATTTTCCACATTCCACTTCTTCCTTCAAGATTGCGTGTTGAATTAAAAATTCAACAGCATCTTCCACACCTGGCAACAACTTCACGGCGCATCCTCGACACGTCATCTTGTAGCGATAACACGGCGTGGGTTGAAACACTGACTACGGGGTTTAAGTCATCTAACACCGGGAACATTGTGCTCTCGTGCAGAAAGCAAATGGCGGCAGCAGAAACAGCGTGTCGGACAGAGATTTTCGCAGAAAACAATATGTATTCCCATGAAAATGGACCAAAACTACATTCACGAATTTCCTCGACGCTACAGAAAATGATTTCCGTAAGCACTTTCTCCTGTAAATTTGAAGAAATCCGTCTCCCTTATACTATAATGTTACCAAATATTTATTTGAGTGCTAATTTATGCGTATGTGCATTATTGTGGTAGAATAGATAATGTTCCTATGTAGCTACGGTTTTGGCATTTCTATATCCGTTACTTCATTCTTAATAAAGTGTAAGCATTTTATTCGTTCTTTTTCTCAGACACTCCAAGTAAATGTTAGGGTGTTATTTTCCCTTCATTCTCGCGCTTAACCTACCGACCGAATTTTGTCAATTTTTTTAGGTAGATAGATCTTTCTCAAGATAGGGACACATAGAAGGCCTGTGTTGCAGGAAAGCCATGAACCTTCGGGTTTCAGAAAGCTAGAGAGTGAGTGAGTTAGTTAGTTTTTTAGGTTTTTTCGAAGAGCCGGACTCTTCCAACGTCTGTGAGGGAGGTATTAGTATACTCTTATTTTCTAATGTGTTGTGTTTGTCTTGTGCAGATCCCCTTGCAACCTTGCACTTGTAATTTTTCCCAATGGTCTTTTTACACTTTTTTTTTAGATATTCAGTAAGCATTTGAGATAAGTGGATATTTCCCCGTATATATTGAAGATTGCAAAAAGGCCTAAAGTGCCGATGCACCCACAAAGATTCAGAAGACGACGAGGGAAAACTTCCATTAACCGCATTAAGATTTCTCAAGATTAATACTTCGTGAAATAATTTTGGAAAAGAAAGAAAAAAAGAAACGAAAGCGATAGTCTCAGCCTCGGGATGAAATGATTTTATACTCATGTGAGGACTCTGACGTCGGACACAAGCAACTTGATACAACGAAGTTATAATACAAGGCCTTTCACGGTCGAGTTAGTCGTGCAGCGGCTACTAGCGCATCGGTCAGTGAGATGGCGTCTGCCGGCAAACTGGAAGCAACATTCGCGTAACTGGAACCAGCTGTGTAATGAAATAAGGTCGTGCAATTACATTGAGTTACAATTAAAATGAGCACGTAAGTTGTTACAAGAGGTGTTAGAAATGTTATCCTCCTGCATCCAGACATTTACGACATTTTTAAAGGAAATTTTCACTAACAGGTATTAGTTCCTCTTCTGCTTCAATTTATTTTCCTGATATTTTCTTTCAATTCTTCTAATGTATGGCTTCAAGTTTAAAATCTTGGTAGCTCGCCAAGCAGACGTCATGAAAATGTCTGATTCTTGTGCAAGGTACCGGAGGGATTTGCGAGGAGTATGTTCCAATCGTGCTCCAACGTCGTCTAGTTTCTCCTCATTAAGCATACGCCGTTTCACAGTTCGCTTCTTATTCATAAATTTTCGAGCACAGTGTCTGCGTGGAAGAGGGACATCTGAGAATTCTGCTTCAAAACACCTTCTAACTTCACTGCAAGAATTGGTAATGACGTAAGAGTCGTACATGAAATTCTGATGTTTTAAATTGAACGAATAGCGTGACATTATTAAACTGCATAAAAGCACCATTAATATGTAAACTAATTATATCTATATGTAAACAACTTAACACTTCACAAACACATGCAAACCGGGCACTAGGTATCAGGATACTGAGGCACTGAAGCGTCCAGTGCCAAGGTCAGGGTACAGCTTTGGATCTAAATGCCGGCAGACGCGCTCTCACTGCCCGGCGCGCTATGCAGTACTCCACCGACAAGTCGACCGTGAAAAGCACGTCTTTTCCACTTACCACAGACAATTTATGAAAAGGTTTAAGTTGAAATTTGGGCAGCAACATATTGGCAACCGAGTGAAGAAGAGGCATTATCTTTAGGGGAAAAAATTACTACAGCGGGAATTACCAATCATAATATATACTAAAAGCGCAGTGCAACCGGAGCCACAATGCACTATCTACAAAAATTGTCTTAAATGACATATTATTCTCAATACCAGTGTTATTCTTTAGTTAATTAACTTAAATTAAGAATGGAAAGTCATAATCCTGCAATCTTCCAAATAAGTATATGTATGTAAAGTAAATATTCATCAATTGTAAATTTGTTGTTACTGTGCAAGGTACAATATTTTGTAAAATACTTTCCTGAGAAACAGAATCGAAATTACTCTCAACTGTTAATACTCTCTTAGAATTTCATAAATTACTACGGAACTGCCATCTATAGTTGAGAATTTAAGTATGATAGATTTCTCTATTCATATGTACAGTATGTAAATAAGAATAAGAATAATTTATCACTTACAGATTCGAAACAATTGAATTACAATTAGTTAAGATAATTTGGCGATTTGTAAGATAAAC
This sequence comes from Lepisma saccharinum, assembly GCF_977018435.1. Lineage (NCBI taxonomy): Eukaryota > Metazoa > Arthropoda > Insecta > Zygentoma > Lepismatidae > Lepisma > Lepisma saccharinum. Next base: position 53,824,117 of record NC_139251.1, read on the forward strand.
TTGATGTAGTATTTCCGTTAAAGATTTGATCTTTAGATGGCTGCTTCACCTTACGCTGAATATAAAATTACTCATAATTATGTTCTTGATGTAGACAGATCCAATGTATCAAAGGCTACCAATTACTTACTTACTCTCTAGCATACTGAAACCCGAAGGTTTATGTCTGCAGCAACACAAATCATCCATCTCTCTCTCTCTCTATCCTGGGCAATATCAATCCAAAAGTTTCCCAGATTTCCTTTAGGTCCATCTCAACGTTATTCCTCCATCTTCGTCTTGGGCGTCCTACAGGTAAACTCTTCTCTCTTCTAACATTCGTGCCACATGACCTGCTCACCTAAGTCTTCTTGATTTAATTATTCTAATACGTAACATCTGGACAGGAATACCAATTATATAGTTCTAAATTATGTAACCTTCTCGCTCACCTGTCTCCTCATCCTTTTTAGGTCCAAATATTTCCCGAAGGATTTTATTTTCAAATACCCTTAATTTATTTTCCACTTTTAATGTAAGGGACCACGTTTCACAGCTATATAATACTACAGGTAATATTACTGTTTTGTATATTTTAAATTTTAGTTTCTTAGATATTATACGAGAAGATAAAAGTTTATGAAGAGAAAAGTAACACGCATTTCCTGAATTAAGTCTACTATTTATTTCCTCTTTAACATAATTTTCATTTGTTAGTATTACTCCTTAGTACTTGAATTTTGAAACTAGATTCAAATGATACCAATAATTAGATTTTGAAAAAATCAGCGAAAAAATCAGCATCACCCCTGGCCAGTACAATCTGTCTACCTTGCAGGCTCAATTGCCAAGAAGTGTACTGCTGTCGCAAAATTCTGTAACTCACAGGGTGGAACTGGTGTCTGCCACGAAAACCGTAGACCTGGGTACCATCGGAGAGCTTTTGGGATTCGAGAACAACACAAAGCTCGAACTTGGCATTAAGCACATCGGTGCTAACATTCCTAAATTTCTAGCCATCGAGACTCTGAATATACATTGCAATGTGGCAGAAGGTATGATCACCAAATCCTCGGACGGCATCCCAGGGAGTCACAAGCAAACAGGTATTATCGCTACGTTCAAACCAAACTCTGAGTTCATGGAGCCAATTGTCTACACACCCTCCTCACCGATATACTTTCCTGTATCTCGTAATCGCATAGACAACATAGAATTGGCAATTACCAACGAGAAGGGAGAGGTGGTTGATTTTGCAGGAGCCACGACCACTGCCATCGTGGAGATTAACATATAATAAATAACCATTATGGAGAAAATCGAAAGTTACGAGTTGCAGTCCTTCCCACCCAATCGTCGCACGTTTTCCAACCTCAATGAAACGAATCGAGAGATAGAATACGACGTGGACGTCGGAGACGGGTTCATTCACCCTCACAGAGCTGATTTGTATATCAAGTTTGATGTTGTGAAGAGAGACAACGGCGAAGCATTCCTTGCCAATGCAAATTTAAGACTTGTAGATAATTTTGTGCCGTACTTATTCTCGCAGGTGGAAGTTAGAAAGCATGGCACCGTCATCGATAGGGTTGACTACCCCGGGATTACCTCTACAGCTGTGGGAACACTGAAACTCTCCAAGACCGATGCAGCATACTACCAGGCAGGGGGATTCGAAGCAGGTACAAAAATCAAAACTCAATGTCACACAGTACTGTTTCCCATGCGCCTGCTTCCTGGCTTCTTCTCCGACTACACAGAGATTATGTGGAATGGTGGTTTGCGCGTCACTTTTCGCAGAAGCGCCAACGACAACGATGCGCTGATGCGTTACAGCACCTTGAGTGCAGACGGTTCAGAACTTCCCAACGAACTACCCGATCCTGCCAAGTGCATCATCCAGTCCATGGAGCTGCGCATGCCCGTAGCGGAATACGAAACTAACTACGCTCTCAAGTACAAAGCAGACATTTTGAAGAATCCACAAGTACCCATCCAATTTTACGGTTACCAGTGCGTGCAGAAACCTGCTTCCGGCAACCATTTTGAATTTGACGTGACCACACAGTTTAACAGCACCCGGTACGATATGCCAGAGTTTGTGGTCGTGCTCTTCCAGACGGGGAAGGACAACAACCAAAAAAAAGATTCTAGCCAGTTCGACAACTGCAAGATCAAGAACATCTGCCTCAAAAATGTTAGGAACGAGATATTCCCGCGTGAGAACTACAACCTGAACATTGCAAACAACGACTACCTGAAACTGTACGAGGCATACACAGCTTACAAGAGAGTGACCTCCGGCAACGTGGATGTGTACTACAACCCCAATGAGTTCATAGCTCGCAGACCCATGTTCGTCATTAACACATCGAAGAGAAAGCAGGTGGTTGTTAACGATCGTACCAACATCAAAATTGTGTGCGAGTTCCATGACACCTTGCCTGCCGATACTCTATGCAGCGTCATTCTTATTGCAGAGAAAATTCTTGTGTATGATGTCAAGAATGAAAGAGTGACTGAACAGTTTTAGATACAAGAAAAAATGGATAATTCTATAAAAATTACTGACCTTAAATCCAAACATTCTTCACACATAAAAAAATCACTATACTATAGAAATTTATGGCAATACTGAGGAGTGCCAACTTCTATTTGTAGGTTAGCTTCGCCTGTGAAATATCATATGGTGAAATTTTTGTGGAGTAAGTTGGCAACACTGCGAGCCCCTCCCACTGTGACCTCCAAAAGTAGTGGGGGCATTGAACCCATTGGAAAAAAGCCACGACATACATCGTGATAAGGGGGGGGTGGCTCACACATCATAAAAAATACATCGTAGCCGTTTACGCTGAGAACCCCCACCTACAAAAAAAAATGAGGCCCCCAAATACATCGTAGGCGTTTACGTTGAGGGCCCCCCACGTACAAAAATAAGGCCCCAAAATAAGATTGAGCAAAAAAATAGGGCTAGAACATCGTCAAATGCTATAAAATCAACAAAAAAATCATCAAAATCATCAAAATATGTCACAACTGAGGTTAAATACTAGGCCCACCTACAAGGATAACATAGAAACAACCATTTTACACTTTGTTGGTTATTTTAACCCGTAAAAGGCTATAAATAGTGAATAGGTTAAGTTATATCACGTAAGATCATGGCATACCTACAAAGATGAGGCTCCAAAAATGTGATTGAGCAAAAAATAGGGCTAGAACATCGTCGAACGCAATAAAATCCATAAAAAAATCATCAAAATCATCAAAATATGTCACAACTGAGGTTAAATACTAGGCACACCTACAAGGGTTACTTAGAACCAATAGGTTTACACTACTGTCATTTACAAAAATAGTGGTGGACGCTATTTTTATGGGATGGACAACTTTTGGATTCCCTAAGCACACATACAGTTAATCCCCAAAATTCGCCCATGTTCTTTACCAGTTGAACTTGAAGGTTTGTGTAAGTATAAACCTGTATATTTACATATATATATTTCTATTTCAGATGCCTCTCTATCCGTGGCATCTTATTATAACTCTGGAATGGTCCTGCAGATGTCTCCCAAGAGGTCGCAAGTCTGGGGACACGGGGCGGCAGGAGCCTCCATTACACTCAATGTAGACCAAGAGGAGCAAACCACGCAAGTAGACGGTAAGTGGAGAATGTCATTATGGAGCCATATGTTTGAATGTATTATAATTATTTGGTAATTCTACTTCGCTTTTCTGCCACTTTTGACTAATCGCAAAGTTGAGTGTTGATATGGTGAAATTGATGAGAGTCGCTCACAAAGAACACCCATTCCCAGGCAAACAGCGCGCTACGATGCCAGGGATCCCAGGTTCGAATCCTAACCTGCGCATAGGTGTTCTTTGTAACTGTCCCTTCATCAATTTTATCATATCATCATTTATCTTCATCTTCGCGATCATAGCGCGATATGCTAACCACTCCGCCACGGCTGTCAGCTGATAAGTGTCAATGTGAACAAAGATGAAGAAGGTTAGCATATCTAATGCAAATTTCCATTATTTGTTCCACAGTTCCAGTATTGTGCAAAATATAGAAACAGGATACATTAAGAAGACATGTTAATGTTTCTCTGTAACTGTGTCATTAACTTCAATACGAAACAGCGATATCAGACATTCTTCGCAGGGGACGAGAATTTATTTAGTCCCATTGTGTCGAATTAGACGCCCCCTTTCGTACATACGTTTTAAAAAATATTGTGCCCGAAAAACAACTCCCTGGCCTTCTATGGCAGACCTGGGCAACTCATCTGTTTTGTGGAAGAACGCTCTTGTATGCACGCTTGCGACTACAACATAGCAAGGTTGCTCCAGCGTTGTAAGCTGGGCGGAGAGAACCGAGGTAGGTGACCATGAGGTGCAGTGTGTAGATTCTGTACATGAGTTACCCATGATTTCTGTAAGGCAAATACAGGGTGGTTATAAATAATTGAGTGCATTTGATATGTGAATTAAAACATTAACAAGCAACCTTTCATTTGTTCCAGATGATAGAGCAACAGTAAGAGTTTTTTTTAATTGTTGTTTTAAGTCCACTTTATACACAACTGGGATAATCGAGACTGGACCTAAAGTTTAAGGTGGGATCCTAACCACTGTGCAATCCGTCGACTCGTAAAGTGATTTTTTATAGAGATGCTTGGATAGTTTGTGAACTTACGATCAATTCCGAAAATATTTGCCTGTTCTGTTACAACTTACAAAATCGTCAATAGCTATTTCTCTCTGGTGTGGAGGTAGGAGGTCAATGTGTGAGGTAGAATTATTAACTTATCTTTAATCGTCCTTTCAAGTAAATAAATGCATCCATTCTCTTCATTTCAGATGCGGGAATATGGAGCATAGTACTTTCACCGCACGATCAAGGAGGGCCTTACACTTTGACTATCAAACAGGACAATAATGTTCGTAATCTTCCTTCTAAAGTATTTTACTGTTTGTACTTGTAGTGCTCAAAGTTTTCGTGTGAATTTAACGGTTTATTCTTGTACATACTTTATTATGAAATTTCCAGTATTCAATTTGTTTAAATTCCGAAGACAACTTAGTTGTAAGTTTATAAATTTTAAACAATATTTTTAAGAAATATTTTTCGAAGTTAAGCTGATATTTTAACAACATTTCGATTTGCCATGTAGTATTGGTTAGTGCACAAGAGTGCCCGAGTTGACCATGCCTTCTGTAAGGCAAATACAGGATGGTTATAAATTTTTGAGCGTATTTCATATGTGAATTAGAAAGCAAAATAACAACAAAAGTAAAATAACAGGTCTGTCGTAGGTTCGATTCCCACCACCGCCAAAAGAAATTTGTTCACCTGAAAGGGAGAGAAAAGTGTTCTCTCAAAAAGTACTGTTGGAATGAGCATAGTTAGAAGCACAAGGCAATGATTAATATCCAATTAACATTACATGCTTATGTAGAACCATTGCCACTAACTGGTCTATACCAGTACTACTAAATAGTTTCCCATTTTCTACCATGTTGAATTTTCTCCCTTCGTTAATAGGGTGAGCAAGAATCAATAGTTTTGGAGGACATATACTTCGGAGATGTTTGGCTTTGCAGTGGCCAAAGTAACATGCAGATGAAAATGAGTGATGTAAGTAGATAATATTTTCGTTGTAGGTAACTAAATGTTTTCATGTATAATGTATTCAAGATATAAAACACTAGAATTAGAAATAACTTTAATACTTATTATAAACTGAGAAAGTCATGGTGTAAATTTCTCCATTCTGTATTTAAGACTAGGCGTACAGCGTACATCAAACAACATTTATGGATATGATATGTTTTATTTACATGATAGACATTTTCATAATTTATAAATATCCTGTTATTTATTTGTCATGCTTTACATAGTGAAATTAACTACATTTTTCAATTGATCATAAAAGATGCGATTTCTATAACTAAATATCAATATAACAGAAAAAGTAAAATACGTAATATCTTTACACACACACAAAAACGAACACGCGCGCTTTAATTCCATATTACATTGGAATAACAAGAGAACATAATGTGACCATATCTATGCATAGGACGTACAATTTCCTTTTACAATATTTTGTCAAGATTTAATCGTAAGACTCGCCCAAAGCTATAGTGTAAAATACTATATTCGAAACATGGTATTATTCTATTAATTCAAATAATTCCAGGATTCATTACAATATATTACTAGTTTTACTATTATTAACAGAACAATGTCTAGTGTAATCAATTTTAACCACAACAACTAACAAGAAATTTTAATCACATGTAAAAGAAATGCTTTTCATGAATTGAAAAAAGCTATTTTAGGAATCTTGAGACAGTGGTGTGTTTCTTGGCACGAGAGAGCGAAAATAAAAACAAAACTAAAATTACATCCTGTTTTCATAAGTATCTGTAATTGAATTATTGCGTGCACTCCATAGCTTATTATTTTGTCCCTTCCAGGAGATGACAAAAGGTAATCCTATTACAGTTTAGTTAAATAAAGAAAGAAGATAAAAGCGCAAGAAACATTACATTTTTTTGGAATTTATGTGCCTTCATTGTATATATGCTTAACAGATCTACAACGCCTCTGAAGAGATCGCAGACGGCTTACAGTACAGCGACGTACGTTTGTTTTTCGCGTCCCTAGTGACTGCAGACCAAGAAATAGAAGATTTATCTAGCATTGAAACTGAATGGACACGGCCTACTGAAGGTGAGATGAAAATATATTTTAGTATTTGTGTAGCTATAATATAGGAGGATACATAAAAATTACGTGACTAATAGTTACTTTAAGGTATTGGCTCTCATTATTCAATTTCAATTACAAACTTTCAAAATAGTCTCCTCCTGAAGTGATACGTTGATTCCAACGGCGTCTCTCCACTAAAAAATACAACTATTTTGAAAATGGTGAATAAGAAAGACGCACAGAATGGCTACCCAAAATTTCAAGTTAATGAAACATTTCAAGATTCCAAATCAGCACAAAAACACTGGACCTCAAAATTTTACGGTGGTATATGTTGGAGAGAGGGCTAGAGGAACGATAGTCATTTTCTCTTCCCTCTTATGATCACATTTTCCGTCAAACACCTTCAAGGTAATCTTTTTGTAATATGTTTTATTTTTTTTGTGGATGGATTTCACAATAAACGAGTAGTAGTTCAGATTTTACTTACTGAAAATATGGTGAGCTTTCTCTATCCCACAGATTAATTGGAAACTTCATCCAAATAAAACAGACCCTTCATCTTTTCCCCATCTTTTATACCAGGGGTTCTCAACCTTTTCTGGGCCTGCGCCCCCCCTTTGCGTCCTCAAATTAATCCACGCCCCCTCCCTCTAGGCATAATGAATTATTGACGTACAAAACTGTGCTGTTAAGGTTAATAAATCTAACTCAAAGAATATTTTACAATGCTTTTATTATTACATATATCAAAAATTACTAATACTTGTTTTGTTGATAGAACATTTTCATTAATTAATAAAAGTGCTTAATAGGCCTACATTACAAAGCATTAGTGACAGAGAACTTTTTTCACAAGTTTCTTATCTGAGACCTACACAAGGGGTTTGTGTTTGGAACAACTTTTTTTAGGGGGGGGGGGTAATTCATGTATATATATTTTTCATTGCTCACCACGCCTCCCCTGAAATTCTCCAAAGCCTCCCCAGGTTGAGAACGCCTGTTTTATACAATATGGTTATACATCAGAGGCTCCCATAACTCCAATTGAAATAGTATCTATGGGATAGAGAAAGGTCACCATATTAAGGAAGGAAAGTGAATACTGTCAGCAGTAGCATAACTAACACGTTCTGCGCCACACCCCCCCCCCCTCAACTTTCAGTTGTGCGCCCCTACTTTTTTTAAAGCTTTCTTTTCTAAAATATTAATTCACGCCTACATTTATATTAGACATACACAAATATGAAAATACATAGTTGTAATTTGAATCAATGTAAAAACTGGCACGCAAGGTTAAGACAACAGACAAACTGTAGAAAAGTATATATTATAACTACATATGACAATACACTGTTACTAAAAAAATTACTATATTGTAAATTGCCCATTACCAGTCCTCTGCGTTTTTTGATGAAAGCAAATTCTTTTGCTAGTTTGGTCAAGTCCAGTTTTCGAGCCCGATCACCTTCGATACTAAACAACGCCAGTCCACTCAATCTCAATCTTGTTATTGTTATCTTCAAGTAATTTTTGATCAATTTTAGCTTCGAAAACAACCTCTCAGTTGATGAAGACGTCACAGGTAGGGTCAAATACAGCATATATAAGCAGTTCATAAGTCAGGAATGCTACTACCCAGAATTTTGTTTTCTATGAACAGGAATTCTGAAACTTCGCCCATGTTCGACGTTTTTATTATTATTATTATTATTATTATTATTATTATTATTATTATTATTTCAGTTTTGACACTACATTCCGAAAACAATGTCTGTAGCTACAGTGCGTGTACCGTTAGGGTGATGGGGCTTAAAAAGGTGAAGCTTTCTTTGATTTGATTCATACACTGAAATCTATTCTTTATTTGATTTACTACAATCTCTAAAGCACGGTAGAAAAACGTATTTTCTTGCCTGTCGTCTACCCTTCGGTGACGTAATGGATGACTTGAACTATTCAGCTAATGAAGGTTTTCTTCTAATGTGATAATTCACTAATCTTCTAGTGATTAACAATTTCTGTTTGCAGTTGTAAGGACATAGAAATAAAATACGTTTGGTTGAAAATATATTTTAACCCCGAAAGAAACATTTGTGAACTATCAGTCTTTATTGATTTATCATTCATACTGCGCCCCCCCCCTCTCCCCGCACTGCGGGGGTTGCGGGGCTGCTATTTACGCCACTGACTGCCAGGTGATTGGTCGGTTATACTGTACAGAAGCTTGTAAGGCGTGGAGTGACACGTTGTTTAGTTGGTTGTAAGACGTCGGACTGGTTGCAACACCAAGAAAGAGTCAAGCTTTCTTTTGTATCAACTACGAAGTCCCTTAGCGTGGTTTGAGTCAATTCTTGCATTATCGACGCGCTAGTTACGTTAACGACCGGCTGGCTTTGAAGTCCACGGAGCGCGCCCACCAGCTGCAACATGCACTCTCAACCCACAGTGTTGCCACACGTCTACTCTACGCCACCTTGTCCCTCCGCCTTCCCACGGTCTCCGCATTGAAGTTGCAAAGTACGGCAACAGCGTATCCGCAGTCGTGACTGAGACTCCACGTGGAGTAGACGAGCAGAATGACAGCTGCGACCATTGGCTGAAGGTTGAGTGTGGACGAAAACAACTCGCCCGCTGTTTATCCCCACCCACGTTCGTGGCGGAAGCTCTCTTCAGATCTTGGGCGTTAACCAAGTAAACGCGTGATCTATACCCTGTCCCACCTAACTGTGGAGCAAAGCCGCGCATAGCGTCAGAGAAGCGAGGGAAATCTATTGGCCAGATCGAAGCAGTAGACGCTGATGGGAAGGCTGTTAACTTCAGTCGCTTTCCCCCTCTCCGTTCCTCTTACGTGTTCATTGGTGGAGCCGTCTTGCGTCATTACTTGCGCAGACACTTGTTTTCGTTGCCTGCTCCACAGTTAGCTGGAACGGAGTATATAACAGGTTTACCGTGGTTTCAAGAGCTCTGTAGACCACTGGTTATGCATTCCCTCCAAATTCCAAATACAGCCTACTCGTCCGCAATAAAATCAGGAGAAGAATTTTAGTGAGCCCTTCATTCGATAACACTCACTGTTGATGATATCAGCTTTTGTTTAGAAGTGGTTGAAGATATTTTTGTGTTCGAATCTTTTAATTTCTATGGCCACACAAGATTACAAACTCTCGGAAAACATTTCGTGTGATTCCTTATTTTTCTGCTATCTTATCTGTCTGAGAGTTTTGATGTAAAAATAAGAAAACGCTTCAATATTGCTTCAAATCATTTTTTATACCTTCACGATAGACCATGGGCATGGAGCAAGGGCGCCCGCAGGAGGGGGGGGGGACTTGGCCACCTGAGATATCTGGAAAAAGTTCATGTAATCCGAATGGTGAAATTTGTAATGACCCCGAGTTGGCCATTACTTCGTTGTTTTATATTATTATTTAACGAATATTATTATATAATGGCTTATTATATAATATATTTTTATCTCATGCTTATTATAGTTTCACGTATTTTACAGTTAATGATTCATATATATGTTTATAAATATATATTTATGACTTCAGCCAATTTTCAATTCCTTTATAATCGTTAACTTTATATACTGATATATCTAGAAGTTAAATAACGGCAAGTTTAAGTAAGTTTTTATATGCTCAACACCAAGAGTTTGATTTGCTTTTAAATGTTCTAAAGATTGTCGTAAGTTTCATTTCAATCAGGTTAGTGAAGCCTAAGTTATTAATTTCTGAGTTACATTCCTTATATCTATTCGTTGTTTCATGGTTTTGGCAAACGCCATTCTCTTCTCTTATCATATTTTGAAAGCCATTGTTGATTTATTTAAATTCTTGTGGTGTTGGAAGATCACGCGTTCCCGTTTGCATTGTTGCCACTACATGCCCAAATTCACTGTGCCAGATGAATGTACATTTCCAATATATTACTGTTTTATTTTATCTACTTTCTGGTATTAAAAATTTATTGTGTTCGGTACCACTGTGTCAGTGGGGAGGTATAACCGCTTTCCAGAGAACGGTTAAGAATTTAGCGGTGAGATTTGTAGAAGCCAGAGGTGCTTCGCGTTGTGGAAGATTATACGCATCTTTCGCGTTGTACCGGTCCGAATTATTTTAATTGTATTTTAGTATTACGCGATATACGTGCGTGTTTCTAATAAACGCTAATTGGAACATATTGCGGTCTTCTTTTATTTCAAAAGTTTAATACGTACTTGTGGAATACCTGGATCGGGTGTGGATACAAGGGGAGGGAACGCAGTATCTCAGCCCAAACCCTGGAATTAACCAGCATGCTCTTCTGAACTAGCAAGGTAAGTTGTTGTACGCTACGAGGACGTAGCAAATTGTAGCGATATTTTTTTTTACAAATAATATTGTTTTCTGTGATTTACAGACTCTCAGTTACAAGGTCAAAGTGTTTTTAATTCAATTTGAAACAGTTCAACAAAATAACGAGAGAACGTTTTCACAAGAGGCATTAGAATCTTGTTGACTTCCTTAACTAGGGATGTGAGGAACGGAAACCTTTTGGTTGGGACGGGATTTGAAAGGAAATATTAATAATTCTGATTTTCGAAACTGAGAAAAAAAATCTCCATTTATCGACCAGGTCGGGAAATTTTCGAAATTTGATAATTCACACCCCCGTCATTTTGAATTATTATGGTTATTATTATTGTTGTTGTTATTATTATTATTATTATTATTAATATTAATATTACAGTACCCTTCGGCACGTAAAAAACATGGATCAGAGGTACCATCAAGGACAGTAGATTAAGTGGTCCCTGACTTTGATTCATATTTGTGCATTGTGAGGTACAAGACGACAAAGAACTGTTTCAACAAAGTGATAAATGTTTTTTGAAAGGAAGCAAGGCGAATCCAGTTTTTATCTAAATAGTACATTCAATTCTGAACTCTATATAACACAAAAGTACATATATTGAATTCACTTTGAATTTTATGATTTGTAATATAATAATAATAATACCAGTAATAATAATAAAAATAAACATTTTATGACTCTACCCCCTCTGAGAAAAATCCCGCGGGCGCGCTTCGTATGGAGCATTAAACAGAAGTTCTTTACCGAAAACTGCTGCATCTGGCTGAAGCCAACATAAAATAAACAGCAAATCTTTTCACCTTACACTATTCATGTGGTCTTTTCTTCTCTGCTCTGCGATGATGGACAAATTACTACATTTACTGTTTTAAATACACACATTGGGGTATGTAAAAGGGATGGTAAATAGTATTGCCCACGGGACGAGACGGGACAGGCTTTTAAAAATTCGAGACGAGACGAGATTGACCATGTGTCATAAGACAAACGAATATTTTCGAGACGAGACAGCATTTCCACGAGACTCCACGAGACGAGACAGGCCAAAGTCTCGTCTCGTGGGCAACACTAATGGTAAAAACCGCCAAAAAGATTGCCTCCCTCCCCCCGCTGTATATAAATCCGGCACTGGTTGGAGGGGAGAATTTTGTTCCTTCCTGATATTGATTGATATTAAACATGGGAAAATGAAACCCCAATCAATCTCCTCCTACAGGGAATGCTGCAGGTGTGTTTCACCTATGTCACAAACTGTTACATTGAGGCTTCGAACAGCCATGATTGAGTCCAGTTCTTGTAAACACACGGAATTCAAGCGGACGGGCGTGCTGGAGATACTAACTAACTCTCTAGCTTTCTTAAACCCGAAGGTTAATGGCTGCAGCAACACAGATACTAACACAAACATTCGTGATTTAAAACAAATGTGAAGTTGGTGCAGATGTAACGAACGCTACGTGGTGGATATTTCCTTCCCCACGACTAATAAAATTGGCGCAAACATGGCGGCTGTGCGCATTCTGACGTCACTTGAATCCCACCTATTGTGCTCGTTTTAAGGTTTGCTCTGTAAGGAGTAAACTCAATGTGATCAATCCTGTTTGATTCCATTAAGTTGTACATAGGTGAAGGCTAGAGAAGTATTTTCAACCCTAGTCTGTCTCCAAGGTGGTACTTCAAGTTTGTTGTGTGCAGTGACGTACAGGCGGCAAGTATAATGCATTAGTAGAATGTGAAAGAATGAAACGACAGTGTTGCAATATGCAGATATTAAACACATGAACAAGAACAATCTCTAGTAAAGGGATGTTTACCATAACTTATGGAAAACCGAATGTGAAAGTTACTAGCGCCATCAACGGCAAATTGAAGTATATAAAATATATATCAACAAGTGTAACAGTCTTTTGCAATTAGTCGTGGCCGATATTTTTGAAGCTCAAAGTAATTTACTAAAACTCACCAAATTACATTGCTGCCTATTATTTAAAGTGCTCGGGTGTAAAACATGGTAGGCTAAGTGATATTTTGGTAAAATGTGCCATCCTTCAATTTTCGAGTGAAACTGCAATGTCATACAATTTGCATTGGACTCAGTGAAGCCTTCTGAAATTGGTAAACACAACACGAAAACAATTCACCTACAGCATAGCTTCTAGTATAACCATTTTTCTTAATTAACTCAGAAATGGCAAAAATGTCACTTTTCACTCACCCGAGCCCTTCAATTATATTATATTTTGTGTTTATAGGCTAATATTGTAAAATATTGGAACAAATAAATATTGTTGCTTATTTTAAGGACAGGAGGAACAGTTTGCGTCCAGCCAGACACAAGGACCCTAAACTACTGCTCCTCCATCGACCTATTCCCTGTGGCGAACTGGGGAAAGAGAGGTCTGTGCGCTGGATGGTCGTAAGGGGGGGAGAAAACTTAGCATTACACTTATGCTTTATTTGTTCTCTTTGGAATATCAAACTTCCGATAGCGTAGGAAAAGATATTAACGGAACGGAAAGAAAACAGGCTGAAGATTTCATTTCCGGTTGGAAAAGTGGAAATGACCATTTGATTAGACTAATTAAGTTGAGGTTACTTCTCCATAAGGAATATATGGGATTCTGTAAATACTTGTTCATCATATTTTTCACAGATCGTATCTGGTATAATAACCAACTCAAAGAAACGCTTGCGTTTCCAACATGGGGAGAAATTCATGTTCTCTTTTGCCTCTGCCGTTTTTTTCAGTAGCAATTCACATTTCGACATTATTGAAATGTTCACCTGGCGCGAAACTATCCCTCGTAGCCTTAAGCATAAGACAATAGTTTTTATTTCACGTTATGTATAATAAGTTCCCACCTGTATATTTCTTTCATCCGAAGCCAGAAACTGTAAATGGGTTTATTGCTTATGAAGAGGGAAGAAACTGAATCAGAAAATGTGCATTTGTGTACTGGATTAAGTATGTTCAGTTGTTTGACTTTTTTTTCTATCTGCATGCAACACTAGCGCATACAGTTCGTATTTCTTTCATGGATACATGCAGCCTCTACCAGTAGTTACGTCATCATGAAAACAATCCATCTGTCCACGTATATATTTCTAATAATAACCTTGGGCATTTCATTCTATTCATAGATAAAAAATATTGAATAATGACTGTGAGGCAACAAACTCAGACATATTATTATACACTGATTTTTAAACATTACTATATACGAAACATAATACAAGTTAAATAATACTTGGAACTTTTCTGACGGTGAAAAATGAAGAAATTTTCTCGAGATATTAGCCAGGCCAGTTCCAGGTACGCTTCCGAGCTTTCAAGAGATGACGTCACTCTAACCTTCGAGGATGATATGTCCCAATATGGCGTAGCCAATGTACAGGATGGTCCATAAGTATGAAAACACTCATGTAACACAAATATGGGTGGTAAAATATGAATAAGACATACCAATACATGATGCAGGAAGGGGGTAACCAGATAGAGCATGTAACCAACATGGCGGCCATCTTGTCTTCAACTTGAGTTTTTTATAATTTGAAAGGCGAGCATGTGAAATATGAAAATGGACTAGAATTTCAAGAGAGACACGATGGTATGCTTCACATTTGAGAAACTTTAATCCTAAATCTGTTTAAAACATAACTTGGCCGGTAGAGGGATTAAGGGTAATGTTCAATTTTAAACAGCTTTAGGGTTAAAGTTAACACGAGAAGGAAACATATGAATGTATTCCTCTTGAAATTCAAGATCGTTTTCACATATCACATGCCCGCCTTCTCATTTAAAAAAAAAACAACAAACAAACTGAAGTTGAATCAAAAATGGCGGACTTCAAGATGATCGCAATGTTGGTCACATACCCTGTCTCGTGCCCTCCTTCCCTGCATTATATATCGGTACGTTTTATTGTTTCACCATCCATATTTGTTTTAAATGGGTATTTCCATACTTATGGACCACCCTGTATTCTAAACATCCTAAGATGAACTTTCTTTGGATTTCCTTTATGATAAATTAAGCAGACTTTAAGTTAGTTTCAATAATGAAAGTTTTCTGTAAAACGAAACAGAAAATCCGTGAAAAGGGAAGTCGCATGTACAAAAATTATTACTTGAAGCTAATGTTCTTTTTCAGATTCATTGCGCACCTTTTCTGGTCTTTGTTTTCTGTACGGAAAGCGTTTGTACGACGAACTGAAGAAGCCGATTGGCCTCTTAGAAGTCAACTGGGGTGGCTCAATAATCGAGGCCTGGAGTTCACCAAGAGTGCTTCAAACCTGCAACGTTCCTGGAATTAACACTACGTAAGTTGATTTCTACTACTTTCTTCATGATCTAGCCTTAATGATAATACTTAAATGCTATCTTATTCTGTAGTGTTCTAATTGATTGAAGTTTTTATATTTAACGTCCTCTTCCTATCTGTTTCAGGAACGTAGCTAGGCTGATATGTTTGTTGGGGGGGGGGGCATGAACACAGTAATTTAAGTTAATTGTTATAAATTCATTGAAGAAACATGATAATTTCAGACTGAAATAGTGTTTTTTGAGGAGGCATCACTATGGGGGAAAATATGCCTCCTTTGGCCCCCCTGGAAAAAAAATCCTGCGGGCGTCCATGGGGGATGGGTTAACATTTGTACATAAATATATAAATCAAACTTAATATGACTTAAAATTAAACATTGTTTCGGTACATTAATAATATTCATTACATCTTTTATGAAACACTTGCCCTATGAAGTTGTTTTATTAATAGCTATGTAGGGTAAGGACGAGGCAAACGGACACCCTCGGCACATTTTCAAAAATAACTTTGAAACGATTTATTGAAAAATGAAAATAATAGTTACATACAAGGTGTGAACAATCAATCAACAAATAATACAATATACCGTTTAATATAAGAAACGTATGTCTCAAAATAGCCCCATGTTGTTGCAATATCCGTTTGCCTCCCATGTTCGGGGCAAACGGACATGTGATTTGGGCAAACGGATACTAGCTGATTTAGAAACTATCGTTACAGTAATAACACACGAAATGCGGACCATTGCTTTTCGCGAACACTCTAAGAATTGTCCCAAGTTTTTAAACGTGCTTGAATACTCTACCAGGCGTTATTGTAAAGTACATTAGTATCTCAATAAAAAATGCCTGCCAATATTTAAATGCAATGCAATTCATGTATGGTGGTTTGCCCCCACGGCAACCTGTCCGTTTACCCCACCTGTAGCTTTAAATTATAAAAGAAAACACAAAAATGGAAGCAGCTTGCTGGCAATACCTGTGTACCTATGGAGAAAGGACCACATGTCAAAGGAGAACTTTGGCCAGACGACAAGCCATTATAGCCAGAAATGAAGGATATATCAGCCAGTCCAACAGATCCGTCTACGCCTCCGGACAACCACGTCCACTTCGATTGAGGTAATGACTGGGTCACGTATGTCTTGAAGAAGTACGGAACCTTTAACTCCGTTGACCACACAAGCTCAATTACCAATTAAATATAATACATAATTAACAATTTATATACCGCTGTAAGAAAGTTATTAATAATGACACAATACAGCAATGAACATCTTTATAACTCCTTAACAAATTAAAATCCAAGGGTGCATGAAATGCTATTTATTACTATTGCTCATGTAAATGTTCAAATTCAAGAGATAATATTTGATAAAACAGAATTTAAATGGTAAAGATTCTATAATTATTATCAATTTTAAAACCTACGCATCGTGGCCACGTGCTTACAATTGCATCAGTTATTTTACAAAGCCCGTACGTCGTAATGTTATTCTTAATAATGTCACATGAAATGAGACAAATGTGTTTACACCTTGTAAATATTATCTTTTATATTAAAATTACATCAAAATTTAAATTGTCTCTCGATACAATTTGTATCAATTAAAGCACAATCGATAAGTTAGTCCTTCCTGGGAAATAACAATCTTTACGTAAGTTTCCTATAGAGAGCATATATATTTGCTTCTTCTTTCTTATGAATCAAAGACCGAATGTTATGAGTATTTATCAATGTCTTTCCTTATTAGACGTTCGGATGACCACGATGCTGACTCTCGCTGAGGAATCTTCTAATCGGGCTCGGGAAATGTAATACGGTATGCGCCAAAATATACAGTACTGAAACTCGCGCATCTCGAACACGTGGTTGCGTTTTTCGACGGGGCATAGCTCCAGCTGCGCGTGTTTGCAGTAGTGAAAAGGAAGTTGTGTTGTGCAGTTGTTGTTGAAAATGGGTCTCTCGACGGAGGAAAAAGTATTCATAGATGAACATTATTTCCGGAAGCGGTCGTGAAGATGGACCGAGTTTGAAAAAGGTGACTGGTCTATATGCAACCCAAATGACAATCGTCCACTCCACATGCCCTAATCTAACCTAAGGTTTCCTGACAGTTATGCAACCCAAAAGACACGATTGTTATTTGGGTTGCATATAGACCAGTCACTATATTTTAACATGTCTTATACTTTTGTTCATCTTTTCATTTCAGTACTGTATATTTTGACGCATACTTTATAAGTGGTTTACTTACATAACCGGAAGACCAGCCTCATCCAATGACGTTTTACCTCGTCAACTTGGATTGTGAATCCTTGAAGTACACTATATCGGATCGAATATCCATCGGCCGTACTTATGCAGACTCAGGTCCAACACTCTAACTTGAGATCACTAACAAAGCACTTCTCCGCGAACTTAACTTGACGATTTTCACTCTTTTAGCACCAAACTGTACTTCTTACTAAATGTAATACTTGTGCAACGAGCACTTAATTGGTACTTGTGTCTCCTCAAAACTTATATGCAAGACTGCCAAATACTAGATTACGATACATTTGTGCCACGAGCACCATATCAGAGCTTACATCTTTTCAAATGCTCACGTAAAACTTCTTCTGCTTCGTTCTATCAAGAAATCTTAAGGTTGCAATGATCGAAAACAAGCGGAAAATGAAACATGCTTGTTGCTCATTGTTTCTATCGGCAAACTTCTTTTTTCCTCCGCTCCCGTGGCGAGAAAAACAGAACAACAATGTATTCAAGCTGATGCATAATACACCCTGGCTAAAAATAGCACTCGGATGGTAAACATTTCATTTAACTCGCGTACAAGCATTGTTGCTATTTTTTATGCTGCAAAACACCGCAGTGGGTTCTTTAAATAACGGAATCAACTGTACTAAAGTCGTTTTCACGTTCAGAAGACACAATGGGCTCTTATGGACAATGCTTTTCTTATGGGAAATACGAGCGGGCTGTTGTGAAATTTCTCGATTTACAAATTTAGCTTAAGTAAAATCGGTACCTGCAGTTTTGCAGGAAATTTTGTAGAGAATACGATGGTGAGCACAAAAAAGTGGTAAATTGTTTACATATTTTTAGATAAATTAAAAACGCAAATTTTCTGTGAAAACAAAATTTTTACATTGTTTTCATTCCTAACGTTGAAACATGCCGTAAAATTGAAGCATTCATTATGAAAAAAATTGACACGGTTTTCTAATTGTCATAGGTGATGGTGGTGCTCAGAATTTATCAATACTTTAAAGCATATTCGCATTAAAAAATATTCAAATAAAGTATGTGGAGATTTTTTATATTCGTGCAGTAGAAAATGTCGTCGCTGGCCATTTTTTGCTCTGTATTTCCAAGTAAAAACTTCCAGCGACAAAGTTGTGGAGAAAATAATGAAATTATTTTTAATAACCACTCAAAGGTTCCCAGAAATATTACTTCCAAGCATTTGGAGTTTCTTTTTAACCCGAACCGCGCGCGAAGTAAGGAGACGTTGTCTGGCCATTTTGAGCCGACTCACCGCAGCATTCCGGCTAATCACCACCAAGTTTTCGAGTTGTTATTTTATTTCCATTCAGTAAAAATATTAACTTCATGCAGTTTGTTATAATAGAATTGAAATTACTTAAATTTAATAATTGACAATTATTTCCAATGCTGCTGTTGTGAGCAACATTAGTGCTGTCGCAAATACACGTTGTTTTTGATTACATTACTGTCGACATTAATACTGAAATGAAAATCACCTTTCAGTTTCCAACGTACACATAAATTCATAGACAATAATGATTTATATATATATATATATATATATATATATATATATATATATATACCGTGCGTCCATTTCGATCTTCAGCCGAGAGATCGGGAGAAGCGTGGCAGGCGGCGCTGACGGAGATGCCGACATTTGCGGCCGGTAATGCCCGCTTATTTTTATGGACATATGCAGACATTTATATAAATATTGCAAAACGAGCACTAACCTGTGTTATAACACGCAAAAGTTCTTCTGTATTTCATCCAAGTTCTGCCCTTATATACACAAATAAATACGCTTTAGAAACGATGTTAAGAGCCACAGATAATAAAACATTTTAATCATAGTTTTGACCAGTAACGTCCTGCTTAAGTTTATATCCTTGAAAGAGTTTTGTGTCGATGGGGATAGTTTGGAGGTTTCAAATGTGCAACACTGTATCAAGATTACGCTTCAGACGAAACCGTTAAAAGTCAATGGTTTTCGGGAGCTTCGTTGCAATCCGAAATATCCGAGCTCGAGTAGTTTGTTCCTTCGCGACTAGATGAAGACAGAGTTGTAAATATAGTGGCGAGCAATGTAAACCAAGAGCGTGTTAATTTCGTACTGTGTGCAAATGTGTTATTCTTGGTTACTTGCCCTTACTTGTTTGTGTTATTGCAGTGTGTATGTGTGTTGTGTCAGCGAGACGATAGGAATGCCAGCCGCAAGGTTCACGTTAGAACAAAGAATTCTTATGTATGACACTTACGTGAAAACAGACTCGTGTCGAAACGTGTGTAGGCAATTTGTACAGAAATTCCCAGGCGTTTCACCTCCACATAGAGATACGGTTAGACATCTTGTCCTTAAATTACGAGAAACTGGATCGTTAAATTTTAAAACACCTAAGCAAAAACGACGGATTCTAACCGAAGCAAAACTCGTGAAATTGGTGCAGGGTTAGAACGTTCTCCAAACAAACCTCTACGCCGTGTTTCACAGGAGATGGGCGTGTCAAAATCATCAGCACATACAGCCACTAAGCTACTAAAATTAAAACCGTACTCTTATAACACAGGTTAGTGCTCGTTTTGCAATATTTTATAAATGTCTGCATATGTCCATAAAATAAGCGGGCATTACAGGGCGCAAATGTCGGCATCTCCGTCAGCGCAGCCCGCCACGCTTGTCCCGATCTCTCGGCTGAAGATCGAAATGGACGCACTGTGTGTATATATATATATATATATATATATATTTATGTAACACATTACCATATCTCAATGTTATTCTATGAAATAATTACAGAGAAAGGCGAATGAATATTAAATGTGCCTGTGTATTAAATTAAATCTAATGGGAAAATGACATGCTAATGAACTGTAATGTTCACAGTATAATATTAATATTAATAATTACATATAATTATCATTATATATATAAAATATGTAACACCTACATTGTGAAGGTGTTACATCATTTCCCGGCGACATGAGCTAGCGCTGTAGTGATGGGTCGTTCGTGAACGAACCGTTCCTTTTGAACTACTCCCTCTTGGGAACTGTGAACTGCTCGCTCCTTCGGAGTGAACGAGCAGTTCCTCGTTCCAGGAGTCGTGAGATTTGCGCGTACGTTGTCAACCGCTCCGGCAGTTCCAGCTTCGTCGATGACTCATTGAGAGGGAGAGCGACCGTGTTTTGTTTTGTTACTGCTGTGTATGTTCTCTGGTTTTCTTGTCGGAAGTCTAGTAGTAAGCACAGTTCCCTCTCCCCTAATCCTTCTCACTCAAGCTAACTCCCGCAAGTTTTCCCCCACCCCCTTCACTTCAGCTGCACGAAACCAACATCATGAGGAGTTGGTCGTTCCAAGGAAACGAATGCTTGAGTGAGCGAGCTCCGGTGAAGTGCTTCCCGAAAAGGAAGTGCCATGATCCGTGGCAGTTCCTCAGGAGTCGTGAGCTTTGCTTGTATGTTGCCAACGCTTCCAGTCGATGACTCACTTCGAGAGAGAGAGAGAGAGAACGAGGTCCCGTCTTTTGTTTCTGAATGTTGATATTGGAGGGGCGGTTTTCCGAGTAGCTATGTGTACAACTCTGTTTACAGCAATGCTGCAGAAGCTCAACAATGAGGGAGGGATGGGCAAGTAATTCACCTTTAACCTTTTTTGTAGCATGTTTTCGCAACTCGCATTGCAAGGAACTGTAGAAGGAAGACAGATAGAACATCATCATATCAAACTTACGACAACGTTCCGTTTCCGTGCTCTCCCATTAACGGAAAGTAAAAGTGGGGTACGGGAGGCGGAGAGAGTTTGAAAAATACAATGAATGCTATTTTTCGTAGTCCAAAGTTTAGCGTCCTTTCTTCCATTCTCTTATGGGTGTTTGTTTCACCGCATATCCATTTAATTGCATGAACGTTTGGAAAGGTGGGGAGGGGCGACTGCCACCCTAGAAAATAAATTTCAACCTATAATTTGTACATTTTACACATATAATTTCATTTCAATCTCAATTTATGTTAATTTCACTATCCAGGGGGTTCTGTGCGGGTCTCAAACGTTCAATGGATAGAGAAACTGTTCGGTGCACTCTTCTTAAATGCCGGGTCAGATTAAATGTATTTCCTCCTTTGAAAGAGATGTTCTTCGCACAGAAGTTACATTTTGCTGAACTGTTAGCTTGTTCGGCAAAAAACACGACATTTCACTTTTCCGCGGTTTAGATTTTGTAGCCATTACTGGATCAAAATCAGCTACGAAGATGTGCGTACACGCAGAAATGTCCAAGCTACTAAACACAAAACTTAATTTTGTGGAAGGTCGTATACTTTCACTACAAATCCAAACTACTCCTCTCCTTCTGTAATAACGTAACGAATGCAACGCGAGTCGTGACGAGCCCTCTCGCTGAAAATATTTACAATGATCCCCCCCCCCCTCTTATCGCCAGGCGCTGCACTGCGACAACAAGGGGTATGAATTCATTTCTGGAAAGGAAGACGGGACGAGAGAATATAACTTGTCCAACTTTTCCTTTATTAACGGCACCGCTTTGTTCAGGCTTGCCTTCGACTTTCTGATGAGGACTTTTTGTCCGCTAAGGTTCAATTATCCATTAAAATATATATTCATTGACTCCCCCCTCCCCTCACCCACACCCTGAAAGCAGCTCTCGGTCGGTCAGTAAGTACATTGTTTCTTTTAGCTGTTTATGTGCTCTTCCATTCTTGCGCGAAGGTGGATTCCTCCCCTCTAATTCTTTTCACCCACTCCAGAAGCAGTCTCCCACATCCCCTCCTCCGCCCAACGAAACGAACTTCGAGCTGTGTTGGCTCCTCCTGTGAACGACTCCTTCAACGGGCGGGCAAGTTCCAGTGAACTGCCTTTCTAAGGGCCGGTTGTATAAACATCACTAACTGGAGATCAGATTTGATCTACGATCCAGTAGTGAACTAAGTTCAAGCTTCTATCATGTTGTATAAAGCTAACTGTCGATTTGTCGATCTCAGATCAAATCCTGATCTTGGATCAAAGAAATACGTTTGGCAACGTGGCAAATCGAGACATGTCGCTAGTGTGCCTGTGATGTTGCCAATTGTCCAACACTGAACAGCAAATATTTTAAAGTCGGTTTCGGAAAAATGCATGTATTTAATATTTGAATAAAGAATAAATCTGAGGTGCTGGATGTAGTAAATATTCGAACATGTTGCAAATTTAGTAACCACGTAAATTAGGTACTAAACGGCCATTTATTGCTTGTGCACGTTCCACGTGGATGATTTGTCCTTGACAACGAAAGCAACTATCGGTTCTCGGTTGCAAAGGGGAGAAAATATGCTTGGATAAATAGATTATTTTTTTAAAAAAAATATGTATTTCTCTATAATGCTAAAAAGAGATATAACAACTTTCTTATACTCGGATTTGGAGCTATTGTTCATGTAAGGAGATGTTTATTATATTTATTTTGTGATTACACGACATGTTACAGGTGGACCATTAGTTCCTGTAAGTATTATAAGGAATTTTCCTTGCACTTGAATAGCCTACGTTGTGAAATGTAAAATGTGTTTGCGTTTTCCCGAATGGAAAGAAATATTGAAACAACTGAGGCGCTTGTCCTCTCGGATGTAAATTATGCACAAACAAATAATATTGTAAATAAAATATGTCATTTATATATCGGGAGGAGAGAAAGCTTTACCAACTAAAATGCAACGTGCTCGGTTCATAAAGAAGTAGATACATATACACTACAAATAAAGTTACATGATCTGTTCCATTCTGCGGACAACATTGAATTGCAATAACACTAGGCTGGATGCAGTAAAGCGATATGGTAATATTTTTATACTCCCTCTTCATCCCAACGCAAGCTTTACAATGATATCATATCAACAAGAAAATGTAAGCGGGTCTATTTTCGGTTTGTATCAACACTCGATTGTTCTCAAGTTACTTTTCTCTGATCGTGCAATTAAACAATGTTACAATATGCTCTTGCAGTCATTTAAGGCAAATTTCAAGAAAAAAATACATGGTATTTCAAACAGTAAATAACAAAGACGCACGATATGTGGAAAGAAAGAAAAATGGAAGAAATATTTATCATTGTTCACCTCGTTGTGCATGCTTCTTCTTTATTATTATGGAAACAGGATTTTATGAATTGATACTCCCGTCTTCCCGCATACGTTCACTTGCAACACATTTTACAAGCAAATATTCGTAAGTACAGCCATGTTACAACAGCTGAACTACGGTCAATGTCTGCTGATCGGAGAAAAATCGCGGATCAACTTTGATCCCAGATCGCAGGGACTGAATCTCGGCTTAACTTTTATACAACACAAAATCAGAGTTCAGCGTAACTGCAGATCAATTTTACTGGCTAATCGAGGATCAACTGTTTTATACAATCGGGCCTAAAAGGAACTGCCTCTTCCGAGAGCATGCTCCGTGGCCTCGTAGTTCCTTTGAATGACTTCCAGTGAACGCTTCCTTTCGGTGAGCGAGCTCCGGTGAACTGCTTCCCGAAAAGGAACTGCCATGACCCATCACTATAGCGCTGTATTAGCAACACTGTACGGTTTCTCCATAAGCGCCGTTGTGTCTTCTGAACGTGAAAACGACTCTAGAACATTGATAAATTCGTGCGTGTTAACAAAAACGAATAAGCATGTTTTTGAAGTATGAAAGAAAAATGTATAAAGATATTTTTAAAAATGTTAACTTACTGAAAACATATGGCCGCATATTTTAACCCTCCAGTACTCGCGCGGGTGACCATTGTCACCCAGCCCCTTTGTTTTCGTTACCGCCAAGTAGTGTGGAGGAGGCAGGGGCGGCCGCTCATAAGGACGATACGGACGCCGCACTGCCGTGTGTAACCACAAGTGAACAAACATTACTTTAACATTTATATATTATCTTTTACATTGTCTGAATTACAAATATTCCGTTGCTTATAGATCGTTGGTTGGTCGGTTCTGTATTCATTCTTCCGCGACAATTGCGAAGTTTGCACGCCACCGTGCGGGAGAATACGGAACTTCGAGAGAAATCTGGCGGGGCGCCGTCCTCCCACCTTAGAGTCCAGCACAGCTATTTCTGCCGTGCGATGCGCGAAACAACTAAAGAAGCAGTGTTGCTAATGGAGCAGATAGAAAAATCGCTGCAGTGCTCCGATACACAGCTGTTACGTACAACAATAAAATTAGAGAATTCAGGTCTATCTAACGTTGAGTTTTAAACGTAATGCAATATACCAGGACTAGGATTAATATGTACTAATATGACGGTTATTGTCATATGGTATCATAAAATTACAAGAATGTAATGAATGCTGAGAACATTTAAATATTTTACTTACGTCCGTAAACCGGTACATTACGAAGTTCAGAAAATAACGCTAGATGGCACTAGGGTGGATGTTCCTAAAGTCAGCCTCCTCCAGTAGTCAGCCACATCACAGAAAAATGTACATTTATAAGGCCACCACTAAACCTTGTATCTATAATTGGTAACAGAATTAAAAAACCATATTCCAGTAGTCAGCCAGCCTTTGTGTGAAAGGTGGTGGCATCTGGTGAAGAAGAAATGAACCATCCAGTGGAGCTGTTTGTGTTACTGATGCAAGTACGTGTTTTTTCTAACGAAAAAATTAGCAACAGCAACTGTGATAACAAATAGGTAACAAGGTTATTTAGTGAAGAATTACCAAATATTTTGTGTGTAGTTGTGTTAGAAGGAATAAGGATTTGTTTCAAAGACGTTTTAAGTTGTATATTAATGTCTGTACGTCGACAGGGGGGGATGCTGAGTACAGGGTTGTGAATTCTGGCTTCCTGCCAGTGGTCAGCCTCCAGGGGCTGACTACTGGATTTAACCTTGGTTGGCTCGTTGGGACTATCTTACCATGTTCTGGACGTAGAACAGTAATCCCTGTAACATGGTCCTGTTTAAAATGCTATGAGACAAATCCTTCCAGTGGGCAGCCCCCATATCACGAAAGTGGCTGACTACTGGTGCCAGCTTATCCTGTAGTCAGCCCCCTCTGCTGAAGAAGGAAAATCACAGGTATTTAAAAATTCTAGCTATTATAAAGTGCCTCTTTCACCTGTCGCAATAAGTGCATTGATAAGCAGGTTGTTTATTTGGTATGAGCACATATTAAAATAAGAAAAATACATTGAAATTGTAAGCTGGAAGTTGTAGTCATATTATAATTAGCCTACAGGTAACTGAATGAGGGGAGTAGGTTAACAATAATTTACTTTTCATGCTTTTCCATTTATTCACATGTTATAAAGCAGAGCAGGCCCGTAGCCAGGGCGTAGGGGAGTAGGGCAGGCCTTACCGACTGAGCCACCAAGGCCATAGACTACACAAACTGTGTGCAGAATGCTTTGGAGCAGATGTCTTTGACCACAAACTTACAAGAAGGTAGTACTAATATTCAAATGAAACCAACAAGAGATGAATGTGAAGTTGCAATTGTTGTAATTAAACACTTCCAAGCTAGACTTGAGAGAAGAGGCATTGATATGGCAGCAGTTGTTGAAGAAATCAGCAGTGCAACAGTGACTTCAGGAGAAAATGAAACTACGTGCGTTTCAACAGACTCTCTTGCCCCTACCTGTGTTCAGTCAGAAATGCATGAGGTTCTCCCTGTTCCACCAGATGATGCAGACAGCCTTTCTGCTGATAATCAGATTGATTCTGACTTGGGAAATCTTGCGCCTGGAATGTATCAAGGAACGAACTACCAGTGGACTTCTGGAGCCTACTTTTGATCTGACACACAGTGAATCAGGAATAGGTAGTTACTCTTCCAACAGTTTCTCCACCAACAACCAGTTCCCTTTCCCCAGTAGCTAATTCTTCAGGTGGAGCAGTACAGTGCCTACCACCAACTGTTTCGTCCTCACCAGAAACGACAGGACATTCTCAAGCAACAGTTTCCCCACCAGAAACAAGACTTCCCCCATCAGCAGCAACCACTGGGATGCATGAATCTCTCTCTCCACCTCCAACAACAGTGTGCCCATTAGACACAACTCCTCCATCATCAACAGTCCCTTCACCAGGACGATTTGACAGCCATCTGTTTTGGCCTGGTCTTATAAGAAGAAAGGAACCAAAGGACAGAAAAAGAAAAAAATCCACACGCAATATTGTCAGAGGCATGGAGAAAACATGTGGCAGAAAAGTTAGAAATAAGGAAGAAAACTGAAGAAGAAAAGACCATGCGGAATGACAAGAGAAAACTGGAAAGTTCAAAGACAAAATCTCAAAAGAGACACCGATCTGGCCCATCTAACAGTAGCACTGGAGAAAGGAAAGACAGTCATGAAAAATGTGCAGTGTGTGATGAAGATTTAATAAGTGATGTCGAAGATGATGATCTTAAAAAGATTGGTTGTGATTACTGCATTCGCTGGTTCCACCTGAAATGTATAGAGCTGTGTAACTTGCCTTATAGAGATGTATCTCAGCAAGGGTTTGCCTGCCCAGAGTGTGCTTAGTTGGGCCAAATAATGAATGGTTCTCACAAAAGTATTTTTTCTTTCATAAAACCTATACTAGGGCCTATCCTTAATGTTAAAAAAACAACAGTCTGTGTGAAGTCAGGTGTTCTTAATGTCACCCACGAGTATACCTATTTAATGTTACTAGGCATACATAATGTTACTTACATGATAAGTTAACCTTCATTTTTAAATATATACTCTCTTAAAATGTTTTAAGTATAAAAAACAGCTCTGTGAAACAATATCCGACCTGGGGCAACCTATATTATCCTTGTGCAGTTGCAGGCTGACTACTAGTTTTGACCATGGCTGACTTCTGAATTTCAGTGGCTGAGTACTGGGAGTTTTGCTCTCTTTACAATGTGAGCTTAATTGCTATATTTTGTGGTTTATTTGTGCTATAATAAATATTGCAGACATAAAACTGCAATTCTCCATTTTATTTACATCCTGATTACTAGAAAATGTACTGGGATTTTTATTCACGCGAAATCACTGAAATAAAAATTTCTCTTAAAGGGCTGACTACCGGCGAAATCACCCTATTTGTAATTCATTATAAATTGTAAAATTTTAAAATCACATTGTTCGTTAATGTTATTTCGAAGTTAAATTCAAAGTCATGGTATTGCAAGTGCCTTTGTAACAAGTTTTAATCTCTTGTTGTTGTATATCTCATTGTCATAAAATTTACCGCCAAAACAGTTTGCTTTCGCTATGCACAAGGACATTTTGTTGTGACGGCGGCTGCACGCAAGGACAATTTGCAGTGATGGCGAAAACTTATAAAATTTACAGCGTAGTATTCTCCATTATTGTGCTTGAATAAAATAACTATAATCAATTAAGTCTTTATGACATTCAGATTATTAATACATACATATATGAATATTTGTACTTAATATTATGTTCAGTAGAACTTCTTGTGTCACGCGGAAAACGTGATGTATAAAGGAGAAAGAGGAAAGAAAGGAGGAAGCCGGGATAATGGGGAAGCAGGAGAGAAATAACGGAACCATGTGGGAAGGAATCCTCATTGTTTAGCTTACGGAAGATAAGTGTTCGACAGTGAAGGAATGTACTGCACTTTGTACAACAGGAGATCGGCCGTTGGATCGAGCAATTAATGGAAGTAAGGTGATGCGATTAGGAAGTTCCATTACAAAGGTAGGGTGTGAAAAGGATCACGTGACCCACCGTTTCAGGAGGTAAGCTGCAGCAGTTTAATCACTTTTCATGAGCTCATGTTTATATACTTCAAAGGTAGATCTATCTAAAGTACGTTTCGAATAAAGCATGCTCGTGTGTATCTAGTGTGGAAAATAAATCGAAAATTTAGCGTTCCGTATCTCGTGGTTGACAGCTAATGGCGGGCGATGCCGTTACATGTAAAAATGGAGTTTTCTCTAATAATTTGAACATGATCTGATACAATACATCCAGAGAACCTTGAGTAAGTGCTTATCCTTATAATTTTAAATCTGGGTAGTAATCAGAGACAGAAGGTATTTTATTGCGTCTGAATATTTCAAGGTCACATGTCGTAATGCAGGTATGTAGTCGGCAGAAAGACGAATTAGTGAAAATTTGCACGGTTAGTAAGAAATGTGCAATTGCTTGAAATTGTCTGTGTAAAATTATCTGGGTTAATTATATAAACTTGACGAGTTATAACCTTGAATGAGGCGATGTTGCCAAATCAGACGCACGGTGAAGATATTTAATTCTAATTCAGCTGTTCGTACTAAATTCAGTTACGAGCTGAGTGCAAGTGAAAATATAAACAGCTCCTGTTAATGATCAGGGAGAGGTGTAATTTCTCATATAATAAATGTTTAATTATTTCGAAACTCCTATTTCATTCCATATATGCTTACAAAATCGGTATGTGATAATTGCATGTTGACATATCTTAATATTGTGTGTTTTCTTTCAGAGGGAAGAACTTTGTGTGTCTTGCCAACGTAACTCATATTATTTCATGCTGGTAATTGATTTGGCAATCAGCTAGGGAAAGATCAGGTTGTTGGGTTACTACAAAATTTGGTATTCCGTTAGACAGGTTTGAACGATATGGAAGTAGACTGGATAAAACATGTAAACTGCATCACATACATTTGTACTAGCTCTGAATTTGATATCCAAGACTGAATTATATGGTGGCTGACAGGCATATTCTTATTTGAATATTGATCTTATTAAGTAAACTTATATTGTTCACATAAAAGGAATCCCTTTCGAGGTCAGTTGTTCTCCACAGTATACGACAAATCAGCGCTGCCGGCGTTACTAGGTAGAACTCGTGGGAGCTATCCGAAACATAAATTTGAAGTTGCTGTAATTTTGGTGTTGAGAGGATTGTTTGGATGCTCTCATGACGTGATTGGTGCAGGTGGCCCTCGCCTCTGATTACGGAGACATTAATTGGGTTCTGGACCATCGTAAAAGTCAAATAAATAGGTAGAACATCGTAAAAGATCATGTAGACTCAATGGTTTAGTTGTTGCGGTTGGGAACAATTAAATCTGAACAATAAATTTGAACAAATAAATCTGAATAATAAGTTTGAACAAACAAAAAAAAAATGGGAACAGAACAAGAGCCTGTTAGAATTGAATCCTTGTTTGCTTTCATCAAGCAGTGTGATGAGAGAAACAGGGAAAACGCTGATTTGCTGAAGTCAGAACTTACAGCTCATGCAAGCAGTTTGGTGGGTGGACTACAATCTAATATAAATGACACCAACAAATGTATTCTGGACTTGCAGAAAGACATTGTTAAGACGAGTGAGGGTCTTCAAGATCTCACTCTGTCAGTCTCTCAGTATAGGGTCGAATGTATGAGCAGGGCAGAGGGGTTGGAAGAAAAGTTGGAAGTACTGACAGGTAGATTAGATTCGGAAGTTCAGGTCATGCAAAAGTCTATGGAACAGATGAAAATTGATAATGAAACTAATATCAGTTCTTTGGAAGGGAAAATTGTTGAGAAAGTGTGGGGAAGGTTAGTCTGTAGGAAGGAAGAGTTGGGCCGAGTCACGATCGGGTCTCAGTTAGGAAAAGCAGTTAGTGAAAGTGAGTTGTTGGAAATAAAAAGGGAATCTCCTTCACCCTCTCGACCGGTGGTTAATATTTCTTCTGAACATCAGGGTAGTAAGGCTTCGGTGGTAAATAATGTGCCCGTAGAAGTTTTGGTTACGTTTCGATCTCTTGAGGAGTCGATGGAAAGGGTTGATCAGGTTCTGGCCAGATGGGAACGGCGAAATACCTGTAATGGTCGTGACTTTGGCGTAAATCAGAGTAAAGTTCAGGTAATTGATCGGGAAGTGCCGGATTTTGTGGGAAGGAAATTTGTAGATAAGGCTACGTCCACAGATGATTCCGATACCGTACCTGGTAGGTTGAGTAGTACAGTGAAGCCACTGGCGGGCATCAGCGATTCCTGTGCAGAATCTGCATCTGACACTGACAGACCGTGCAAAAAGAGTTTCGTTTCAAACAGGAAAGGTTATATTAAAACCAGGCATAAAAGGGCTAAGATCAGTAGGTTTCAGGGAACAGGAAATGATCAGGAAAAGTTGAAGTTAGGGAATGTGGATCAAGTTGATCCTAGCATTAGTCTTGGTTTAGCTCGAGGGAAGCAATTTAGTATCAAGCCTCAGGACTTATTAAAATTTCCCAAGTTTAACGGCTTGATCACTGATATAACTCCCACTGAATTCCTTGAAAAGGTAGAGGAACTCTTGGAGTTGTATGGAGTTGACCAAGCTCAATATATAAATTATGTTCCAAAACTCCTAACAGAAAGTGCGAAACTTTGGTTTTCAGAAAAGAAGTCACAACTGATTTCTTATGACTTATTCAAAACTGAGTTTATCGGTCATTACGAAAGCTCAAGGTGGCGAAGTTCCTGTCTAGCTAAGGTTCTGAGCTCACCGTATCAGAAAACATCTGAGGAGAGCGTGTTGCTTTACTTCTCCAGGAACTTCAAGTTATTGCGTTCCATCCAACCTAAGGCTGAGGAGTCCCATATTGTGGCTCAGCTTGGCGCGCTTTTGCCGTACAAGTTAAGGGAACATTTCGTAATGAAAGACCTATCGTCTTTTACAGAGGCTGTCCATGTTATCGAAAATTTTGAATCACTTAAGGATGCAGTTGTCAAAAAGGAATGGGTTCTTCCCTCCAAAAGTAAAGAGATAAAAGGGGGAATAAACAAAGTAAGGGTTAAGTCACCGAGTCCTGAAAATAAGGGTAATCTTGACTCTCGCTTCTCAAAGAGTTCACCCAGGGGTGCATGGAAAGATTCTCAGAATAGTCCGAAGTCCAAACGGCATGGTTCAGGCAGGGGTAGTATGTCTAGCGAATCTTCGTTGGGAAACGAGGAGGAACTCACATCGTAGGAGGTGATGTGGGTTTGTTCGCGGGTAATCCTCCCAAGGATCATAGGCCTTCGACATATACGCGAGTTTGTAGGGAAGTAGAAGACAGTTATCGAGGAATGGATCCGATGTTTGAAGACAAGCTATTGATAGGAGACAGTTTGTCAGTCAGGTTAGCGCAAACGATTGGAAATTACAAAATTACGTTTGACGAAAGAGGCTGCCGAAAAATAGGTTGGGCGGTTAGTGGGCAAACCACTGGTCAATTGATCGACAGACTTCGTTCATGTCCGAGGTTGCCGGACGCAGTAATTGTTTTGATAGGAACAAATGATATTCTTCAATTCAAATCGGTAGAGGCCATCACAGAGAACTTGTTGGAAATTTTGAAACTGTTGGGGGAGCGTACAAAAGAAGTTAATTGGTTGACTTTGCCACCCTTGGCGCGTATCATGCGGGACAAAGACTCAGGCATCTGGCGGAAATGGCAGGGAGTCAATGAATTTATAATGTCGTTTCATAATGGTGAAAACGTAAAGGTTCATGATATTACTTCTCTGTTCTTTAATGATCAGGGAGCAATCAAGGTGAATTTGTATGAAGAATATTTGGGTAATCCTTCCCGTGGTAAGGTAGACAAGGTACATTGGAATAAGGATGGGATAACACAAGTTATGAATTTCCTTCAAAGAAAGGGAGTGTTTAAAAAACTAGGTAAGGTGAACTCCATCGGTGGTACTCAGTTCGTGGTAGAGGCGGAGGTTCACGCCATTGAGGAGTATCCTAGTGATAGTCGACAAATATTTAAGACGGAAAACCGTCAGAGGTCCCTTACCAATGGGCAGGGGGTGAGGGCGTAAGGTTTCAGCCTGCCATATTATTTGTAAATATAGTAGACAGCAGTGAGGAGTGTGATTTAGATGATGCCATGAAATTAGTTACCCCAATCAATGCTGGTCCGCAAGGTGGTGCATCAGCTTTGATTGACGTTACTATTTTAGGAAGGCCATATGTAGCCCTCTGTGATAGCGGTGCTGAGGTCAGTCTCCTTGAATACAATACGTGGAGATCGGTTTCGTCTTTAAGTTCTAGGCCCAGGTTGGAGTCTGCCTCCAACATCAAGCTAGTGGACTACTCTGGCACAAAATCGAAATCAGTTGAGGGTATCACTAAGTTGAATATTAATTTGGGGGGTTATGAATTCTATGTTCAATTACTTGTTGTAAAGAAGTTAAGTGTACCAATAATTTTAGGGTTAGATGTCATTTATGGAATTCAAGGGGAATTAAATTTTAACAATGATGCGTTCTTCTATCGAACTCCCAATGGTAGGGCACTCCTAAAATTTACTCCGCTTGTTGAAACAGGCAGCATAGAGCAGGATGTGTCAGTTTCTAAGGTTGTATTAAAAGATGTAATTTCAGGGAATGATGGGACTAATTTTGCTGAAAAGGTGAAGGACTCTCTGAATTTGGAGGATAACTTGAGTTCGCGTTTCGTTGATATGATCCATAATTTTGAACCGATGTTCTCAGAGAAACCGGGTTTATGTGGTGAATATGTTCATCGAATGGAATTGGATACCAGCGTGCCAATAGTTGCTAGGAATTACCCAATACCTTTTGCATATAGGGATAAGGTCAGGGAACATTTAAGTCAAATGTTAGCATGGGGAGTAATTGAACTCTCAGTTTCTGAGTATCGTTCGCCCCTGCTAGTCGTCCCGAAGCCAAATGGGGAAATTAGACTGTGTGTGGATTTGAAAAAAATAAATCAACACGTCAAACCTATGCAACTCACGCCAATGAAGATCAACGATTTGCTGACGTCATTCATTGGTTGTCAATTTTTCACATCGCTAGATTTGGGAAATGCGTACTGGCAGGTTCCGTTGCATGAAGATAGCAGAAAATATACGGCATTTGCATTCGAGGGGATCCTCTACCAATTTAAAAGGGTTGTGTTTGGGTCCGTCAATGGTACGGCAGTGATTGTCGACGTTATGAATCGCGTGCTTGGGTCATTCCTAGAATTCGTAGTGGTGTACGTGGATGACATCATTATTAAGTCAAAAGATTTTGAATCTCACCTCAGGCATGTTAGTCTGGTGCTTGAAAGATTGAAACGTGCAGGTTTCACTTTATAATTAGAGAAATGCAAGTTTGCGGTTACGGAATTTAAGTTCTTGGGGCATGTGGTCACGACAAAAGGGTTTAAAAAGGATCCCTCGTATGTTGAGAGCATCGTTAATTTGCGTAGACCGGAAAATTTGAAACAGCTTCAAAGAGTTTTAGGGTGTTTCAACTGGCTATCCAAATATATTCCCAATTACGCACTTGCAGCACAACCTCTCTATGAATTATTGAAGCATAAGTCTAAATGGCATTGGTCAGGGGAAGCGGAGGAAGCTTTTAAGCTCCTTAAGACTTTAGTCGTTCAAGAAGTAACGTTGAATTATCCGGATTTTGACAACAAATTATATATCCAAACGGATGCATCTTTAATTGGAATTGGTGGTTATTGTTACCAAATTGTGGATGGCAACATCAAGCCGTTAGGATTTGTTAGTAGATTGTTGAAGACGTACGAGAAGTCTTACACGTCCACAGAAATAGAGGTTCTTGCCATATTGTTTACGATAGAGAAATTTTCTACGTTTCTCAAAGGCAGACAATTTGTCGTGGTGTCAGACCACAAGTCGCTCACGTGGCTCGAATCGGCTCACTCTTGGAACTCTCGTTTAACGAGATGGTTCATACAAATTCAGCAATACTCCTTCAGTGTGCATTATTGCAAGGGGGCGGATAATGTTTTAGCGGACACACTTAGTCGAAATTTTCCAAACATTCCGGATTCTCAGTTTTTGGTGAACGTATCTACGGTTATGAAAGCTGCTCGAGAGTTGTTTACCAAAGAAGAATTGATAACTTTGCAGCACAAGGATATAGGTTTGCTGGAAATAATCAATCACCTACAAGGAGTGGTTCAAAAGATAAATGCTCGTTCTAGGTCCTGGAATCAAACTTACTGTTTGAATGTTGGCGTACTCTACATCAAAGACTTCCATGACAATTCACGTCATAGAATTTGCATTCCCGTAAACTTGATAGGAAAGGTCTTAATAGCTTGTCACGATGACATGGGGCATTTTGGAGTTGCCAAGACTCTTGCAATGATCTATCAGGCATTTTATTGGAAAGGCATGAAATCTGATATTAAGTCGTACATTAAAGATTGTGACATCTGCCAACGCACCAAACCTAATAAGCATCCGGCCAAGTTCGTTGCTAGGTCGCATGTCACAGACAAACCAGGCCAGTTGTTATTTATCGATTTGCAAGGTCCCTTTGCACTAGGACCAAGGCGTGAAAGATTTCTTTTTACCGTGTTGGATGCGGCCACGAGATATTTAGTAGCATATCCGGTCGTTAACAGTAATGCGGCCACAATTATAAATAGATTAACCAAAGTATACTTTGTTCATTTAGGTGTACCACAAAAGATAATGTCTGATAACGGACCACAGTTCAAATCTAAAAATTTTCAGGATGTCATGAAAAGCTGGGGAGTACAACTCCTGTACACTCCTGTGTACCACCCGTGCTCAAATTTAGTGGAACGGTATCACTTGGAATTAAATCGGCTGATGAGGGTACTATGTATATCCAACCATGCCAAATGGCCAGAAAGGATTCCAGAAGCCCTTAACTTCCTCAATGGTTCAATCTCCTCTCAAACGGGTTATTCACCAGCTGAGTTGAGGCTAAACATGCAAAAGGGTTTGACAAAAATACCGTTGTTGGGAGTAGAAACTAATAGGCTCACGTGGGATGAAAAATTGGTTATGGCAAGTTTAGGCAGTATCAGCAAAAGGCGAGAAAGATTGAAAGTACTTAACGCAAGACATGTCACTAATCCTGTAGTTGACGAAGGTAGATTGGTCTTTGTTAAAAATCAAGCGCAGAGTGGTATAGGGGATAAAGTTATACGGAAATATTGCGAGCTCTTTGTCGGTCCTTACCTTTGCGTAAAAAACAACAAAGATTCTACATTGTCTTTGGTAGATTGTATTAATGGGGAGAAAATAGAGAACCAATCTATTGAAAATTGTAAAATATGGAATTGTTCCGAGGACAAGTTGATGGAATGGATGAAAAAGTTATCAGATTTGGGTTTAGAGGATACGGAAAAATGGTTGCAGATGATGAGAGATAGCATCACACAAGGTGTTGCCATTAAGGGCAATCAAGATGAGGTCGGGGGTAGTGAGGACTGAGATTTGGAACATTCTCCTGTGGGTGAAGTGAAATTTGTACCTGCGGCGGGTAAGGAACCAAGTAGGTGCAGTTCTGCGGCGCACCAGCACAGGAGGTGTGGGCCTGAAATTTTCTTTCTTGGGTTTGCAAGGGATTTCCTGATCTTAAAATTTTGAGCATAAATGGCAAAGAAGGGTTACATCCGGGGCACGCACGGAGTTCTTCCTTCCGGTAAGAAACAATTGTATTGTACATATTGTATTTATATCAATATTTTATGAATGTAATCATGCGAGTGTATGTTTTAGGTGTATATGTCCTAGCGAATGGTTAGGTCAACTGGTGTAAATGTAAAATATATATATTTGATGATGTAAACTTGTCGAAAGGGGTCGAGCCCCTTGTTGGGCGCCAAATATGACGGTTATTGTCATATGGTATCATAAAATTACAAGAATGTAATGAATGCTGAGAACATTTAAATATTTTACTTTCGTCCGTAAACCGGTACATTACGAAGTTCAGAAAATAACGCTAGATGGCACTATTTGTAATTCATTATAAATTGTAAAATTTTAAAATCACATTGTTCGTTAATGTTATTTCGAAGTTAAATTCAAAGTCATGGTATTGCAAGTGCCTTTGTAACAAGTTTTAATCTCTTGTTGTTGTATATCTTATTGTCATAAAATTTACCGCCAAAACAGTTTGCTTTCGCTATGCACAAGGGCATTTTGTTGTGACGGCGGCTGCACGCAAGGACAATTTGCAGTGATGGCGAAAACTTATAAAATTTACAGCGTAGTATTCTCCATTATTGTGCTTGAATAAAATAACAATAATCAATTAAGTCTTTATGACATTCAGATTATTAATACATACATATATGAATATTTGTACTTAATATTATGTTCAGTAGAACTTCTTGTGTCACGCGGAAAACGTGATGTATAAAGGAGAAAGAGGAAAGAAAGGAGGAAGCCGGGATAATGGGGAAGCAGGAGAGAAATAACGGAACCATGTGGGAAGGAATCCTCATTGTTTAGCTTACGGAAGATAAGTGTTCGACAGTGAAGGAATGTACTGCACTTTGTACAACAGGAGATCGGCCGTTGGATCGAGCAATTAATGGAAGTAAGGTGATGCGATTAGGAAGTTCCATTACAAAGGTAGGGTGTGAAAAGGATCACGTGACCCACCGTTTCAGGAGGTAAGCTGCAGCAGTTTAATCACTTTTCATGAGCTCATGTTTATATACTTCAAAGGTAGATCTATCTAAAGTACGTTTCGAATAAAGCATGCTCGTGTGTATCTAGTGTGGAAAATAAATCGAAAATTTAGCGTTCCGTATCTCGTGGTTGACAGCTAATGGCGGGCGATGCCGTTACATGTAAAAATGGAGTTTTCTCTAATAATTTGAACATGATCTGATACAATACATCCAGAGAACCTTGAGTAAGTGCTTATCCTTATAATTTTAAATCTGGGTAGTAATCAGAGACAAAAGGTATTTTATTGCGTCTGAATATTTCAAGGTCACATGTCGTAATGCAGGTATGTAGTCGGCAGAAAGACGAATTAGTGAAAATTTGCACGGTTAGTAAGAAATGTGCAATTGCTTGAAATTGTCTGTGTAAAATTATCTGGGTTAATTATATAAACTTGACGAGTTATAACCTTGAATGAGGCGATGTTGCCAAATCAGACGCACGGTGAAGATATTTAATTCTAATTCAGCTGTTCGTACTAAATTCAGTTACGAGCTGAGTGCAAGTGAAAATATAAACAGCTCCTGTTAATGATCAGGGAGAGGTGTAATTTCTCATATAATAAATGTTTAATTATTTCGAAACTCCTATTTCATTCCATATATGCTTACAAAATCGGTATGTGATAATTGCATGTTGACATATCTTAATATTGTGTGTTTTCTTTCAGAGGGAAGAACTTTGTGTGTCTTGCCAACGTAACTCATATTATTTCATGCTGGTAATTGATTTGGCAATCAGCTAGGGAAAGATCAGGTTGTTGGGTTACTACAAAATTTGGTATTCCGTTAGACAGGTTTGAACGATATGGAAGTAGACTGGATAAAACATGTAAACTGCATCACATACATTTGTACTAGCTCTGAATTTGATATCCAAGACTGAATTATATGGTGGCTGACAGGCATATTCTTATTTGAATATTGATCTTATTAAGTAAACTTATATTGTTCACATAAAAGGAATCCCTTTCGAGGTCAGTTGTTCTCCACAGTATACAACAAATCAGCGCTGCCGGCGTTACTAGGTAGAACTCGTGGGAGCTATCCGAAACATAAATTTGAAGTTGCTGTAATTTTGGTGTTGAGAGGATTGTTTGGATGCTCTCATGACGTGATTGGTGCAGGTGGCCCTCGCCTCTGATTACGGAGACATTAATTGGGTTCTGGACCATCGTAAAAGTCAAATAAATAGGTAGAACATCGTACTAACAAGTGGCTTTGTATGTAGCTACATACATATGGACTAAAAATTCGCAAAATATGAACTAACACATAAGTACAATTACCAAAAATGCTGCAAAGAAGACTTCTTCATACGATTCCTTATTTGAGTGATTTCAAACAAAATAAAAAAAATATATACGTACATATTATTTTTCATTGCATTAATGCACTGGTGGCGTTCTAACTTTTCACTCCCAAAACCCGTATACACTGGTATGGAACTGCAACGGCAGATAATAACATGCCAACGTGTTAAACCGCTACAATTGCACCATAACACTCCTCCTCAAACAGTATTATTATTTCCTCTCTGAGATCTGCGACAGTCGGTTGCCTTTGTTGTACATTTACAAAGGATGCCGGCTTCGACAACAATAACAAGTACATATACTGCCACTAGACGATAAGCTGCGCGGCTTTTTCTTTTGTTATGAACCAGGGCCGGCGCTAGTCATTTTGCCTCCCTGGGAGGTGGCGGCAGATGCCGCTCTATTTCGACCCCCCCCCCCCCGGTCATTACGCAGCAACGGAAAATTGAAAATCAATATAATCAATATATTCCTAACTAAAACATCAAAATATAAAATAAATAATGAGACTTCTTATGCTATTTCAATACTATTCAGCGCAAAAGAATATCTCGCTCGATCACAGTTTTCAATAGGCTTATTTTTTTCTTCTCTTCAAATTTTGCCGCTCGGTTCGCCCTTCCCTTCCGCCGGCCCTGCTATGAACTTGGTCACCGATCAAAGCATGGCAATTTTAACACAGAAAACAATATGTATCGCATTAAGCAGCAAAAATGGCAGCCTCCTCTATGCAATTTCTACAAGAACACCTGCCGGAGCCAGAGTTGAATTGCTTAGAATTTCCCGAGCTTGGCTATGCAAGGTTTTTGATTTCAACTTCGACAGAACTGGAGGCATTATGGAATTTAACGTTCATTAGCAAACACACACTTTTACATACACACACGCAATACACGCACACAACGTCGAACCGGTCAAATACTTAGTATAAAATAAAAATATGGTGCTTCCAATCCAACAAAACTCACCGCCACGTTACCTGCCTTTCCCTTCCGTGACAGAAATAGTGCTTCATTATTACAGTTGGCAACACTAGTTACTAGGTAGCCAATGAACATGCACTGCATAAAAGAAGCAACGACTACGCCGTGCTATATTGCCACATTACCGTCCCTGCCGAACGGTATGAACCGCGAGCTGGAGCGCTATTCAATTGTTTTCAATGATGTTTGCGCGAGTGTGTCCAGGAATGGAATGACAATATGGCAACAATAGCGAAGGTTTTCGAGCAGTGTTGCCACAATCTGTAAGCACAATTTCCCTTTCCAAGGGGTAAAATTTCCCTTTTTCGCCCATTTTTTCCCTTCATCTAAAGAATTATTATTATTATTAATAATAATAATAATAATAATAAAATATTATCGTTGACCCATGTTCGTATGTATGTATAAAATGTTAATCAATTAAACTTTTAAATGCTATGACGCCAGGGGTACCGGGTTCGAATCCCGGCCTAGGCATGGCTGTTTGTAAGTGTGCATTCATAAATCTCATCATATCATTACTCATCCCCATCTTTGCAATTAGCCAAAAGTGGCAGAAAAGCGAAGTAAAAAAAAAACAAATCAATAAACAATAAAATCAATAAATTTTAAATGTTTTTTTTGGAAGATTTAGATTTTATTTCTAAACCAAGCTACATTTTTTGTTTTGAGATGAAAGCTAAAACCATATGTTAAAACTATGTTATAGTTGGCAACTGAAGATTTTCATCAGTAAAAAGCAAAACACACAAACAGAGATTGGATTTAGGGAGTCCAATGCCCCTTGTCTTCATCACACCATCAGAAGAATATTAAAAATATTCTACACAAAATGCTGTTCTAGTAAGGCGCACATATGAAGAGTTTGTGTGGAAAATCACATTTTTGCCTCCCCATAAAAATGTTAAGTTCGGCGCATTGATATACGCGTTTTATTAAAAAAGATATATAGTACATACCTGAGCAAATGTTCTATTCTGGTAAATTTCAGATATTAGGTGGAAACTTCTAAAACACAGCAAGTTTTTTATTAAAATTTAATCCATTGTTGGTCACTTCTTGCCACTCTGCACGGAATTTTTAACTTGTTTCCGAGGTGTTTTTTTCATCTTCCGATAATTCTCCACGACGTTTTCTAATATATTCTGGAGTTGCAGATAGTTGCCTTTGCTTCCCTTGTTCTCCCGGGCACAGCCTTTCACCAAACACTCGCACACGACGAGTACAATGAAGACTGAAGTAAAGATAGGTTTGCGACAAAGATAACTTTATGGTTTGCACGTGTAGTGTTTGAGGCAAAATTCAGAGAACCGTGGAAAGCTTAAATAAACAATACCCTCGGACTCCCACTCCCATAAGGGGGAATGGCCAAAGACCTCCGATCCCAAACGGTAGCCAGATGTGGGTCAACCCAAATTCCACCCTTCCTTTCAGAACAAAGTATACGACAAAATAAAAAAAATAATAAGTTCTCATTTTCAAAATTGGAATCTGTTATAATGTTTAATATAATTAATGTTTAGTATGTCTTAAAATTTCCCTGAAAATTCGCTATTTTTCATCGAATTTCCCTTTTCCCTTTTCACTTAAAATTAGCTCTAAATTTCCCTTCAAAAAGGGAAATTTCCCTTCATGTGGCAACACTGTTTTCGAGCAGGGTAGAACACGTGATGCTAAGAGAGAGGGAGACGAAACGAAAATTCGTTTCTACGCAACGGCAAATTTACGTGTGTGGCACTTTTTTTTCTACGAGACATAGAGCATTCTCAGGCGCGGCCGCGAGCGGTAACAGGCGAGGGAACTGGTGGAATAACGCGCGCGGGATCTGTGGCTGGCAGGACGGAGGGTTTGTCGTCCGAAACCCACCCCTTAGGCGAAACTGGCCCTCTCTCCGGAGAACGGTAAACAATGAAGAGTTGCCAGAAGCAATGAAGTTAACGTAAGAAAGAAAATTACCAACCGTCGAAAGAAATCATTCTGTATTCCATAGAGCAATAAATAATGAAATTTTCAATGAGGAAAGAAAATATCGGTAACTGAAAAAGTACAGACAGGTGATTGATATTTGTTATTTACCGTCGCTTTCTGCTATTTTTCGGTAATCACGACGATGAGGATAAGTGAAAATTAAAGGGCACTCACAAAGAACACCCATGTCCAGGCCGGGATTCGATCCCAGGATCCATTACTTTGCAATCCTGTATGCTAGCCACGGAAGTCGGCTACAGCTTCGTGTTACACACAAAATTAGATTTAATTACATGTTTTGATTAGCACGTTTTGAAAAAACCCTGATAGTGTGACAAAGTTTCACAATTTCTTTTCAAGCCGGCTGTTAAATAAATTAGAAACTAGTCATCTAAACTCACCAAGAGCCGCTACAGGAACCTGTGTACTACGAATTTCTGAAAATTTGGCAAAATTGTCTGGCAACCCTGAGGCAATAAAATGACTGCATGGGTAGACGATAGCATTGACACTTGTTGCACTTGTTGCAAAGAGAATACTCGATTCTCTTTGCTTGTTGTTTCTTCGTTTTCTATGGAAAAGTGAAGCTTTTTCGCTGGTGTGCTGTAGTTGTGCGTTTGTTGCGATGAGCTATGTGGAGAACTTGTTGGTGCGAAGTTTTTCTACCAGAAGTCTGGATGAATAAAATAAACATAAAAAACCTAGGCCGGCCTAGACCGAATTTGAATCTAGAACAAGCATGTCTGAAGAAGATTTCTGGCAAGTTTGAAGTTTTTACTTCAGAACTTGAGCGTCTGGTAACGCAGATATCACCTTTCCAGTGAGATATTAACTTTGCTGCCCTATTTCATATATCAATTAGTCATGTTGGACAGGAAACGTTTTTTGTGTGACATTTTTACTAGTAATTTTCACGTTCAATGCACGTAAATATTCGTCATTGTGCTTATCAATTTTCCCCTCTGTTAAGTTAAAAAACAAACAACTAAATCAGTTAGAACTCTATTTCTTCTTCCATCTTTCGTAATCTTTGCATTAGTGTTAAATAATTATTAATTTATCATAATATGTGCAAACGTGCAAAACATGATATTCGGTAAAGACGAATATATCAATTTCTTATCATGTTGGCTGTTATATACGAAATTAGTCAATTAAACTCACATTACAAGTAGAGCAAATTTGTGAGCTGTCGCTCCTCCACTTTGGTTCACCACGAGCCGCCACTGGGAGGAGGGGAGTGGTAGGGGCTTCAGTACCTTCCGCCTACATTTCCAGCTACCTGACTAGTGTGCTTTTGCCCGTGTTATTGCGCTTGAAAGTCAGTTGGGTGACACTTGTCCCCCGCGCGATTAACGGCGTTATGAATGCACCAAATCGTTCACGACTCTGTAATAGCTCTCATATTTTGGACGTATTGCTTGGTGAGAGTTCCGATGAGGACCATGTTGTGGAGAATGATAGTGACGATGGTGGAGATGACCATTTAGTTGTCCAGGACGATCTCTTTGACACCGAAGAAGAAGGTGAGCCACAAAAGGACCAAGTGAAAAATGCCGAAAATGACCTGGCGCCAAATGCTGAAGAAGAATCCAGTGATGAAGAGGACAACCCATTTGCAAATTTATGCATGGTAAGAGACCAGTTTAAAAATGTAATGAAGTGGATGAACTATCCCCTCAGCCCAGAAATGTACGAACCAGAGCTGACAACGTTATTTTGAGGCTCCCTGGACCAACTGGACAGGGTAGGGAAGCACGCAGTGCACTTGATTGCTTTGTACTTTTTAGCGTTATTGGAACTATAGCTACATCAACCAACATTTATATTGACCATATAAAGGAGCATTTTAGCCGAGACAGGGACGCCAAACACACGAATGTTGTTGAAATTCGTGCTTTCATAGGCATTTTGCTACTAACCGGCTGTTTGGGGAGTAACAGGAAAAAAAACTAAACAGGTGCGGGACGACTCTGCAGGGACTGGTGTGGAAGTCTGTTATCTTGCCATGAGTGAGAATAGATTTCATTTTCTCATGCGATGTCTTCGTTTTGATGACATCAGAGATCATCAGCAGCGAAGAGAAATTGATCGGCTTGCCCTATCAGAGAAGTCCTAGAACTTGTGGGGCAAAACTTGTGGTCAAGGCCTGATGTCACTGCTATCTGTGTGGGAGGGAGAGAGACAAAACGACCAGAAAACATTGTGAAAAATGTGACCGTCATATCTGTAATGATCATTCATCAATTGTTTGTACTCAATGCTTGGAATGGGACTAAGATAATACAAACATTGCAACTGTAAAATATTGCTGGCTTCTTAGTATTCTTATGTACAAATGTATTTCTGTACTTGAACATTCATTTCAATCTTGATATCCAAAATGTGAAACAAAATAAGGACATTATAGGCCTAGTTATTACATTGAAATTTTCAACCTACAATATGCGTAAAAAAATATTACGAGCAACAAACATTGTTGTGACTATACCCTTTGTATATGTAAAATGCAGGGTACGCTTTAGCGATTTCTTTTGCCTTGTAATATTAGCCAAAAATATGTTAATATATATGTTTATGGATTCCCAATAAAGCTGTCTTTCAGATGAGCAAGGAATTTTACAATGTTACCCTGCATTAAACAAAAGTTATGGTAGCCTAAAGTTTAAGATATTTTTTCCATACAAAAATTTTGTTAAAGAACGATTTGGTAATTTTTTCTTACAACACCTGTTTGATACAAAAATAATACAAAAACCACTTTTAAGTGTCACTAGAATAGATTGTAAATATAACAAAACAAAAAAATACACCATACTATAATTAGTCTTTTCGAAATAAATAAAATACCTTATGGGTGACAACTGTCACCCGCGCGAGTATCCGTTTTACGGGATGCCACGCGAGTACTCGAGGGTTAAGAGCCATTATTTTGAAATTCGAACAAAGAAGGGATATTTGGATAGTTGTATTTTTTGATTGGCTTGATTTTTTTATATGTTGAAGTAGGTCATGACAAATGAATATTGTGCAATTTTGAGACCTTGAAAAATGTTTCCTCCCCTGTAGAAAATGTCAAAGTTCAAGGCCAGACCGCTCATTTTTCATGAAAAGTGAAACATGGGTAAGTTCTTGGTGCTGCATCTTTCGAAATCAACAACATCCCAAACTTTTGTTTTGCTATACAGTTAATATAAGACTGCTTGCTTATATACATTCAATTTTTTTGATGGGACATTGTTGTTTTCCATTGTTATGCGGCAACAAAGAGGGTCCAAAATGCAGTTTTTTTCCTGTTTTCGGCCCTTAATATCTTGGTTAAGCAACAGTACCCCCAAAAAATGTCAACTGGGCATTCAAGCTCACTATCAGGACAAGCTACCTGATATAGCACATTACTTGGATATTGATGCTGTTAGCAGATATAACCCTTTGAATACTCAAAAATTGCGAAATCCGCAACTTTAGAATTAGACTTATCTTAAAACAGCATCAAGCCAGAAATAAACTAAGTATACCATCTTG
Source organism: Lepisma saccharinum (assembly GCF_977018435.1). NCBI lineage: Eukaryota > Metazoa > Arthropoda > Insecta > Zygentoma > Lepismatidae > Lepisma > Lepisma saccharinum. Next base: position 53,868,995 of record NC_139251.1, read on the forward strand.
TAGCTGAATATATGTACTAATATATGGAAATGAAAAAAAAACTTTTGGGGCCTCGTCCCATTTTCGAGAAAACCACTCCACCACGAATATCTGCTCTTAGGCCTACCTGAATTGAAATCGGTTTATTTTGAGAACCTCGCACGCACAGCATAGTGCTGCGTGTACAGACTTTTACAAGAAAGTTAAGTTTTCTTTGGTACAATAATACAGAATATTTTGCAAACGTACTCTTCTCGCAATATACAGAGTGACATGCCTAAAGAGTGGTGGGGGAGGGTTGGTGCGGATAATAATCCCCCCATTTAGCCCAGTAAAATGAATGTCAAAGGCAGTAAAAGATGGCAAAGATGACGCCCTACTAAGAAACTGTATAGGTCCCCATCCCTTTTTAAAGTCTTTGGCACGCCACTGTATATAAAGCTTAGTAGAGCATTGTTTTTAAACCCAGTTTATGCACAGGAAGGCTAATCGGGACTGGGGACTTGCAGTTTAAAGTGGAATCTGAATAAATTGTACCTCAACCTTGCATCAAACCCGGGACCCGTTGATTACAATGAAACGACGTTACCACTACGCTATCCATCAAAGAAAGAAAAAAGGAAACTGTCCCACAACTTGTCAAGACAGGTGCTGTTCCATTTGGAACAAAGAAAAGTAGGACAAAGGGCTGTTCCAATTTTTGATAGGGGAAGAAGTGTGATAATTTACATTGACATTTCTTAACATTTTAATTTCTCTTTTCTCGAAAATGGGACGAGGCCCCAAAAGTTTTTTTTTCATTTCCATATATTAGTACATATATTCAGCTACAAGATGGTATACTTAGTTTATTTCTGGCTTGATGCTGTTTTGAGATAAGTCTAATTCTAAAGTTGCGGATTTCGCAATTTTTGAGTATTCAAAGGGTTATATCTGCTAACAGCATCAATATCCAAGTAATGTGCTGTATCAGGCAGCTTGTCATGATAGTGAGCTTGAATGCCCAGTTGACAATTTTTTGGGGTACTGTTGCTTAACCAAGATATTAAGGGCCGAAAACAGGAAAAAACTGCATTTTGGACCCTCTTTGTTGCCGCATAACAATGGAAAACAACAGTGTCCCATCAAAACAATTGAATGTATATAAGCAAGCAGTCTTATATTAACTTTATAGCAAAACAAAAGTTTGGGATGTTGTTGATTTCGAAAGATGCAGCACCAAGAACTTACCCATGTTTCACTTTTCATGAAAAATGAGCGGTCTGACCTTGAACTTTGACATTTTCTACAGGGGAGGAAAAATTTTTCAAGGTCTCAAAATTGCACAATATTCATTTGTCATGACCTACTTCAACATATAAAAAAAATGATGCCAATCAAGAAATACAGCTATCTCAGTTTGTTCGAATTTCAAAGTAATGGCTCTTAATACGGTCATACCTGGTCAAATATTAAGGCTAGATTCAGGCACGTAGCCAGGGCGATGGTTAAGGGGGCTGAAGCCCCCCCCCCGAAATTCTACAAATCAAATTAAGTGCTGTGTTTATTGTTAATAACAGAAATAAAATTATAGCCACAGTAAAATCTGCATTACATCGAAAAAGGTTTAGTGTATAATAGAAGAACCAGGTTATAATTTTATATTCTACCATTTAATCCAAAGAGTAAATGGATCCACAGCATCCAAAACTTATAGTTTTCTTTGTGAGGAGTCACAGAATATAAACTTTGAGTAAACTTTACCACTAACTGTTAAAGCCTTCTTTTGAACGATTGTGTAAAAGTAAATAACAAAATACAATATCTATGATTTTCAGTACACTAATTGTACAAAATATAAGAACAATAATGTTCAACAATTGGGTTAGATATTCACTGATACGGTCGATTGAGTAGCAAAGTGTCTCCATGTAATAACAATAAATTTGGATTAAAATTGATATATTTTTAATAACTTATAATAGTTATTATTGTACTACAATAACAAATTATTATTGTCATTATTATATGAACTAATCAAGTTTTATCTATGGTCCTCTACAAATATTTCTGGCAACGCTAGTGCTGGTAAGGGATGAGCTCTCCCCCCCCCCGCACCCCCGAAATAAAATTCTGGTTACAGACCTGGCTGCATTGGCGTTTCTTCAACAAGATTTCTACAGATTATGTTTACACTTATTCGCAGACGTTCTGCTTCACCGATGCACTGTTATCGGCGTCAATGCGGAAATATTCGAACTTTTCTTGGAGAATGTCCGAGCCAACTCTTTTTAAAACACTTATATAATCAGAAATAAAGTTTGGTGCTACTCAAGATGGCGGCGCCCTCTGGGTGACCTTAAGCCGCCCCTGCTCCAGTCACTGCTCTGCATATCAGGATGCACCTTTATAATTACAACATTTACACTGGTAGTGTAACGCCTTTTACAATAATATTCACAGAAGCTGATATGTAGAGGTCGTAGCTTATTCACATTCCATGTAAAACTGTAAATTCAGTCCCAATTTGCGTATGTATTGTGGTAGCATTTGAACGCCAATTTTCCTATGGGGCATTCTATTGTCACGGATGGGACACACAGGCTACATTTTTATATTTAAGTAACTATTCTACTGATAGTTAAGCAAAATTTTCCTTACAGTTTCTGTGCAATGAAATATGAAACTTAAACACAACTACCGATAAAATACTTTCCCAAATGTGTAGCTAAAAGTGAACAATCTCGTGTCAAGGGTGGGACAGACGAAACACTGCCTCTTCAATTAATAAGAAACTAGCTGATTGCCTGGCGTTGCCCGGGTATTTATTTATCCAAATCTTCTATTAGACAGGAATATAATGAAATATGTGTAAACTGTGTAGTGTAAAATGAACTTGGAGTTGAACGGCATTGGGAGTGTCACTATTCATCTCAGCGGCCCTGAAAACTATGGATTCCACACTAATATCGATCGTTGTACATGCCACCCCTTCCTACCTCTACCCCTAGGGGTGCCAGGGGTGTCTTGGAGCTGAACGGCATTGGGAGAGTCACTATTCATCTTAGCGCCCCCGACAACTATGTATCCCACACTAATATCGGTCGTTTTCGATTATTTTTACATGTCACCCCCTCCCCCCACCCCCAGGGCTGCCAGAGGTGTCTTACCCCCACAGTATTTCTTTCCAGATTGTAAGTCATATGTGTACCAAGTTTGGTCATCGTGAATGTCACCAATTAGCTTAGAGACTCCGAAAACTATGGATTCGACACAAATCTAGGTCATTTTTTACATTTTATTTTTCACCCCCTCTCACCCTCCAACCCGATAGATGATGAACTTGGAGTTGAACGGCATTGGGAGTATCACTATTCACCTTAGCGCCCCCGACAACTATGTATCCCACACTAATATCGGTCGTTTTAGATTATTTTTACATGTCACCCCCTTCCCATCCCACCCTTAGGGGTCCCAGGGGTGTCTTACCCCCACAGTATTTCTTTCCGGATTGCAAGTGATATTTGTACCAAGTTTGGTTGAAAACGCTCCAGGCGTTCGAGAGTTGTGCCGGAACAAACAAAATCCATTTTTATATACATATATACGGTAGATCGATTTATTTTAATTTCTATGAATTGTCAAATGATAAAAAAAAATGACTTAAAGAGAGAAGGCAATTGACCTTTGAATATTCTACTGGAGTTGAAGGGGAAATGTAACACTTAAAGGAGATTTTTTTGTGTGTCACGGGTTGGACACAATACAAAACAAAAGTAAATCAACAAGTTAAAATAAACGAACAATATGTAAAATAAATAATAATAAAAAGTTACAACATTGCATTTAATTTTAAAAACTGAGGTTCAGGGGCACTTTCACATGGAATTCCCCATATAATTTGTCTGACTAAAATCATTTGCGTAAAGCATTTATCATAAATGGGGATTTCTATCTTATGAGCCAAGTGAGTCACAGGATTTGGAGGAGGATGGCCACTCCTGTATTATTCATTAGACATTTTCACTTTTACACATAGATATCATTAATATTTGACCATTGGTAGGGGCATTGAATTTTCGCGATGCGCGAAATCGCGAAATGTGAAAAAAAAGATGCAATTTTGAACATTCTGCACGTAACTACACTCCCAAGGATGAAATATGCATGAGTTTTATTCGCGAAGTAATGCGAAATGTGTGCTTTTCCACGAAATGAACTCTTTTTCGCGAAATAACCGTGAAATATCATCAAATTAATTAAAAAACACGCAAAAACCGGCAATCGAGGTTGTGCGCGCAACGTTTGCCTAAAGTTTCCTACCACTTGCAGCTGAAGAACGTTTTATCTTCGATCACATCAGCAAGACGCTGCAAATTGGGATTTCCCATGCACGTAACTCAGTTCGAAAACTTCGCTCCCTGTCAAGCTGCATTCCTTTCTTCCCCCGAATATGCAATTTAGAAATGAAGTGATTTTGTGTTTATCTTTTCTTTTTGGTTGGACAGCTAAGTACTTGTGCATGTGTACAGTATATAAAAATGAAGTAGTTTATCAATTGTTTGTATGTTGTTTCCTCTCATGATGAAAAAGTGTGTGCCAATTTTTTTTCCACCGCTGGTATTTTATATACCGCTGATCTAACATTTTATTTACCGCTCTCCTCAGTTTTTATTTACCATAAATTTGTCTCCCTATAAATTTGTTTTACTCCGCTATTTGCCCCTTTCGGCTAACCGAGAAGATAAGGGTGAATGGTGATGAGATGTAATTGATGAGAGGATAAACACAAACACATATGAACGGGGCAGAACATGCGCCTCAGAGAAGCGTGAGTGCAGGCGTCAGAGCCTCGTTAGTCTGTAAAAATGCAATCCATGGAGGAGATGTCACCCCTTACACCTTTATCTCATTAGCATGTAAATAGAGAAAAGTTAGGAAATATTTCTTTGTACACAGTTTTATCTTTTTCCTTGAAATTCTGAGCAATCACTGTTTACGTTCTGGAAAACTCAATTAAAGTTTAAGAAAATATTAAAAAAACCTTGGACGAAAAGTCCTTGTGCAGCTATCCCTTCTTCCTTTCAGCTCGGGTCATAAGGAAGCATGGTCCACTCCCCTCCTCGCGGGAGTACGGTGCACAGGAGTCGCGGGTCTGCGCAGGATTTTATGCTTGTTGTTCCACTACAATTAGTCCAGTCAGGAATTGTAGTAGAAGTAAAAAATAAATATTGTCTATTGTTGTAGAAGAAATTCCTCATTTTCTTGACACTCAGTAGTTACTTTTTAAGTCCTATATGAGCATTCTGAACTTTATCCTTGCCAGACATTCCCGTGCTGAGAAGAATGACCTTTCTGCAATTTGGAATGGAATGGTGCATCCAATGTTGAAGCTGACGGTGCGAGGGGCTATTTGGTATCAAGGTATGAGAACAACTAGGCTATGTATCCATGTATTTTATTAAGCTATTAGCAGGGTTGCCAGGTGTTCCGGATTTTAAGGGACAGTCTATTATTTAAGTATATAGGTGAGTGTGTGTGTTCATACGTACGCTATATATACGAGAACTACGTCGTTGATACAGTGTACATTGTTCACTTTTCAATTGCTAATCATGCATCATTGTATTATGTGCTTAACTTCTCAATTTGAAAAAGTGTAGTTCTAAAAATCACACCACCTTTACACTCAAAATGAATTAATGTCATTGTATATGTCTTATATTTGGATATTCATAAGAATCGCTAAAAAATTCTATGTAATGCAATAGGACAATTAGTTCAATTTTTCAACATGTACATCTTGTTTTGCAAAATATTTTTTAATATCTTATTTATATTTTACGAGATACTAGCGTCCACTCTACACCATGGAACTAAGTATATATGTTATATGCACGGTGCACGGGCGTTTTGGGCCCGAATAACTATGATTACATTTCACACAAATATGCAATAACATATTAATTATAGCTGCAACTATGATATTACAATACATATGCAAGTTCAAACCTGCAATTCAACGTTGCCTATTCAAAATCTTTAAAAACTAGGGTTACCAGACGTCCGGTTTTTCCCGGACATGTCCTACATTTTAGCCTTATGTCCGGTGTCCGGGAGGAATTTGAAAAACATCATAAATGTCCTACATTTTGAGCGTCACATAATATTAATTATGAAAATACGTGACAGAAAAAAATCATGCAAGTTACAAGTCTATGAACTATGAACAAGTCCAAACTCAATAGTGAAATTTATTTTGATTAAGTCATTGCCCAAAAAGAAAGAAAGTTTGTCCTGCTATTAAACAAACAGGAAAACGGAGCAATTAATGAACAAATTTTTGGGACCACTTTCTGATAACGTCACTGTTCAATGCCTGAGCAGAATTTCTTGCCTTAGGGTTTATACTGATGGAACAAGGTGTTGCCCATTGTTATTCAATATTTTGATTGTAAAACAGGGGTATAGAGAACAAAGTTATTCAGGTTGTCTGCCAGTCAAGAAAGTCATGGAAGTCAAGAAAAAGTAAAGAAATCAACAAGTAGGTCAAGAAGTCAATAAGAAGGCAATAAATTATTCTTGTGGTCAAGTTTCTTGTTTTTGTTCTCTTGCTCCAGAGATTCAAGGGATAGAGTGAAGACAAGGAGCAAACATGAACACAGAATCACAGTCGAAAAGGAAGCACGAAAACATTCCAAGTGAAGCAGAATCGTGTTTGAAAACACTTTATCCTTTCATATCAGCAGAAAGCAACTAATGAAATATTATATGAGTAGTGAAACATCTACGCAAGCGCACTTGCCCTGCCACTCCTTAGCCCACTCTACTGGTTGTATGTGACAGAAAATTGGCGGGAGAAACTTGTGACAAAAAACAAAGAAAGAAAGAAAAACGTGTTAGTGCGTTCTTAGTATTTCCTCTCAACAATATACATTGGTAGTAAAATTTTACTCTTATCAATGCTTAGATAGACAATTTAGTGTGTTGCTTAGAAAACAAAACTAAACATCATTATTTTATTTTCGTGTACATTGTAATGACATAAGTTGGCAAGTAATCATGAGCCTGTGAAGTGATATACTATTTTATTAAAAATGGTTATAAAATCTTTCATTGTTCTCTCTATGCTTGTTCCTAGGGGAAAACAATTACCGCCACAATGCTGATTTGTACACATGCATGTTTACTGAAATGATCAAGGATTGGAGAAATTCCTTCCATGAAGGCAACAATGGAGATGATCCTACTTTCCCCTTTGGATTTGTTCAGGTAAACTGAATCTATATTTGGGCCAATCTGGTCGAATATTTGCAATTTTGTAATCTTCAATCACTTCAAACAGTGATGATAATAATAATAATTTTTATTGTAGAAACATATATGAGAATATCACATGTATTACAATCGTCAGAAATATAACCTAGCCTTATACTAATAAAGTATATATAAATCTTACAAACATCCCAGCATCTTAGAAACGTAACACAACTTACATAAATTTAGTAGTTAACATTATCTCACAAGCATAACTATTTTACCTAACAAAATTAATTTCAAAGAATTCTTCTGCCTTATATATACAATTATCAGTCAATATTTTTTGCAGTTTTCTTTTGAATTTTAAAAAGGGCAGTTGCCTTAAAGACAAAGGGAGAGCATTGTGAAACTTAATCGACATGTAGTAAAAGTTTTTTTTTGTGTCTTGTTGTAATTTATCCTAAACAATCCCTATTTATGGTTTGATAGGTATGTGAACACCCTAACTCCCCATAAATGTGAATGTTTTCTTTTATATAAAGCAGGCATTGGAATACAAAGATAGCAGGAGCTGTCATAATACCTAGTCTAACAAAAGTTAACTTACAGTGGCCTCGGCTTGGAAGACCTCACATTAATCTTACACATATCTTTTGCAATTTTAATAACCTTTTTATTGAAAGCTGATGACCCCAAAGTAAGGTACCATAGCTTAAGTGACTGTGTATCTGTGCACAATAAACAGTTTTTAGAACATTCAAGCTTACACACAATCTTAACCTACGCATTAAATAAACCCCTTTGCTAACTTTGGATTCAACTCTACTGATATGATCCTCCCATTCCAAATGATTATCTATTAAAAATCTCAAAAAGGTGACAGAATTCTTTTCATGCTCTGTATTATGATTATTACTATTATATGTAAGTTCCAAGTTTTGGATCTTATCAGTGTTTATGCAAAGCAAGTTAGTAGTACACCAGTGCTGAACAATATCGGAAGTAGATTTTATTGAGGACCTTAAAAGATTATTAGAATCTGAGTTCAAACAGATATTTATATCATCAGCAAATAGGTAACTACTGACCAAGAGTGTTGAAATGTTATATGGCAAATCATTTATGTAAACAATAAAAATAATAGGACCCAGAATAGATCCTTGAGGTACTCCATAATTTACAGGCAACAAATTTGACTCCTTTTCTTCATAAACTACTCTCTGAGATCTCCCACTTAGATATGATTACAAAAGTGACAGCGCTCCATCCTCAAAACCATAAAATCTTAACTTTTTTAGCAGAAGAGAGTGAGATACAGTATCGAATGCTTTGGACAAATCATAGAGTTTCACATTAACAACTTTCTTACTGTCTAACCCTAATATGCAATTTTTTAAGAATGAGACAGCAGCCTTAACAGTACCAAGCCCAGTTCTATAGCCAAATTAAGAGTTACTAAATAACTTATTTTGTTCAAAATAATCAACCATCTGATTATTTAGGACAATCTCAAAAACTTTTGAGACGACTAACACCAATGAAATGGGGCTGTAACTATCAGGAAAAGATTTATTACCCTTTTTAAACATGGATGTCACTTTTACTAACTTGAAATCTTCAGGGAAAACACACACAATAATACATGAATTTATAATATGAGTTAAAGGTTCCTTTATAAAATTTACTCCATATTTCAATATAATGGAGCTTAAGTTATAAATATCCTCACATCTATTACTACTCATTTTAATGATTACTCTTTCAATGTCTTTTACTTCAACAAGATGGAAATTAAAAGTAGTGGTAGGTTTTAATAATCCATTTAAATAAAAACTTCAGTCATTTTTACTTGGGCAAGATGAAACTTTGCTCAGGATTTCTTCAACTTTATTAATAAAAAAAATTGTTGAGTTCAGACGCGCTAAGTTGGTTATTAAAATCTTTTCTATTCACATGTATGGAATTACTCCCACATTGCTTTTGACCTATTACTAGAGTTCTTTATAAAATTATCATTAACCTTAATCCTATATAATTTCTTCTTACGATTTATATACAGATTCTTCATGCCATTTGAACCAGTACTAATATAATAGTCATAATAACATTCACATTCTCCATTGAGTTTGTCAATTTCTTTACTTCTAACCCTTGTAGGTTTGGGTTTAGTAGGTTTGCCTACAATGCCCTTTCAGCTGAATTAGACATTTCAGAGATTAAAAATTTCATTTTGTCATTTATATTATTTACAGAATGATACATAATTTTCCAGTAAATAAGTGATAATTCATCGTAAAATTTTAAAATATTTTCCTCCCTCGTTAGTCCCACCCTTAACTTGCAGTTTTTGGTATCAATTTTAGATGTGACTTTAAAGACGTTAACCTTAAAGAAGTTAACCTGAGACTTTAGTAAAACTGCCCAATGATCAGAAAAAACAGTTTTAACAATTGAGCTTTGAATTATCCCATCCATAACAGTAACTATGTTATCAAGGCGACTACCACCTCTGAGTTTGGGCCTAGTAATCTCAGTTGTAGTTATAGCTAGATTGAACGAGGAAATTAGATTATTTAACATAACACCATCTAGATTCTTTACTAACCTAAAGTCAATATTGAAATCTCCACATGAAATAATCTTAGCATTAAATGTACACAAATGTTCTAAGAGGTTGTGCATTCTATCAATAAATAATTTAAAATCTTTACACTCAACATTCGGTCTATATACTGCAACTAAGATAGTGTTTATTTCTACAAAAAAAATGCTGTAACCTCAAATACCATTTCAATAGACTTACTGTTTACACTGTGAACAGGCCTATGAGAAAAGGTTTTCTTGATGAAAATAGCACATCCTCCAAGTTTTCTAGTGGGTCTACAATAACTACTACTTAAGTTGTACCCCTTAAAACCGTAAAGATCAATTTCACTGGGACGTAGCCAGTGCTCAATTATACATAAGGAATCGGCATTCAATGTAGAAACATAGTCTTCAACAATAGTATATTTATTTGAGAAGCCTTGGATATTCCAGAGAAGAGTTACAATTTCATTAGGCTTATATTGATTATTAAAGCTAACAACTTCCACAAGCCTGATTTTTGAATTTCTTGGATGATCTTCAGGTGTATTAGACATAGGCCTATATTGATTATTAAGACTACCGGCCTGACTTCTGAATTCTTTTGATGATCTTTCGGAGTATTAGACATAGGCCTACCTAATGATCTAAAAAAGTATCAGTATTACATCTTAGAGGGATAGGCTCAGAAGGAGCACACTTATTTGCTAACGCTAATTTATCCAGACACTCTCAACACTCCACTAACACCACCCAAGAACCTCTCAGCTTGTATTTCTGTGGCTATTCATATATATACATTAGAAAATTGTTTGTGCCCTGTTTATGGAAATAATAAATGTTTACAATTGGTGCAAAATTGAACAAGTTCTGCATGCAGATACATAAAATGGAGACTTCCTTAGCAGAATGACATCGCTCCTAAAACACTGTTTATATATTCCATTAATTTCAAATAGCAGTAACCTGTCTTTAGAATGTCACTCTTACAAAGTAACTGATTTAAAGTTACAGTTGTCAGTTATTTGTTCAAAAACTAGCATATGGTTGCAGTTACTGAGTTAAAGTTACTAACAATAACTTTATTATAGTTTATTTGTATTTTTGTTATCTTTTGCACTTAAGGCTAATAATGATGATGAGGATGATTCATTAATGAAGTTGATGATTGGACATTCACAAATAACACCCATGCTCCGATCTGATCTCAAAACTGAGAACTTCAGTGGCACAAGATCAAAAGTCAAACACTAAACACACGGCCATGAAATTAGGTGGCTGGGCAGAAATACGCTGGTGCCACATGTGGGAAAAGCAAAGCGAGAGCGGGACATAAGTTGCTGGTTCCTGCGCACTGTGTGGTAACATCAACTGGGCTGCATTGCCTAGTTCGAGCGTCAGACCGACCTCTCTCCGGGGCACTTTTGTGTCATCCCTGACCTTTTGAGCAAATACTGTCAGTTTGTATCACATGGATTACAAAGGCCAACTCCACAACGAGATCTTTCATTTTCTTAAACCTCCAAACATATGGGGTTGTGCTTCGACGTGGCAACAGCGCAAACTTCTGCCACCCGCCTAATTTCATGACCATGCGTTTAGTGGTCAACCTTGATGCACTCAGCCACCAAGAACTCATGGGAACCATTTATTCTTTGGATTGCATGGTAGAATGTAAAAACCTGAAGTGACCTGATCCTCCATTGCCAAGATTCTTGTCTAAACAAGTGAACATTCCATATCAGACTGAATGCCAGACTTCCATCTCCCTAAGCATCTGCATGAGTACCTGCATTCCGACAGGGTTGTCAATTGATACTGGTAGATACAATATGCGCCACCCTGTAAAAAACGTTAATAAAATTTTCATTCTAATGTCATATTATCTAAATGTTAGGTTCAATTCTCCTTTGAGATGCCAAAAATATATTATGTTTAGAAGCAAAACAGAATATATTTCTAGTGCATTGTGTCTTGCTGGATGCTGGATTAGTAGTGTATTCATTCATTCATTCATTGTTTTCTGCCCAGGGGCAGGTCTTTCCTTGCAACCTCCATGCTGTTCGATCTTCAGTTCTTCGCTTTGTAGCAGCATGGGACCCATTTATTTTGAACTCGTCAATAATTTGGTATCTTCTTCTTCCCCGGATCTTCTTTCCCTTGACCATTCCTTCAATAGCATCCCTTAGGATACAGTTTCTTCTCATCCAGTAGCCCAACCAATTTAGTTTTCTCTTCATGATTATCACCAGCATTGATCTCTTTTCTCCAACTCTTTCTAGCACTTTTCTGTTCATTTCACCCATTCAATTCGTGTCTATAGCCACATTTCTAGAGCTTCCAGTCGCTTTTTCTCACTTGTTCTCAGTAGTATATTACTTTTTCATTGCTTCTTCAAACACTGATTGAGCTACTGAGGTGGTTAAGCTCCCTATTGACCCTCTTCAGCATAATATTGAGTAAGCAAATGGGATTTGAATGTCTGGTATACATCAAACAAAATATTAGTACTTTTGAAACCAACGAAGATACCCATAGCCTGAACACGAGAAATACAAGAAGGGATCTAAAAACTCAGCAGTTGAACTGTATAACAAGTTGCCGAGAGAGTTAAGACACGAACCAAATGTGGAAAGGTTTAAAAATAAAATCAAAACCATGCTAATTAAACATTCATTTTACAGCATACAAGAATATACAGAGGCAACACTCATCTTTTGAATGCGTACAGACATATCTAATGGTCAGAGTGTGAAGGACTCAAGGTCTTGTGTATATGTAACCAGAAACTCAAATTATCAAGTATAATATCTTTATATGCAAGGGTTATGATACACCCATATATATTGTTGTAAGCCCGTTTTACCTGGGCTCTGAGGTCACAGGGAAGTTTCATTTAAACATTTAGGTAGAGCTTAATAATATCTGTTGGCTGAACCTGCTCCGTTAGGAGGGTAGAGATATGGAAAGTTGGTGTAAAAGGTTATTCACGCTTGTTCATACCTGGTAGATGTGTGTGATGTCTTGTCCTAATGCTTCTCGCAGACCGAATCGTGACAGTTGCCAAGGTTCTATCCAGCGACCCTCAGCTCACCAACCGGGCGATCCCTTGCGCCTTGTAGCATGCTAGGCAGCGGTAACTCCGTGTTCCATCGTCGTAGTTAGCAGTGTAACGTGTTGTAATGTAATCGGACTAGTTATCCATGTAGCGTCGATGAGTGTCAGAATCAAAAGAGAGCGAGCTCCGGGTAGGAGCTTGCTTTTATCATTCTAGGCGTCGAAAGGTTGTTAAACCTTTCGAACGCGGTAGATCCTGTTTAGATCCACGCGTTTGCCTTTCCAGTTCCTTGTTTTACGGAAGTTACAAGTTAGCGCATTCTTGGGATCACTCGCTGGTCGGACAAGTTCAGGAAATAAACAAGTGTGAATATTAACATGACGAGGGTTTCTCGGTTTAATGGTCTCCATATCTCTACATTCCCCTTGTTGAGATAATCGAGCCACTCTGTGATGGTCGACTACCTCGTCCGGAGTAGGTTATATTTAAAAATTATGATTTATTAACATATCAAACTCGTAGAAAACCAATACAGCAAGCCAATCACTAGAAGAATCACATCACCGTAAAAAAAAAATTGAAATCACCAGAATAGTCATATCATCAAAAATATCGCAGCACCAAACACCGTTGACAAAAATATAAAAACACGTAGAGAAAAAAAAATGAAAACTGTGGGTCATAGCCTCTTATAAACTCAAAAAGTACGAGCACAATAACTAAGTCTTGAGGCATGGATAAAATAATTGCATAAGTGTGACACTGAACTAGTTTTGATTGAATGATGACAGCACGATAATAAAAAAAACAACACATGTCAGCACAGTGTGAAGAGACGCCGGAAACCGCACGCGGTTGTATTTACTGTTTGCTGAGTTCAAAGTACACTCGGCATACCACACGATGCTGGGGCGGAACCTCGAGGTAAGTTGCCATAGCAACGCTGGAAACTTCATGTCGCCATAGGCTGGACATTCTTTGCAGCTGACGAAAGAGAAAAAAAACACAAAAGAAAGAGACGTATCTCTAATCCAATATGGGTAGCACCCATGGGCACAAACTGTGGCACTGTAAAGGACATGCGTGTGTACTAATTGCGTGTGCCTTATGGTAGTTGAAGTAGCTGAGCACCGGAACACTTTTAGCCGATGAAAAATAACAATAAGTATCATGTGTCGTCAGTAAACACAGGCAGTACGCACGGAGTGGGCGGGGCCTTGTCGATGTAGATCGCCGTGACGTCATGGTAGGGCAGTCTGGAAGTCAAGTTTGCGATGGCGCTTTGGGTCAACAAACGTCCTGGGTAAAGCGCTCCACATCTGGGTCGCGGCGTGGGAGATGGAAAAATCAGCCATGGGGTCCAGACGGGAACGGGTCCTTTGGTGCTGGAATTCCACAAAATCGTTGTCGGTCTCTGCGATGAGCCTAGGTCTGTCGCTCGATGGTACAAGCCGGTGGTCGTCATGGGTCCGGTAACATCCGTGGCGATGAGAATGAAACAAGCACAAAAAAAGGGAAAAATTAGGAAAAAGCAAAAGGTAGTGGAGCAGAGTTACAATAAATGATGACGGGTTATAAAATCGATTGAAAAGGGACTTTCAGTTAAAACTGGTGAATTATTTTGGGGGGAGGGGAGGTAATATCTGATTTGAATGACGGCGAAGGGGCGTTATTACTTATATGATGTAGAGTTATATAGGTGGAATAATTCCATGTTGTAAGGAAAGTTCGCCGGGGGGCAACGGGGGGGGGGGAGTTAGAATAGTCGGCTTAGCCGGGAATGAAATGAGAAAAGAAAGGAGAATTCAGCGATAATAGAACAAACTAAGTGATTACGAGACATTTCCTTCTGTAATATGTGTAAATGTCGTTTATAAAAAACAATTGCAAGAATTTTACGTGTCTTGTGGTCAAAGGATTAAGCGCCTTCGATTCGCTGCTAAAAAAAATGAAAAAGAAGTGAAAAAGAGTAAGTAATATATTTGTGTAATAGTTCATTGAAAAATAGAGTAGGTTTTAATTTCATGGGATATGAGCTATACCATGTTGTATGCTATCAATATTTGAACTATAAAATTAAAGGAGAGAGTGGGAACATTTGCCTATATTTATTATACGCTTTATTAACATATTTAGTGCAATGCAGCTTTCAAAGAAGCAGTTCGCGTTACACCTAAGCGTAAATAAAAAAAATTGCTATGGCCAAAAAGCCAAAAGTTCAAGCAAGTTCTACGCAGTTCATTTGTTCTTTAAATCGTTCATCTTGTTCTATCTTAGTTCATTCGTTCTTTATTTCTGTGTACTTTTTTCTTCATTTGAGCGTATATGTACCAGCAAATGAGGGGAAAAAAATATTTGCTAGTTAGAATCATAAACACACTAAGTACTTATTAGTCAAATCAGCTAAGTGATATGGTCTGACTATTACTATGCGTTTAATCGCAAATTATAAAATAACATTAAAATATCAGTAAAAATTAATTATTAGGCAAGAGATGTATTGTAAATGTTCCGACGATTGAGATAGCATTCTGTAATCCTGATCTTGTTTAAAAAAATAAAAAATGAGTTCGTTCTAACGCAGAAATGCAGTGCGAGCACTGGAAGTGGGAAGAGGGGGGTGGGGAGTCGATGAGCGTGAGAAAATGCTGGATCATGGGACGCTAGCATGTGCAATGTACGCAACGAGGAGCGAGGAGGCTAAAGCGAGTGACAACGGAGTGGCGTGTTAATGAATGTTAGTGGGGTTTTTATGGCACTAGTCGTAGCGGGCTTTAAGTCTAGAAATAGTAATAGTGTCAGTCTTTTGTTTACTTCTGCCGTCGATGAAAGTTACTTCGTAGGAATTCTCGTTAACTTTGCGAAGAATAGTTCCTTTGTACTTATAAGAGGACGCAAAGGCTTTTGACACACCTGGAGTCGGAGTGGCATCTAGAATCCATACATGTTGTCCTGGTGAGTACTGTATTTGTCTAGAAGTGCTGTCTATGTACCTTTTCTGCTGTTCGTAACGCTTGTTCAAGTTGTCATGTGCGGTCTTACGTATGGAGGTCAGGAGTTCAAGTCTCTGTGCATTCGTCTGGGAAACATTGTCGGGGTTCGAAGGAAGGACAGCGTCTGCTAAGATCCTTGGGTTGTAGCCAAATAAAGTAAAATACGGGCTCTGGAGGGATCCAGAATGGATTGTAACGTTGTGGCTGAACGCTGCGCTAGCTAAATAGTCACACCACGAAGCTTTCTTTTCTAACACAAAGACTCTCATAACTTTCTTTAAGTAACTAAATTAACTTTCAACTAATCCATTCGTGAAATGGGCACAAGTATCTACATATTTTAGTTGTACGCCTGTAATATTAGCTAACTCTCGTAAGAGTAAACTTGAATTGGGTGTTGAACGATCTAAATAGATCGTTTCCGGGATGCCATGGACTAAAAAGACTTTCTCAACTAGGGCTGTTGCTATGTTTTGTGCATCGTGATTAGCCAAAGGAGCTGTAATTACATACCTTGTACAACTATCGACTACTGATAGGAAATATTTGTATTTGTGCGTTTTTGAAGAGACTAAAGGACCACATACGTCAATATGAATTCGTTGGAAAGGGATTTGGGATGGTTGAAATGTTTGCAGCGTATGCGGTTTAGAACCTTGTGGTTTCTTTGAGATCTGACAAGGGATGCAATGTCGAACCTTATCGTACACAAATTTCTTCGTATTGGGGAAAAAGTAACGCATAAGCATTAAATTATATGTCTTTTGTACACCTTGGTGACTTCCATTCATTTTGTGTGCATGAATAAGATCGAAAACTTGATTTCTTAATGCATGGGGAATACAAAGTCTATCCCGATTACCAGTTTTGATTTTATTAGTCCTGTATAAGACTCCATTTTTGAGTACATAAGAATACGAAAGCTTTTCTAGTTTAGGATTACTAGGTTTGTCTATGTTTTCTAATAAGTCAATAATGTCTCTGAAATAGGGGTCTTTACGTTGTTCTGAACTAATATCAAAATCTGCTGCTTGTGCATGAAATACTTGATGAAAGAATAGATCATCATCATCATCATCATTTTTCTTGTGTGGATTAGTCTTTTCTATAGGGTTGTCTTTGGGAATGACAGGTGACTGAGTGTTTACTGTATCATTGGGAAGGACTACTGGATGCTGGGTCATAAGGGAAGCAGATGGTGTAAAAAGTACAGGCTTATGTGGATTAGGTGTCGTAGTGGTGATGTTCAAATTGATATAAGTTTCTGTTCGTGGACTTAACTGAACTGTGTTTGAAAGGGTAGCTTTTCCCTCATACTCATTTGCATTTTCAATTTGGGTAAATATGTCATGGGACAGCTGGTGAGTCTTGTACTTTGATCTTAAAATACTATAATTAGGAGTACGTCCTAAATGATAAAGAGTTATTGTGTTGTCTTTTAACGACATTTCGCACCTCTGCGTTCGTAAAAAGTCATTCCTAAAAGGGGAGGGACGTTAGTTGAATCTACTATTCTAAATGGGTGCGAATATTTACGCTTTCCAATTATGATAGGAAGAACTACAATTTCAGACACACTCAGTTTCGATCCGGACACACCTTGGATTGTGGATTGTACCTTGTATGTTTTTCTTTCAGTAGGGAGAAGGTGGGAAGGATAAATTGAGATTTGGGAACCCACGTCAATAAGTAAATCTACCTGTTTTCCTTGTATGCTACTATTAATAAAGTATAGGCCATTTCTCTCAATTATAGGAACTTTATCTAATCTGGTATTATCTTCGATTTCGTTCCTGCAAGTTGAAGACGATTTTAGTTTAAACCACTGTCTCGTTGTGGCTTGTAAAAGCAATTGTCGCTCTCGTGATTATAACGACCGCAAAACCTGCAGGCTGAGGTATTTGCATCGTCGCGATTAGCCTGATCTCGACGTTGAAACCTCTTGTTACTATTACCTCTGAACTGGCCCCGAGAGTTCGATCGAAAGTTACCTCTGTGATTAGTTCTAGAATTACCTCTGTAGGAAGAGTTAGTATTCCCCTTGTTGAAACCTCTGTTATGTGCGTTTTGATTAGCCGTTTTCGCAAATTCCAGCACATTTGAGCAAAGATTAAAAAGAGAACTTGCGTTCATCTGTTCGTTCGAAAAGAGGGACATGCTCGACATTTGTGACGAGAGTTTGTTTATTTCATCACCAGAGGCGGCATTTGGAGCGTGTTCTACTCTGGCTACGGCTGGTGGCGCCGCGCAGCGGACACTATCAGAACTCGGTATAGCAAACATTCCTTGATACACTGTGTGGGAATTATTTACGGGAGCCGGATTGGATTGTAGACTTTGGACTTGATGAGCCGATGGTGGGATGAAAGGAGATGGACACTGGTTGTATGGTACAAAGTGCTGACTCGGGTTGAGTGGATTACTGGGGAGGGGGGAATAGACCTGTGCATGCGAACAGCTGTGAAGTGGTGACGGGGTGAATGTCTGGGGTAAGCTTGCCTGTGCAATTGCCTGATCTATTTCCAATTTCTCTTCCAACATACGTGAATTAATTAATGACTGCTGGCGTTCGAAATTCTGTAGGTGGGCAATTAATTCTTCTGTTCTAGCAAAATGCTTGTTGGTTAAACAGCCAATGTATTTGGCTCGCAGTCCCGTGATGATGTAAGAGAGAGTTTGTTCTTCAGTGGCGTTCGGGAAGTATTGCTGGACTAATGCCTTTTTAGCAATAACGTAGGTGTGAATGGGTTCGGTTATTATTTGTTTTCTTTGGAGTATTATCTGTACGGGATCTGCTGACAGGTATAATCCCTTGAATAGCGTACTTAGCTCGTCTTTGATATGGGTGTATGTCAAGTGTACAAAATTGGGACGTTTCTGTATGTCATGAAAATAAGTTAAAGTGGTGTCCGTCAAAAATAAAGGCAACATCTCTTTACGCTTAGCTTCCGACCATCCTGCGGCGTGTGCTACATTTTGAAACTTGAGGAAAAATGAGTCAATGTCCTTAGGGTCATTTCCGCTAAATGGTGCCGGGTATAATGCAGTGGGGATTGGGGTGGCCATGTTAGTGGTGGAAATTTCTACAGCTACGTTACCAGAATTATTAACAGTGTTAGAGGAAGTTGAAACGGAAGCCGGGGTACTCGCCAAGGGTTGGGGTCGGTTTCTGTCGGGTGTTGCTAGTCCAAGGACAAATTGAGGGTAATTTCTATTAGCAGACCTTAACCGTGTTAGTGGAGGGGAGGGAATTGGGGATAAAGGTCGTGAATTTATTGGATTTGCCGTGATTGCAGTTGCTAACTCTATGATTTGGTCGAGGGAGGAATCTAGGTGTTCGTGCAATGCTATCTGTGACGTATTCATAAACGAAGGTTCGTCGTGCTGACCAAAGAACAAATGAAAGTATGGGTATACAGTTATTTATGTCATTAATATATCGCTGGTCAAATAAGTATAAGCAAGTGTTCCCATTCCTGTGTGAATGATGCTTGAATACATGTTATGCAGAAGAACTAGATTTTGTTGAAAAAGGGGGGGGCTCGGCATAAAAAGAGAAAAGAGGGGTGGTATTCCATAGGGTAATACACAAAATTGTCACTGGGTCTGACGCATCTTAAGCGTACTGTGGGAGTATGAGTTGGAATTACTAAAAATTTACTTTAAAAATGCTCCCAAAGTGGGAGGGAGGGGGGGAGGGAGACTAGTTTAATGTAAAGCAATTCGTACAGGAGGGTACTTAATTGCAAAAAGGGCCTGAAGCACCTCCACCATGTTGTAAGCCCGTTTTACCTGGGCTCTGAGGTCACAGGGAAGTTTCATTTAAACATTTAGGTAGAGCTTAATAATATCTGTTGGCTGAACCTGCTCCGTTAGGAGGGTAGAGATATGGAAAGTTGGTGTAAAAGGTTATTCACGCTTGTTCATACCTGGTAGATGTGTGTGATGTCTTGTCCTAATGCTTCTCGCAGACCGAATCGTGACAGTTGCCAAGGTTCTATCCAGCGACCCTCAGCTCACCAAACCGGGCGATCCCTTGCGCCTTGTAGCATGCTAGGCAGCGGTAACTCCGTGTTCCATCGTCGTAGTTAGCAGTGTAACGTGTTGTAATGTAATCGGACTAGTTATCCATGTAGCGTCGATGAGTGTCAGAATCAAAAGAGAGCGAGCTCCGGGTAGGAGCTTGCTTTTATCATTCTAGGCGTCGAAAGGTTGTTAAACCTTTCGAACGCGGTAGATCCTGTTTAGATCCACGCGTTTGCCTTTCCAGTTCCTTGTTTTACGGAAGTTACAAGTTAGCGCATTCTTGGGATCACTCGCTGGTCGGACAAGTTCAGGAAATAAACAAGTGTGAATATTAACATGACGAGGTTTTCTCGGTTTAATGGTCATGGAGACCACAATATATGTGTGAACTTTATCATCACATATTTCTATTTGACATGTCCTATACTACAGATGTACCTACTTGTACAAAATTGTAGTCCTTGGATGCAAATAAATCATATCATATCATATTATATCATTTAACTTCATTAATATGAAGACAGATTTCTGTTCATGTTTTATTACTTCAAAAGATTTATTAATGTCCAATTCAAATGTTATTCTTCCTGATTCATTATGCAGTCAGCAAAAAGACACTGTATTATGAATAATGTTCAGGATGAAAATATGATTTCAAAGGAATGCATAGAACGTTTATAAAATTGAAAGATTAACATTCCTTTTAGGAAATTAAATAGACTTTATTTATTATAATTAAAATTTAAGGCTAAGTTTAATATAGTAAATAGAACTATGGTGAAGTATCATATTTATTCCTTACAGTTGGGTACTCATGGCTACACTGTGTCCGATGACTGGTCCTGGCTTCGCTGGCACCAAACAGCTGACAAAGGTCATGCACCCAATGAGCTGCAGCCTCAGTCCTTCATGGCAACTGCTTACGACCTCACAGATGACGACTCACCTTTAGGATCGTAAGTTCTTAACCTTACCTCTGATTTTAGTGGACTCTCGTTGTAATTTAGGTGCATATTTAGTCATGTTCTTCTTTGTATGTTTCAGCATCCATCCACGAGATAAACAAACAGTGGCAGAGAGATTATCAATGGCAGGACTTACATTTGTTTATGGAAAGAATTATCCTCTTCAAGGACCGCAGGTAATCTAATTTCAACATATTTCGCCTAATTTATTTAATTGAAATGTCTTCTTTTATTTTAATATTTATAGCCTCTTCGATGGTGCCTTGTAATTTTATAACGTGCATTAAACTCCTAAAAAGTAGAGAATTGCAAATAATTAAAAATGAACTGTAGGAAGTTCCTATCTTCCTACATGGAGGAATCGCCCCTGTCTTCTATGACTTTAAGAGAATGCTACAAATTATCAAAATCAGCACAATTTTTTTTATGGTCTCCCTTATTTTTTTCAAGATATGCGATAAAGTCTGCATGTCTTTAAATTTTAAAACATTTAACTGTTTATACTACAGAAATTCTTGATCGTACCAATCTTTTATGTGCAATAAGTGAATACAATATATGCCATGTCCAAAAGATGCAAGACCTTACTTCAAGTGAACGTCCTCCAAGAATGGTCGTGGACTGGAAGCGAGCATTTTAAAATGTTCTTATACATACATTTCCACACATCAGAATAACTTCAACCAACAACTTGCTGGCTTTCTACCTCTGTGATTTCAAACAAATGAAGAATGAGTCCACGAGTAAAGTATTCAAACCTGCAACAATGCGTGCTCCACGCTGTGCTCTTGATTGCTCCTTTAATTGGCACTTTTGAACTGCACTAGGTGACGTCACTTCCAACAACACCGTACTTTAAGTCTGCTCTTTGTACTTTCGGACACAGCCATAGTATCCAAAGTGTAACATCATCTGCTAAAGATATACTTGCACACGATACCTTATACCATTGCTCATGAAAGTTTGAGTAATCATTGATTCATAATGAATGGAGCTAAGTAGGTGTGTGTCTTTTAAACATACAGAGGAAACTGCTGACATATAACATACTCAGGCAAAATAATAATATACCCTGTTCTTGGTTTTGGAACTTCTTTGGTGATGTCAAACTAACGCCACCATCTTGAATGTAATTAGCTTTTCCATATTTATTGAGGAAGGTAATTTCTGAAATCTGTGTTAATCAACTTCACTGTGCATTTATATGAAATATCTTTGATAAAATAATAGGTAGAATATGGAGTATAAAATAACACATTAGTGATCCACATAAAATGGCATATCAAAATTAAAAGTTAAAATTATTTAGCTAGATGGAGATGATCTGTACTACCCATGATTAAAGTATATTAGCAGTAAAATATTCACTACATTGTAATTACTACAGTACATACATTGTAATTTTTGTCTCATATACTGATAACTATACCATGGATTCTGTCAACATAAATGTTTTCTATTATAGACTTGGATCTTATATAAAATCTATAATATTATTTTTACAGGTTACAAATATTTCACAAAACACCAATGAAGTTACATTGACCTATGACACTCAAATTAAAATACTGAACATGGACGGATTTTCGGTAAGTTCCCATACTCTGAATTTTGAATCTTTAACCATGTCTCTATGTAAAATAGCATATACACTAGAAATTATTATTTCGTTATTTAAAAAATCAGATATTTTTTTGCCATCATGAATTGCTGACATAGAATAATTGTTTTCTGATATGAGAATTTCACATAAAAATATTTCAGTTGATTTCTTTCTCTTCATATATTTGCTTTAAAAGTTGAAGGGGAATGGTGTCAATATGAATGTTTTAAAAAATGAAATTATAAGTTTACATGAAAATTCATCATGTTTAAATCAGTCTCCTCAAAAATGCATGACATAAATACTCAGTAGTAAAAGGAATCTAATGTAATTTAGTTTAATATATCAATTATAGGGTTGTCCTTGAGAAATACAATAACAACTGGGAAACCTAGAGTTGTGAACGTATACTGGTGCCACATCCTCACTCAACCATGACAGGCCAATTAGTTTGGCATGAGTCATTGGCTGCTGTACTTGTATATTCAGGCTGTGGAGGGCTAGGTGGGTGGGAAAAGTATTATAGCTGTGCAGTGTGAGCTATACCGTGGAAATGATTGCCATTTCCTTATTCCAGACTAAAGAATGATATCTTGGTAGGTGAAACAGTGGCGACAAAGAAGGTCAGTCACTAATCAGAAACATGGGTGACCCAAACAGACAGTGTGTACCATTGACAATGTTCAACAAATCTGTATGGCTCTGCAGAAAAGTCCAGAGCAATTAGGATCATACTATGCAAGGATACTGAATATGTGTTACAGAGCCGGGGTGGTGGGGTCAGTATGGTGTATGACTTCCACGTGGAAGACCAGGGTTCGATTGGATCTAAGGTTGGATTTTTCCAGCCTTTTCCTCCCCACATAAAGCAGCTATATGGGTCACCTAGCCTCAAATCAATGAGTACCTGCGGGGTGAAGGTGGCCAGAGCATGGCGTTCATCACATCACCTCCAAAATGGCTGAGATCGAGAATGTGTGGGGCCCTACCCCAACATCCACTAAATGTGCCTGCATGGCATGGTGCTATATGCACGGGGAACTTTGCATTTACCTTTAGTACTCAAATTATGATTCTCAACTTGGATTTAAAGTTCCGTCTGTAGAAACTGCAAGCTGTTAAAGAGGTATGGCTAGCAGACTACTGCACAAATGTTCTTTAGATTCTGGAGAAGGGTGATTTATTTCTTAATGCCCGGGTGATGTATTATAAAGCAAATTTTTATTCCATCACTGGGCACATACAAACCAACTGATGTCAGAGTTTCGACTGTCATTTTCGGGATGGGCCATCTTAATTTTTAAGATGATATTCAACACATTGTGGCAAAGCCAAACAATAATGGGACATGGTTTACAAATATCTTGTGCCAGACCTGCAAGAATAAAGTATTCTCCACACAACATGGTTCCAGCAAGATGGAGTCATAGCAGTGGTGAAGTGTGGTCTAAAGAAGAAGGCAAGCAATACTTTAATACAATACATGCAGCACATTAGCATTTATGAAAGGCTGGGGAGTTTTCCCAAGATAAAAAGATCATCGGGTTCATCAGAAGATGATAAGACATAATAATAATAATAATAACCAACAACAATATGGTTTATTCTCCACTTCCTCCACGTGACTCTCCAATGGCGTAGTGATAACAATCACCACGTAATCAAGTGTTCCAGATTCGATCCCCACTGGAGGCATATAGCGATTTGGATCCCACTTTAAACCATAGATCCGCTCCTGATTATGCTATAT
This sequence comes from Lepisma saccharinum, assembly GCF_977018435.1. Classification (NCBI taxonomy): domain Eukaryota; kingdom Metazoa; phylum Arthropoda; class Insecta; order Zygentoma; family Lepismatidae; genus Lepisma; species Lepisma saccharinum. Next base: position 53,893,194 of record NC_139251.1, read on the forward strand.
ATCCATACAGTGGACTTAACCCTACATTTTTTGTAATATGAGTGGGCACGTGGGGACTTTGTTACCCCAGCCATTTTTTGTTTAAAAATTTGCTTGTTTTACATTTATAAGTCAATACTTTCATTTAGACATGTTCTTACATTCTTTATTTGTGTCTTTCAATATACAAATCTTTATTTTTTATTTATTTTTGCTTGTGAAATAATAATATTCTTTTATACTCTGTTTGTGTCTTTGAGTTTTCAAATGTTGACAAATGTTTATTTTTTATTTCTTTGCACTCATACAATAGTAAGTTGTTGTTCTTACGTAATACATTTGTATCTTTTAGTTTAAATTTTTTATTATTAATGTGTCTGACTGACAAATTTACAATTCATGATGGGTTAAAACAAGGAGATGCATTATCTCCATTGCTTTTTAATTTTGCCTTAGAATATGCTGTTAGGAAGGTAAAAGAAACTAACGAAGGACAAAAATTAAACGGTGTGACTAAGTTGCTAGCATATGCAGATGATGTAGACTTATTACGGGATGATATAAATACAATTAAGAATAATGCTAAAATATTTTTCAAAGCAGCTAAAGAGATGGGTTTGGAAGTTAGCAAAGAGAAAACTAAATATGTGCTTACGGGCCAAAACCAAGTGTTAGGTAATAATCAAAATCTAATTATTGATAACAACTCGTTCGAACCAGTTTCCAAATTCAAGTACTGTACTTAGGAGTAATACTAACAAATGAAAATTATATTAAAGAGGAAATAAAAAGTAGGCTTAATTCAGGAAGTCCATGTTATTTTTCTCTTCATAAACTTTTGTCTTCTTGTTTAATATCTAAGAATCTAAAAGTTAAAATATACAAAACAGTAATTTTGCCTGTATTATTATATGGATGTAAAACTTGGTCCCTTACATTGAAAGAGGAACACAAATTGAGAGTATTTGAAAATAAGATCCTTAGGAAAATATTTGGACCTAAAACGGATGAGGAGACAGGTGAGTGGAGAAGGTTACACAGGCCCGTAGCCAGGAGGGGCTGAGCTGCCACCCCCCCCCCCATCCCCGGCAGGTCTGCCAGCCACCCCTGGCACTGACACCAGCCCCTTTGACATTAGGTAAAACTATTGTGTTTTCTAATTTCTTTGAGGTGAAGAGTGAATATAGACAGCATATATTATTTTGTTCAGAAGTTCACCAGGATAAATTCACAGAACATGAACAGCACCTATTACATTTGTTCATCTTGTTTGTGAGCAGAAGTCAAAGGTGCGGCAAGTGTTAGAAGATTCTCTAGACTTTAGAAAGTTCTTTCAAAGGGGAGATTCTTTATCTGTAACTTCCCTGCCCCTGTTGCAGCCTCTCGTTTGACAAATATCTGTGACTTTTAACGTCATCATCCACATTTCTTCCACAGCTGCATCAAATGACAACAGAATTTTGGGAATGAAGGGGAGTTTTATTGCTTCGGCCTGGGTAGGGTAGGCACTATGATTGAAGTGAATATTGTACATTTCTACTTGTATGATATAAATACCTGTATCATCGAAAATAGTATGGAGTGTGTATTAAGGGATGATGTCAGTAGCAGTCAATTAACACTTCAATAGATATTTTAGACATGCATGACATTTCTAAATTTTATGTTTTATAATAATATAATGCAGTGGCGGCCCACGGCTACTATGATGGGTAGTGCCAACGTGATCAAAAAATCGAAGAAAAAACCCTCTGCAATGCCCCCCCTCCTCCTTGTGGTTGCGCCACTGGTCAAGATGTTTAGCTTTTAATTTATCCTCCTTTGGTAACGTGGAAAACAGTGTGCGGATAACGCACTAATCCGATTCGTTTTCACTCACTAACCTATCTTTTATACACTACAGGACACTTCCCTAAAGACACAACAATTACAAGAGAAAGGGAAAAATAAATCCTCTCACCTTCTCCTCCCCCATGCACATGTATTCCAACTGGACGTCGAAAATATCCTAGACATATTTTAAAATAAATTGTCGAAATGTCAAAGGAAACTCGCATCACCATAGGATTTTTTGCTATCTAAAAAATATAAATGTCTGGATGGCCTTTTAGATGCATCTATCTTATATCTAATTGTTCATTTAACTTTGGCTAAATACTACGTTTGTTTTTCCAAAAGTATGCAGAAAAGTAGATAGTACCTATCTGACGAATTGCTTCCCAATGGGTCTTACAAATCAGTCACATTTAGCGACTTATCTCCAAAGGTGACAACTATGTCATTCGTCGCGCCAACCGAACACAGGCTCGGCTGGTGTCTCATGACCAGCATGGCTATCCCCCTCTCCTCCCTTGTTTCCAACTGAGACTTCTTCCACCCTCTGCTCATGTGTCAACTTGTCAGGCCAGCTCTAGGAGGGCTCGGGCCTCGAGAGAGTACGAAACAGCTGGCGATGCAGCGTGTAGGTTGGGACGGTCGTCTGCTTGACCCAAGTCTATCCAGCCAAGAGCTTGACCGATTGCGAGATTCAAAAACTCCTTGTCTGTAAATTGTAAATGTATTAATTTAACAATACTTTGGCGAGGTATGCGTTTCTTCTGAGGGTAGTGCCACGACACGGTGGCTCTGCCCTTTGAGCCGCCGCTGATATAATGACCCCCTCCCTCCACACAGTTTACCTTCATTTAATACTGTTAAAACTTTTGAAAAATGGACTTGGTTTACAAAGCCCCCCCTGATAACCCATGAGCCCCCCCCCCCTGGAGATCAATTCTAGCTACGGGCCTGAGGTTACATAATGTAGAACTACATAATTTGTATTCATGTCCAGATATTATTAGAATGGTTAATCAAGAAGACTTAGGTGGGCAGGCCATGTGGCACGAATGGGAGAGGAAAGAAGAGATTACAGGATTCTTGTTGGGAAACCTGATAGTAAGAGACCTGTAGAAAGGCCAAGACGAAGATGGAGGGATAACGTTGAGATGGACCTAAGGGAAATTGGTAGGGATGGAAAAGAGTATTTAGATCTTGCTCAGGATAGGGACAGATGGAAGACTTGTGTTGCTGCAGCCATTAACCTTCGGGTTTAAGAAGACTAGAGAGTTAGTTAGTTAGTTTAAACATTTTTATTCTATTTATTTATTTTATCTTGTACAATAGTAAGGTTCTTACATACTATGTTTGTGTCTTTGTTTACAAATGTTTATAAATGTGTATTTTTCATTTATTTTCACGCATACAATAAGATGTTGTTGTTTATCCATGGCACCATGAATAGATAGAAATATTAAATAAAAATCAAACTTCATTGCTATGAAAGTGGTCGATGATAAAACTAATAATAGATATAAAAGCAACCAAAAAAAGATAATAATAAAAATTAAAATTTTAGTTACACGCGAAGGCACATGGGGAAACTGTGGTACATAGTGGTTCAGATCACACTTTAAACTGTAGGTCCAGTCCCGATTAGCCTTACTGTGTATAAAGTGGACTTAAATCACCAAATCAATCTATCAATCAACCTCTGAATTTATTGTAAGGCAAGGATTATATTGTGATCATCACATGGCTGTGAAGGACAGTAACAAAGATTTATGCTTGCACGCTACTATTTATGATAATGTGCATAAAATATTAATCAGGAACTGTACATTTTATCAACTGGATCTAACATCCTCTTTCATTATTCAATAAATATTCAATTCTTCATCTCTTTGACCTTATGTTCTTTGCACCTATTGGTGTAATAATACATTCATTAATTTTATGTATTTAAATTAGTATTTATTTAAATTAACATAATTATTTTAATTCATATGTTATTATTATTATTATTATTATTATTATTATTCCTGAGATACTTGGTTTGAACCACTCCTTCAAATATATTTCTAGGTACGTGCCTGCTTCCAATGCTACTGTCACAAATACACCATCCAATAATGATTTAAAATTTAGAATGTTTATGCGAATGAATTTAAATAATTCTTTTATGTAATACATAATGCTTTCTTTTTTGGCTCATAAAATGTCACATTTCAGGGAACACCTACCATTATTATCCTGCTTTATCTACTTCCCAGGTGTATTGCGGAGATTCTCATATTGACGTGCCCATTAGCAGCTATTCTTCCAACTCAGTAACTGTCGATTTAACTTCCTGCCCTGATGCAGCACGACTAGCTTATGTATGGAAAGAAACACCCTGTGCATACAAGCAGTGTGCCATCTACTCTGATGACCAATACAACCTGCCAGCAGCTACATGGATATGGGATCTGTAGTTTTGGAACACAGAATGAATAATCACACCGTCAACTATTCAAATTGTCTAACACGATATGATAAAAAAAAAGCATTTTATCTCTCTGAATCCTTCATTAGCTGAATAATCCATTAGTTATTTTGGGTTTTCTAATATTTTATTGTAGGATATATGTAGACAAGACATGTGTGCACACAAATTGTATTTTTCTTTCAAGTAGAGCAAAATGACATATTAATTTAATTTAAAATATATCAGTAACATAATAAAGGGAATGATTAAACATTTTTTTGTCTCTTTCATTGTGTTATAACCTTATATTCATAACATAGTTTGAGACCAACAAACTTATAAGGATTTGATTTAAAACAGTAATTCCAAAGTAGTGTGAACAAAGTAATTTTCTGTGATAATATAAAAGTAGTTCCTCAACATTGTTCATAAATAATAAACACTGCAAACTGTATTATTAAAGATCCAGACGTTCTGACGCCTGGACCCACAGACAGGGCAGCATGATTATGTATGTTTTATCGAGTGTTTTCTTGCATTTCACTTGTTTTTGGTAACTACCTTTTAAATTACATCAGCTTTTACAATAGGTTTAGTTTTCATGCAGTTAATTTTTTTTCATTATTGCTGAAACTGTTTCTCTCTCTAATATTAGCTTTAAAACATAATAATATAAAGAATATTCACACAATACCACAGCCTCTGTACTCACCTGACCTTGCAGCAGCTGATTACTCCCAGTTTCCCAAGCTGAAAAACATGATCAATTGGTGCGAGTTCATCTCGGCAGAAAAGATGAAGCCATCAATAATGCACATTCTGCAAGAGGTCTCCACCATAAATGTCCCGCAGGACTGTCTTGCTAAGTGACGGCAGAAGTGTGTCGTTGCCCAAGGTACTTGCTTTGAAAGTGGTGTTTAGTAAATGTGTGCATTTCTTGTGTTAGCACTAAAGTTTGGTTTAGTATTGGCTACTGTTTTTCTAAACTTTCCCATAATTCAATTTTTGCATATCCTGTCATTTACTGCTTCATATTACGTCAAACATTCATTAGGAATCCAGTTCCAAACCATTCTGTTTTTGTACCTAGGATAATTGTATCTGGAGATTTATCAATTCTTCCTTGTCCTTGCCAATGTCTGTCTTTGTGAACTATTAATCTATGTTATATTTCAACATTTTGTTGGCGATAACTTTCATTTTTTCCATCTTGTCTCCTTGTTCTTACATTCCAGGTTGTCATTATCACGTCTCTTTTGTTTCCTTCTGTTGCTTTCAATTTGTATATCCTTATTATCCATCTGAGGCTGTTGCATGCTTTCTGGAATTTTTCAAGTGTAAGATTGGCAGTCCCATGACAAACCCTCAACCTGGAGGACCAGGTCTTCTGTTAGGGCTACCATTCATTTTGACAAGAAGTTGCTGTTTCCCATTCATGAATAGGATTTACTGGGTCTTGGAGTAGATGGTATACCCATTGTAGTACTTATGCCAAGTGGTTAAAATTAATATTCCCTTACTCAGAGCCCTTTCGAAGCATTGGATTATGGTAAAACTTGGTATAGAGGCTATGGAGACCGCAGGGAAGTGAACTGGAATGTAAAAAAAGAAGTTCAAATTTTCACAACAAAGTGGAAATGTGGCACAGTGAACAACATCCTGCAACTGAATCATTGATTACACTGTCTTACGCTTCCAAAGGATCAATCACATCACATTGACAGTGTGCATATTGAACACTGCTGTACTCACAAACTAAAAATAAAGTTTGCATGTCCAACTACTGGTTTTGGAAGTCATAGCCACATTGCCCCTTGGTAGAGCCATGGTGGTCTAGTCTGACTGTCATGCGGGAGACTCAGGTTCGATTCCCATGAGTGTGGTGCTGATCAAATCACCTCCAAACTGGCAGAGATCGGGAAGGTGTGGGGCCCTATCCCCACATTCCCTAAAATGTGCCTTCATGGCACGGTGCTATATGCATGGGGAACTTTACCTTTACCTTACATTGCCACTTCCTGGTGAAAATGTATTTTTCCTCACTACCCTTTTATCTCCATTGCCTCTATACCGTATCACGCCAAAGGCATGACTCGAACCTGGGACCCCTGGCATCACAGCACAATAGACTAATCACTTCGCCAAGGGGTCCGGCTGAAGCGTTGCAAGTAGCTTGCTACAAGCATATTAAACCGGCGACCTTCAGCGGATCTTTGAAACTCCGCTGACACGGGACTCGGTCGAAATAACGTAACATTAGTCTTATGCAAAAAGCACAGTTAACGACAGGACGGAACTCGCTCAATGGCTTTAATGATCGGAAATTTGAATCCCCCTTAAATGGATCGCGAGACCAGATCTCAGCCCCAGTTGTAATCAGAAAGTTATCAAGTGAACAGTTCTTGCCTTTAATTTATAGTCTGATTATCAAAAGAGTTACAGCGAGGAGTGGTGCGCTATCAAAGTTTCATTTCAGGGACCGTGCCTGCACATCAGAACCGCCGGAGATGATGTGCACTTCCAGAACTACAGGTAAACAAACATCCTTTTCCGTTATTGTCATGACCCTGCCAGACCAGTCAATCGAAGTGTTAAATATTGAATGTTAAAGTGTTCTCCTTATTTCTCAGGGGTGAATCCCCTTACATATGCTGCCTTCCAAAAGTTAAGCATGCAATGCAAATTTTCGAAAGCGTATTTGAATTTGGTGGCTGAAAGTTGCTGCAGATGTAGATGTCAGTTTTTGTGTGTAGCTTCCTTTTTGTAAGTAGAGAGTGAATCATCTGTACCTAGGTGCTTAATCTGTACTCTTGAAATAGCATAAAAGCGAGGATTTGAGGTGCATTTAAAAGCTGATAGGAAATGTTTATAACTTTTGTAGGATTATTTTTAATAATATTCATGTTTCTATGACTGAAAGAAGACAAATGACAGATAGTGAGTGCTGGTGTGATGTTGGATGCATTGAAGCAGGACAGTCAATCAAAGATGTCGCTATTTTCTTTGGCATTGATCATTCGGTAATTTCTCGATTATGGAAACAATTCCAAACAAGTCAAACAGTTGTCCGGAGACCTGTGCCCGGTTGTCCAAGGGTTACTGCCCCCTCTGATGATCGGTATATTGCTACAGTAGCCAAGCGTAATCAACGAGCGACCTCCACAACTGTTACATCCATGGTTGCAGCGGCACTTGGTAAGACAATATCTGCCAGTACTGTGCGCCGAAGGCACCGCATGAAGGGATTGTACGCCCGAGTACGATGTGTTTGTGTTGCACTAACCGTCCAAGCCAGAGGGGCAAGATTAAAGTGGTGTCGGTCATCAACATGTCAATTGGACTGTCTCAGATTGGTGCAACGTCCTGTTCACGGACGAGTCCAGATTTGCCCTGGAATCAGATAAGCATGTAAGGGTCTGGAAAGAACAAAGCACACGCAATCAGGCCAAGAACATCATAGAACAACACACATTCAGAGGTGGCAGCATCATGGTGTGGGCTGGAATTTCAATGGAATATCACACCAAGCTGCACTTTAAAGGTGGTTCTGCTACGGCTGTGCAGTATCGGGATGAAGTCCTAGACCCCATTGTGAGACTCTACGCTGCAGCAGTTGGTCCTGATTTCCTCCTTATGGATGATAATGCCCATCCCCGTCGTGCCAACATCGTTGATGAGTACCTGGAAAGTGAGGGCATTTCTCGTATGGAGTGGCCGGCGTATTCCCCCGACCTTAATCCCATTGAAAACCTTTGGGTGCCCTCTGCACGTTTACCTCCTCCAGATAGTCTGAGAGAGTTGGAAACTGCCCTAATGGAGGAATGGCTATTGCTCGGATCTGCGATGGTTGATCACCTTGTAGAAAGCAAGGAAAATTGTTGTAAAGTTTGTGTGAAGGTCCGGGGTGGTCGCATACCATATTACTGTAAGTTTTGTTTGGTTTGTTTGCCTTTAAACATCATTATGTTAATGACCCAAATGTGACGTCATCATTTAACTTACGAAAAGTAAATATTTCTTTTTTCATCTTTGTACACAATTCTTTTCTTTAATGCATAAGCACATTTGCTACCTTCATGTGCAATTTTGTGTTAATCAATGCTTTACTTTTCCATTTTTGTTGATTTTACCATCGCGTGCTTAACTTTTGGAAGCGTGTTTATAAAAGGTACATCTCGTATAGTCAAGTTGCTTTAGGCTGGCACAGCCTAAGTTTGATCTCATAAAACCTAGGGGTTTTATACAATACCAAGTTCACCACAATCCGTTGCTTCGAATGGGTTCCATAGGGCTCTAAATAGGGAACTTCAATTATGACCACCAGATATCTAATCAGTGCTAATCATCTTCCTCCTCTATCCAGTATTGAGACCAGCTGCAACAGTGACCTGGGCATCTCTATCTTTCTAGATTATGCAGCCACTGTTTTAGCGAAGATAAAGGATTCATAATGGCCTCTTCATTTTGAGTTTCAAGTCCACTTTGTGTGCAGGAAGGAAAGTTGGCACTGGACTTACAGTTTAAAGTGGAATCCAAAATACTTGTACCTCCACCAGGTACCGAACCCTCGATTATAAGGTGATGATGCCATCAGAGAGGTGTTTGGGCTCTTGAGTTATGCAAAAATATATATAGGGAGTATGTTACTTGCATCAGCATTTGGCAGCGATTCTCAAAGTGAGTCCCACACGACCCTGGAGCTCTATAGCGTTTCCGTGATGCTTTCTGTGAAAAATCCCTTGTCACATTTTCATACTTGCAAAGTCACCCCAGCGACTAGTTTCAAACATCCCTGCCACAACTTAGCAGGCAAAATGTATCGTGACCTATCATATTGCTGCTGAAAGTGTGAGGTCACTGCCACATTTTAGTGCAATGAAAGCGCTTCTTAAATAATAAACTGCTACAAAGCAGCATTTCTAAGACACCGTTTATTGATGCTCGATTGTGGAATTTACAACTAGTGTTTGGCAATATATCGTCTAGACCAGTGGTTCCCAAAGTGTGCGCCGTGGCACCATGGCTGGCTTACAGGGTGCTGCAAAATGTTCCAATATTTTCAGTGAAACGATATGATTGTTCCAAATATGTGCTTATTTAGTACTTTTTACATAAAATGTTTCTGAATTTGAAATATGTGTTTATTTTTTAACTTCAGGCAAGCAAACTAACATCACTAACTGAGCATTGCAAGTGTTAGATAGGCCTATATTCTGACTTGAGAGCCACGGAAATGTCTTAAAAAACACTAAGGGCACAGTTGAACGAAAAAGTTTGGGAACCCCTGCTCTAGACGATATATCGCAATATTGAAAAAATATAATCCAGATGATATCAACTAGATGATATATCATCACGATATTTTGACGATATGTATAGTGCTGGCAATACATATCATGATATTTTGGATATATATATAGTGGCCACAATATATATCATGTTGGTGATACGTATCATCTCCACGATATATATCATGTTGGCGATATATATTGTTTGACTTGAGTGCCAGTCGAAGCCGTGGTTCAGGCAAGGGAACAAGCCTAACGTGTGGAACATTTATTTCTGCCTCTCGTACATATACTCTGTCCAGAGACTCTGTGAAGCAGGTCGTGGATATCTGTAGAGAAGGGGGAGATTGAGAGTTGGCGGAGCAAAGCAGTGTGCACTTATTCAAATGACTGATAGCCAGATTCACTTCCTCCCTCACGAGTTCATTGGCGGAGAAAGCTCAAGTCACTACTTGCGCAGGATAGAGAGTAAGTAGTCAGCCAGAATGACGAATATCTGATTTTCCGTGCAGGCCAGTAACCAACATATTTTGCAACCTTTATTATATGGCCACAATACAGGAAAAATATTGTATGGTATCGTATCATCCGTGATGATACTTTATTGATGATATATTGCAACATCTAATTTATGATATTGTCCATCCCTATTTACAACACATGATTGCACCACATTTACTCCAGTTTCTTCAGTTCATTTGGCTTCAGTTGATTCGGAGAAAGTGTTGAATTGTAAGTCTGCACGACTGTCATGGTGTTGAACATTTGCCATGGACGGGTGGTTCAAGACTGGAACATTTTAATTCTTACGCAAGGAAGCTCCACAGCAATGTTTCGGATCCAGTGCCAGGCCCTTCAAAACCAGAAAAAGACAAAAGTCAAAGACACTACAATAGCAGAATGTACACTGGGAAGAAAGGAAAAAGTGCTGCTGGAAGCAAAACTCCTGACTGTGCCATTAACTAACCAATTCTCTAGCCTTCTTAAACCCGAAGGTTTATGACTGCAGCAACACAAGGCTTCCATCTGTCCCTATCCTGGGTAAGATCAATCCAATCTTTTCCATCCTTACCGATTTCCTTGAGGTCCATCTCAACGTTATCCCTCCATCTTCGTCTTGGCCTTCCTGCAGGTCTCTCACCATCCAAAGTAGTCATCGCCCAGAGATCCGAATGGGGGACTATTTTTACCTCCGGAATATTTTACTTTGGGAACATCCATGGCCTCATGTTTCTGTTTTTTGACATAATTTTCTTACAGTGCAGAGTTGTCAGCTCTATGCCTAACCTCCAATATGAAGGGAGAACCACACAGTAGTCCACCAAATCTATCCCATCTCTGCTAATTGTGGGATGCTCATAGAGCCATGACAGGACAGCTCTAAATTCAGAGTGAGCAAAATTTTGACCATGTTACTCTGTTGGTTGACTACCTGTAGTGAATGGGGTTGTCGCATCCCTATGCCACAGTCTGTGCAATTAAGAAATTCCTACGAACAGCCTCATCTTTGAGTGAAAAGGGTTCTGTTGTTTGAAAATTTGAGAACCACTGGCACATAGTTACATCGAAATAAAAGCCACAACATGCTGACTAATTATTATATTCAATGATATCCAAATCTACATGCATCTAGCAACACTAAGTATAAAATATACACACATTATGAAATATATTCATAGTATAGGATTGTATTACATATGGCACATGTACAAACATAAAAATTCATAGCACACATAGAATATATTGCTCATTCAAATAATTTCTTAGATTGGACAGTTGTACTTTACAGCACTATGGACATTGTTCACAATACATTGGTTCCTAGAATCACGGAATGCAATCTTGGACATGGCACTTACTCAGCAGTTCTCATGACACCTAAACTGAAAGCTTTATTTTTCACATTACAGTTTATAAAGCATTGTTTTTATATTGCACATGAACACACTGCAGTTATGTAAACAAATAAATATTTACACCTTAAAAAATTATACATTCTACTGACTTCATGTTCACAGTGCTCCTGCATTTTTAAATAACTTCACAATTACCTTCATTTTCATTTTGGAATTTCGAAGTTCACAACCTTCAAGTTTGGAATATTTAGAATGTGAGAGATCAAAATGAAAGTTATTAAATTTTTTACAACTTTTTTCTAGTAAAACGTTAGTGTGTGGGTTCTCAAGGTTTTTATATGGAAATTAAACATTACTTTTCAGCTACAATTTTTATCTTTTTCAATTTACTTACATAACTAATTTCTCTAGAATGCTCATAATTCTTCCACAAAATTTGAGAGAAATCACTTCTTAAAGTTCTTCACAATCATTGAGGTTACTACATGCAATGGTGTAACTTTATAAGGGGAGATTAGTACCTTAGCATGGTAGAGAGTTTAAAATCCTTTTGCGTTTCAACAAAATAACACAATAACACCAGCCTTCACGAGCAGCTGCATAACACTGAAGTAGACTTACTTGCCACAAGACTGAAAAATGTTTTTACAAACTCCTCCTTTTAGAATCTTCTGCGAAGTTTATATAACCAGCTTACAGATTCCTATTTTATCTGTAGCCTTTAACTTCCTACCTTCCTGCAAAAGAGTCACATTTACACTACTTCAATCTTATTGTTCCTAAAAAGTTAGGATGTTACACTCTGTATCCAAGAAAGATACATAATCTCTTTTTATTAGATTATGAATATGACTAATAAATTAAAATTAAAGTTGAAGTTTATAGCTGACATGTAAAAAATAACATTGGAGAAATTTTTAAAAACTACACTTGTACAAAAAATTGCAAAGAAATTCTCATTACCTGACACTGCCAATTAATGAGTACCATGTTGTTCCCACTTTGATTTTTTAAAAAAAATTGCTACACCTATGTAATTAAAATTTTGCCAACTGTAAAGAATTTGGAATGAAAATGAAAAATGATCCTGATTTTTTACCAGCTGCAGAAACATGGTTGCTACTGATTGACTATTTAGACATTTTGTTATTCAAGTATGTTACAAAATTGAGACATGTGTGCATTTAATATTTTCTTGCTGGAATTAATGCCTGTCAATAACACTTTAATCAGGGCTTCAGAACTTTCACAAGAGGAGTACTACATTCATGACATGTTTCTTTTAAGACTAGAAATGGCTAACATGTTTGAGAATTTGCATTTTCATTTCAGAGGAATATTCTTGTAATAATACAAACATGGAATGCTACATGGTCTTAAAATTACTCATTATATTGGAATTTCTGTTACTGCACCTGGGATTGAACACTTTCAGTTCATCGGACATGTTGATTCTTAATGGATTTTGTAATACATCAGGTTTGTTAACTGCAACGAAGTTTGCACAACCCTCAAAAATCGTTCATTTCTCTGCTATGGATATTTTACTTCCAATAGTTATCTCAAATGCCACACACATAATACAAGCAAAATTTTCTTGTCAATTACTTCTATAAATCGTAACTGTACAGATAATTTGAAATTGTTCCACAAGCATAGGCACAGAGTTACTATAAATTTTTACACATAAAAAAGCACTGTATGTAACATGATAGTCTCAACGCCAAATTGCTTTCAATGTAAAACACATGGCCCGCAACACCTGAACAATAATAACAAAAAATCACTTTTGATATATATTTAATCATAGGCCTTCTGAATTGTTTGAGAAATGAGTGTTCGTTTAGGATGAGTTTACGGTACGAACATGAACGATGCTACTAAATGCTTATTTCTAGAAGTTTTTCACCACACCAAATTTGCTAAGCCTCAAATCAACTTTTTAAAAATACATGACTAACTAATGCCAAGATATGGAGTAAATGATCATGGGAACTTTAAAAGTACTAAAGTAAAATCAATTTTAAGCACTTTTGTTCTGAATCATTTTAAATTTTAAGTATCTTTACTTCCATGAGCAACGAATAAAATATTCACCAGTTTTAACTCATCACACACACTCGGCTATTTTCTATTTATTCCCACACCAAGCCTCATATGAGAAAGAAACATTTCTTGTGTCAGGAGTACGAACCATATCCTCTACATGGCATCAAAACTTGAAATTTAACTTGCCAGTGAGTGGAATCCCATGAAAATTCATGAATTTGTGGGCACACAGTATGAAACATGAACAAGCAAATGAAATATATTTACGATCATGAGCTATATTGATTGCTGGCATGACAAATCTTTCGATATATATTTAACTTTCCTATACAAATATACTGGAACTTATGGAGTTATGCAATTCACAGTGATACAAAACATATGTTGCTCCTTTCTTCATTGTCAAGATTATTTCTTATTGTTTCACTTTTCTTCACAGCTACAAAGTTCTGGACATGTTGAACTATAACATAACTGGACGGACACTGGACTAAAGTGAGAAGTTTTAAAAATAGAGTTAAATGCAACATCCATCAATGAACAAAAATCTTTTGTTAGAAACTATATCAATCGCCTCACAAGACAATGAAATTCATTTCAAAATATAATGAGCACATTTCTATCTACAGAAGCATTTCTACAATGTCTCCTTCCTGTTAACACTGGTTTCGAATTTCAAATAAATTATGTTACACACTGTAATTGATTTGACCTTATCCTGCCAGTCTACAGCTAAATATTACACAATTCCACTACATAAACTTTAATTTTCTCTATCCCTCTCTCTATATATAGGTTATGTGTGTGTCATGTAAAACAAATGCTATACACTTTTAGCTTCCCATTTCATAGTTACAAGTATTATTCTCTTCTATACCCTTCCACTTTCATATATTGCTACAACGAAACACCAAATTTCATGATACTTGCCATCATTTTGTTCCTGCCATCTACTTTTGTATTTACAATAACAAATGGAAAGCACAAATTAATCAGCATTATATGAATGTTTATTCCATCTGGAGAAAAAAGTGAAAACTTTCCATTTGACTAGCCAAAATTAAATAACAGATATATATGAGAAGAAATAATATAATAATGATGTCAGTCACAATTGGTGTATAGTACATGGTATTCTCAAATGGATACTCATACGCACAGAACACTCACACTGCAATGGTACAGAGTAAAATTGTGCTCGTGATCAAAGATTGACTATTTGTACTCAGAATTAGTTGCAACTGTAATGTATGTTTTGAATTTGTGTTGTTACAGAAAAAAAATAATTTCATGTTCAGGTCATAAATTTTACAGTAGTAGCAGGTCAAAAATCTTTACAAAAATTGATCCTAAAAATTATTACTTTTTCATCTCCTATCAAATATTCTCAGACACAGGATATGCTGTGGTATAAGTATCGCATTTGAGATATCAAATGTCTAGAAAGTATTCTGTAAGTCAGATATGCTTAGGTTTGTAACAAACTAGTCATACATTTGTTATGGCTAATAACTTATGATTTTGTAAGTACAATTATTTAAGGGTGCTTTAAACTATAATATAGTCTTTAAAATAAATTACTGTGTATATAGTAAATGTACAATTGCTTCTTTGTAATTTACAAAACAAATATTTGTTCATTTCAACTGCTGTGAGTTAACTAACTACCAAAAAGAAAAGTTGTGGTTTCATTAAACAAGCAAGCAAAGTTCATGTAAAAATCTATCAGGCAAAATAACCACGTGTATCAAACAGCTTGAACATAAAAATTACTACAAGGGGACAAATCGTTAACAAATGGTATCCAGCTGTCAAACAAGAACATGTTACATAAAATAAGAAATAACCTGTTAAGTTACAACAAGTCAATAGTAACTTTACCCACTTACATTCTGGCGAGGACAATCCTTCACAAAAAACACTGCAAATTATCATCATCACTATTATTACGATTTATTTAGAATGCTTAACACATAGTTCACAAGGTTCTCTACATCACATGGTAGAAAGAGTAAAATTCAAATATGTATACATAGTGAAGGCAATTAACATTTGCAATTATCATCAAAGTTCCAAAAAAGCACAAAAATAATAATACATACAAATTTGCAGAAAAATATAGCTCTATACACTTCATGACTATTGTGTTCACACAAAATCAGCTCAAAATTTTCACTAAAATCTGTGATATGTACAATTCCACCTTTCTACTTCTCAAAAAGTACACACACATTATTCATACATTACAGTGTTGGCAGTGTTCAATTTGTTACACTTCATGCTGCAGAGAAAAATCTTCCTGCATGAAATCTTCATGCGACTTGCAAAATGAATTGTTGAGAAGATTTTTTAAAAATTTAAAGTTATAAAGTCTAAGTAAAAACATCTTGTAATTAGTTGCTTATTTATAACTTTTGATATTTCCAAATATTTCATGGTTTTAATATGGGTAATAAAAGACAATTTTATAATCACCTAAATTTAATTAAAAAATGGAAAGGCAGAGAAGTTTTCAGTGCATTCAAATCGAACTCTGCTGCAATGCATTTGCATATATTGAGAAAAAAACATAAACCATTAATTTACATTTAACAAAAATCACTGACGTAAGAAAAGATCACTTGATTCTATTTCCTTGCTTACTGTCAACTGGTTTTCAACTGGGAATTTGAACGCATTAGTAAAAAGAGTTCACAGATTTAAAAACTGTTGCAAACAGTGTTGCTCATATTTGTTCCGCAACTTGGAATAAATTACAAAAACAACTACTGGTACATAATAAGAAATTCAATTAAAAATAATCATATGAACAATTAACCCCTACATGATCTGAGAGTTTTAGAAATAAATGGCTACAGAGTATGAATTTTGCAGATATGCATTCAATTTTTGTACTTCCACCACATAATGCCTTCCATCAGTTCTAGTCTTACATGTCTACTACTGCAAAATTGATCAAGTAGCAAAGGCACACAAGTGCCTAGAATAAAAAAGCCAGGTTTATGAATACATTCATGGGCTTATGGACTGAGATGACACACAATATGTCAGCATATGCATGACTTCTGCACCTGATCCCGTGCGACATGGCCATCCAATGCAATTCTATCAGCATCCCGTTCATCGTTGCGGACCATTTTGTCGTTCTGTAATATCTGAAAGAAAAGTTAGTGGAAACTGTCATTTCGAAATTTGGATTCTTCATGTTATGGGACTTTAGATGTGGTACGATTACTGTATTTGTGTGTGCACACACTGGTCTTTGATGGGAAAAGCAACACACAATTATATCTCGTACATAATGTACAGTACAATTCCAGTTCAAGAAATAGCTTTTTAGTTGTAGGTCGTAAAGCTGTTGCTATGCTGATCAAGAGTGAATAACATCATACCTATTCAATGAGACCCCTGCTGTTATGTGGTTGATTGATTTGTTGTTTTAAGTCCACTTTATGCACAGTAAGGCTAATTGGGACTGGACCTACAGTTTAAAGTGGGATCCGAACCACTTGTGCCTCCACCGGGTGTCGAACCCGGGACCCCTTTGCTGTTACGTGAACCAAGAGGAAAATATAGTCTTGTGTATACAACGAGTCACCAACCCACACCACCTACCTTCCTCTCCTTCAGCTGTGTTTAGCATCCCAAGGCTTTCACTTCTGTAACCACTTTGTTTATTCTGTAGTAGGGGAAAGTGAGATCAAAATTATGTTATGGATTTGCAGCACTGGGGAAGTTATTTTCTATTGCTTCTTGCCTCGGTAAGTTCTGCTCATACACATCCCCTGTGATGCGAGGTGCATGATCGAATTCTGCCAGAATAGTGAGGCAAAATGTTCCATTACAAAGTGAAAAATCATGGGAAATGGCAATTTCACTTTTACAGTGTTTTTTTCTTTATATATATATATATAATAATTATTATTATTACTAAAGAAATCCAACCTGGTAATTTGTATTATTTGATTGATTGATTTGCTTCATTTTACTTCGCTTTTTTTGTCACTTTTGGCTAATTTGCGAAGATGGGGATGAGTGATGATATGATGAAATTGATGAATGGACACTCACAAACATCCATGCCCAGGCTGGGATTCGAACCCAGGACCCCTACTGTTGAAGCATGATGTGCTAACCACTATGCCACGGGGGCCGGCTAATTTGTATTTGTGTCTCTGTTGATATATATATAAATGTTATATGAAGTGACATAGTGATTCATTGAGTTGGTGTTTTAAGTCCACTTTATGCACAGTAAGGCTAATTGGGACTGAACCTACAATTTAAAGTGGGATCCAAACCACCATGTGCCTCCACCGGGAATCGAACCCGGGACCTCTTGATTACAAAGCGACAACGCTACCACTGCATCATCGGGGAGGCACAAGTGGCACAGCGAAAACATGCGTGGCTTTAATATTGGCTGTCTGAATTATTCCGTGCGTAACACTCACCACAGTTTTTGGGGTTCAAAAGTTGGAAGAAAGTGTGCATAACACATGAGTAAATATGTTATATACACATGAAATGTACTTACATATTCGTGTACAGGTTGATTTTATTTGATTAATTTCGGTGACCATTGTCACCTTCCACCATTCATATGGGAACTTGTAGAGGGTGGTGCATATTGTATCTGCCAATATCAGTTGCCAACCCTGTCGGAACGCAGGTGTGCGTGAGCAGAAGTCTCCCTTGCTTAGGCTTATGCAAGTCTTGGGATCAGTCTTCCATGAAATATTCACCTCTTCAGACATGAAACATGGCAGTGGAGGCATTCATCCGAACGGGTTCCATTCAGGAGATGCAACATGCACTGCGATGCTCTAATGAAGGTCACCATCAACCCGTGCCAGAGCATCACGACATGATATGATGGGCCAGACAATAGAGAGCTAATGGCAGCGTGCAGAAACAGGAGTCATCAGGTCTGAGTAGGTGTATTTTCTGGCATCCTGAGCTTTTTAGTTTAGTGCCTGCAGCATCTCCTGAATAGGACTTATTTGGATGAACGCCTGCACTGTCACGATGCATATCTGAATGGGCAATGTTCCATGGCAGACTGATTGTGAGGCTTGCACCTGCCGGAGCATGGATCACTTCTGCACATTCCGACAGGGTTGCCAATTGATATAATATGCAACACTCTGTACTTATCTGCTTGGCAGGCTTCCGGTGTGCACTGTTATTTCGATGGCACTGTTATTTCGATTTTAAAAGGAATGGTAGTGATGTTACAGGCAATGATGTTCAAGTAATGCTTTCATGACTGAAACGGAATGAAATGTGCTGACTGCTTGTCGTGTCATCTCTGCTGCTTTGTTTTACTTGCAGCAAATGTGGCAGGCTTCCACTACTTGAGCAAGTAAAACAAAACAGTGGCAGACAAAACAGCACAGTCCAGCAGCAGCGCACCTAGTGGCCATTGGCATAACAGTGCAGACTGGAAGCCTGCCAATTTGATAACTGCAAGTTATCACTTCAAAATGTAACACCTATACATACGTTTTCAAAAAAAGGAATTACATTTTTGAAATTTAATTACACTTTTTGCTCTTGAAAATACACATGCTGCTGAGTAAATAAGGGGGTTTCATCCACAAGAAATACATTTTTATAAGGACAGTTAATATAATTGCCTACTGTTCCAATAAAAGTAACTGTATAACTTAGACAGCAAGGTTTATTATTATTATCATTATTATTATTAAAACTTCTTGAAGCTTTCACTCATATTAAGGTTATTTCTGAGAAAAAAAAATTAACACGTTATATTTGGAACATAACAAAGAATAAGTTGCCCAACATGAATTTCAGTGTAAAATTTCAATTTTCTTCTGGGGTATTGTATGACAAAAGTGTCGTCAATCTCAATTTTTAAAATTAAATGAAATATTGCAATTTTGTTCTTCCTGCGACCCAACAATCTAAAATTGTCATTTGGATAAAAATTCAAGTATTATACACAATTTAGTTAATAGTAGAAGGTGTTTTATGAATTGTTTGTTTATTTTATTTACTTTTATTTTGTATTGCATCCCACTCGTGACACCAATAAAAAAAATTTCCTTAAACTTTTACGTTTCCCCTTCAACTCCACTAGAATATTCAATTACCTCCTCCCTTTGTCTTAAGTAATTTATTTTTCATTATTTGAACATTCACAGAAATTTAAATAAAAAAATAAAATTTTTATTAAGTAAAGATGAGTCCCACGGTGGTCTATTCGGTATGGCTTCTTCCATGTGGGAGACCCAGGTTCGATTTCCAGGCTGGGATCGGAATTTATCCGACCTTGTCCCCACATAAAGTGGCTCTGGGGCTCACCCAGCCTCAAATTAATGGGAACCTGGGGGTAAAAGTGGCCAAGATTGAGAATGCATGGGGCCGTACCTCCACATCCCTTAAATATGACTTCATGGCACAGTGCTATATGCACGGGGAACTTTCCTTTCTTTTCACCCGAAGTAAAGATGAAATTTCTTATCTGTCCTACCCATGTCAAAAAAAAAATGATGACCAATAGCTATAAATCTGGAAAGTATTCTAAGCATAGTTAGTTTAATCAACAGTGTTTAGTTTCATAATTCATTGCACAGTAACTGTAAGAAAAATGTTGCTTAAGTGTTACTTTAATAACAAAAATGTAGTCTGTGACAATGGAATGGTCCTTTTTTTCTTTATTAACTACATATAAATTGTTTCTCTGTCATTCAGAAATCATTCTTACTATTCTACAACAAGTAGGTCTCCTGCAATGATATATTTTCTACTCACAACACATTTGAAAAGCATGTGCCTCGAAACGGTACCATCCATAGAGCCTTACAGGCAGGAGAGGTTATCATATGCTAAAGATTGAAAGTACAGCCATGCATACGAGGGATATTCGGAAACCAGCCTCCAAGAGCCACGCAAATAAGAGAAATAAGGAAAAGCCATATTTATTATACACAGAAGTTGCATACACTCTTGCAGGCCTCCATGGCGGAGTGGTTACCACAGTGCACTATAAAGCCAGGGATCCCAGAGTCAAACCAAGAACTGGGCATGGATGATCGTTGTTAGTGTCCCTTTATCAATTTCATCATATCGTCACTCATCCTCATGATAAGACAAAGTGGCAGAAATGCAAAATAAAATAAACCAAATCAAATCAATCAATCAAGCCTGAATAATTTTCAACAAAACTGCCACCTGAATTCAGGTATTTGTCATAGCGTTGCACCATCTTCTGTATACCCTTGTCGAAGAAGATTGCTACCGGGGAACCCAGCCACTCTTGAACACTGTCTTATCAGCTCCTCATTTCGGTACCCACCTTGCACAAAACTTGTGATAGCCCAGCTTCACCGACACAATCTCAGAGAAAGTACTTCGCCCAATGTCAGGAAATTCTCGAGACAGTTCCAATATTGTGAAGTGGCAGCGCTCGAACCACGTTATCCTCTCATTCAACAAGGTCACCCATCGCAACAGACAGTTTTCCTTGTCCACCTTCATCATGCACACCAGTTCGTCCCTCTAGAAATTTCCAGCACCATTCCCTTACACAACTTTCACCCATTACTGTCTCAGCTAAACCAGAGGTTGAATTCTGAGTAGTCGACATATATCATTTCAAACTTTAGTAACAATTGCTTTAGTCTTTGTGAAAAGATGACAGAAAAGCAATGTACTCTTAACAATATACTCATTACAAGCACTTAAGAAAGAGAGTGTGGAAAAGAACTAACCTTTGTAACAAGACATCGAGCTGCATCCTCTATGTTGATATTTTCCTTTGCTGAAGTTTCAAACCAACCAGAGAAACCCTTTTCCTTGCAGTAGTCTTCCATTTTTGATGCGTTGTTCACTATACCTTCTTTTTGTTGATCACACTGCAAATTCCAATTAAACAGATTTAGGTAAAATATCAACTGTAAATTTCAATTATGTCTACAATCATAAATATATGAAATGTATAACGAATATTAAAAATGTGTTTTGTGTAAATTAGAGAGGCAAATGTACATTGATGATAGTCCTATGTGATAGAAAGAACACTATTTAAAAACATTTGGAAGCAAACAGCAGGGAGCATAATAATAAATAAGAAATTATCCACATCTTGTGGAGGAAAAGGTACACTATACCCATATCATATCACTAATCTGTAAATATTATATTTGTCATGTATACTGAAACATTGAAAACTTGTTCAATATTGGGGGGAAAATAAATACTATTTTTTTTATATTACACTGGAATCTCAATTTTACATTTTTCAGGAGACCAAGCTGACAAACCTTAAAATGCAGGAAAATGTAAAATTGGGGAAAATTCCATGAAAATTCCATAACATTTTGCTATGTTGGGACCATCAAGATTGAGTGATTCCTGTAGGAAAATGTAAAATCCGGGAATGAAAAATTGGGGTTTCATTGCAGTAATGAAAGTAAACAGTACATCTTTTTTATTATTATTATTGCTAAAACAGAGGTAATGTAACCTCTTACAGACCACCTATCAAATGAGAAAAACTATGTAAATAAATACTTCATGCAACTTTTGCATGATTTCAATGGTTTATTAAATGTCACTTCCCACCAGAAAATTTCCTCCTCCCTCTGCCTTCTAGTCATTTTTTTTGTGACATCACTGCTTCAAAATGCAATTTATACTACTCTAAATATACATAGGCAGCAGTAACGGTTGAGTATTAAACTGCACATGGTATAATAAGGCATTGATCATCATAATTATTTCAAGTTCATGAGTTCATTACAAAACACTATTATCTGTTACATGCGACATTATTTCCTTGTTTTCTACATTTCTGTTCTCATTGGCAATAGCAAAAGACAAATTTCTTTTTATTAGGGTGAACATGTATAACTATTTGTATTTTTATGCTTGTAAGAACCATTGACTACAAAATAAATAACTGTACAATGCAAGAAGCAATGCGTACATACAACAAAAATTAAACATGTATAACATTTATGAATAATTATTTTCCTGTAGTTTACGGTTATTACAAGCATAAGAATATGAATATGCTGTTGCAGTTGTTAGAATGAACTCTTGATGGAGCTGATTTTTCAGTCTTATGAAAACAGTTTACACAGAATATTCACAAGATTTCTGGTGTCAAAAATGTTCTCATATTTCCAAAATCCAAGAAATGTCTGGTCAGTAGACAGGTGTAATGAAAGACTGAGCAGACACTAATTGATATGAAATACTATATTTACTTATGTATAATGCACACTTTTTTCCAAAATTTTTGCCTCCAAAAAGTGTGGTGCGTATTATACAAGGAATAATTTTTTAATGTTTACGGAACCCTATTATGTTATATATCATTGTAAACCTTGAATTCTGCAGTTTCTGAATCTAGGCAACAGTAATCCATTCAAGATGGTGACACTTATTTGCAAAGCGGTTGAAATAAGCTCATAACAAAATGAAGGAACACTGATTTTTATGGTACTTTGTATGGAAAAAAAAGATAAGGAAAAAGAAAATAATTAAAATGTATTACTGGCCAAATAATACATATTATGTCATATGACATATATGGAGTGTGTAAATGCCTTAATGGAAGAAATCTTGTGCTGCTACCTGCTAGCTTGAGGGTCCTATAAATGTCTTGTTAGTCATAGAAAAGTATATATTTTGAAGTTTTAAAGAGGAAATGAGCAAAACCACTTATAAAAGTCTAAAGGCCATGTGCCATTTTCACTTTGTAATGTAATGTTCTCTCTCCTCTTGGTCCACATAGTAACAGGCGACTCATTGAATAGGAATGATGTCATTCACTGTTGATAGGCATAGCAACAGCTTTACGACCTACAACTAAGAAAGCCATTTCTTGAACCTGGATTATACTGTGCATTATATACGATATATATTTGTTTGTCACTTTTCCCATCAAAACCAGGGTGTGCATTATACATGCGTAAATACAGTCATTTTTATTTGCTCATCCACTCATCTATCTCCCTGACTAACAATCAATTTTGATTGATAACTCTCAAATTGCATTATGTTTATGTCAAGCTTTATGCAGATAGGCTATTTGAGAATGGACCTATAGTTTAAAGGGATCGAAACCACTATGTGCCTCCACTGGGTATCGAACCTAGGACCCTTTGATTACAAGGTGATAATGATGTTACCGGTATGCTATCAAGAGTCTTGATAAACATTGAATATTCACATTCTACTAATGCAAAGTAAAAAAAAGAAAAAGTAAAGTGTTCCCCTGTGCTTAGCACCACGCCATGAAGGCGTATAGGGGGTGTGGGGGTAACGCCCCGCACTTTCTTGATCCGGTCGTGAGTGGGGGTGATGTGATCAGCATCACGCCCCTGACCACCTTTACCCCCCAGGGTTTCCCCCAGGTACCCATGTTATTCGACGCTGGGTAGGCGCCGGGGCCGCTTCCACCGTTAGAAAAGTTCCCGGATTCTACTAATGCAAGGAAGATAAAATAGAGTAAACTCAAAAACGTACTGAATATGAGCATACTTTGACCAATTATTCACAATAATTCTTCTGTGTGTTAGGAGGGATCAAAATCATAATAAACATCACGAGCTTAACCCATTCCCTGTGTTCGGTCGGCATAATATTACGCCCTTGGTCACTATAGCTTATTCTGTGTTGGGTGTAATATTACGCCCGCGAACATCTCTGACTGAAGTAACCTGTGTTGAATGGAATAATACGTTTTTTGATGGTGAAAAATATGTTTTGCTATTGAAGAAACAACGACCTTTTATTTAGTCACGATTTTCAGTTCTTGACAAAGAAGTAGTAGTTCAGAGGAAAGTAAACCAATTTTGTGTTATGCTGACAAAGTGCACATGCGAGTTCGTTTGTGTTTCATGTTTAGTCAATTGCTTTGATGTTGCGTTATTTGAACTGTTGGTGATTTTTTCTTTTTACCTTTTTTTAGTTTCTAATAGTATTTAATATTTAATAGTATTGTCAAACAGGGTTGCAAAATATTTCTTTCCTCATCCCTCATACCTATTGAAGATATTGCAATGAAACTTGGCGGACACATTATGCATAGACCATAGTATTTTTCAAGGTAGATTATAATCGGCTATCTATATTTAGGGCCGGTCCAGAGGGCCCCAAAGTAACCAAAAGGGATTTTTTGGAGGGAAATTTCCCGAATTATCCCAGATTTCTCTTTCCTCATACATGATGCACACATGTGCGTGGTGCCACTTGAAAGCCTGTTCTATTCTGAAGAGAAAGACGTATGAACCATGATATTCGGATGAATTGTGCTGAAGCAGTAGCTACTTAAAAAATATTACTATGCAAACTCAGAACGGGAAACCATTTTGTCAGAAAATTTCACAGGGAAGGGGTTAAAAAAAGTACCGAGCAAAAAAAGAAAACACAAATTGAAATAGTAACTCTGCATGGAACAAGATGGAGTGCAAATGGTATAATAAATAAAAAGGACTACACAGTTTTCCACAGTGGTGTAAAAGATAGAAGAGGACAGGCTGGTACAGGTTTTATTGTACAAAAAAGAATGCAAAACCACGTAATAGGATTCGTACCTTACAACGAAAAATTATGCAAACTAAGAATTAAGGGCAAACATAATGATATAACCCTAATCAACACAACTGAAGATACATAAGAAAAAGTAAAAGAGAACTTCTTTGAAAATATACAAAATCTGGTAGACAATGTTCCAAAAAAAGTGATGTAATAATTATACCAGGTGACTTTAACGCAAAAAAACAAGAGTCCGGTGAATCAGCTATTCTTATCTACTAACTTTGACAATAGATCTCATAATAAAAAAACATGCAGAAAACGAAACATCTTAGATGTGTAAATGGTAAAAGTAGATTACAATAAAAGAAGAGCAAATAGGAGAATTGAGATCCTTTAAATATCTTGGCTCAGTAGTAAATGGTGACAACACAATCAAAGAAATTAATGAGGGAATTATTTTGGGTAATAAAGCATATTTCGCTAATTTAGCTTTATTCAACAGCAAATTAATATCTAATCAGTTAAATTGAGACTTTATCATACCATAATAAGACTCGTACTCACATATGCATGTGAAACTTGGAACCTCAAAGACTCCTGTAAGCAGAAAGTCTTAATATTTTAAAGGAGAATCTTAGGAAGAATTTATGGACCTCTGAAAGAACCTGATGGTAATTGGAGAATACGAACTAACGAAGAACTCAACAAATTAATAAGAAATGAAAATATCATAAATGTCATAAAATTGCAACGATTAAAATGGTTTTCAGCAGATAAATAGAATGTCTGATGAAAGATTAGCAAAAGGAATATATAAATGAAAACCACTTGGAACATGAGCCTTAGGCAGGCCACAGACGCAATGGGAAGATAAAATAATTAAAGATAAAATAATTAAAGATTTTAAAGACATGAAAGTAAAGAATTTGACGAAAGAGCATGTAGCATAGGAAAATGTGGGGAGATGATGTTGAAAAGGCCAATATGTGAAGTTGTAGCACCTCAAGAAGAAGACATTTAAATTGCAGTCAGTGGATGGTCTCATATTGGGCTTAACTCACAGTGTGAATGGGTGGTGTGTCATCTGAATAAGAAACAGCAGCCATGTCTAGTGTTGAAAACCATGGAAAAAAAGTCAATAAGAGTACATTTGTTATTATGTCATAACTTTTCATTTATTAACAAAAAAAAAAAAAACAATATACTGATGAAGAAAGCAGCCCACCTTGTTTGCTAGAAGAATACAGGGTATTGGTGAACCATTTGGTAGCTGCACTTTGGAATCTAGGTCCACCTTCCATTTATCCACAGCGTCAAATGTGGCAGTCCTAGTCACATCGAACACAATGAAAGCACCTACAGCCTCCTTATAGTACACCCTTGTCATATTTCCAAACCTTTCTTGACCTAAAAAGGAAGGAAATCTCTTTCAAAGAAATGTCTTCATTTGCAGCACACAATATTTTTAAATAAAAATATGATTGTTCAAGCCTGTCACAACTAATGACACATTATCATTGGATGAAGAATAGTCAATTTTCGACTTCATAACGCAATCTGATAATTTGTACAATAACCTTTGCACAAACCCTATTTTAATGGCAACACAAACATACATATCATATCTTTATTTTGTCTATGCATACTGTCTTGATAATCTGTATAATCTGTGGAAAAAAAAAACCTTCACTCGGTTGGTTCAAAACACTGCTCTGGTTAAAATTGCATGAAACTCATGTGCAGGGTTTTGATAAATTCTAGTCTTCCATTATGTAAAGCACACATATACTAGACAGAAAAACACTACGTTTGATTTTGTAATCAATTATGCCAATATTTGAAAATATCTTTTTTCCTCTCAGATGTTTCTACTGTGTTGTATTGAATTATAATCTTACATTACAATACTAACAATTATTTTTCAAAATCAAGGATATATTCACACATGATTTTTAATGTTATAGTATTTAACTAATATTTAACCAGACCCTAAATAAAACAAACAAACACATGGACAAGACTAACCAAATCTGTCCCATATTAACAGTTAATACAGTTATTTTGATGTTTTTACTCAGATAGGCTAATTGGGTCTGAACTTACAGTTTAAACGGGGAATTTGCTTGACAGAATTACAACTAGGCTATCAGGGAGGCCTTACCATTACTTTGATTAATGCATTTTTATTGGTCATTGTAAATAAATTGTGAAAGGAACAAACTCATTTATAACTCAAAACACATAACTTAAGTAAGCAAGAAACTTTACAATGAAAAAAAAAGGGGGGCACAAGAATGAAAGATCCCCACATGTTACTGTCTGGTTAAAATTTACCCAACTGCATGTTCCAAAAGGTTCATTGCTGATTACATTAAGA
The DNA here is from genome assembly GCF_977018435.1 of Lepisma saccharinum. Taxonomy (NCBI): domain Eukaryota; kingdom Metazoa; phylum Arthropoda; class Insecta; order Zygentoma; family Lepismatidae; genus Lepisma; species Lepisma saccharinum. The sequence goes on from NC_139251.1 coordinate 53,920,539, forward strand.
GAATAGGAAATAACTGTGTTAAATTTTTGAATTTTCAAAAGAATGCAACACGAAATAGGTGTGTGGAATGGAATCCTATTGAAGTTCCATTTGAGAAAGTTTACATTGATTTTTCTGGATAGGAGTTTGAACATTTCTGTCAATTGACATTTATTATAGATGGCTGAAATTTGATGTATACATTCTACAACCCAGGGAACTATACAATGTATGGAAAAATGTTTTCAATTTTTTGGGTATTGAAAGGCTAATAGAGACTGGACCTACTGGATATACAGGGTGTTTCATAAAGGACTTTACAACTTTGTAATTATATATAAATTTATTCACACGACTTACTGAGCTGGTTTTGGTGTCATTTTGTACCAAAATATATCCAAGTTTTTACCCTATAAGTTAGTAAGGTTCAATGTGACTTCCATTGGTAATTTGGCAGACATTCCATCTGAAGTAGATTTCTTGCCAAACCTGCTGCAGCATGTCAGGTGTAACTTCCTCAACTGCAGCAAAGATTCTTGCTCTCAGATCAGCGAGTGTAGCAGGTAGGGGTGGTCTGAAAACTTTACCATTGATAAATCCCCAGAAGTAAAAATCAAGAGGTGACAGGTCTGGTGAACGAGGTGGCCATACAATCGACCCACCTCGACCTATCCACTGATTTAGAAAGCGGTTACTGAGGAAATCTCGGACATCGTTGAGGTAGTGCGGCGGTGCGCCGTCTTGCTGGATGTGAATTTGCAAACTCAGCAAACACTCACTGGAAACCAGTGAAGGCAGCCATTTTGGTACAACTGTCGCTAGCACTAGCAGTGGTGTGATTCGGAACTAAGCTTTTACGTGAGTCAAAACTTGTATTTTGCTACAAAATGACACCAAAAGCAGCTCTGTGAGGCATGTGAATAAATTTATATGTAATTACGAAATTGTAAAGTCCTTTATGAAACAGCCTGTACAGTTTATAGTGGGATCCGGACCACGATGTGTCTCCATCAGGTACGTAACCTGGTTCTTATTGATTAGAATGCCTTCAAGGAAACTTTATTTGCATAAAAGATAATGCATGTCATACTAATTTTAATTTAGTAAAAGAAAAGGCACAGTGGCTGGATGTGACATGAGGTCTGTGGTTCGGATGGAAATGATGTAGATCTACACGAACAACAAAGAAGATTTAATTCTTGAAGCATTCCTGGCAGCAGATGAATAAGAGGGTTTCTCGGGATATCAACCAAGTGATTTCCGGATGGTCTTCGGAGCTTTGAGAGCTAACATCACTCTCATCTTCAGGGATTGAAGTGCAGAGATGTGTGAAGATAAGTTCTTATGTATTTGTGTGGGAGGAGGGCCAATCAGGTGTCACTTCTACAATGTCCGCACACACTCAGTTGACTATTGCTAACCAGGCTGGGTGCAGTTCGAGCCCCGTATCCCTGTTCAGGTTTTCCTCAGTAAGTCATTTAATTACTGGGACTGAATCATCAAAGAAGCAATAACCATCCACGGGCAAAAAGAAAACCTCAACAGACACACAGGACTCAAACTGGACCTAGCCTGTTACCAATACTAATAGACTTCTTGCAAGGATGTCGGAGAGACGACACCTGATTGGCCCTCCACATACAGCAGACTCCTCCCACACTAAATACAAAAAAAAAAAACTTACCTTCATACATTTCTTCGCTTCAATCCCTGAAGATGAGAGTGGCGTTAGCTCTCAAAAAGTTCGTACGCCTATCCAAAAATCACCTGGTTGATATTCCGAGAAAACCTCTTCAACAAAGATAGTGAGACAGCAAGTGGTTTTTGTTCGTTTTGTTAAGACAAGATTTGACAGAAGTGTTAAAAAAAAAAAGAACAGTAGGAACATACTGTGTGGGACATGATAGATTGTCCAAGGATTTATTCATTCAGGGTAGCTGGAAGTAAATAAGATGTACAGCGAATGATTTATTTACGAGTTTTAGTAATAGTAATGTACAGGGTGTCTATAAAAGAACTCCGAGGTTTTAAACAATGATAGTGCGCAAATGGTATTAGGTAACTCAGGTTAGTTAATTACTTTGAAATCAGTAGCTCATCAAGTTTAATTCACGGCGTTTGGAGTTTATTCCAACAAAGGTTGGCAACGCTGCGCAACAGAAGGTGCAGTGTGTGATATGGCTTGTAGAAACTGGATCTGTTATTACTATTCAGTGGAACTTTCGACGCGAGTATGGTGCTGTTGAGCCTTACAAAACCATTCGTCCATGACTTAAGGCATTTAAAGAAACTGGAAGTGTGGACTGGAAACGGCATATTCCATGGCCTCCAAGAAGTCTGGACCTTACTCCCTTAGACTTTCTCTTATGGGGACTTGTGAAGAACATGGTTTATGCGGAGAAAATTCAAGATGTCAACCATCTAAGGCAAAGAATTATCACATCTGTGGCAACCATCACCCCAGACATGCTGGCCACGACGTGGTAAGTTGATTATCGTTTGGATGTGTGCCGTGCTACAAACGGGGAGGGGCACACATTGGAATTTACTAAATTGTAAACAAAACTTAATAACATTACCTTCAAAAATATGTATTTACTTTTTCCTGAGTTTCAGTTTTTGATAAAATATTTAGCTTCAAAACCCAGGAGTTCTTTTATAGATACCCTGTATTATGAGCTATACCTCAGTACTTTCACTTGATTAACATTTATATTTTTGGATGATAATAGTTTACAAAACCATCATTATAATAATGATTACCTGCAATATCCCATAACTGCAATCTTATAATAGTATCTGCATCCCAATTGAGTACTTTTAAGGCAAAATCCACACCTATCGTAGCTCTGTAGTGTTGAGAAAAAAACTGATGGACATATCGTTTTATAATAGAGGTCTTGCCAGTACCAAGTTCACCTATGACTAGGATCTTGTACAGATGCTCTCGCTTCTCGCCCGGTTGGGCCTGCAAAGAGATAGAACACTTATTGATTTAACTAGACAAAAAAAATATATAAAATGAAATCAATGAAATTATATTCAAAGGTTCAGAAAGTTATTTGTACAGAAAGAGTCATAAAATTCAAATTCATCCTTCTTTACATTGATATCATGCGCTTGGTGGAAATTAATTTGCTTTGAATAGAATAATTCATCATTTTAATTCATTTGGGTTAGTATCGTACAGTTTTATGCTGCATATAAATGAATATTTGAGATGTTAGTGCAGATTTTTGTTAAACATACATGTCGTTTCACAGATTTCATTTATTGAATGCATCCTTCGGAGAAAACTTGTTCCTATGCATATTTGTTGCCATGGAACTTCCACGTTGCAAAGTTCCAACTGTTCGATACCCGGTGGAAGCACATAGTGGTTCGGTTCCACTTTAGTCCAGTTCCAATTAGCCTTACTGTGTATAAAGTGGACTTAAAACACCAACTCAATCAATCAAAGTTCCGACTGAAACACTTTGGAGATATATATATGAGGAAAAAATGCCAAAACATCGTTCCTATTGTTTGCTGCTTCAATCAACGTCAACCATCATGCGGAACCTGTCATCTAACGTCAACAATCCTTTAAGATCCATTCTCACTTTTAGGAATTCAATTGTTCCATTCACTGCTTCAGAACGTGGCAGGCGGCTGTTCGGAAAGGCTACTGGATGTTTTTGAACATTTTAATATTCCGCAACAATAAGCGGCACGATAAACATTTTTTTAAAAATAGTTCGTAGTATTGCTTCCCTTCGGATACTCAGTTGTGGTCTGGTAGCGAGTGAATCGCATGCATTACAAGAGTACGGTCTTAAAAGTTTGCATGTTTCTGAATTTTCCTTCCTGGTTTTCCGTTTTCGCATCCAATGAAAATGAGTACAGCAAAGGAAAAAATGTCAGGGGCAGAAAATAGGAAAAGGCAGAGAGAACGGGAAAAGGCTACCTAGCGTCAGTCATCTTTCATGAATAATTTTCTGAAATGTTCGAAATCAGATGAGTTATTGAAATCATTGAAAAACGGCCTACTTGTAGCGAATCATTTTTGTACACTTTTCCCAAACAGTATCATAGTAAAAAAATGTTTGCGATTCGAGTTTCGAAACTAGAAATATTGACACTTGAATTTTGGATAACATTATAGTTATGTCAGGTTTAGTGTTGTTTTTGTCGTTGCTTCTCTCATGGCTTTTTCTTTTGAAATCACAATGAAATATTGCTGTAAGAATTGGACATTTCTTGGTAAAACTACATATAGTATTAGGTACGGCTAACAACAACAAAACTAAACGTGAGTTATTTAACCAACCTTTCGTCTGTGAAGTTAAGTTATTGAGAGACAATGAGAACACGTAATATTTTGCCCCTGAGAAAAGAAGGTAACCAAATCATTCGTTTTGGGCGAGTATTTGAGTGAAGTAGTTGTACTTAATTCTATAGTTTCACCCATTTCACATACTTCCGGTCGTCTTAATGATTCTAAAAGCAAGAAACAAATTCTCTTTTATCGTATGCCAAAGAAAATCAAATATTAAGATTAGACATGTAATTATACTGTTCCTAACTCTGAAGTCCCCGATTTCTTCTTTGTGGCTTCTATTTTTTTTATGTTGGTACATTTACTTAGGACCAAAAATCTTAATTTTGAGGGATACCACGGTAGCTAATGGGGAAGATGTTTGCAAAAATTATGCATTTCTTTAACTTTTCTTCTCGGGGGCAACAGCAACAGGTTACGTGTTTTGATTGTCTCTCAATAATTTAAGGTTTAATAAATGATATTGTATGCGCATTTTGTATTTTGTTTTACCAGACACAAATGATCTGTGATAATGTGTGTTATGTGAGAAAAATTGAGACGCGAGACCTTGACTTAGAATTTAGCATTTAAATGTCTGAACCTTTGGGTTTAAGAAGCCATGAACCTTCAGGTTTAAGAAGGCTCGAGAGTTAGTTATATCCTACATTTGGAGATGGAAAACTGAATTAGTGAACTACTTTACTAACATGCCTAAACAATTATAGACATGCTACTCTACGAGAGGAGTTCAATAATTACACAGGGCCGCATGGGTTCTGTTGTTTTTATAATTTTGGGTGTTTTACATGTATTTGAACTTGCTGATGCTCAAACTGGCATTAGTTTTCTCACATCACGCAAGAATTTTTTACAATTCACGATTTATATATGTGGGTTGTGGTATGCACGTTTCAGTGCAATTGAAGTGATTGTCCCTAGATGTCACTGGTACGTTTCAAAATTATTCAACAAGTAATAAAGACTAATAAGTTTTAAATACAGAGAAGTTTTGTTTTATTTAAATTAATTAATATGTTTCTTGCCTAAATGCTGAAAATAATACTATGTAAAACATTGATATATCATTTGAAATTAATTTTATATGTAACTGTCAAAAGTCCTAATTTGCTTCCATGGTATGTAAGACACGTTTATCTCCTACATTAACATTTGGTTGTTCAGTGTGGTACATTACTGTGGTGTGGCCATGGCATCTCGTGGTTGTCTGAATAGCCCAGATGTGTTTTGCTATATCTGCGATGAATTTGTTCTTCGGGTACAGAGACAGGAAATTACAGGTTTTGTAAGAAGAGCATATTACGCATACTTTAAAATGAAACTAGGAGATCAAGATAAATCGTGGGTCCCACAAAAGGTATGTAGATCATGTGTGGAATCTTTACGAAACTGGAGCACAGGAAAGCGACCATCTATGCCATTTGCAATACCCATGGTGTTAGAGGGAGCCTCAGGATCACAGCAATGATTGTTACTTCTGTTCCTGTGAAATTGTAGGTCAAAATATTAGAAACAAGAAGAGGATAGTGTATCCCAATATTCCCTCTGCAATGAGACCTGTGTTGCACGGTCCAGACTTGCCTGTACCGACACCTCCATCAAGTCTCGAGTGTGTAAGTGATCCTGGTTCACTAAGTGATTCAGTGGAAGAAAGTGAAATGGAAGATGACATTTATGACCCCCTTCACGGATCTCGTGACCCTATACCGTTCACTCAAAGCGAACTCAATGATTTAGTTAGAGACCTAAATTTATCTAAAGAATCAGCTGAGCTTCTTGGTTCCACACTTAACGAAAAGAACTTGCTGGCTTGTGGAACAACATTTTCCTGGTACAGACACCGAGAAAAATAGTTGGTGCCTTATTTCTCGAAACAAGATTCTCTCGTGTTTTGTTGTGATGTGTCTGGTTTGCTGACTAAGTTAAATTTTCCTTGTCTTTCAACTGATTGGAGGCTATTCATTGACTCGAATAAAACAAATTTAAAATTTCTTCTGTTACATAATGGAAATAAGTTCCCCTCAGTTCCTATTGCTCATTCTGTGTCACTAAAAGAAACCTACAGCAATATGCAACTTGTTCTTAATATAATTAAATATGAGGAACATGGTTGGTTGGTGTGTGGTGATCTTAAAGTTTTGAGCATTTTACTTGGACTACAATGTGGTTATACGAAAATGCCATGTTACATCTGTGAGTGGGATAGTAGGGCACGAAATTACCAATGGTAAAGAAATGAATGGCCAATATGGAAAACGTTGAACCCGGGTTCAAAGAACATCGTACAACAACATTTAGTCTGTCCTGATAAAGTTGTACTTCCCCCTCTTCATATCAAATTAGGGCTGATTAAACAATTTGTGAAGGCACTTAACAAGGAAGGATAATGTTTCAAGTTCATATGCAACAAATTTCCATCCCTGTCGTACGGCAAAGTGAAAGGTGTTGTTTTTGTTGGACCAGATATTAGGAAATTAATGAATGATAAAGACTTCGAGGAAACAATGACTGTAGCTGAAAGAGATGCTTGGATAGCATTTAAAAGTGTAGTGTTGAACTTCTTGGGGAACCACAAAAGTCCTGATTACAGAGAAGTTGTTGAGAATATGTTACTTAAATTTCAAGAGATGGGTTGTAACATGAATCTCAAATTACATTTTTTGCATTCACACCTTGATAACTTTCCACAAAATCTCGGTGAATTAAGTGAGGAACAAGGCGAACGGTTCCATCAGGACATGAGGGATATGGAGAAAAGGTATCAAGGACATTGGAGTGTTAGCATGATGGCTGACTACTGTTAGGCATTGTACAGAGAAACGCCAGAAGAAAATCACAAAAAAGTTAGGAAAGCTTACAGAAGAAAGCGTGCTAAACAGAACTGAAAAATATGTATTGTGTAATGATTTTCTTGTGTGTATATTATATACTGCTATATGTCGTTTTCTATATTATATGGGTCCTTTGTGTCTGTCTATATTCATTTTAAAATAAACATGTTGATGCATTTATTCTGATTGAAGAAAAGAAAAATTATAATAAAACAGTATGCAATATTGGACAAAGCCCAAATTTTGAAATTTGATTTGTAAGAAAACCTTGTGTGATAGAGAAAAACGAATTTCATATTCGTGATCAGCATGGCACAAATAATAAAGTTCACATATTAAACAAAAGACAACATTAAATTGAATTTAATTTGCGGCCCTGTGTTATTGTCCCTAACATAGAAGGAATGATCCGAAACAAGTGAATTTTTTTGTGTGTCATGTATAACTCTTTGAATGATTGCACACAAAATTTCAGCCTTGTAGGGTCTATAATGTTAATGTTATGTTATGTTTTTCAGGACAAGGTGAGCCCTGACAGAAAATGGAAAAATCGGAAGTGACAGCCGTCATTTTCACTTGTTTATTTTATTATCTATTGCTTGAATATTCAATTATGGGGGATGAAATTGTATTTAATATGTGATAAATTTCTGATTTTGATATAATGCTAATTACTAGATTTATTATTATTGCAGCCATAACAAAAAGTGCACAAATTTGATGGAGATCATAGGCATTCAAAACTAAATAAATAAATAATAGGCATAACTTAGGACCTAACTGAGGGCAGGGGGGGGGGGGCAGAATCAAAAAGTTTTCAAGCCCATAAAAATACCATCCAGGATGATTTTCATAACTGTCATATTTGGAAAATAATAAAAATTACTCCTCAGGTGCCAGGAGATTAACATAAATACCATTAACTTGTAAATTTTCACATGAATTGAACAATTGGGGGGGGGGGATACGTTTTACCCTTGCCTTGCCAAGTTATGCCTATGGATCACACAGATGTGATTCGTTATGTCGCTGACAGCCTCTGGTGTACATACAGTTAGTGGTCTGTCTTGTCTCTTTATTTATCTCTCTATGTGCAAGTGTGGTGGTGAATTAAGGGGGCGAATCACCTATCCCCTCGAGATATCTACAACTGACAATAAATCGTCAATTAATGTAAGAGTAAACAGGGATTTACACACCTCGATGGATGTCTACATCAGTTTCAGTAAACCTCTAAATCTAGTAAAATCATCAAATAGAATAAATAGTGATATCCAAGGACACCCACAGGATATTTTCTCAGGGGAGCAGTGCAAGATTCCACATCCTCTCCTTTAGTAATGGAAACGTTATTATTATTATTTTTATTACTACTATTATTATTACTACTACTACTTTACAAATCATCAAATTCAAATTGAATTGAAAATACTTTGCTGTTGTATACAAGTTCAGACTAGAGTTTTCACAATGCACAGATATCAAACAGAGACTACTCAATCCATAGGCGTAACTTGGCGGGGGCACTTGTCATCACAAAAATTTCAGGTTTGTTAAAATTTACAAGTTAAGGATACGTTTGATAACCTCCTAAGACCTAATGAGCTAAGTAATAAATAATAATATTTATGATTTCGAAAATGTAACAGTTATTTAGCAAATAATGCTGGACACTATTTTTATGGGATGAAAAATTTTTCGTCTCTGCCCCCCAAACGTTTAGCTTCAAGTTCGTACCTGCCCCCCCCCCCCCCCCACACACACACACACACACAAAGTTGTCCCAAGTTACGCCCACTCAATCTCCTGTCCTTCATGGTGTCCCTGATCCATGTTTTTACGTGCCGAAGGGTACTGTAAAAAAAATTAAATTACGGGGTGCGAATTTTCAAGGTCAGATCCCGAATCCGGGAAATGATTTCCAGACTTTTCGTAATCCCGAACATCCGAGAAATTCGAAAAGATCTTATTTAAAAGTGTTTCATTCTTGGTATTTAGAAAATTTCCCGGTGTGATCTGGATATGGAGAATATTTGCAGTCCCGAACCTTATTATATCAGTAGCGGCTCGTGCCTAAAATAACAGGTGAAGAAGTACATTTATAGGCAATGAAAAACAAATAGTAAGTTGAACTGAATTATGCTTGACTCACCTACGTTTTGTAGATCAAATCGATCCTTCTATCTTTCAGGGCTGCAAATCTATCAATAATGTCTTCATGGAAGGGGTGACGTTCAATAAGTTCGTTCAAGAGCTCCTTTTGGATTGAAACGTTCGCCAAAGATGAAAGTCGGTTCTGTGATGTAGCGCTTCTTGAGTAGGTTTTTATTCTCTTGAGGCACGAGAAACTCCTTTCCACTGATGCACTGGTTGAGGGTATTGTTTCGACCAGGGAGAAGAGTTTGTAAGTTTCCTCGAATACATCTCGATTTGCCCTCAAAGAATGAAGAACTTCTTCAGGTGTGCAATTTTTGTACTTTAAATGATCATTGTAAAAAAGAGACAGCTCATTTTTAAGGCGCTGAGGCTTATTGAATATTTGGGGATAACACTGTTGGAGCTGGTATAGTGCATCGGAGGGGAAATTAATGGAATGTGTCTGAAATTTCGATGTGTCTACAAGACAGAGGAACTTCAATTTGTCACAGTCTTGAAACCGAACACTTATTTGCATCAAAATATTATCAAGTATTTCAAAGTAGAGGATTCTATAATTAAGGAAAACTTCTGATTGTTCTCTTCCGGTAGTCACACTCGTGAGTTTGGCTGTGTTTTCAAACAATGTACCGAAATATTGTTCGTTCCTTCTTGCCGTTAGAATATCAGTCGTACTCTTGATTTTAGCCACGCAGAAACTGATGTCCAACGATCTTTTCTGAAGAACATCGAAAAGAACGTCAGTCATACTAAAAATATCATTGAAAACTATGGCCAGGAAAGTGAACTGAAAACTGTTCATTTCATGAAGAAAACCTTTGCTTGATCGAATGGCCTTTTCATCAGATTCTGGATCGTCCATAATTATTTCAAATACATGTTTCAGCCTGTCCCAGTCTTCAATGATCACACGAATGAGTCTGGAATGGGAACTCCACCTCGTCTCAGTTAAAGTTGGAATTCTTTTGGCCAAAACTGAATCGAGAACATGCGTTCGTTTGGCAGATTTGTGAAAAAAATTTGGAAAACCACTGATACTCGCAAAAAATATGCGGCATTTTGAATTGCTATTGCAACTTTGTTTCAGAACTATATTTAGCCGATGGGCTAAACAATGGACAAACATTGCTTGAGGTGCTTTATCCTTAATTCTTTTCTGCAGTCCGTTTAAGTGCCCTGGCATTACACTTGCCCCATCGTAGCATTGCGCAACTAATTTACGTTCATAATCAAACTCTTTCAATACACCGTCTAACAAATGAAAGAGTGTTTCTGCAGACCTATCAGCACTTACGTCAAAAAAACCTAAAAATCGTTCAACCAGTTTCCCCTCTTCATTAACATATCTCACAATAATGGAGCACTGTGATATCTGGCAAATATCTGTGGTGTCATCCACTTGAACAGAAAAAAAACCTGAAGCTTTAATTTCATTCCTAACATATTCCTGTAAGTACTCAGAAATGCATGCAATGAGTTCGTTTTGTAATGTCTTAGAGTCACCACTGAACACGTTTTTTATTTTCTTGTAATGGTTCTGTATTTCTAACGAACTTCTCGATATTAATAATGCAACAAGTTCTTTGAAATTTCCACGATTAAGCGAAGACACGCTTTCGTCGTGACCCCTGAACGCAAGTTCTTGTTTACATAAATACAGCGTTGCGTCAACTATTAATTGTAGGAAAAGCCTATTTAATCTTACATTTTCATTGAACCGTACATTTAAAAGCCTACTATTTTCTTGAAGGGCATCTGCTATGGTATTCCTGTTTTTTTCAAAAACTTTGAATTGTAATTTACACTTTAAATGTTCCACCGAATCATTGTGCTTATGCAGAGAACGCGTTACATTGACAAAATCGTTATACCCTTCTTTATTCCACACATTGTATTTCTTGCTAAACAGTAAACAAAGCCAGCAGAACAACGATTGCAAATATCGACTACTACACAACCAAGGAAAATCGACAAACCAGGAACTTTTAAATTTAATGTTGTACGATTTCCCTGCCTTTTTGTTCTCTCGCTTAACTGATATTTGAAGAATGTCAGTGGGCCGCCCACAATTTAAAATGTCTTTTTTGTCTTGATCCGTCCATCTGGAAAATGGTGTCTGCAACAAATTACACACTAAGTCATTTACTGGGTTCATTGTACAAACCACAGCTCAACACATGAACACAACACACGATAGGAAACGCGAAACACACACGCGGAACAAGATCTCGCGAGAACGCAAAGATTTTGCCACAACCACTGGATGCTATGTTTTCTCCGACGAGAGAACTGCTTCACGTAGAAGGCGACACCCGTTCAAGGCCAACGCTAGGTGACGTCACCGTTGCCATGACAACCGGCTAAGTTTTCCGCACCCTGGCGGCGTTTGCTCTACGACGAACTCTTCACGTGCGTAGCGCCGAGCGGCGTATTATTTGAGTATTATCGTGTGCGTTCTGCTGGGAAATAGTTTAATTTAACAAGCAAATGAAAAATGTCAATATTAATTTGAAAATTAGGTAAAAACATCTGCACTTGTTGCACTTGGCCAGCCGCCACTGTATTATATATCTTTTCCATGATTCTAACGTCCCTTGTGAAAACGCGCTCACGTTATTTTGTTGCAGTTAATTGCTCTGACAACCTATAAATCGCAGAAAACAATATTATTTATAAAAATATATACAATTTCCCTATTCGAATTACATTAACATTTCCCAAATATCTCAAGGGGGGCAAGCGCCCCTGAACACCGCCCCCCCCCGGCGGGCGCCCTTGGTGACAGCCCTTCTTCTTGTCGAAAATTAAGGAATCACCTCCCTGAATGTTAAACTAAAACAAGTAAAAAAAAAAAAAACATCAATCACCCATGTTGACGTCTACGATAAGTGTGGCAGATGACGCCTAAAAACGAACAACAATTGTCTGTCAGCTTTAAGGACAAAGTCAATGTAAACAAATAAAGCCATTGTGGTTTTGTTTACATTAACTTCGTTCTTAGCGAAAGTTGAAGTTGCTAATCCGCCACTCTGATTACAGGACCAGTAGTGGATCGATGATTTCACAAGAACGTTGGCTCCAGGATATTTCGTTTCATCAGAGCCGAATTCGAACTACCAAGAGGGCGGTGGAATTTTATTAGTAAATCAATCTGAGGGTTATTTTTTTTAATATGTCATTAGCCCTGGGTAAGCCCTAGCAATCTTTTTGAAAGAGAACTGGGCAAGATTTAGGAACCAACAAAAGAATAGTGATTTGTGCTGCCATCTATGAATGAAAAAATACCAACAAAAGAATAGTGATTTGTGCTGCCACCTATGAATGAAAAAATACAAGTTCGATATTTTTTTAGAGCGCAGTTTCACTATCAGTGAAGTGTATATGTGGGGAAGATGTGTAAAAAACGCACATGTGTTGGTTGGAGATAATAGTATGACCTAGAATGATGTTATAGTCGGGTCCTAACAGGAAGCAGGGCGCCAACACAAAAGAACACATGAAAACATACGTATTGACATGGAACACGCGTTGTGCTACTGCAGCAATTCCCAAACAACGAGTCGCGAAACACTTTTCAGGAGAGAAATTCGTCACGTAGATTCATTTTTGGCGGTTTTTAATTAAGTGTATTTTTCACATTGTCACATTTTATCTCATAAAGAGCACGAATTATTTTTCCGATTCTACATAGCTTAAATTTTGATCTAAACTTAAAACTTCTACACTGAATGTAGTTAAAATATATACTGATGGACAAAAAAAAAACCGGACACCTTAATATTTGACATCTGAATTGCAATTAGTTATGAATTACGCTCTCAGTTTGGTAGTTTTCTGTAACTTTCGTTTTTGTTCTAATTTAACTTATTAATATATGTAGAACATCCTCAAAGTTTGTTTTCTGTTGAATATATTTCCAATAATTTAGTTAGCCTTCAAATCAGAATTTATGCGTTATCACACAAAATGCAAGTGTCCGAGTTTTTTTGTCCAGCAGTGTAGTTTTCTCAGAATATCAATTTTGCACATACATAGGTTACATGTCTTTGGCTTGGAGCGACGAAATTTCAAGGAATTTATAATTTTGAGATTTTGCCACACTGATGTTTTTCTTTCAATGTCTTCACGAAACACAGTTTGGGATCCACTGGATCGAGAAGTCTCCCCAAGGATATAATAATAAATGTGGATTTTTTTTCATTAATTTGCAATAGTTTACTGACGGAAGAGAAGAGGAAAAAGATGTGGCACGCGCTGTGGTTTCGGCAGCAAGTGATGGGGGTAAGGATGCCTGTTCGTGGCAAAAATAATATTAAGGGGAGGAGATACAGTTACGCACCAATTGCGCATTTATTTCAATATTGCCCCAATGGGCACTGCTACTAAAAAAAACCTGGGTGTATCCAAGAGTATGAATTTCTATCCATGTTGCAAGTGGAAGCGTTTTTTTATGTTGATTATTAAGCTGGACACGATGTTGAAAAATATTAAGAATAAGAATTTTCCGAATCCCATGTATTCCTTATGGGGAATCAACTTCAACATCCAGTTACGGCTAATCAAATGGAGGTTTCGACTTTTGAAATGCATCTTCAAACTGCCCTCTTTCCGTTGACATCTTTTTCTATTCCACCGAAAGTTTAATATTCCCAAGAGAACGAATCAAATCATACTCCCATATGATCAATGCTTTTCTACTTGCCTCCTGGTAGTGCTGCCAAACCTGCTGCACATAAAATAATTAAATTTCACCTTAAATGGAGTAAAAACTGACTTTCAAGGAGCTAGATTAACGAAGTGCTTCCTAGAGTAATGTTGGTTGTCAAAGGGGTGGGGCACTGCTATTATCGTTAACTCTAAATTGATGACAATTTACTCATAGTTTTCAACATCTAGATCCGGCGGCATCGCCCATCTCAATAATCCACCAATGGTGGTATGAAATCGAAAGTAAAGAATTTACTGATAACAATATTATGTCAATTTCACGTCAAACAAATAAATAAGTAGCTGGGGAGATAAGAGGGAGTGTGGCGAAGCAGCCAATATAACAATATCACGTCATGTGCAAAATGTATAATTATGACAAAAGTTGGTTTATGTGGTCCGGAACCAGTGATGGAATCATAGTGAGACACGGGGGTGGGCGTCCCAGTTCACAGCCGAACGAGTGCACGAAAGAGTCAGATCTGGATTCAAGAGAGCTAAGTTGGCACACTGCCACGGACGGTAGAGCTTGGGAAGACTCCCGTGGAGACTGTATTGCATGCCCTTAAATTAAATACTGTGCGTAACGGAGACTGTATCGCATGCCCTTAACTTCAATACTGTGCGTAATAATTTATCCGCTGTGAAAAAAAATATGAACATTTTGGTTAAGCGGCGGAGTCCATTCACCCTATCGCATTCAACTCAAACTCACCTGCCAGACAAGCTGAGCGCCGCTTTCAACAGAAGCACTACACTCTCGAACTCCCTTCACCTTGGATCCTTTTCGTTCTCGAATCACAACTTTTGGGTGCCTTGCTTCCATTTCAGCTTCCGTACGTCCCGCAGCAACATCGCCGGCAATTTCAGTTTTATCCTGCGATTCCGCGACCTGCCTCGCATCCTGTGCCTCAGCCGACGTCTCGATGTCACTTTTCGTGGAGGAGAAGTCCTGGCTGTCCGTTTCAGGTGAGACGTCCTTCGACATATCACCCAGAGATTCTTTGTCTACCGACCGAGGCACATCAACAACGGTTGAAACCGACGCCGCGGAACTTGAAGGCGATTGGCTCTCGTCCGAAGCCTTCGCTGCTCGTTGGATCTCTTTTACCTCTGGCGCCACTCTCCTCGAAGATCTGGATCGATATATGTTAATTCTTCTTATTACGGACGATACCTTGCTTCGCTTTTCGCTCTCTCGACTTTTGACACTTTCTATATCGATTCTCTTCCCTTCACTTGTTTTCTTTTTCTCTCGCGAGGGTTTTTCTGAACCTTCTTTCAAACGGCTAGTCCCACTTCTAACTCTACCTGGTCCCCTTAAGCTTCTTGATACGACCTTCGCCTTCTGCTTGAGTGAGTCACTCAAAGATGGCTTTTCGGGCGAAGCCATGAGGGAACCTAGGGATCTGGAGTTACGACTTAAATCTTCGCTCATTTGCACACGAGAATAGCAGCCACTCACACGAATAACGCACTCTAGCGTACAAGTCTAGGAACACATAAAAACAGTTCAAAGTAATCACGCATTTATGAAACCAAGACTTCAGCTCAGTGTTGGTTTCCAAAAAAAGTACAATCACCTTATCAACCGCAAAGTTTCGCGCAAAGAAGTTGTAGTCGACACACGATGAACACGATACGTC